>NC_138759.1:70746339-71346339 GCF_965113315.1 Podarcis vaucheri
CGAGAGCGGGCGCCGAAAAGAGCGGCCTACCTGGGAACGGGCCCTCCTCCTCCTCAGTAACATAAACGCCTTTAAAAAAAAGAAAAGGCAGGCCGAATCCGCTCGTTATGCAGAACGGAGAGGCGGAATTCTGGACCACTTCCCTCGGACCGAGGAATAATGTCGGAATGCCTCCGTGTAAAGGAAAAAAACAGAAGCAAAACACGCACACTTAAGTTGAATCGAGTGAATTAGGTCACGAATTTTATAGCATAGCCCGTTCCCTGAGGCGCCGGTTGGTTTCACACAAGGGGATTGTAAAGCCGGGGAAGAGTAAAAGTTTGCGCCGCATTTTGCAGCCTAGAATTCCTTACCAGCGCATTCTGCACAATTTGCTAAAAGAAAACGGCCGGCAGCATGGCTTGAGGCATGCCCGGAGACTGAAGTGCTTATAATGTTTAAAAGAAGCAGCAGCAGTTCATAGTGCAATCAAATGCATGTCTCCCCACAAGTAAGCCCTACTGAATTCAATAGGGGTTACTCTCAAAAAATAGACGTTCAGTTGAATTCAATGGGGTTTACTTAGGAGTGGTGGTGGTGGTGTTGTTTAGTCGTGTCCGACTCTTCGTGACCCCATGGACCAGAGCACGGCAGGCCCTCCTGTCTTCCACTGCCTCCCGCAGTTTGGTCAAACTCATACTTGGGAGTAGACATACCTATAATTGCAATTTGTTCTCTTGAGCGGGGTAGAAGATGCAGCTTGACATTAGTACAGGTACAAACACAGATGCAAACTGTCAGCCTGCTGATTTTCTCTCACACAACCTAAACACCTACTGCTAAATCACATACTGCTAAATCTGTTGATGTTGCACCCAAATTCACTGCTTGAACATTATTTTCAATTAAAAAATGAGCTATGGTCAACTTAGTACCCCTCCTGTTTCCAAAGCAGATGTAGAACAGACCAAATGAACAGAACATGCAAGAGGGCCTTCAGCAATGTATGTTGTGTGTGCATACTGACTGATCCTTGTTCAAGAATAAAAGTGTTTCATATACTTAAAAGCAGTATTATCTCCGAAATGTTGGAACAGGAACTAACCCAGGGTTTGTGTTTCCTTTGGAAATGAGACACAGCGGAGATTGTGGTGTCTTTATGATATATGGCTTGTTTGCAACCTGAGCCTACAGTAAAAGGGTTCAAAGCATTAAGCTCCAAGCAGGTACTGTTTCTCTCATGGCAGTGGATCCAAACTGCCAGATCCCACCAACTCATTCTTCCTCCAGCTTGCAAAAAAACACAACTATCTTTCTCTCAAGCTCTGCTTTTTGTGCATAGCTGTCAAGTGTCCCTTATTTGAAGGGACAGTCCCTTATTCCAGCGCCATGTCCTGCTGCTGTCCCTTATTGATGGATGTCCCTTAAATGATGTCCTTTAAATTTCAAAGGAATGTTGCTTGGCTGTGTTGCTCACCCAATAAGAAGTCTAAGAACAACTGGGGGGTAGAGCTTGCATGCCTTGTGTGTGGCTAGTTAATGCAAGCTGAGGGGTTTTTTGAATGCTGGACGCCATTTTGTTGCACGTGCTGCTGCAAAATTTGCAGTGCAAAGCCAGGCCGGGGAGCCATCTTAAGTTGAGGCTGCATAGGCCTTGTGGTGCATGTGATTCAGATTCTATTCAGTTGAACCTTTGGTTACAAAGTTGGTTGGACAGTGTTCTCGAAGCTACCAGCATGAGTTTGACCAGACTGCAGGAGGACAGGAAGACTGGAGTGCCTGGAACAGGTGAGGCTGCAGGTCCCTTATTTTGGCTGCTGGTCCCTTATTTTTGAAGGCTGCTGGTCCCTTATTTTCAAATCTGTAAGTTGACAGCTATGTTTTTGTGTCTGCTAATTCTCAGCTTAGGGCGGGACTCCATGCATGGTTACATGTATGTTAAATACTTGTTATTAAATACTTTGAATACTCTAAAGACTAATGGAGGTGCTAAGTATTATTATTATTATGTTTCAGTGAAGTTCGTGTTACAGGCAGACACAAATTAGAAAACATCTCTTTGAATCTGTAGTTTACTAAACTACTAAACTAAGTTTACTAAACTATGTGTAGTTTACACATCAAGTATTTCTTCACAAGGCATGCTGTTGTCAGGTAAGAGTCTTACTTCACAACTGAATAGCTGCTCTTTTTCCTGAGCTTACATGCAGTATTGGAAAAACATTAAAAACTGTAATTGAGGAGGAGAAAGGAAACAAGCAGGTGTGGGGAAGAGTTAAGCACTTCATTCCTGTCAATCAGTTATTTCCTGCAATAGTTCCTGTGTCCCTGCATTTCACTTACAAAGAAAGCACACATGTTCTCAGCCCTCTTCTTGATAATGTGGTGTTCCACCCTCAGATACAAAGGTATAGAATGGCTATGGCTCTGTTCCTTAATTGTTTCCCACAACTGTTTCCCCACCTTCAAAACCACTTGAGGAACAGTTTGGCTTCTATTTTGTCACTAATATTGCACTGCCTATTGTTTCGGGAAGAGTGTGTGATAAAGTCAGAGTGGCAGCAGAGAAACTTTATATATTTACGGTCAGGGACGCGGACTTATAAAAAATATTGGGGGGGCCCGGGAAAGCTCGTGAAATGTAAATAAGCTCATGAATATGCAAATAAGCTCATGAATATGCAAATAAAGTGGCGCCGCCCCCTCGTGAGCGTATAGGGGAGAGCGTGCTGCTGCCTATCAATCAGCTCCGGAACAGCTGATATGCGGGAAACCTGGGGCTAGAGGCAGGAGCCCCCGCCCCCGGGGATTCCCTAATCTCGCGGGGGACGGCCGGGGCTCTCCGGCTAGGGCGCGCGGCTGGCTGGCTGGCTGGCGAGGGAGCAGGTGGGGAAGAGGCGGGGGACGGCGGCGGCGCTCTGCTGAAGGGCGCCCGAGATTATTGGGGGGGCTGAGCCCCCCCCAAATTTTTTTTGAGGGGGTTCGAGCCCCCTCAAGCCCCATGGAGTCGGCGCCTATGTTTACGGTACTCGGGTATATGAACTTTCAGGATTTGTGAAAAATGTCTCTTACAGGGAGCAAAAACAAAGACGTTTGGTATGGAACAGAACTCCATTTGCTACAGATCTAGCTAACTTCGTCCATGGCTTCTCCCAAGCTAGCTGTTCTGTATGAAATCGCTATGCTATGTGTGCCTCACTCACATTTTACAGGTAGTGGGTGTCTACCCAAGACCATCACCCATTTGTAACCCTCTCAATGCTTGTTTCATCTCTTTACTTAACACAGAAGGTCTGAGATGTTGTTGGAGAAGGACAGATGGGTAGCACCATATTTACAGGAGCAGATAACCATCTGAAAAGTATTGCTAAGGGTGTTTTTTTTCAGAGGCATGATTTTGACATGGGCAGTGATGTGTCCATACCTCATCACACACACAGTATAACCATCCTTCCTAATTGTGGGCACTGGTTGACAAAGCCATAAAAAGGCAGAGTTACTGTAAACACTTTTCCAGCTATAATTCGAAATATATTAAAATATTAGCAAAGTACTGCTTAAATTAGGAATAGCCAATGTGATGCGCTCTAGATTTTGTTGGGACTGCAGCTTCCCTCATCCCTTACCAGCATGGCCAGTGGCCAGGGATGATGGGAGCTGCAGTCCCCAAAACACGCAAAAGACCCCTGGATTGAATGAAAAGGTGTTACAGCACTATAAAACGAAGAGTAAAAATATTTTTAATCGTGTGTCATTCCTACTTAAGCACTTCCAATTCAAAATGAATGTGGAAAGACTTTTTAAAAAATTCATGGGCAGTAATGGGTAAACACAAATAGATAAGCACTTGGTGGTAAATTAGGGTGGAGAGACTGCGGCACTCCAATCATCTACTGTTGGAAATTGTAGTCCATCCATATCTGTAGGCCCATCACTGTGCTAAATAAATCATTCTTTAATAAATTATCACCTGAAATTAATATAATTTTTAATTGCTGCTCAGGGGAGCTGAACCATCTCCACCTACAGCAGCTACATCATGCTTCCCGGTGTGGAGTGAACACAGCAGGATGAACATAGAGAAAATGTGTGATATCCCTAATTAGTATGGAAATGCAATTGCAATTCTGTTTGTAGAAGAGAGCAATGATTTATTCACTCCTAGGAACCACCTGTTTGGAAACAGTCAATGTTTACATAGTTCAATCCTCTGTTTCCAGTAGTAAAAGCATTTTTTCTGCCTATATGCTGTTCAGGATGTTCATTTCAGTGTGCTCAGTTTGTCTCTGGTTTTGGAAGTGCTAATACTTATAGATTTGGTTCTTGGATCTGGTCCTAAACGTTATGTAGGATTACAACACATGCTTCAGCAGAGCCAGTTAACATTACAAAATCTCTTTTCACAAACTGCCATTGTAATGTGTTAAGCTCTAAAGCCCTCTAAGGTTCAGGTTAAGTACTAAGGGAACTAATGAGCACTGGGTTTTAAGTTCTGTACCTTTGTGGGAATTTGACAGCTTACACAACCATTGGCTTTGATAGAATTGTAAATTCATACCTTCTTCTGAGAGAAGGCTGATAGGGAGATTGTTCTTAGGCATACAGTTTCTTGAAAATGTAATCTACAGTTTTGTTTTTTAAGTGCTTTTTTAAGTATCCTATCTTTCCACACCACTTTCATTTTAGGAAATGCCAGCTCTTTAGTTGATGAATTTGTAGCAAACAACATGTCACTCTCTGCTAATTGCTTGGAAGATGATTTAATCAACATTGCTTTTGAAGTTTGCAACACTAAAGAAACAGGTACGTTTGATGCTTTTCTAGATCTTATTCCGATGAGCAACTGGGTGTGTAGAGTCAGTGAAAGTTTGTACATTTATTTGTAACCTTTCAATAAAACTTATCCAGCCTTTCCTTATAAAGTTTGCAATGTAAAATCTATGAAAATCACTGCTTCTTCCCTGCCCCCCTGCTTTTTAAATAACAGAAGGTGTACCTGCATATGCTTTTATAAAGTATTTGGAGGATATGACTGGGCATAGCCTTGAGAATGGTAAACTGCTCACGCTCTACAACATGCTGGACCCGAAAAGGCAAAATGTTCTTGTTGACAGAGAAACATTTCATGAAACTATGAAAGAATGGATAGCCATATGCTGTCAAGATTGGTAAGTGAAAGTCCATTTTACTCTTCTTTGCTTTCCCATTGGCTTTAACTGAGATACAATTTGATATAATTTCTAAAATGCAGAAGCAGTGGCAACAAGGCTTTTATTTCTTGTACTCTGTTCTTCATTCTTGGTCTCTGACTGCTTTGGGGCAAAGCTGGAAGCCTGCATAGTCTACAGGGTATGTAATGGGACCAGAAGTAGAATGGTAAAGCTATTGCTCATTACGTTGTTTCACACTGACCAAGCCCCTTTATGCACACACCTTAAGTAGTGGAGCTACATGTTATGAAGCACATGGGTTACTTAGATTATCTTAAGATTTACTTTTAAACTGCAGTTACAAATGTACAGGATAATGTATTTGCATTGTAATTGTAATATGGGGGCAGAAAAATTGCCGAGGAGAATTGCTGAAGAGCACATCTGGTTCCTCAAAAATGCCACAGTTTTGGCTAGGTTTCCTAAGATGGCTTTCTTCCAACTGGGCTCTGACTCCAGAATAAGTCTTAACTGTAAGGGAAAATAGCCTTGGATGGTGGCGGAGGGGGTGTTTGTATTTGAGAAAGTGGAAACTGATAAAAGAACTGTTGAGCACTGCCTCCCTGCTACAAGTTCTTTCCCGCAAATCACCTCAGTCTCTACTTACAGGTTAATCAGCAGGTGCGTGTTTGAGAAACTGTTTTATAAGACATGGGTTCTGCTATGTTATTTATTTCATTTATTGTCTTTTTCTTTAGTATAGGTTGTTTTTTTAAAAAATCTATTAAGGACACATTTTGCTTATGAAAGACACACATGGAGAGGGAGACAATAGGGGTTGGATGGTGTATAGTACAACCAGTGCTTTTTTTGCACCTGGAGCTTAGTTCTGGCACCCCTCAGGTGGGTGCCATTGCCATTATAAGAGAACCTCTTTTTCTAGAAAAAAATAGCACTGAGTACAACTCTGAGGTAGAATTCTTTGATTCTGTTTTGTTCCCTGCTGTTGACTTTCAGACTCATGTACTGTATGATTCCCAAGCACTCAGGTATGAAAAATTGGATTGATTGTTGCCTAGGGAGACAAACAGAGGAGTAATTTTATAGATAACATGGGCATTCTGTCTCTCCATATATTACCTCTCTGTTCTGCTGGATATAAATAAGGATGAAGCTGAAGCCAAATGTTCTCCTCTTAATTTTTTGACTTCACTATTAAGGTGACTAGGAAATGCATCCCTAATATAGTGCTGACAGCTAAAACTGGAAATTCCTACTGTCAATTTCTGCTTAGCCTTTATCACTAGCTACTTGTGGAGAAGATCTTAGGCACTTAGAGACAGTTTGAAGTGCAATCCCTAGATCATTGTTAATACAAATAAGATTTTGGTCAAAATATTACTTCACAGTATTTTATCACATTAATTCTAGGGTTTCTCTGTGAATTCTGCTTAATATAATGAAGTTGTTTGCATAAATTCAGTAAAAGAATTTTGCAAGTTCTTGAAAAATCAACGTTGCCATTACTAAATGTCTTCAGGTGGCTTAAGAACAGCTTTTTTTTTTTAACCTAGCATTTCAGAAACGGAAGTTGACAAGTTCACTACTACCACTAACAGAAATTTGCATTGCAATGGTGAGTAGGTGGATGGCTTACTTCTCCAGTCATGCATTATTCTTCACAAATGTTGGTGCTATTTCTGTTAAAAGCAAAATCAATCATGACTTATTTCACTGACTACTACGGATGCAGTGTTTGTGTCTGGTCCTGTCTACAGTGGTACCTCGGTTTACAGACATTTCAGGTTACAGACTCCGCTAACCCAGAAATAGTACCTTGGGTTAAGAACTTTGCTTCAGGATGAGAACAGAAATCGCGCAGTGGCGGTGCAGCAGCAGTGGGGGCCCCCATTAGCTAAAGTGGTACCTCAGGTTAAGAACAGTTTCAGGTTAAGAACCGACCTCCAGAATGAATTAAGTTCTTAACCTGAGGTACCACTGTATCTGGAATTGGCCTTGTGGGCTGTCCTGGGAAATTTGTAATGAAATTATCCAGGAGAAGCTGTAAGCCTATGCTTAATAAAGGACAATTGCCACTACTACTGTCATTAACTTGAAGGGCATTACCCAGCACAGTTTTGGTCTAGTGAATGTGGATAGAATGGGGGTGTGAAGGACAGAATGTTGAATGTAGGCAGTGGAGATCTGGATTCAGTTCCCCACTAAGTCTTACTCAGTGGCCTAAGCTACTTCAGAGGATTGTTGTGAGGTTAAAATGGGATAACATCAAAGTGCACCTTCTGTTTTTCATGCGATGATTGTATTGGATTTTTATTTAAAGAAAATTAGATATGCTTAAGCTCAGCTGCCTCAAGTATGCCTAACACTTGCATTACGGTCAACATCTACACATTCATTTTATGTGCCTACTTCTCACAGGTTTGTGTTACAGTGTTCCCAAAACCTAGCTTGAAACAACCGATGTCGCCAACACAATGTTGATACGTATTGCAAAACAACATTTAATACAACACCCTTTCCCCCCCTTGAACAGATATGATGTCCTTCTTATCTGATGAAGATGCTGAGATATATGAAGGAAGACCTGGAGATTCTGAAATGGACATTTCCAAGTAATGTTTATGAATATGAAAGTTGAAGTAATTCAGCTGTGTACATTGCGTGGTGTTGCTGTTTACATTGCAAGAGGGGCAACACCATTGCCTCTTTCAATGCAGTGGGCATAACTCAATGTCCTCCTATTAGATTTTATCAGCTATGATGGTTGGGGTCAAAAGGACACGTTGTTGATCTTACCACCACAATCCTGTCCACGTCCTTGGCTGAAACAACTGAATCCTACTAGGTATAATTTGATGGTGGTCCAGGGACCTCCAATGGACCTGAACTAACTGTGGCATCAAGTTTAGCACAGATCTGGGTGATTTTGCCCGTAAAGTGGTTCACAAATCTCTCACAGCAGGCTACTGATTGATGGTTTTTTGGGGTGGGGGGTGGGGTTGGTCAATGATAGCACTCTGGTCTGGACCAGCTGGTTTACCACTCTAAACAATGAATTGCTGGGCAATTTACTGAGGATGTTACAGAGACAGAGTATTAGACCCCTGCAGGGAGGTTGAGTCATAGCCAATCCGAACCTCACTAGTGAATGATATATCCATGACGGTGGGGCAATATTCACCCACTGATTTTTCTCAGTGCGCTCTGTAGCAAAAACCTAGGACATTATCTGTGGTATGCATTGGGTGCATGATGTATTGAGACAGCTCCATGGTTGCAATGGCTGCCAGGAAGTCCTGAAATGGCCCACATAGGGCAGCATCAACATAGATACTGATGACCCTCAGAACTAATGTCCTGGGATTCTCCAACATTACCCCTCCACCATCTCAGTGAGAAAAGTTGTAGGGCTGCAAGACAGATGCCACTCAAACTAGAACCCTGTTCTGTGTCTGGCTCCCAGCACCAAGTACAAACTATCACACCCAGGTCCCAGATGGTCTGGCCTTCTGGTGAGAATGATGGGATTCTTATGGATCACTGCCATGCCCCTCCCTATCCCTCCAACCTTGACTGGCATGGCACTGAATAACCAGGCATGCAAAGCTAGGTAAAGTCAGCCCTACCTCCCCAGGTCTCTGTAACACACCAGATTGGGTACCTCACCCATGATCAAATAATGGATGAGAATTGTTTTATTAGACTGACCTGGCATTAAGTAATACTGGATGGGAGGGCAGGCCAGCATGCTACCCAAGTCTGTGTTGGGGGAAGGCTGAGCAAGGCAACAGGTGTCAAGCATCTACTCCCTACTTTTCTATGACAATATTGCCTATTCCTTGTTCCATTCCTCCCACACCCCAGGACCTTAGCAATAGCTGCTTCCTGAATCTCCCTCACCTTCTGTCTGTGCTAAAGGCACATTATGCTGTTGCTGGTTTTTTCCTCTGCCCCAAGGCCACTGTTCAACATCAGTGGGAGAGCTCAGTATCATATTACCACCCACCGAGCATCCTGCGTATGTACCCTCCAATGGTTTCCATGTTCTCACCAGATTGCCATTCTCCAGTAGTCTATCTCTCACCAGGAGGCTGGGTGAGGCACATAACACATCTGACAAGTTTTTCCTGGCTCTTGCCCAGGAATCAATCCAATCAGTAATCAAATATTTTGCAGGTTAAACGCAAAGGCTTGGACAAGCAAGTATTAGCATGATTATTCCTCAGGTTCTGTTCATGTCATCCCAGCTAGGATGGGCACACTGGATCAGGGTGGGTGGATATTAAGTACACATTAGATTAGCACTTAATGACTTGTAAACCTGCCAAAGGTTATAAACTGAGGAAAAGGTGTCTTAATACTAAAGGCCCACATTTTAATTTATTAAGGGCTTTCGACTTAAACAGCAGCGTTGAAGACTTAAAATACATGAATCAGAAAATGACTGCACAATTACTGGGAATGCAGAAAGTAATGGAGTTGTCTGAGGAATCCTATCTGCAATTGACAGATGATATTGTAGAGCTGAGAGACAGACTGGCAAGGTATTATTTTCTAAGTGTGTGTATATATATACTCTCTCCTTTTCTCATTTTTGGAAGCACTGTTTGAAAGCATGTTATTATGACTGCACTGCCAGTGTACAGAAAGGTCAACTCACAGATCCAACTTCTTGAGTGGATCGCTTTAAGAGAAGTATTTAGATAGATTGGTGGGTGGGTAAGAAACAGGACCAACCTGACACAGCCTGCTCTTCTGATCAATACTCACATGTAGTTTAAAAACCAAGAAGTCTAGGTGGTGCTGGGCTCCATTTTCCAAAGCAGTGCCTTTTCTGACTTTATAAGTAGTCAGTATTAATGTTCTATTTAGCTTGCAACCTGTTCCTATGCATGTTTAACTGGAGGTTTCTCCAAGTAGGTTCTGTGGGACTTTCCAGGCAAGTGGCCACATTGGGAATTTCGTAAAGATGCTGTTGGATGTGTAGCATAATACCAAATGGATGCTTTGGGAGTAAGGCATAATGGCTGCCACATCTAAAGGAGCAAAAAATTTAAAAAGAACACAACCACAAAATGCTGCAGCCATGTCCCTCTCCCATTATCCCTTCCTCAGTGGTAGAAAAATACACCTGTATCAGCTGCCACTGTGCTTGCTCACAGAGAGAAGTTCTTTTCACTTCTCCTCTGTTCAGAACAGCTGTGAGGCTGGGTGTCCAATCCTGGCATCCAATGAAATGTGGGCATGTTTGAAGGGCATTCAGGACAGTAGAGACTGAGCTAGTGAAAACAGGAACTGAGTGGGAACCTTATTGTGGCTTTTTGAAGCAATGTTTACCAGGACCTTCTGTGGGTGCTATACTGGTGGGACAACCCTGATGTAACTTGTTGGTTCATCTTTTTTTTTACTGCTTTTGTGCCTTGTCCTGCTTGTGAACTTTGCTGCTGCTTAAGAGCTTTCTAAAGACTCTACTGAAATGTATATAACCTTTTTTTTAAAAGCATGCAGAAGCCTTTAGAAAACTACAAATACATATGGAGTGAACTTGAAGACACCAAGAATAAAATGGCAAGCTTGCATGAAGAGAATGGTGTGATCCGTAAATGTGTCGCAAGTCTGGTATTTAACAGCTCATTTTTTACTGAGGTTGCTGCTTTGAGAGAGATAATGAATTCATTAGTAGTTGACATTTTGACCCTAATATGTTCAGAACTTTATTTTATTTTTAAATGGTCTTGCCAATAATCTGAACATCATCAAGTATAAATTCAAAAAACGCTATTTTTCAAACTCATGCGTTGTTCACATGCACTTTGATCCTGATATCTGGAATTGGCTGCCAATGACTCCCTGCTAGTTGTATGCTTTGCAGTAAACCCAAGTTTGCTGCTATGTAATGAGTGAAATGACTGTGGGTTTGAATGTAGGGTGCTTCAAATGATTTGATGGTAATCTGGCCTTTTACCCACTGTCCATGAGCATCCATGTATTGGTGTTTTTATGGGTACTTTATTGTGCTTGAGAGCCAAGGCTTAAGAAACCAGATTGCAGAAAGGCCTTTGGACAAGCACGAGACCCTTACCATATAATTTATGGTGCCTTCAAACCCAGAAGCCAGCCATTGTGAGTGGCATTTTGAGCCCCTTACACTTGAGGCCAAGTGTTGTTCACTCTGGCTTATCCATCATGCTTATACAACCACCAGACTAGCTGCCAGGGGCTACAGGGGCAGCTTCTACTGTGGATAAAGTACGGTAGATGGGTCCAGACGCTTGCACAAATACTTCAAAGCCACCAAGAGGGCAAATCTTAATATAGTGCCCAGCAAATTGTAGCATGCAGCTGCAAGACATCACTAGTGCGGATGGAGTGTGTGTGTCCTATGCTTCAGTGTGTACACACAGCTCGTGTAGCACTTTAATATACCTCTCACACACTCATGAAAACAGGGATTTTCTAATGAAACCAGTGGTAATAACAAAAGGGCTATCTTTTGTCAAGCAGCCCTGTCCATGATTGGCTACATTGTCATTTTTCCAGCCTTAAATTCAATAGTGCAGACAGACCCATTCATTCCTTACCTCCACATAAGCTTTGTGTAAGCAAATGCTCAATAAGTAATTTATTTGGAAGGGCCCTGAGTCTCCCCACCCCCTAATGCGTTTTCATGCACTTCCTCATTTCTTAAAACAGAAAGAAAGCGTGAAGTCCCTTGGCATAAAACTTGTTTCGCTCGAGGAGGTAAGTGCAAGGTTTCTATTTATTAATAAAACAGCTTTAAGAAGATACATATCTTAATGAAAAACTCTGGCTATGTGGAGGTCTTTTGTTTTTAGTAGCAATAAAATTTGCCCATGGGGCATATGTACAAAGCTCCTTGCATCAAGTCAGACAAATGGCCCATCTAGCTCACCATTGTCTACACTGACTGGCAGCAGCTCTCCAGGCTTCTGACAGAGGTCTTTACTGGGAGATGCCAGGGATTGAAGCAGATACTCTGCCACTAATCTTCGACTCTCCTGAAGAAACATCTAATATTAAAGGGGGGGGGACTAAAGGGAGGACTACGATTTTGTTTATTCAGTATTCTATAATCTTATTTCAAACATTTATTTTACCTGGAGTTTGATTTTTATCAACATATTGCTTTTGTCTTGTTGGATCAATATCTCATATTTGTTTTGAAGACTACTCACATCTTCAATTCCTTTCAGTTGGTGATTACAGTGCTAGTGAGTTAACCACCTAGGGGAAAAAAACTGGTTGGCCTGAAGAGATTATCTTAACCATGTTGCTGATTTTTCAGCTGCCTACTTTGTAAATTCTGTAGTCTGCATCTGAATGAAATTTAATCTGCCATAAATAAACAATACTTCTAGAGTATGAAGTATAACATGAACCAACTCATGGGGGATTGCAACTGAATTCTCTGTTAGAAACAATAAATCCATTTACACATGTCTGCATCCTTTGTATTGTGAAGAATATACAAATTAACATATAATCCTTTTAGTAATTTGCACTAATCTATCTCTTTGGCATTAGAATGCAAAAGCCCATGAGGAAAGAAATACTTCTGTGTTTGAAGCATTATTGTTTCTGCGTTCAAGGGAACACTTTAAGAACTTTTTACAGGAAATAGTCTCTCAGAAGGATAGCATGTTTCAAGCCCTGATAGAAGAAATTGTAAGTAGTTCTATTACTGAATGTTTATTCTGGTATTTCATATGTGGAGACTGTCAAGAAGTAAAAATGTTCAAACTCCCACCTCCTCTGCCTAACTAGGCTCAAACCTTTAATCTCTCATTCACCTCTTTTCTTAAAGGGCAGAATAACAAAGGGATTACTAAATATAGAACTGGCTTCCTCAAACTCAGCCCTCCAGATGTTTTTGAGACTACAATTCACATCATCCCTGCCCACTGGTCCTGCTAGCTAGGGATCATGGAAGTTGTAGGCCATAAACATCTGGAGGGCCAAGTTTGAGGAAGCCAGATATAGAATGTGTGTATGTCACAGTGGACTTCCAGGTAGGAGTTTATTGTAGGATTTGTGTCTTTTTATGGACGTATGTTTTTCACAGCATTCACTCAACATCATTGACATCAAAATGTCAGTATATTCACTCCTCCTGCCCTTTAATCTGGATTTACACTTCCTATGGAAAATCTTGTTACCAAGAATCTATTTGCAATATCTGAACAAGCTATTTGCAGTATGAAGCCCCATCTGGAAGCAACCACGGTGATGTCTGTATTGAATCAAGATTTGCCTTGAATGTAAAGCAAACAAATACATTATACCTTTGTACAAAAATAATAAATGTGAACTAGATAATGTGTCAGAAGAGGGCAGTATTCAATTATACAATCAGAGTAGAAGCTAGTTAAGTAAAAGGTATGTGCCTTTTTGGTTATTTTCTAAGACTTTAACCTTATGGGATTGTAAAGTCTAATTTTATGACCTGTAGTTCTGATTAAACCTAGGCTGCACTTGGTCTTACAGTTATTCATGAGTCTTGTTACAGCTGATAAATTATAATCACAGGACTAAGGACTCTGTGATATGTTTCAACACCTGAAAGCATCTTTTGTTCTGTAGTTTTCTCCTGTCAAACATCTATATACTTATCTTTCTAGGAGCTGAAACAGAAAATGGATCACTCACTAGTAACTGTATTACAGACATTGGCCAACTTATGCCCATTCATTGAAACTTGGAACAAAGTCCTAAAAAGATTAGAAACATTTCTGGAAGGGCCACAACTTTGGATGAAATCACCTTGGTATGTTTTGTTTTTCCTTAAATCGAGAGGCAGCAATCTTAAGCATACTTAACTTGGAAGTAAATCCTTCTGACATTAAATGGACTTGCTTCAGGGTAACATAGATGAGCCTTGGCTGCCAGATTTTTGTACAGGAGCAAACAATGACATAATCAACAAGAGTTCAGCTGCAAAGTGAAAAAAACATTTTTGAGGCCAAATTGTGAGTGGGATGTCTGTCATGAGCTGACTGTAAATTGTCTTTTTGTGTTGGAAAATCCAATTGTGTGACTCCACCCGAAATGAAGTATGGGGGGGGGAATCCTTAAATCTCTCATGTTAATCTCCACTCCCTCTTTGATTGTCAAAGCTTGAACTTTTGTTCTGTCCTAGATAAGTGTCTAGTAGACAACCAGATGTCACCTAGTAGACAGATTTTAGAAGGAAAGTGGCAGGAGGCAGTTGTGGATGCCAAGGATAATATCACTTTGGTGTGCCACAAGGTTGCCAAAATTGCTCAGGTTGAGATTTGTAGGGTTGCTGTTGTTGGCATCCGTCTGTCTCAAGGGACAATGGAGTGCGCCTCTGGGGGTGAAGTCAATTTACTACATTAGCAGCACCAAAGTTACCTCTCTGGGATGCAAGTCTGAGCAGTGTGTTTGGAAGTCACCTCTGGAATGGTAAAATCTGGGACATTTGAAATGCACAGGAACTAAGCTTCCTTCAGAACCAGAAGAGCACCTCAGGATGATTTGCAAGGCAATGGCGGGGGAAGGGGGGGGACCACAGGGCTAAAGTTAACTAAAAAGAATCCCTGAATGAGGGCAAGATTGGTATTTCTCTTGGGGGATTGTGGGACTTATGGTAAGAAAATCATCCTGGCAACTGTAAAAAGGGAGGGTCATCAGAAGTAGTTAGGGTTTCATCCATTTACCGTAATCCTAACCATGTCTACCTAGAAGTTTGTCCTCCTGAATTCAGTGGGCCTTCCTGCTAGGTAAGCAGTTAGGATTGCAGCCCTAGTTGTTCATTTTGAACAGGAAGTCACATATTTACATTATATTGCATTTATAGAACATAAAAAATAAATGGGGAAACTATACCTAATATAAGTTAGCCTGAGTGGAAGCCAGAGGGTTTCGGGTGGTTGGTTTTTTTAGTGTTTGAAGGCTATGATTTAGCCAAAATGGCATTTAACTCACTCCAGTTTCTCTAAGGCTTAGATAAATGTCAGCTATTTATAACTCCTAAATTTCAAAATAAAACATAATACTGTTTTAAAGATTTCAAGGCACATCTTTATAATACTTTGCTTAGCGGTGTTTGTTTCTTTTTTTAAAAAAAAGAATTTAACCTTTTGGTACCTAACAAAAATAGGAAGGGGAAAGGACACTAACAATAGTGAAAAGATAAATCCTGCCATCCGGGAACATCTAATCTCATGTATACATTTCACTTTCTTTAGTGGGATTGTGTTATTATCTGTGTTATGGTTTAGTTAGTGTTTAGAGAGTCTTGCATCTTTGTTTAGCGCTGGGCAAAATAAAATGGGAAAGTGAATCCTTGTTCTAAATATAACCAGGAGGCAAGTTAATAAATCAAGGTTGAATGGAGTGCACAGCCCACAGTATTAAAAGGCCATGTTTTTAAATGAGGAATTCCTTCTGTGCAAAGAATAGTCATGTGTCCATTGGAATTCCCACAGCACTAAGACAAAGGCAACTCTCTTGGCTGGAAAACATAATGGTAATATTGGTTCAGAAGCCAATGGTATCTCAACTGAATATGGGCAGCTGGCAAGTTTTATTAAATATACATAAGGAAACAACAACAACAAAAATCTTAATCTTTATTGCCCCCCTTTATTTTATAGCCTTAATGTTGAACTTCATGAGGAGGAGGAATTGGGTGAAACAAATGAACAGTTGGAACAAAGCACGCTTGAAGCAGAGTTTCAAGCTTCCACAAACTATATGATGAATTGTGACAGCTGCTGCTTTGAGAGAGCGAACATCAGAACTTCCAAAGAGTACCATGGAGCCAATCTAAGCAAAAAAGCTTTGCAAAATGTAAATGCAATTACTTTCAGCAGCCAAATGTTAACACAAACTCCAGAAAAAGACCAAATATTGGTACAATGTCAGACCTGGAAAAAATTGTTAGGAGGGAAAAAATGGTGGAATCCAGAAGGAAGGCTGGAAGCCATTTTGGAAATTTCTAAGATACTTGCAAATGACAAGAATACTGTGTTAGATGAAAAAAAAGAGTCATGTAAAAAGGAACATAAAATTCAGCCAGAACAGAAGAAGGGAAACCTAGCTGCAGCTATAAAACTGAAAGAATTGGTTCTTAGAATTCCCAAAGATCTCTGTGAGGGTGTATCAGAAAGCAACGTGACAATTCAATATGCCCAACAGATGATAAAAGCACTTCAGCTGTGGATTTCTGAAGGGGAAGGAAACTTTCTGTTTCAGGAAAACTCAAAAGAAACACAGGAGAATTTTCAAATGGACAAAAGGATGCCAAACTTCACTCAGGTAGTGTATGGAATGCAAAACTTAATATAATTTGAAGCTCAATGAGCATTATAATAGCTCATTTCTGTTGCCTTCATAGGAAGATTACCC
The DNA here is from genome assembly GCF_965113315.1 of Podarcis vaucheri. NCBI lineage: Eukaryota > Metazoa > Chordata > Lepidosauria > Squamata > Lacertidae > Podarcis > Podarcis vaucheri. The sequence continues at coordinate 70,762,881 of NC_138759.1, forward strand.
TGCTTCAGTGCACTTTATTTTCCAAGCTTCAGTTAACAAGCAGCATGCATACTGTACTCATTTAGCTCATTTAAGATTTTTAAAATCTGTACCCATAGACTGACTATAATAGCTAAACAATTTTATTAAAATAGGTGACTACATGAGGGTCCTGAAAGCAACTCTGAAGCTATTTTGAGCACATAGAAGCCAAAGCAGCCAAAGTGTGGGAATAATATCCAGTGTTAATCAGAGTAGACCTGCTACTACTAATAATAATAATAATTTCATTATTTATACCCCCAACGTTTGAGAGCCAAGACACATGCACGTATGAGCACAGCTTCATGGGATAGAGCTGGATAGCTCAGTTGGTTACAGCATGGTGCTGATAATGCCAAGGTGGCAGGTTTGATCCTGGGACAACTGCATATTCCTGTATTGTAGGGAGTTGGACTAGATGATCCTCAGGGTCCCCTCCAAATCTACGATTCTATGATCAATAGGAGTTCAGAAGGTTGTGGGAGAGAGGGACCAAAAAGGTCATGTGCGTTGTGTGAAGACATCCCCACCACATCTCTAATGGGAAAAACACAGTGATTTGACCTTGCTGTGTTTAAGCTGCTAATGTGAACATACAGTTTACTTCTTTTCAGACACTATATGAAAAGGGGAAACAGGGAGCAAGCTGAAGCATGCCCAGCCTCCTCACATTAATTATAAGGTCTGAAATAGCCTTCATATGTATGTTGTGTAGAGAGCACTGTGTACACATTTAGGAGTTCTCTGCAGGGTTTGGGCAGGAAGGGGTCGATGGAGCCCAAAGGATTTGTTCAAACTTCCTTCATTGTCCATGGTAAAGCGTGCCAGTTGGAGATTACTCAGGAGGACTGCACAGAGCTAATGCTTGGAAGATGGCACCAACAGGCCTCTTGCAGATTAATATTACAGGCGTTTTGGATAGGGAGCATTTCTTTTTCATGGTTTTGGTTGAGCTTTTCATAGTTGGAGCATATGTTTTCTCATCTCTACAGGGATAATGCAGCTTTTAATATTCAGAACTAAAATATTGTGTTTATTCAGTCTGCAGAACCAACAAACTGTGAGGACTTCAATCACAGCAGTGACAGTGTAACATTTGTTGGCATGAAAAATGAGCTACCCCATTGTTTTTCAATGGCTCATCAATGTTCAGCACATCAAGAAGACAACAATAAAATGAGTGGTAGGAGAAAACATTCCCTAGAAAACGCTAAACAGAGTGTTGTTTCCTCTCTCCCACTATGCAATTTAGGTAATAAACCTGGAAGTGTGTTATGAAATTGACTTTAAGTATTCATCAAACATTGTATCCTATATACCAAACAGAAATAAATGACATTCCTCCTTAGGGTTCCTCCAGACCCGCTATTCAGCATTTGTCTTGATGTGCTTGCTCAAAGCTTAAGTGTTAGTCTGTGTCTTTACTGAGCATTCATTCTGATTTGCTTATGAGATAGATATACAACATAGATAGATATACAACGTCCTGATACGTTTGCAGTGAGGTTACACATCTTCCCATTGATAATTTGTTCTTCCCAGACTTTTCAGTGAATGTCCCTGTCACTTTCCTAACTGCAAAAAAGGGGATTTATTGTGCTAGGGTGACAGAGCATTTCAAAGCTCTTTAATTGCACCAACCTATATTTCCAATTTGTTCCTGAATCCCTCCTGCAAAATAGTGACATTTGCCCCATTAAAATTGTTTGCCAAAAGCGCACAGTTAAGACTGTCACTCCGTTTCATGTTTTTTCTCCTGCCAACTAGACGATCTCACCCTCTCATTACTTTAACCGATGTCATTATGTTTTAATTTACCCATCCCAACAACTCAAGTATTTGCCACTGGACTTGCGGGCAACTGCCAGCTTCCTATCCTCCCCCCACCCTTAAAAGTCTATCAGATATAGAGGATTCAAAGTTGCAGTTTTTGTTAGCAAATTTATTTGTATGCAGCATCTCCATGAGCATCATTCCTGATTATTTAAATTTCAGTTGTTGAGTAGGAAGATAAGTTAAACTGTTGCTAGGTATAATCAGACTGAATTGCCTGGAGTTGTTCTGATGGGTTATGGTTGCCAGGCTATTGTTGCCTGAGATAGAGAAAAACATATGCCACATCTATACGCTTGAACGAGGATGTTCAAGGCAAGGATGGCACTGTTTCTGCAAAGTTTCATTTTTGCCCTAGCATTTATTGTGTGGTTCAACTATATCATTTTAATAAGTATCTAATAGTACTTCTCTGTTCTCTTTGTACAAGCAGATGAAAAATACTCTGAAATGGAAAAACCTGCATTGGTAATGAAAAACAGAAAACCTAGCAAGGTAAGGAAATGAGATTATAAGAACCTTTGGTATTTTATATTTGAAATTAAGCTATATTCATGTAGGAGTTGTTTCCTCTAATGGAACAACCTGCATTTCCAGGCAAACTGGGGTTACAGCATCATACCTCATTCATTTCTTGGTGTAGTAGTTTTTAATGTATCTTAGAGCATTTCTTGGTATTGACAGTGAACAGGTATTCATTCATTCCTAGACTGAAACTAATTTATCCAATGCAATAACAACTATATTCATGACTTTCATAGTGAGATATTGAACAACATCATGATCAGCAAGCAGGTCTAGCTCTAGTAAGTAGAAGCTGTCTGGCAACCCTATTGTGCTATGTGGGTAAAGCTGGGTACAGATGTAATAAACTGGAATAAACTAACAGATTCTCCAAGCTTTATTGCCTTGCCAGATAGGTTTTTGTTGGCAATGGGTGGTTTGCAGAAATTACAAGTGTATAGGTATTGACAAAATGAGGATATGTGTCTTTGGAAAAGAAAATATAATAGTTAGAACTCTTGGTGCTTGGGAACCATTGCAATCATGGGTGTAGCCAGGATTTTTGTTGGGGGACGCAGGCATTTTTTGGGGGGGGGGCAGAATCTCAGTTAGCTATGTATTTTTATTGATTTTTATTGGTTTAGGTGGGCAACTGCCCCTCTCTGCCCCCACCCTGGCTATGGCCATGATTGCAATGCTATAAAGGAACATGAGGTGGACACCTGGCTGAAGCTTAAGGACACGTGGGCCTAGTCAGACCTAGATGGGAAACCACCTATGTGCTTTGTATGTTACCTTGGGATTTATAATGGAAAAAAGCGAGATGTAAAATACAAACTTTCCAAATCTCAAGGGAAAGAATTTTGCAGAGGAGAATAAGAAAACTGAAATAACTTTGGAAAGTTGCATGTAAGTATGAAGGCTGAGGTTGAACTGGAGGCAACAGTCCGAGATAGTTCCTAGGAGCAAGGAGTTGTGCCAGGAAATAGGGGTTGAGGGATAAAACCACGAATAAGGACTAGAAAACCAGCAAAGCTCAGGAAGTCCGTGCTGCTTGGCCAAGGTCCAACTAGAACAGGGAGGCAACTTATGCTCCTTCCTATCCAGGAAGAGATCATGGCCAGCCTGGGTGGGTGGAGTCAACTCAGGGCTTGAGAGTACGGTATTTGATTGTCTAAATAAATGTTGCAACTTGCAGTTTGAGGACTTATTAGGCCAGCCACACACAGATCCAAGGACTTACATGTTTCCAGGTTCAAATTTAACATTATGCTAAATGTGTAGCTAGCGACTACACCTGATATTTTAAATACAGGCATGGTGGGGTGATTTTTCCATGGAGACCACAGATGTGGGGTGGGAAGGTTTAATCTTTCTATCGCAGTCACAATATGGACAAGAATCCCCCATCCCAAGCTACAAAAATTAGACAAATGAACTGGAACCTTTCTTAATACATCTGATGCTCATGCTTGAGGTGGGATTGGGACTGCAGCTGGGGAAGGAAGGATTAGATTTAAATTCTCCTCATGCTGTGGACCCCATGAAAGTGAGCCTCCTTCCCCGGCACCTGCAGTTAGTTATAAGAAAACTCCCAAATATAGCTAGCCACACATTTAGCATAACATAGAGTACCCTGAGTTGCATTAGCTGGAGAGAAGGAGAGATGGAAATGGATGCAATTCTGATTTAAGTACAGTTATGTTTTTAGGATCTTCCCCCGTCCCCTCCTTCATCTAGACTAAATTGCTGCATGCCATATTATTTTGTTATAGTATATTCAGGACACTGGGCAGAACCCTTTCAGCGGAGGCCCTGCGTAAAGACTCCCACTTGTACAACAGGGCATTTCCACCCCCCATATCCCCCCCCCAGCCTATCCCTGCACCTCCCAAAATTGGCTCTGGCAGTTCAGGAGAACCTCCAGAATAGTTTGCAGGGGGGGGGGGAGGACGTGGGATCATTCCATCTGGCAAGCTGATATGCCGGTGCAGACAGAATGTTTGTCACAGTGCAGTGTTGAATTCCATCCACTAAATGTTGCCCATTTAATGTAGGATTATAGTGTTATGCAGTTTCATCAACCTAGTTTGGTATACTCCCATACTTGTTGTCTACTTTAAAACAAATACAGTACTGTAATTCTAATTCAGTTACTCTGCTCTTATAAAATCTGACTGCAGAATTAACAACTAGTTGAACCAATTTCCAAATGATCCTTATTAAATAGCTTTTACTAATGTAAAAGCATTCAGGACTCCTCACAATTGCATTTAATACAGTTTTTTTAAAGTTAGTTGTCGTTCCCCTTATTTTACTGGATTCTTGAGCTGTGTGGAATAACTTTTTGTAGTTTAACAGTTTTGGTTTTTGATGGCATGTCTCTCTTCCTTGGGGAGTAAATTCTCTTGCTAATGAACGGAGAATAGTGTTCCCCAGGCCTCTCTTGACTTTTGACTAAGAATAACATCTGTCACTACCAAGAAGCTGTGTGTAAAATTAGAATTTCTCAGGGCAGATTGAGAACAAGATTTGTTTATGCCTTGTGCTTTTAAAATAGGATGACGTTGCAGAGTTTGCTTTATTGTTAGTATGTGTGCTCTAGGCATCAATTGGAGAGAACTGAGTATCAATACACCACCTATGGAAAAGAGGTTTCATTTATGACCGCAAAAACTTTCAAATATAATACCTTGTAAGAACATTACTTGATTTCTTGGTGAGAAAATTTCTTTGGAATAAAATAACTCAAATGTATCTATAAGAACTAGGCTAAGACCTGTACGAAATGAAATATTGCCCAAGAACATCTTTGAAACCTTATGCATGGCAAAAGCAGTACTGTATGTGACAAATACTTTATCCAGTCTTGGGGTACCCATGGCCAAAATGTACATGGCCATACACTCTTGACTGTGTGGTAGAACATTGGTTTTCATACCACATTCATTATCAGTTGAAGCTGCAGTTGTGCACAGCAGGGCAGAAGCTTCAGTGGAATGTTGCGGAGATAGTATTGTCTGCAGAAGTCCATATCTTCCTTTCCTAGGTAGTATACATTTCACAACAAAGGGCTTGGGATGTTTGATTTTTTTTAAACTGAGTCTAGATATTTCTCTAAATCTATTTATTTGCAATATGTATATTCCACCTTTTAGGTGGACAATGGGCTTCCAAGTGAAAGGGTACTGGTCCCTTACTAAGACTCTTGGGGTGGAAGAGTGATGATAGAAAATAAAAACTGCTTCTAGTGTTATAACTAAGCAAACTTGCATGTGAAAATACTTCAATTTGCTCTTGGCACATTCTGTCATTTGTTTTGAAGGCATCATGGAGAGTTTGATGCATAGTTTTATGAAACTGGACATCCCCTTTTGTCTTTAGTTTTTCTGTATTGGTGGGGTTTGATTCTGTTGCTCAAGAATGGCAAAATATCCCCCCTCCATATCAAACACTTTCCCAATCTATGTCTTAGCGAATTCAGATGAATAGACTGCCTAAGGGCAAGCACACTTGATCTCTGGTAGCATGGTTGTTTGAAGTGCTGTTTTTCCAGAAAAAAAGGTGTCAGAACTCACCATGAACACTACCCCTGTTCTCTTATAATGGCAATGACAAGGATGCATTCTGGCCCCCACATTGTTTTGCCTATTCTTAAACGACCTAGGGATGCGGGTGGTGCTGTGGGTAAAACCTCAGCGCCTAGGGCTTGCCGATTGCATGGTCGGCGGTTCGAATCCCCACGGCGGGGTGAGCTCCCGTCTTTCGGTCCCAGCTCCTGCCCACCTAGCAGTTCGAAAGCACCCCTAAGTGCAAGTAGATAAATAGGTACCGCTTTATAGCTGGAAGGTAAACGGCGTTTCCGTGGTGCTGGCTGGTGCTGGCTTCGTCATGCTGGCCACATGACCCGGAAGTGTCTCCGGACAGCGCTGGCCCCCGGCCTCTTAAGTGAGATGGGCGCACAACCCTAGAGTCGGACACGACTGGCCCGTACGGGCAGGGGTACCTTTAAACGACCTAGAAGCAAGCCTAATGGACTCACACGGACACCTTCCAAAAATAGGAATGAGAAGGAACCCTTTGTTGTTATATGCGGATGATGCGGCCATCATTTCATGTTCTAGACCGGGTTTGAAATATCTGCTGAGGAAGTTTTCTGATTACTGTTTTGGAAATGGCTTATCCATTAATTACGAAAAATAAAAAAATTTAGTATTCAGAAGAAGCTTCTCCCAACTTAAATGGGTGCTGGATGGCCATAACCTTGAACAGATTAAATACTTCAGTTATCTAGGGCTGACTTTCCATCATATAAGATCTTGGAAGTACCACTGGCAAACCTCCCTTCAAAAGGCGGAGATCACAAAGCTAGCCATACTCAGATTCTTTTTCACAAAGGGTATGCTCCAGCAAGTATGTTCTAGCAGCCTTAAGGGTTTTCAATGCAAAATCCGTTCCCCAACTCCTGTACACTGCAAATGTCTGGCATAATGGGGACCTGCCTAAGCTAGATGGCTTTCAGGCAAAATTTCTACGATCTCTGCTGCAGGTACTCAACTGTGTCCCCAACTCCATACTTCTGTTAGAAGCTGGTGAATGCCCAATTACAACTAAAGCATGGTGGGCTGCCCTAAAACATTGGCTCAGGATTGTAGTGTTTGATCTAAGGAAGGGTTTATATCAACACCTGACCAATGAGGAGTTTGTCAGCAATTGGCAGAAAACCATGGCTAGAAAAGCCACCTCTATTGTCACACCCCCCAACTCTATTACCTGGGTTATGAAGGTGCCCTAAAGATGTTAAAGCAAAGATTATGGGATAATACACACAGTGACGTGATCCCAATCACATGCAGTCTGTAGTCTATTGGCAGTAGGAGTACAATATGGGCATGTCTTTAAGTTAACACCTTACATTAAAAACCGGACAGTACCAAATTACAGAAGGTTATTCACTAAAGCCAGACTAAACCTTTTTCCTTCTGCAGTGTTGGATGGCAGGTTGAGAGGAGTTCCCTACCAGGACAGGCTTTGCTTGTGTGCCCAAGACATCGATTCTATAAAACATATTTTGCTGCACTGTGCGAAATACAAGCAAGCCAGGGCTGAATTGCTATTACCCTTGCTGGTACCTTTCCTGGGAAAATCAGAGGCTCACTATGTCAGGTTCCTACTGGAAGACTGGACAAACGCTAGAACATTAGCAGTGACAAAGTTTTTATCTGTGGTTGCAAGAACCAATGATCCCTAGCTTTAAGTCTGAACAAAACGCTTGTTTAACCTGGTGGTAGGCTGTCTGAATTGTGTATTGCTTTGTAATGATTTGTTGGATCTCTGGACCGTAATAATGATTGATATAATGGCAATGACGCCCACCTGAGAATTGCCGGAACTGAGTTCTGGTGAGTTCCGGTTGAAAAAAAGCCCTGATTGTTTGTATCATCCTTCTAAGCAGTGGGGAAGATTTGACTTGCATCCGATAACAGATGTGTGGTTAAGATGGCTTTGTGGATTTTGGAAGAGAAATCTTGACCTGACATGACCAAGAGTAGAAGCACATGGACACAATGAAGCAGTTGGCAAGACAGGCCATAGCTATAGAACCTTGGAGAGCTCCAACTGATAAGAGGGATACCCCCCCCAAACGCTGACCCGCCCCCACCAGGCTTTCTGTGTGTCTCAGTTGCTTCTCATCTGCTGCATTCTGTGTGCTATTGTAGAGAAGGAGGTGCTTGGCCTCTTGGGTGAATTGAACTTGGCATGCCTAAGGATCCCAGTTCAGGCTCCACAGGTTCAAAGCTGTTATGTTTCAGGTTTTGTATCAAGACCTCCTGGTCATGTTCTTCAGCTCAAGGTGCGATGGCCATGGGCTTGACTGGCTCAGTCTCTTCTCTTTCCAAACCTCAGCTATCACTCAAGGCCAGGACTATGGCAGGCGTTATTCCAGGGGTGCCAGTCATAAACATTTCCATTCTGTGTTCATAAGGTGGCTCAGTGGCCTGAGGAAAGTTGGTATCAGTGGTAATATGGTAGTAACATCATTATGTTAAGCTTGAAAGCACCAGAGCCTTTTTGGAGGAAACAGACTAGTCTTAGTAGAGATTTGTCTATTTTTATATTGTGTTTGTGTCAAGCTTCTGACATTGATTGGCTGAGCTAGTGCAATGACATGGAGCATTTAGTTGCCCAGGGAACAAAAAGAGTTTGTGGTCTAGCTTCTGTGAAGAAAGGGAATGTTGCACACAAGAACAGGGTGACATTGTAGGAGAGCACCAAGGATGCAAGAGGTAAGGAGGTTGAAGAAAGAGAGTAAACCAGGCACTAAGATTGAGAGAGGGGTGGAAGAGGAGGAGGCTTGGGGGAAAGGGTAGAAGAAGCAGTGAATTCAGGCAAGATGGAGCTAATTGGAGAGAACTCTGTAGAATCTGCGCAGCAATTAAGGTCAGAAGGGACTTTATGGTTGGGGGAGAAGCAACAGAGTGCTAAGAAACCAGGGCTGGATCTACATTAATCTTTTAAAGGTTATTAGTTATATCGTTCTATAACATCACCTTACCTTTAATATGCTGTTTCCCTATTGTGGGTGGCCCATAGCTCTGCAGTGCCCTCTGGTGTCATATTTTAATAATGCATTATTAACCATGAGTGTAGATCCGCCCCAGGTCAAGAGACAAAGCAAGTGTGGCCTGAAAAGGTACAGAAGAGAGATGGGAAGGTACAGAACTGAAGAATGAATGGGACCAAACTGGGGAAGTAGGATTGCTGCTGTGCACTACTGGTAGAAAGGAAGTCGGCCATTGGGACTGGTAGGGCAGGAGACAGGGAGGTCAGCAGTAGGTGGAGACAGAAACAACGATAGGTGGAGTCAACTAATTCTAGTTTTGTCCCCATCCTCCTCCCTACTGAGTTCTACAATGGGAACACTGACATTAAAGGGGAGGAAGCTGACAGCCAGTGCTGCCCCCTGGACTGGATATAAAACAAAAGGTAGGCAGGTAGGGCAGACAGAGGTTGATGGGGCAGTACCACATCTCCCCTAATGGACAAGCCTCCACAGGTTCACTGGGAGCAATATTCACTGGCCTTAAAATTTTGAGAGAGCACATTTAGCAATAGATAAGTGGAAGTAAAGCATCCTTTTGACTCAAGTGACATGTGTTGGCTCATAGTAGATTAAACTAGTGGTTTGCCACAATAGCTAACAGACTTTCCACCCATATACAAAGTTACTTGTTGATTATGCTAGGATGTTGTTTGCATTCCTGTAGAATCGTGGGGAGGAAACAGGATGTGACTGTGCATTATGGTGTGACTATTTCTTGGTGAACAGTAAATGGGCACCGTTAATACTTAAAAATGTTACATACATTCTGTGGCAGTACTAATACTAACTAAAAAGCCTTTTAAATGTCTGGTACATATGTATTATGTCCCTGTGTGTAATATGAGACAAGTATTTTGTTACAGACTCATGGACTATTAACAAAGTAACTAACAAAGTATACAGTTGTTTTCAGAAAACTAAAAGATTTCGGCAAGTTATTGATCTAAATAATAGATATACTTGTGTTATGAAATTTCTTGATTGGCAAAATTGATTGCTGCTTTTCTGGCTGCTGGAATATTCAGTATTGGCTCAGTTAGGACATTTAAGTGTATTTGGCCTTCTTAATTATCAAATTAAAAACACTAAATGTGTTTCATTCTCAGTCTGGTTTTACAAGAAAAACATTTCTGCATCAGATTACTGAAGTTTAAAAAAATCTTTGCTCATCTGTGATAATTGCTTCATGTAAAACAACAACAACAACCCTGTATTGCCTATGTCAGCTAATCATTTTAAATTGGTGAATGACTTCCAGCTGTGCAAACTTTATAAATGTTCATCTTCCATCCTGCTAGGAACCATTCCTAATATTATTTTCTAGGTTTGTCAATTTTACCACTTTCTTTGAGGGGGGTGGGGTCTATTAGACCTACATAAGAATGGATATGCATTTTGTTTAGTTTATCATTAGTAAATATTGCAAGAATTGCTGAATAAATATGCCTGAATTATAATGTATTCTTAGGATTGATCCACACTTTTCCATGTACAATTAGATTTAAGCTTCAACAGAAGTCTGAAAGACTATATTGTTGAGAAAACAGTAGGACAGAGACTGTGGTGGTACACACACACACATACACACACACACACACACACACAGAGAGAGAGAGAGAGAGAGAGAGAGAGAGAGAGAGAATGCGCTCTCTATCTCATGAATGTGCCTCCCAAATAACTACAAAACTGCATAAGGATTACATGTCCCCATTTCAAGCTTGTTTTTACTGCCCTTTCTCTATCTTTGTCCTAGGGTTTAAGGATGTTCAATCTTTTGCCATTGTGTAGTTTACACTAGTCACTGTGTAGTACACAACTAGTCTGAGTAAGTCCTGTACATGAGCAGCCATTGCATTGGGCAGAGTGAGGTGCCTGCCTCAAGCAACTGATTTTGGGTGTGAAGGGCAGCAAATGTATGTTTATTTGCTTATGTATTTTCCTGCCAGACAGGAGAAGAGGTGATTGCCTCAGATGCCAAAATAATGGGTACTGTGCACCTTGACTTGGTAGGGGGCCGGCAGGGTGGCGGGGAGGTACTTTGCTGTTCTGGCTCAGGCAGCAAAATGTCTTCGGCCTGCTCTGGCTGGGGATGACAGAGCACTGATGTCAGCAAAGCTTGTTTACATTCTGCCTGCTTTTCACAATAGTTATCATCAGATTATTGGAAGGTGGCTCTTCATTTCCCTAAGTTCCTTTATTTTCTGCATTTATCCAGTACAATTTTTAAAATGTGGTCTCTCTCTCTCTCTCTCTCTCTCTCTCTCTCTCTCTCTCTCTCTCTCTGTGTGTGTGTGTGTGTGTGTGTGTGTAAGTGTGTAATGCAAATGATACTTATGTAAAAGTGTTTAGGAAAAGTACTGACTGTGAACCAAGAGACTGCTTTCATGAGCCATAGAATTAAAATAGATGGCTTAAAAAAATTAACCCTTCCACCCTCAGATATTTTTGCAGATATAGACACCCAGCGCTTTTTCTTCTTTCTGGGGGTACTTGAGGGTATGCAGTACCAGCACCTTTCCCCCTCCAAATGTTAAAAGGGTGACACTTACTGTAACAAATTCATGGTGAGTGCCAGCAGCTTTAAACAAAACAAAACAAAACAAAACACTGCGGTACCCATATAATGGCGATGATGTTAACAAGCAAGTGATGTTTTTGATAGTACAGATGGATCTGTGTGTGACTATCAAAATGCAAATGCAAATGTTATTTTCAAACACAGATTTATCAGATTCCCAGGACTGGACTGGAGATCAAAGTGATAGAAGAGCTTTCTATTTCATGCCATAGTGAATTGAACTACAGAAAAGTACTTGATTCCCACCCCCACCCCCCAGTTTGTTTGTTTCCTTGTTGGGAATAATAGTCTTCAGAGTTAACTGCCATCTTATTTAAATCTGCTGTAAATAAATGTAACAAGAAGAATGCTATCCATTCTCCTAATCATTTAAAATCCCAATGAAACATGAATAGGATTACCATGTAATTGGACTGTGAATGAGGCCTTGTTTGTTTGTTTGTTTGTCTTCTTTTAGGGATATACCCTGCCCTTCAATAGAATTCTCAGACCATCTTAGAATGATAATGAATAGCATTACTGGATTGTCACATGTACAAAACTGAGGACTGGAATCATTTTCCTCTTTTTGGATTAGAAGGCTGCATAAATCTCTGAATACTCTTACATCATTATAATTTTGCTAGATTTAGCGTACAATTCTATACCTGGGATTTGATGGCTGAAGAATAGTAGAAATTGGTGGGAACTGCTCTGTGTTGCATAAACAAGCACTGGCGGAGGAAGAGGAGTGCGGGGGGAGCGCACCGCCCCCAGCAGCACGATCCCGGTGGGGTGCCAGCGCGGCTGCCCCCCCACTCCCACTGGGAGCCACACCCCTGCAGGAGGTGCATCACACCCCCAAGACATGCCCCAGCCCCGCCCCCGCCTGCTCTCCGCCCCCTGGTGCCGGAGCATGAAGCTCCGTCACTGTAAACAAGTCCACAATATGCTTCTGCTGCTGTGGAGTTAATAGAGAGCCCAGACATGATGTTGCATAAAAAGAGCAAATGCAACTCAATCCCACATCACTAAAAAATACGCAGAGCAAAGCTCCAAAGACCTGAGTACATAAAAATGTTTTTATCTGGTATGTAAAAACAGATAGTGATAGGGCCACAGGTACCTCCCTGGGGAGGACATTCCACAAGTGGGGAGCCACCACTGAGAAGGCCTGTTCTCATGTTACACCCCCCCCCACCTATCTCCCTTGGAAGGGAGTACACAGAGAAAGGCCTTAGATGATGAACACAGGGTCCAGATTGGTTCATGTAGGCAGAGGAGATCCTTGAGCTATTGGAGTACTGAGCTGCGTAACACTTTATAGGCCAAAACCAGCACTTTGAATTGGACCTGGAAACTAATTGGTAGCCAGGTGCACTGTGCCAGGATTGGTCTTATGTTCAGGCCATCTTGCCCCAGTCATTAATCTGGCTGGCTGCTGAATTCTACACCAATTTTCCAAACCATCTTCAGAAACACCCCCACATATAACACAGTCATTTTGGTAATCTAACCTAGACGTTTCCAGATCATAGCCAACAGAAGTTGAGCTATTCCTGTCCAGATAAGGGTCTAGCTGGGTCACCAGCTAAAACTGATTGATGGCGCGTCACACTACCAAAGCCACCTGGACCTTAAGTGATAGTAGTGAATCTAGAAATACCCCCAATCTTTGAACCTACTCCTTCAGAAGGAGTGTAACCTCATCTAAAGCAGGCCATGTCCCACCCATTTGGTCAGGTGAACCACCCACTAATAGTGCAACAGTCTTATCTGGATTAAGCTTCAGTTTATTGACTCTCTTCCAGTCAAGGCCAATACATCAGTCTAACCACTGCCACACTTGCAGATGTAAAGGAGATATATATCTGTATATCATCAGCATATTGCTGACACTGTACTACAATTCTTTGGATTACCCCTGCCCTTCCGTAATTTCAGCATAGAGAATAAAATTGAACTCTGTGCCCCTGCATGGGGCTCCATGGGGTCAAATACTATACCACCATCTGGAAGGTCATCCAAGTAGGATCGGAACCACTGCAAAGCAGTGCCACCCACCGCCAGCTCAGATAGCCACTCCAGAATGCTCTGGTTGATGGTATTGAAAGCTGCTGAGAGATCAAGGTGGATTAATAGGGACACACTCCCATTTCTCTTTCTGGACACAGGTCTTCAAACAGGGTGACCAAGGCAGGTTCTGTGCCAAAACTGGGCCTCAACCCCGATTGAAATAGATCTAGAAAATCGGTTGCCAGAATCTTGCCAATCTATTGGAAGTCACTCAGAGATTGATCAGTAGATTCTTCCCCATCTATCACATGGTGTTTTAGAAAATATACCGGTACTCTACTATTCTAGCTCCTTTATCACGGTTAAAAGATCTGGCACTTTACATCTGACCTCCTGGTGGTTTGGCTTAATATATCTCTAACATTAAACATGCATCAATTTTAAATTTTGAAAAGTATTCCTTGATCATATCCAGAGTGCTTTTCTTCAGTAGTGAGTAACTTCAAACAGCCTACATATATCAGTAATTTGGGAGGTGAAAAGGTCAGGAGGTCTAATTCTAGAAAACCCTGAACTTTGGTATCTCTTGCTTGTAGAAATTAAGTACTAAATGTTGTTGTAAAAATTAAAAGCTTTGTTTTAAGATAAAACTATGAATCAAAAAAGAAGTTTTAGAAAGATTAACAACCTTGGAACAGAACTCCATCAGTGGTTCAGATTTTTATTATTTTTTATGAGATAGTCTTTGAAGAATCTCATGCTCTTTCTAGCTACAACTTCACAATGCCATGACTTTTTAATGCTTTGGCTTTTAAGAGGGGTTTGGTTTTGTTTTTTTGGTCTCTTACACAGTCTAGGTCACTGACTGACTGTCCCTGGCTTTGTTCCATTTCTGAACTCTTCTTTCCTTTGTGGTTTGTGTCCCTCTCTGTATGTTCAGTTGTTTATGTCTTTGTGAGTCTAGTTTTCGGTACCATTCCATCAGAAGGTTAAGTGTCTCCCGGGCCCTTCAATATGTTAAAAAATAGAAGAAAAAGTTAAAACAATGTTGTGATACAATGACAAGACTGAAAAGTCTGTGTTTTGGTTTTTGAAAATCAATTTTTAAAGTTGTGCTGTTGCCCACATGGACTTCACTGCATGTATGTGGGTCTGGAGGAGTGGGAGAGAGATGCAGTTCGACAAAAAGAGAGGAAGAGATCTATGTTTGGTTGTATAGATGGGTGGGGGAGATATATGCCTGTTGGTCTGTGATTTGTATGTGTACAGTGAGTGCTTGCAGGTGCTGCTCAGGTGTGAAGAAGAGTGTGGTGTGACTACCTTATATATCTACCCTGGCATCAGGGAATGTTCCCTGTTGTATGGGGAGGGGATTAATTTTGTGAGATCTTCTTAATCGAAACAAGCAGGGTATAACTGACTTCCCATGGAAGGTGTGAGGTTATCAGGGGGGGGGGAACAGAAATGAGTGCAGTATCTCTAATTTTGTGTTATGCCACATGGGAACCATTTTGTGAGTGGCACCCATGGCACCTTCTCAAAATTCAGTGAAGCAACATGGCTGGCTACCCCTGCTCTACCATCTATTGCAAGTACATTGCTAGTTACTTAAAAAATTCAGGGCACAGGCCTGTGACACATATTTGTATATATGTTAATATTCATGCGTATATGCTTAGATCTCTGAGCAGATGAAGATGGTGGGGTCTCACCAGTATTATGCTCTTGCAGCCCTATAAGCACATTTTTAAAGAGCAGAGAAAGAGGCAGACAATCCAGGGCAGACAAAAGATTTTGGCCTCAGACCTCCAATGGCCCTGGTCTGGAGTCATAGAAATGAAGTATTTATCGATCCCTTGACAGGCTAGGAATGATTCATGAACCACAAGTTTGACTGCCTAGTTTATGCTAAGTGAGCTGTAGAACTGGGCCCTAGGCAAAGATTTGTGTACAGATACAAGCAGATTGTGAAAATAGCCTCTTTTCTTCTCATGCAAGCTGTAAATAGCAGCCCCTTGAGTTTACATTTAATTTTTTTTTTAACTTTCCCTTCAAAGACCTCAGAGGGGTTCACATTTATTCCCCCTAATAGGAAAACACTATCCTTATGTGGAGCTAGGTCAAAGTTCTCTAAATGTTTGCATGTACCGGTACCTAGTGGCTTGGGCTAGTGCCTTTGCCCCAAAGGGCTGTGTGTATTTGGAAATCCCAGAACGATTGCATTTGCTCTTGTGTGCACCTGTGTTAAGGGTTAACAAACACATCACTTCAGTCTTGCCATTTCATCTGCTTCCTCCTTGCCCGATTTAAATTTAGTTATTCAGAAATGAGTAACATTCTCATGTTCTGAAGCGTGTGCGAATGCAAATGGGTGTTCTTCTGGTATTTGTTCTTGGCATTTGTGCTAAAAAGGGGGAAGCCTTTCACTCTAATTCCTTGAGACACAGAAGAGACTTTTTGAAGAGTCAGTTAAAAACAAAACCCATTTTTAACGTTAGTTGCTCAGCTTGCTTTCTTGAGTTAGAAAGTGCTTTAGCTTAGTTAAGGGAGCCAGATGTAACACATTGACCTTAAATGGTAAAAGCTCCCAGAGTGAGCAGAAGAGAGAGAGAGAGAGAGAGAGAGAGAGAGAGAGAGAGAGAGAGAGAGAAGGAGAAGCTTCCCCGAAGGGGGAAAACCAAGAGGAATAGCTCAGTTTTAGGTAAGTAATCTCAGTAAACCAAGAATAAACAGCTTTCTTCAGCTAAGATCCAAAACGGAAGGCTTTCCCCTCCTTAAAGGTACAGTACCTCATTCTTATGCTTTACGTGGGTGAAATGTTATTGATGTGCTGGATTTCAGTTTCCTAAACAGGAGTAGTAAGGCTGCGCACTTGACTGAATCCTCTTCCCTTTGAAAGTACACAACCATCCTAAAGAAATGTAAGCGCTTAGTCTGTGCTGAAGTCTGATATTTAAGTAATTTTATCAAAAGAACATGTCCTTGGCTTAGAATCATTAGCAGCTGCCCTGTACTTTTTGCTAACAAGTTGAAATGATTAGCTACTACTCTGATTGTTTATAAACAAGTAAGTGTAAAATGAGCTCACTGTAACAGTAGCATGCTATTGTATGAGCTTTTCTGCCACATGGTCCCTGAACAGAATATACACCAGAACCGCTTGCTTGATGGATTGCCTTGTAGCCTCTGGAACCTGTCTTTTAAGAAGAGCTTTGTGGAGCTGTTTCTATGGTGTAGTAGTCCATATCTGCTTTTAAAAGAAGCTACGGTATAACTAAGCCAAGGGGATCTAGGATATGAAGAAGTTTTTTAATTTCATGTAAAAGATATATTACATATATATCATATATATTAGAGGAAGGAATTGGTGCAGTTATCATTTTAGCCACATGGTTTGCAACTCTAATTTACTTGTCATGAATTCTTTTAAAGTATACTTCCTGGGTGTTTTGACTTGTGTGAAAAGCATAATTTCAGCTGCCATAAACTGAAAGTTTCAAGTTCATATTGTTTATATTTACGTTTACACATTCATGCGAGAAATTGTAAGCTGGCCAGTATTCCAGTTCTACATGGTAAAACCTTTCTTGCGGTACTGAGTATTTTATGGGGAATGTGGCAAGAATAATCAGTGTTTGGACAGTACATATTTAAATAAGCCAAGAACTCTTGCATATTGAAATAGTTACTGCACTTTTTTGACATTTGCTAAGGATTGTGTTCTGCCCCATCAGATACTGCAGACAAACTATTTTTTGGATTGCAGCCATGATGTTTAATGCAAAGCGCAAGGAATACAGTTCTATATTCATAGTGAGTGTCACTATTTCTGTCACTCCTATGGCTGATCCATTCTTATGAAAATATGTAGCTTCCATCGCTATCTACATTATTTCTGTGTTTTTTGGCATTCTAGAACTTGCATTTGTTTCATTTCACAGTATCAGTCTGGTAATTTTCATTTTCTTATTTAATTTATAATTGCTTTATAGCATATATGCTATATTCTTAGCTAGCCTAGTACTTATGCATTCAATAACTTGATCTAGTTATAAAGTTGGAAGATCGTTTGAAGGTCAAGTGAAGGCCTTCATAATACATATCCAATACCTTACTTCGGGTTCCTAGAAACAAAGGGCCTAACAATTCCTGAAATACTTTTTTCTGTCTGATAGAGAGCTTGTCTAATCTAAACATGAGAGCAGGAAACTGCCTATTTTATTGTTAACATTTCAAAATCTCTTGCTAGTTTGCGTGTGAGAGAGCAGAGCAGAGTGGGATTAGGCGCCTAAAGATTTACTGGAAGGAGGATACTTGGTTAGCTCACTTCTGCACTGTTTGCAGCTTGCCCTCTAAGGCGAGCTGGGTACCATCCTGCTTTCATTTCTCAACTGCTGGAGAAATGTTTACTTGGTTTTAAACAAGCCTTAAATCTTTCAAGGCGAACAGGTGATGCACTTAACACTTACAGTAAGTACTGTGATTAGCTATGTGAATTGTTTTATTTTTCAAATGGCTGCTGTGTGTGAATACGGACCCATCTTGGTGGCATCATTAATACAGTAAAAAATAGAAGTTGTACTAATATTAGTGCTGTGAAATAGTATAATCAGTTAAGTGTTATGGTGGAGGTCCTTAGAGTTTTTTATTGTAACCTGTTAACTGCAGGTTACTGGGATGTACAGGCTGGACCATTCTATTTTGAAGGGCAAAACCTCTCTTCCCTTAAGAATGAATGTGTATTTAGTTAATGGAAATACCATGTGATTGGAAGACATAGTACAGCAAAAGCACACTATTGTGGAACAGGCCTCGATGAGGCATTATACAACAGAGATGCTCCATTGCTTGGCTCAGGCACCAAACGAAGCCTCGCAACATAAGCCAAATGCTCTCTATTGGGAATAATTTTGTTGTACAATGGCACTTGCCCACATTACTGCATTCCTGCCTGTGTCATTTTCCCATGTCAGATAATAAGCTCCTATCTGTGTTGCCATTGTAACTGTGTAAGGGACAATGTAAACAACTGTGAACAATGAAATTTACATTTCACCATTTAACTGCTCAGATTCAAACACATTAACTCAGAAATCCTTATAACAACCACGACAGGTACTTTAGTAGAGTAATCACTGTATGTATTCTACACTGAAGGATGCGGGTGGTTTGCCTAAAATTACCTAGTAAGTTCATGGATGAATCAGGTATGACTTGAACCAGGGACTATGCAGGACCAAGTCTATGGAACTAATAAAATTCAGAACTGCATAACTATATACTATCCTGAACTAAATGCGTAGAGCAGTGGTGGCGAGCACAGAGCTGACAGAAGGCAAGGGCAGTGCGTTGAATCCTCAGCTCAACTTGTGTCCGAGTAGCAGCGCCTCAGATGGGGAGTCGGGGTATGAGTGTGTGCAAAACGGAGCAACAACCTCCTGGGCGCAGGTTTTCCCTTGGGAAGCCTCCACTGTGGGTGGGGAGGGCGCAGCACTATGCTCAGAAGCACGCTGACGCAGCTCAGCTGGGGAGCGTGAAGCCTCCACTCCACTTCTGAGAGATCCCCGCCTCCACTCCTGCTTTGCCCTGCTTTGCACGCAAGTAGAAACAGGATCGGGCAGCTCAGCTGAGGAGCGCCTGGCTGCTTTCAGGTGGTGCAGGGGCTCTCAGCTTCTGGGCTGCCTCCACCTTCCCCAACCTCAGCAACTATTCAGCCTGGCTGCCTTCATGGGGTTGCAGGGGATCTGATGCAGAGGTGGGGGGTCCTTTAAACTTCTCCCTTGAGGGGAGTGCAGCTATGAACCCCTCAGTGGAAAGTGTGGCGGAGGCTGCACCTCCCCAGCTGAGCAGCCCCCATCCAGCTCCTGTTCCTGTGCAAGCAGCAACGCTGCCTATCAGAGCAACCCAATTCCACTCCTACTTGCCTGCAAGCAGGAGCAGGCTGGGGGTGGGGGTGGCAGCAACATCCCTTGCCTGCGCTCTTTCCGCCCCAGTCCAGCCTTACTTTAGTCAGCACCTCCAGAGCTGGAGGCATTGGTGGCTGCTGTTGTGGCTGTGGCAGCAGAGGGAGATAAATAAGGGGGTTTTGGGTTGCAGTTCGGGTACTCGGTCTCTAAAAGGTTCGCCATCACTGGCATAGCGTATTGATATTGGGTTCAACTTTTAGCGTTTAAAGATCTGGTCATAAAGAGAACACTGTAAAATAAGTCATATTTTGTTTCCTTTAAAAAAGTTGAAGCTAGGAAATAATCTTTGAAATTGTTTCCATGTTACTGCCAATGCTCAGCTTTGAGACATATAAAATAGTAATTAATATAGTCCATAGGAGCATGCCTGAACATGTACAAAGTAAGCATAACTAGCCCTTTATAATCTGCAGATAGGAGTTGTGGGGGGAAATAATTTACAGTTCTTGCTTGATAATGTTTTCACAAAGGCAGGTTTGGGGCCTGGCATTGGGAGTAGTTTATAGTAGTTACAGTATATAGTTTTGCATGTATTCATGGTAAGATGTGATGGAAGCTCTAAAAGCTGCTCTCTTCAAAGGCTGAATTCTAATGGCTATCTTGTTCAGAAACAGCAAAATGAAGAAGACGATAAAGGGCTTTTCATATAGAAATTGTCTTCATGTAGAGGTGAGTTGTCCTTGGCCAAATTCAAGCTGCTCAAACCATCACTGGCAGCTCTTCTTGCCAGATTGGTTTAATCTCTCACCCTTAAAGAAGAGAATGGTTCATTTCAGGATAACCCCACTGATCAGGCTTCCCTCAGGTCGGCTCCTGGGGGGATTTAAAACAGCCTGCACCAGCTCCCAACACCCAGTTCTTCTTTGTCAGATCCGCTAAAGGGATCCATGATGGAGTTGCTTCTGTCTATTTGCCCAGACAGGGGCTTGGGCCTCTGTTCTCCCAGAGGCAGGGATCCCCCTATTTGATGTAAGTCATGGGAATTCCCGCTGCCGAGTTGACCCTGTAGACAGGCCGGAAATTAATGCCTATGCCAAACCACTTTATCTGTGGTCAATAAAGTTGTGGCCTGATTCGATCCCATTCAGCTGTGTGGTCTTGTTTATTTGCTAGTTCTCCTGAACAGAGGAGGGGGAAGTGCACTGCCTGGGCCTGCAAGGCAGACCTCAAAATGGTGCCACCAGGGAAGAAGGGGTCAAGGAAGATCTACATAAGGAACAAGCGGGGAAGAAATATTGACATTGAAATCTGCTGCCCTTGTTGCCTAAGGCAGCCACCTCACCTTGCCTTATGATTGGACTGGCCCTGGTTGTATTCCTCCCCTGGCCCTGCTACTTCTGTTGTTACTGAGGGTTAGCCCAGTGGTTTGGCTTAGGGTCACATCCAAACTGGGCTTACGGTATGTGTCATTGCAGGCAAACTGGGTACTCTAACCAAAGTTTCCTCTTGGTTTTCTGCTCATGTTTTATCTGAGGGAGATAAATAAGAAGCCTGGATTTAGGCATAATGTTAAGACAAACTTTGGCTTAGCCCTGGTAGTGCAGAAGTAGTCTTCTTCTTTTCTTTGGCAATCACTCGTAGCCGAGTAAGATAGTCTTCCATAAGCACAGTTTTAACAATGAGTCCATAAGTGATTGTGGAGGCCAATTCTGGATCCACACGTCCTTCCACAGTGGGGATGTAGGGTTTTGGGTGGGAGTTGATTACGCTGAGGGTTTACCAAACATGCCTTCCTCTTAGCACATTTCTCCCTTTCGTCCTGAATCTGAGCGTCTTCCAAGTCCATGACCACCTTTGGTACAGGGTGTTATCCAATTGGAGAGCTCGCATGCCAGTGCTTCCCAATTGTTGGTGTTTATACTACATTTTTTAAAAATTGCCTTAAGACAGTCTTTAAACTTCTTTTGTTGACCATCAGCATTACACTTTCCATTTTTAAGTTCCAGGCAGCTGTAATTTACATACTCAGCTAAGCCAGAAATAGTACCTCGGGTTAAGAACTTTGCTTCAGGATGAGAAAAGAAATCACGCGGTGGCGGCAGCAGCAGCGGGAGGCCCCATTAGCTAAAGTGGTACCTCAGGTTAAGAATAGACCTCCATAATGAATTAAGTTCTTAACCCGAGGTACCACTGTATGCTTGAAAGCTTTTCGCTCTATGTAAAACAATTGTACCAATTTCCCTCTGTAAAATGTGGGTGGGTGTGACATTTTGTGCTCTTTCTTTTTAAAATCTAGACTTTTTATGAAGTTAAAATAACAGTCCAGTGTTATTTCCCATGTGAAGTATGAAATGAAGTAAATATAAAGAATCAGGAGTCCATAGTCGTTACCTCATAAAATAAAGTACTGTACATTCTCAAGAGCCTACATATCGAATTAGATGATAAAACAAAAACCAACCTTATACAGAAATAATTCAAAGCAAACATTACAAATAACAACTGTTGTGAATACTGGAAAAAGTCATATTTCACTGGGATTTGCCATCCCTGTGATTGTCATATAAAGGGACCCCTGACCATTAGGTCCAGATGCGGATGACTCGGGGGTTGCAGCGTTCATCTCACTTTATTGGCCGAGGGAGCCGGTGTACAGCTTCCGGGTCATGTGGCCAGCATGACTAAGCCACTTCTGGCAAACCAGAGCAGCACATGGAAACGCCATTTAACTTCCTGCTGGAGTAGTACCTCTTTATCCATTTGCACTTTGACGTGCTTTCGAACTGTTAGGTTGACAGGAGCAGGGACCGAGCAACGGGAGCTCACCCCGTCACGGGAATTTGTACTGCCGACCTTCTGATCGGCAAGCCCTAGGCTCTGTGGTTTAACCCACAGCGCCACTCTCGTCCCTGTTGTTGCTGTAGTAATAACAATAACAGCAACAGATTTAATAATAATAACAACAGATTTAATTCCCATTCATTACTGTATCTTGGTAATCTTAGAAGAGTCCTGTAAAACAGTCCAGAGGATTTAACCTTTTATTACAGGTGGAAGGCTGAGAGAGAGAGGCAGTGACTTGCTTATGACAGATCCTCTTTTGAACTGAGATCTGAATAGGGGACATTCAACTAATGATTTGTTAATTTAACCACTACCTCTCAAGCATTAGGAAGGGAAACTTATTTCCCCCTCATACTAGGTTTGATGAGAATTGGTTAAAAAGAAAAAAAGCCTTCCTTCAAAAAAAGGTCTTAATCTAAATGTCCTGTTTTTGTGTTTGCTTTTCTGTTTTGAAGGCTTCCCCCCTTCTGCTGCTGTTCTGCATTACTCAGGATGAATCCTGTACCACGTTCTCTACCATCCTCCCACCACTGCCACCTTATATTTGCTGTGAATATAAAAGCACATGCCAGTTTGACAGCCAAGAAGATGCTATAAAAAGTTTGTTGCCCTGTTTAAGTGCCTACTCCTTGTTACTATGGCAATTATATTCTTTAACCGATGTGAGAATTGATAATAGCTTATTGCCACCCTTTTCTTGGACAGGAAGTTTCCTGTAAAGAAATCAATCATACTAGGGCAGGATTTTCACCACCATCACCTGCCATATGCTTTATAGGGTGGGTGGGTGTGGCTGCAGTTTAGGTGCTGCAGTGTGGAGTTCAAAGGAAAGGTCATTGAAATCAGTGGAACTTACTTCTGAGCAGCCATGCTTAAGAGTGGGCTGTATATTGGGCTCTTCAAACTCTGAACCCAGAAATGTGAAATCCATGGGGTTGGAATTGACCTTTTTTGTATTGCTTTTCTCAGTGTTGCATATTGTGGACCCAAATGAGCGCAATTCTATATGGAGAAGTAAGGCTGCATCAACATCATACATTAAAAGAACCAGCCCTAAAAATCCTGGGAACGGTCCATTCTTAAGGGTGCTGGGAATTTGGGGGTGGGGTGTTATACTACAGTTCCCAGGATTCTTAGGATAGGTGTGTTTTCAATGTATCGTGTATACACAACCACAGTCTCACTGAGCTCAATAGATCATATAAGACTGCAACCTTAAGCTGTTAGGTGATAAATGTAGAACAGCATATAAGAAGCTGCCTTTTACTGATTCAGTCCATTGGTCCATCTCACCCAGTATTGTCTGACTGGCAGCAGCTCTCCAGGGTTTCAGACTAGGGACTTTTCTAACCATACCTGGACCTGCCAGTGATTGAACATGCATGCAGAGCCAATTCTGTAGCATAGAGTTACTGCCCTTACTCCTGTAAAAAGGCTTTCTTTGAAATGCACTGGGCCAATTAAACGGGATTTGGCAGCCTAAGCACCCACCCACCTCCTTTGT
The DNA here is from genome assembly GCF_965113315.1 of Podarcis vaucheri. Classification (NCBI taxonomy): domain Eukaryota; kingdom Metazoa; phylum Chordata; class Lepidosauria; order Squamata; family Lacertidae; genus Podarcis; species Podarcis vaucheri. Next base: position 70,786,670 of record NC_138759.1, read on the forward strand.
ACTGATGCCTTCCCTTCTTATTCTTCTCTTCCAGTATGTGCCAAGTAGAATTCATTCATTCATTCATTCCATAAAATTTATACACCGCTTAATTGTAAAAAACCTCAAAGTGGTTTACAAAATATATAAAACATTTGAGCTCTAGGTTTTCTAGACTGGTAAAGTGTTCTCCCATGCCTCAGGTAATAGAGCTTTTAGAACTACACTATCATAAATGACATGGTTGAAATGCTATTAAAGCTTTGGAGAGCTATGAAAGTTTTTGTGTCCTTTGGGGAGGAATAAGGGTGTTAAACACCCTAGAAAAGAACCTTAATTAGACTTCATAGAGCTACGAATCTATAAGGTGTTCCTTCAAATGAAATGAGCCTTTTGGAATGCAAAGCTGGATAAGCAAGTTGGCATGCGAAGATGTAAACAGGGAGCTGATAACCACTACTGTTTGAAATAAGGTGGTCAGATTTGTCATTTCTGTATTAATCATTGTTTCCCCCTTGTTGAACAATATGTTGTTAATCGGAAATAGAAACTGACCAAACTTTCTCTATATGAGGTGTATTCAGCTGCTAGATAGATGTGTGTGGTTGGTCAGAAACTGCCTGTAGGAGATTACACTGTTTCAGTGACATCGCCTTCTTTTGTTAGTGTGTTTTGTGAAAATTCAGTTGCAACAAGAAATGTTCTGCTGTGGCTGACTGAGATTGCTACAAGTTCAGCAGGTAGATCCAGGCCCTTCCTTTAACTTCTGGTCTTTTTTTCCTTTCCTTTTTTAAAAAAAAGATTTATATCTCACCATTAATCAAAAGATCTCAGGGCAGTTCACAAGAGAAATCTAGCATTGCTTACCTCTCCCCTCACCCTGACATATATGAGCACGTGGCTCCAAAGTGCACACAGCAAAATCTTAGGCATCATGTTTATTCACAAGTCATTGCCACTCGCACACTTACTCCTATCTCTGCGCATCCTGATGAAGAACTGGACTCAGCACACGGTCATCTCTTTAACTCTGAATCTGCCTTCCCTACACCCCCTTTCATAAAAAAAACCTGTTCACAGAAAAAAGATGTGTGGGTTGTTGTTGTTTTTAAAAAAGTTAAATCACTCTCATTTATTAAGTTAGAAAACACCAATTGAAACCACTGATCAGACATTTCATGTCGAGGCCTAAGCTGTTCCTCCATCACAAACTCAAATCTGGTTGCAGTTTTTGAGAAGAATCTTGACTTCCTTTTAAAAAGGTATTCGGCACTTAGGGAATTCCAAGATGCAGGATAGAGACATGTTCAGGGCTGGCTAAAGACCTCAAGACTGACATTTGGCAGATCTCTCCTTTCCTAGGGTTCCCTTCTTGCTAGCCTAAGTGGGGGAGCAAGTGTCTTTCTTTGATACTGGAATTAGCTAATCATTGGAAGCTGAGACATTACATAGAAATTAACTAAAACAGATTTCCAAGTAACTTTGCTGCGTGACAATTTACTCTTTCATGTTCTTTAAACAGAAGTGTCATATTTATCCAAAAGTATATTGCTCTAATAAAGACTTGAGTTGGGGGGTTGCTTCATTCATTAGACGTAGAGCAAGCAAGTACTCTGTGTGGGCATGAAGAACACCAGGAAGTTCCACAACCAGAACACTTAACGTTTCATTGGATTCTTTCTACCAAGGCTAGTGGTACAAGGCGAACCAAGCAATTTGTCATGCAAGCAGCCTGCACTTTATGTAAACAGGCTTTTGGTCAAAGAACTCTTGGTTGAACTAGAGCTGATGCCACTAAAAATAAATAAGCAATGTGGGATAACTATTTAACATTTTCATTGTAATCCCAGTGGTATTCTCTGGTGTCCAAACCCATGGGCAGCTGGCCAAATTACATACTCCCGTATGGCTGGCTGTCTTGAATTATCTTTCAAGTTTTTGCGTGCTGTGCTTTTATGTAAATGCATTTGGCAAAGTGTTCCTTTTGCTTGTGAAAAATAATGACTCTCTATGCTCTATGGTTAGTGGAAGACATAAAATGCAGCCAAGAATGAGGAACAAGGAGACCAAATATGCAAAATGCCATGCATTTATAATTTAGTTTTCAAGTTCATCAGCCATTGTCATTGCTTAATTTGGTATTGTTTGCTTTATTGTAAAATGGCATTCATGTGATCTCTTAAGTCTAGGCAGATGCTAATCTGTGCAATTTAATTTTTTTAAGTGTCTACCTGGTTGAAACACTATGAGGTTATTATTCTGGCCTTGACTCACGGACATCTGTTGTCCTTTTCTACCCACAAAGTGGGAATTAAGGGGGGGCCACTAGGAGGCGCATTGGAAGATGGCCGACAATACCATCTCTCCGACCCACATGGGGTAATTAAGAGGCTGTTATGGGAGTAGGCAGCCTCCCTTGTTGCCCCAAGGAAATGGGGAACACTGCCCTTGCCTGCTGTGCCCATAAATCACCCCCTAATTCGAAAGAAGGGGTGAGGGCCCTAGGCAGAATGCCCCCGTGTGGACATCGGCTCTCCTGGACGCTGTCTCTGATCGCGCACTAGTTGCAGCAATTTGGAATAATTAATTACAAAAGAAGCAAATGCACATATTTCAAGTGAAGAAGGGGAGTGAAGTCTGCTAATTTAAGTGACCTCTGTGAAAGAAGACGACGGGCTGGAGAAACAGGAATATTTTACGATGAAGATACACCAAAGGCGGGGTATGTTGACAATGGGGCTGAATGGGGGGGGACTTTTTTCCTTCTATGTGATTTACAAGAACCCCTCCTCATTAGAACCGTCGATTGAACTGACCCAAGCAGGATGATTAAGGTCTGTGTGGAGATAAACTTTAACCAAAAGTATGCTTTATGGAGACCGAGAAGCAATAAGAGCTTTTGGGAATGGCGCAGCAATTAATTCGGAGTCGCCATCTTGCCAAAGGATTTACAGCCGGGAGGAAGAACGGATTTGTTTTCAGACTGCATTCCTAGTGAATCTCCTCAGAGGTTTTGAGAAAGGAGGCAGATTGGTGAAGATTAATGACGCTAAGACTGTTTTGATGTATGGAAGTGATGTTATATGGAAAACGTCTGGATATGGCTACTGGATAAATAAAAAAAATATCCACGCAGGATTACAAACTGTTCTAACCAGCTTGCGGAGACTATCAGAGGTCACAAAGAGAAAGGAAAAATATATGAAAATAACAAGAGATGTGGAAAAATAATAAGAAAGGACTGGATAGTACTGTGAACACCATAAGGTTAGATTTGTGGACATTAAAACAGCAGTAAGAAGCAACAAGTTGATTGGATCCCTTCGGAACTTGAAATATGGGTACCCCCAACAAAAATTTAAAATTCAGCTGTGTAATTTGGAATTTATGTAATTTGGTTTGATTTGATGTGATTGGTCGGTTAATAAAAAATTATTCTTAAAAAAACAAAAAAACCCAGCAAAGTGGGAATAAAGTTCAGTGTATTGATTTGATTTGATTTTTTTTTTTTTTTTTTTTTTTTTTGTAGAGCATGTGAGACAGTACTCACCTACACTCAGAGCCGTCTTTCCTATTGGGCTTAGTGGCACGTTGCACCAGGGTGCTGGCCTCTCAGGGGTGCCCCAGTGAGTGGGGGAGGTGCGCGGCTTTGCTGGCGGCCTCCCCTTTCCCTGCACGCCAACCAGCTGTGCCCCATCAACCATAGTTGGCGGGCATGCAGCAAGCCTCCCAAGAGCGATCCCTGCAGAGGCTTAGGATGGAAGCTGCGCCTGCCCTGCCAACTATATGGCTGGCGGCGGCGGCAGCAGCTAGGTGCGCGCACTCTCCCGTCTGTCTGTCCGTTGGCGCCCGCAGGAGCCTCTGTGCGCTCGCCATGGTGGACAGCATCTACCGGACCCACTCACTGGGCATGGCAGCCGAAGGGCTCCCAGACCAGTACGCTGATGGTTGTGCAGCACGGGTCTGGCAGCTCTACATCGGCGACACGCGGAGCCACACCGCCGAGTACAAGAACTGGCTGATGTTGCTGTTGCGCGCCCAGTGCTGCAACACGGTGCTCGATGTGGCCTGTGGCACAGGGTGAGTCACACGGCAAGAGGAGGAAGCGGTGCTGGGTGCTGGATCATGACCCAGCTTGAAGGCCTAGGCTTCCTTCTCCCCAGGGGGGTTTGTGTCTCAGGATGCTCTCATCCGGATCCAGGCACGTGACAGCTGATCAGGACTCCCCCCCCCATTGAAAGCACATGGCTCGACACCCCACATCCAAGAATCCTAGGAACTACAATCCCTGAACTACAATTCCCAGCACTCTCTAACAAACCACAACTTCTCAGGATTCTTTGAAGGTGTGTGCTTCAAACACGTTGGGTGTGCATTAAATGAAAAGAAAGGGCCCCCGTCACTTTGTTCCGGGAGAGGCTCCTCCCCGTTAGGAATATTACACGTGGGTGTGCAGCTTCCTTCCCATGCCTCTGTGGAATGAGAGCGATCCCTGCAGGGGCTTGGGAAAAGGTTGACAACTCTGGGAAATGGGGGGCGCTGGAGGGATCTTTGTACCACGGCACCGGATATGCTTAAGATGGCTCTGCCTACACTTACTGTCCCACTTATTTCAATTCTTGTTCAGATGGACCAGCATGGTTACCAAGACTATCACAAAGACCATAACAATGAATAGTGGATAGTGCACCTCTATCCACATTGAGAAAATGGCCTGTGTTTTAAACCAGACCAGTAATGTGTACACAGCCTAGAAACGTCACAGACTGTTTCTGCTTGCATTCAATAGCCTTTTGGCCTACTGCTTTCTCTCCCCACCACCCTGTATATGTGTATCTACGATGTTTACTTGACTTCAAACTCATCCAACAATGAATCTGACTTTAAAGTGCCATCAGACTCTCTGATGTAACAACCTAACTTGGCTACCCTTCTGAAATTGATGGTTGTGTTGTGTCTAAAGTTAATGCTTATTCCATAGTGAATGCTGATTTCAATAAATGGCATTTACAAGGTTTAGAGAATTGTTTCAAGTTGGAAGGAACCAGGGGAAAGTATTTTAAGACAGATAGGAGGATCTGCCTCCCATAAGTTGGTAGTTGGGTAAAACTTAAGTTTCTCTCTCACAGACCTTTGCTCTTTTTTAAATATTAAACAGGAGGCTGCTGCTTGCTCTAAGTCAACACTTGGGTTGCCAATTTATTTTCCCTTCTTGAGCTTGAAAGCTACATACCTCCTTGAAAATGATGATTCCAGGCTTCCGACATCACTTATAGGTATGAACAACTTAATTTCTAAACTTACTCTATATACATTGATCAAAGAATCAAGTGATCATGGTTCCCCCACCTTCAACTCAGCTCAGCTCAGCCATGAGTAACTTGACAGTTCTTATGTTTTGTTGCATGCCACCCCAATCTCCCAAATGGTGCAAGATTCCAGGTGTGCTTTACCCAGGGTTCGTGTGTCCTTTTGGAAATGAGGCTCAGTAGGGACTGTGGCGTCTTTATGATATATGGTTTGTTTACACATATATACAACCTGAGCCTATGGGCACAACAGTGGAATGTCTAGGTGCGCTTTTAATAACAAGAATACAAAGCTGAAAATGAATGAACTGCAGCTAAAATATTATGCTCATTTTTCACATGGTCTAGTCCTTCCCCTGCCCACCCCCCTAATATTCTTAAGAGGGCCTCTTCTTCAGTCTTCAGAGAGTAGCTGGAAGTGGGGAGGCAGAAAAAGGTACTGCGCCGAGAGCTCAGAAACTGCTCGCACTAATGAAATTCCCTGTCACAAAATGCACCTAGAACAATGGGAGTTTCAAACACTGGCTCCAACTTGCATCTGCTCCAGCCAGCATGCATTTTAACTAGCATTACATAGCAGGAGCCTAGGCTTACTTTTTGCTTAAGCTATCAGCTTTGTCTGAGCCAGAGCCTGGCTCCCAGGCTATACTTCCAAGTGACTCTGGCACCCTTTCCCCCCAGAATGGAAGCACTGAGGCCAGGAATCCACAATTCTGCAAGCCATGGCTATGTCTTGAAATAGTGGTAAGGGTCTGCTCCCTTGTAGGTTCAGACAAATCAGGTACTCAGCTTAAGAACAGCACTATCTGCAAATGCTGTAAACTGAGAACTGTGGTGTGGCCCTGTGCAACAGTTCACAGAACCAGCTTAGTTGGTAGTTCTGAAGTCATCTAAACACATTTGGCCTTGCATTGGAAAACTGCATTTGCATAATAATAAAAGGCTCTACCTGTGTTATCTATTTTAAACTAATAAAACTTTTAGATTGTTAGTTATAGCAGTAAATGTGGTCCTATGAACCAGTCCTTAGATACTTAACTTTAGCAGGCACTGTAGAAATGGGGGGAAACCCAGTATTCTGGTCAGTTGCCTCTTGGAGTTTTGTTTCAGATAGTATTACTGTACAACTAGTTATGTTTAGGTTCTGATCACTTAAACTTTGAAAACTGATGAAATGCATTTCATAGTACTTCAGTGGCTTCACTGTGAAATTAAAATCCTTTAATTAAACAAAATAGAATTGGGCAAGTAACAAGTATTTGCTATTAACGTGGAGTCCACTAGTTTAGATGAAATAGCACACTGGTGCCAATTTTAAAAGCATTTAAAGTGGATGTGAATGCTGCCATAAATACCATGGAAACTTACAATAAATAGTCTACTGAGACCTGAGTATAAAAGTTGTGTTGGAAAAGTCTCTATGGCTTCTAAACTCAGCCCAGTGTATTTTAGGAACTTGACTTCTTGCTTATCCTTACAAAAGTAAAAAGATTATTTTTAGTTGGAGTTTTAAGACTTTGTTTTGAGGCATTGTACCTTGATAGCAAAAGTACCACTGATGAATGAGGATAGTATATTCATCCTAGACTGCATTTGGTAGAATTAATAATTTGTATTCATCTGTAATACTGATTCAGGTCTTCCTGTGCTCATGCTTATGTAGTCCAAACCACCAGAACATGCAGGAGAAGTACCAGTAGACTTGGGTACCCCGAAGGCATAAATTGTTGGACCTTTCTCAGGTTGTACGTGTGTACCATGTATGAAGGAAAGAGTAGCTCACAGCAACCCTGCAACGTCCTCCACTGTTAATACTGTTGTGAGTTTTGGGGGGTGGGGGACAGGTTGGTATCTAATGGAAGATCCCATTGTTGTCCTCTCTGTAGAAGCTCTGGAGCCAACTGACGCTTCACAGGTAAGATTCACCTTCTGTTGTGTGGGCAGGACAGTCCCTCCCCCTACCTGGCTGATCCCCTGGCAACGCCTCCCCAGGCGGGATTGGGCGATTGGCTGAGGTAGGCGGAGACCTCCAGGTATCCAGCCTGGGGAGGGTGAAGCCAGCCCATACTACCAGGAGCCGCACTGGGGTCCAGGGGGCTGCATGTGAGCACACAAAAGGTGCCCCCCATTTGATGTGGGGAGCAGTCGTTGTTGAATTAGCCATAGTGGCCATAAGTATGGGTCGTTAGTGTTTGCTCTGTGCCAGAAGGCAAATGGGTGGGCCCCCTTCCTCACCTTTCCTATACTAATGGTCCATACTATGGATACCACAGGCCCTGCTGTACCATATTCCAAGGAAACCCAACCCTAAGGAAGCACCTGGAATCCTTGGAATGTTGCACCACAGTGATTTGGGTGGCATGCAACAATGCTGAACGTCAGAGGTAGAGCTGCAGCTCATGTTCCATTGACTTACGTGCAGATTGATTGCACTTTTCAAATGTCCAAAAACTAATTAAAAATAAAATTTAAAACAAACCCCCATGAAGTAAGGGCCACATTAAAGCAGGGACTGTTTACTTTGATGCTAACTTTTGTTTTCCCTCCAGCCCTGAAGTCACAGACTCAGGTAAAGTACACACCAGGGCCAGGGATACCCTACAACGTTTTGTTGTAGGGCCTCACTTGTTTAATATATACTTGAAATCTGTTTTGGCTTAAACCTAAGGGATACAGTATATCAGTTACGTCATACATGGTGTTTATCAGCATTAGCCTAGTCCAGGCATAGGCAAACTCAGCCCTCCAGATGTTTTGGGACTACAACTCCCATGATCGCTAGCTAGCAGGACCAGTGGTCAGGGATGGTGGGAATTGTAGTCCCAAAACATCTGGCGGGCCAAATTTGCCTATACCTGTCCTAGTCCTTCTTTCCTGCAAACCAGTATGGATTCAAGTTGAATATTCCTGTCTTGGGTGGTTTGGCTGCAATCAATCTTATTAGTCTCCATTTTGCAGGCCCTCAGGCAGATGGCATCTTAGTCTCCCTGGTTCTTAGTACTGACTGTAGGTAACTATTAGCAGTGGGATAGATTGCATCTGATGGTACGACATAATAACGGACATTTTAATAGTGTTCAGAGGTACGTCGCAAGCTACTGGTTTCTCCTGTTAAACCTGCTTGTCCTGTAGCTATAATATCTTACAAGTGAGAAGGGCAAGCAAAATCTTCTTTAAATGTCCAAATAATAACAAAAAAATGTATGAGCTACATTTTGGAATGAAGTTATTCCTTGAAAATGATTTCCCTTCTCCTCCTCTCCAAATAAACTCAAAGTCATCCCCCCCCCCAAAAAAAAATAATTCTGATTACAACAGATTTGATTTAACATGTACTTTTAAAATAAACTGCAGTGGCATCATTTTTTGGTTAGCGCAACTTTAATCCTTATACCAAAAATGCATTTGCAAATTACATGGCACAATGTTGCCTCCTAGTTTCTGATCTTCAAATATTGTGTGTTAATCACAGATGCACTGAATTTAGAACATTTTTCGACTCGAAAGAGATGTTGTCGCACATTGCCTAATCTGTTCTTCCTGAGCCAGAGACGGGGATCCAAAGAAAATCTCTTAAACAAGGAGAGGCATGCCTATAAAACAGAACATGGGCAAGACAATAAAAGGTAAAGAGAACCTATTTATGTTGTATGAGCATTGTCTTATTAAAATGACTTGTAAAGTTCAAGATCTTTTTCAGCAAGCACTTTATCAGAAGATGTTATTGCTAAAATGATGTACCTGAATGCCTTAATAGGAAGATGTTTCGTTTAAGTGAGTTATTAAACTTTTGTTTTCGGGTGTTCTCTAGCAATTCCCATTAGGCAACATTTTAAAAGAAAAGTCTGAAAGGGACAGTTAATAAGGCTGAAGTAAACCACTGGAGTACTAAAAAGCAAACAAAAAAGATCCCTACTGCTGAGAAGCAAACTGTTTTCTAGCATGGCAAATAAAGAGCTGTCGCATCTTCCTGTGTGTCTTCTTGATCTTGGAATATTGAATGCCATCCACAATAGGTTCCTATGGTAACTAATAATGCAGCCATATGTTGTTGACCACCATACAAAAATAACTATGCTTGAATACCACGGCCACAATAAAAATTTAGCGGAGCCTTTCTTTTTGCGATGGGAAATCGGTTTGCACCTGTGGTTTCCCTTGAAAAGAGAACATGTTGCATTCGGTGTGGGAGGGGGGACCTTTGACCCTCCAGATGTTTACTGAACTACAACTCCCAGCATCTTTGAGTAGCCCTCTGCTTGTGGAATGCTCTCCCCAGGGAGGCTTACCTGGCGCATTGGCTACATAATTTTAAGCACGAGGCAAAAACATACCTCTTCTCCCATGTCTTTGGCTAATTAAGCATTCTATGGCCTTTTAAAATTTGTGGGGAGGGTTATTGTTTCGTTTGTTACTATGTTGTGCATTTTTGTGTTTTTATATTGTAAACCGCCCTGTTAGAATTCCTGCTCCATGATTGCAGTCATGGGATTTTCGTCTGTCACATGACGGTGTGTGTTTTGACTCCACAGAGTGGGAAGTGATGGAGACAGGATGTTTGTGTTAGTGTGTTCCATGAAGTGGGACTATTACCCTTTGTTCTTTTTCTCTTTGCTGTCTGATGCTAGAGAAAGAGGGAGCCATGTTGCAGTGCTCCGTGTGTGTTTATATGTAAAAGTAGATTAGCCAAAATGCCGAGTTGCTGATGTCTGTTACGCAAGCTGCGAAGACTCTGTGTATCCCTATGTGTGCCGATGTCTGTTGGCATCGGTCACTCTGATGTTTGGATTGAAGAAAGCTTTTGAAGCTCCCGAACGATCGACCAGGAGGAAGAGAACATGCCAGTTGGGCATGTGTCTCTGCCAGGGCCCTATTCGAGTGTAGGACAAGCTCCCGACAGGGAGGTGTAGAAATTTAAGAAATAACCACTGCTCTACAATTCTATGATACTGTGATTCTATGATCATAATCTCTGGCCAATGGCCATGCTTGCTTGGGCTGATGGGAGGTATAGTTCAGCAATATCTGGAGAGCCAAATCTTCCCTGTGTTGAACCATTGTTCAGTTATGAATTCTCAAGCTTTTGTGAAACACATACCCAATTCTTACCTGCTTATTACACGTGGCACAGATTTTTTTTCACATAGAGGGTGCTTTTTTTGGTCACCGCGTTTCCCCAGTGTGGGATGGGCCCCCATGTTATTATTTTGTCCAGGTGGTGAATCCATTCCCACTGCAAGGGGTCTAAGTGATGTGACTCCGATTTCCATCACTCCCAGCCAGCATGACCAGTGGTTAGGGAAGACTGGTCACATCCATACCATATATTCAAAACATATGGCTCCCCCCCCCGAATCCTAGGAACTGTAGTTTGTCAAGGGTGCTGGGAATTGTAGCTCTGTGAGGTAAACTGCAGTTCCATGGATGCTTAGGGGGAAGCAGTGTGCTTTAAATGTATGGCATGGGTGTGAGTGATGAGAGTGGCTGCTTACCCACTTCAGGGTGGGCCGCGGTTGTGACTCATTGTGCCAGCTCCACACACCCCCGAGCAAGGCCATCGTGGCAGCAGCCATTGACTTCTCCCCCAGGCCAGTTGTGGAGCATCATGAGTTCCCACCACACCCACTTTACATTTGCACCAATCTGTGGCAACCTGGGGGCGGGGCTTGGGAGCAGACCTGAGTGCGGCAGTCTTGACTCGGGTCCACTCTCACCCCATATAATGCAGCTGGCTCTGCCCTTGGCAGCACAGGGATGAGAGTCGTAGTCCAACAACATATGGAGCACCACGGGTTTCCTGTCTCTGGTTTAAAGCTATCTTTAAATCTGTGTCGCTGGAGGAAGTAGTGAGAACCCTGTGCCATGCCCAAGGAAAACATGGAAGTGCCAGGATACTCGGGAAATGATTTTTAAGCTTCTTGTGTTTGTGCTTCCCTTTTTACGCTTGCTGTGGCTGAGCAGAGCAGTTGAGGTCAACAGTCAGGCCAGCACTGAAGATGGAGTGAAGCACCTTCAGTCTCAGTCTTTGCCAAGGTATTCAGCTGTGACTCAGAGGGTAAGTTTACTGATTATTTGTGTTCGACTTTCCCTACTGTGGTCTAATGAGCTGCAAGAAGAAGGCCAACCATTTCTAAATACTTTTTCCTTTTATGGAATAGAACTCTTAGAACATCACTTCCTGGATATTGTATTCTCTAAAATTGCTCGGTGATACACAAACTTCCTTGTATCCCGTGATGAGGTCTGAGCCTTGGGGAGGATTAATCCTCTGCCTTTCTATTTTAAGCAAAGATATTATGAAACATGCAAGAACTAAACAAAACCTATTTATATTGTATTGCATAATATTAGAATAGCAGAATGTAGTGGCCTGGGGGTTTTCTTTTCTGATTAATGTACAACATACGCATGCTGAACTAATGTTCTACAGTTTATGAAATGCTTAATGTTAAAATCTGCTTCACGAAAGGGAGAATGTGTCACTCCTTGGATTGTATGCCCAGTTAACTCCCACTGGGTTTCCTTCTTCACTCTAGTGTCAATTACAACTGTGCACAGTACTAAATTGGGGTGGGGGGAGTGGGGTGGACCAGATTCTGTTTTCCTCAAAACCCCCTCTCCCAGGACAGTCATAAGATAAACATCTGATTAATTAGATTTGTCCTATGCATCCAAATTAGCCTAGAATAACAGTGTTAGAGGGTTTACAAAACAATTACTATTTGATGATGTTATGAGGCTGGAAATTGCTTGTTCAGTGTGATTTTGTAAGGTCTTTAGAAGCAGGAAGGGAATTCCTTCAGATGTGACCCAAGAAATAGAAGAAAGGGGAAATCACAAAGGAAGAGTATACACGAGTAGCCAACAGTTGCAGGGAGAAAGTCAGGTGGGCCAAAGCTCAGGATGAGCTCAGGACTTCAACAGAGGTTAAAAATAAATTTTAAAAAGGCTTCTTCAGCTATATTTGAAATAAAAGAAGGAGTAAGCAAGTAGCAGGTCCTCTGCGTAGACAAGATGGAGAAATGCTGTTGGGTGACAGAGAGATGGCAGAACTGCTCAACAGTGGTGGAGAAAGGTGGGGGCAGTCTGCCTTGGGTGTCATCCCTGGGGGGGAGGGTTGACATCGGTGCACCACCCCCTGGGACACGCGCCGTTTGCAGCACCCCCTGGACTAGCTCTGCCTCTGCTGCTCAAACACCTAATTTTTTCTGTCTTCACCCAAGAGGAAAGCAGTGCCCAAACTGGGGATAACAGAATAAATGAGGCAAGGAGGGACTGCAGCCCAGAATAGGAGAAGAGGTAGTACAGGAACCCCTAGCAACTTTAAATGAATTCAAATCTCCAGGGCCTGATGAGCTGCATCCAATGGTACTAAAGGAACAGCAGATGTAATCTCAGAGCATCTGTCTATTATCTTTGAGAATTCTTGGAGAACAGGTGAGGTTCCTGCAGACTGGGCACATGTTGTCCCCATCTTCAAAAAGAGGAAAAAGAAGACCTAGGTAACTACCGAATAGTCACCTTGATGCAATACCAGGAAAGGTCCTAGAACAGATAATTAAACATTTGGCTTGTGAGCACTTAGAGAAGGATTACTAAACTGATTATTAAAACTCTTGTTTATTTAAAAAAAAAAGTTGTGCCAGACAAATCTCATTTTTTGATAGAGTTACAAGCTTGGTGGTTTAGGGAATGTTGTGGACATAGTGTATCTTGATCTCAGTAAGGCTTTTGACAAAGTCCCCAATTATATTCTTACAGAGAGACTGGTAAAATGTGTGCTGGATGAGGTAACTGTTGAGTGGATTTGTAGCTGGTTGACTGAGTGCTCACTAATAGTTCCTTGTTGTCTTGAAAAAAGTGATATGTAAGGTGCCGCAGGATTCTGTCCTGGGCCTGTTGTTGTTCAACGTCTTTATAAAAGACTTGGATGTAGGAATTTTCAGTTAACACCAAACTGGGACAGGTAGCTAAAGACAAAATTCAGGTTCAATATGACCTTAACAGATTGGAGAACTGGGTCAAAATGAATGTCAAATTTTCAGTTTACATTTCAGTTTATATTGTATAGGGTTATTGGCTCCCCAGTTTGTGTTTTGTTTTATGTCTTCCTAAATAGAATGAATTATTTTTAAAAAATGTTTAGGGAAAAGAGGGAGCAGATGGGAAAACAGGTTCTGCAAAGGGAGGAAAGACTCCAGTTTAATTTTCATGCTGAAGACCTCAGATGTGGTAATCACTATAATGCTGTTTTGTTTGAACACCATTTCTCCTAACATTATAGTACTCGTGCCATCTGTACAGTGTACAGTTAATAATATTTGGGGTGGGGGAAGTTTTCAGGAAATGATTGGGAAAGGGGAAAAAATTGATTCCTAGGAGACCTATATAGTTATAAAGTTTTATTCCTGGGAAACTCTTATCATCATTGACAGGGACATACTTCCATAAAAAGCTTGCCCTTTAAGTAGAAGAATCTTATTATAAAAACACACTTCATGTAGAACAAATTGAAAAGTTAAAAGGGCACACTGAAATGAATTTAGAATTACAAAAGATGAAGAATAAAGTTGAACTGAGGGCAAGTTTCTCAAACTTCTAATCCATTCATTGGCTTTTGTAAGTCTTGCACAAATAGGCAAATTCTAAGCAGAACTTCCAATAAAGCTTTGGAATTAGATGCTTGCCGGAAAAACCAGTATACTCTCAGAAATGCGGTTTGTGAGAAATGAACAGTTTTTTCTGTAAAACTAGTTCTGTGAGCTTGCCCAGAACTGATTGGCTAGCACCTAGGACATCACATTTCAGTACATGTAGAAGTTGCATGTGTTTTATCTCTTTTGATTTTAATCATCTTTTAAATTCTTTTAAATACTTGGTTTAGCTGTTTTTCATCAATAATGTCTATTTCCCAATCTGGTGCTCCTGGTTTTGGACTACAACTACAGTTGTACCTCGCAAGACGAAAAACGCGCAAGATGAAAGAGTTTTCCGTTTTTTGAGTCGTTCCGCAAGACGAATTTCCCTTTGGGCTTGCTTTGCAAGACAAAACGTCTTGCGAGTTCTTGCGAGTTTGTTTCCTTTTTCTTAAAGCCGCTAAGCCGTTAATAGCCACTAAGCCGCTAAAAGCCGCTAAGCCGCTAATAGCCGCTAAGCCGCTAATAGCCGTGCTTCGCAAGACGAAAAAACCGCAAGACGAAGAGACTCGCGGAATGGATTAATTTCGTCTTGCGAGGCACCACTGTACCGCTACCCCTGACCATTGCCCATGCTGGGTGGTTAGTGATAATGAGAGGTTGTAGTCCAAAACTCCTAGAGTACATCAAACTGGAGAAGGCCAAGCTAAATATTAGGAAAACATTCCTAATGTTAAGATCTCTTCCGCAGTGGAACAGACTGCCTAGGAAGGTGGGTGGGCTCTCCTTTACTGCTTCAGGCATTTAAGCACCTGGACATCCATCTGTGTCAGGGATGCTGTAGTTTCATCAGGCGCTGCAGATCCTGCATTAAGCACAGTGTTGGACCAGGCTGCCTAAAAGGCGCCTTTCATGATTCTGTGATTCCATTTCTAAAACCTACTTCTAAAGCATAATGGAGAAGAATAAACATTTGCGTGGAATATTGACTCTAAATATTTCCTAGAACAAGGAATGCAGAGTGTGTATTGGAAGTAATAGGGCTTAAAACAGGCATAGGAAAACTCAGCCCTCCAGATGTTTTTGAGACTACAGTTCCCATCATCCCTGACCACTGGTCCTGTTTCCTAGGAATGATGGGAGTTGTAGTCTCAAAACATCTGGAGGGCTGTTTGCCTATGCCTGGCTAAAAAAAACTGTCAATGTTTGGTTTTTCTATTTAGAATAGCACATAGACATAGCTATAGTGCCCAGAATTACTGCTTTTTAAAAAGATTTGTTTGGGGAGGGATGCAACAGAACAAAGATGCACTTAGAACTTTTTAAAGCCATGTGGTTGTTTTCTAGGTACGACTTCTGGGTTGATTTCAGTGGGAAAAAGATGAAATCCCAGGCTCTGTGACACTGAGATGGTATCCCAGGCTCTCTGTCAGGAAGTTCTTAATTCTACCATAGAAACCACAAAACACTGCATGTTTCTCAAAAATTAGTTTCATTTTGGTTTCTAGAGAGGGGAACAGAGATAGAAAGGATCAAGACAAACAAACAAACCAATCACCCATGATGGATCCACAAACTACCAGTACTACTGAACAGAGCTCATGGCTTTCAGCATTTTGTTTTGCTTGTTTAAAGTGTTTATATTCCGCTTTCCAGTGCACCAAAAACCAAAGTGGTTTATAACAAAATTAAATGCTTTAAAGAGTAATACAATACTGAAATAGATTATTCCAACAGAAGAGCATTTTAAAAGCCAGAGACTCCCATCAATCTAATAAACCAAGGAGAAGGATTTTAAGGAAGTTCTCACCTGGACTTGAAAACGTATGTGGCAGCACCAAGCAAACTTCTCCAGGGACCACAACATTAAAAGACCCTCTTCTGGTGTGTTCTGCCCCCACCTCAAACAGCACAGAGACCCAGGAAAGGGCAGTTAACAAGAATCCTAATATCTAGGTTTGGATGGGAAAAAGTCGCCCTTGTGGTATCCTGGTCCTGAGATGTTTAGGGTCTTTTTAGGTAGTTGATCATATGGGAAGAGGTACTTCTAGGACAGGGGTCTGCAACCTTTAAGACAAAAAGAGCCACTTGGACCTGCTTCCGAAGAAAAAAAAACTGGGAGCCGCAAAACCGGGAAGGTGACGTCGGGACAGTGCGTGACTAATGCACGCACCGCCCCCATGCGACGTCACAGCCAGTACAGCGCCCACCACAGTGGGGAGTGTCGGGGCGCACAATGCGCCTCCTCCCCTCGCTAGTATCCGCCCCGGAGCCACGGCAAAGGTGTAAAAGAGCCACATGCGGCTCCGGAGCTGCGGGTTGCAGACCCCTGTTCTAGGACATTATTCACCAGGGTGGCTCGTCATTGACTGTAGTATTTGCAATCAGTCCTTCATTTGCATCAGAAAAAGGGCATATTGTCTTTCCAAAGTAAGTCACTGTCTGAAGCAGGTCCTAGGAGCTTTCTCTGTAATCGTGTACACAAAGCTGAGCTATGAAAACCAGGGGACAAAGGCCCCATATTCACTTTAGATTGGAGCTTAATTTTATTTTTTAAAAAATATTTGAATGCATTAAACAAACTTTATTAACATGAAATATATACAATAGTGAAAAAGGAAAAAAATATTGTTATAATGGAATAAATTAATCTCACATTTCAAATGCCAACATTTTCATTGTATTTTCCATTCACAGCTTTTTTCCCCTAAACTAAATATATATTTTAATAACATGTAGTAGTTCATGCCATTTGACCAAACTGCGGGAGGCAGTGGAAGACAGGAGTGCCTGGTGTGCTCTGGTCCATGGGATCACAAAGAGTCGGACACGACTAAACGACTAAACAACTAAACAACAACAAAGTTCATGCCAGCACCTGAAATATCAAATTCTCTTTTTACCAAAGCTGTTAACTGACTCCATTTGTTTAATTCTTCCTGATAATTAATTCCATTTTTAACATTGTTGAAAATATTAATCAAGCTCAATTGCTCTCATATTTTTATGATGGTATCCTGCTTTCTTTGCTTTGACATAGAGCAGCTTTGCAGTGGTCAAAACCTGTAAAATCTGGATCTTATATGAAATTAGAGGCTGACTTTTTACAGAATTTAATTAGAGGATTAGTTGTTCTAACAGTAACTCAGCTTGCCAACTTTCCCTTATAATTTCAACCACGCAGTTCCAAAACTGCTTTGCATTAGTGCACCCCCATAACAAAACATATATATCCCTTTATGGCTTTACAAAACCAACACTTTCCATCTCCAACCTTACTTGTGATCTTTGACTTCCTGTTTTCACTGTTTGGCCATATAAGCAATTGGCTTTTCTCTATGTTTATTTTGAAACCTGCACTCTCCCTGTACTGCTGTAAAACTCTGTGTTATTCTTCAGCTGCTTCTCCAGATAAATCACAATATTGTCTGCAAATAAACCAATATTCCTTTTGGATTCTAATTCTTTTAAATGCCAGATTAAAAGACTGGAGCATAATTTAAAGCAAAGTTGGGGAGCCTGTGGCCTTGCAGATGCTGTTGGACCCCAACTCCTACCTGCCTTGCCAATGGCTGGGGATAATGTTGTACTCCAGCAACATTTGGAGGACCACAGTTTCTCGAACTCTGAATTAATGGGTATGAACTTGGAGCAACAGTCCAAATCCAACTGGTAGAAGTTGAAGGGAGTGGACATAGATCATGTAATGTGTACTACCTACCAAGGCAGAGGGCTTGGCCAGATTGCTATGCCTGCACAATGGCCTTCTATGGTTGGTGATGGTATTAGTGATTGGCACAAAAGTCAACCAATCAATGCTATGCAAATTTTGGTTTCTGTTCCAGACAGTAGGCACCACTTCTTTCCAAGCCAGTCAAAAAGATTGAAAGTGTGTCAGAAAAATGACAAGTCCACAATAATCTCATCACTGAAATGCATGTGTGAAAAACATTTTTGTGCACTGAGCAATATCCATGTCAAATGTATGTTATTTACAAAAAAGTCATTTTTAGTACTATGATTTCAACACAATCATTCCTTGACTTTGCCTAGAGTTTTATGAAGGACTGACAAGGAGGTCTATCTTAATTGGAAATGAGAGTACTTTAAAGCTTGCCAACGAAGCCTTCCATGCAATAATACAAGGAATGCTGAAAAGGTTTATCTTAATTTCCTTACTATGTTACATTAGACCTTTCAAAACCCCAAGTTAATAAAACACAAGGAGAAGCATAAGTTGTTACTTTAAACTTTATTGCTGCTTGTTGTTATAAAGTGATCTCAGCCTGGACTTTAAATGGGTTTAATTTGTATTTTTGGCATCTGCTATAGCCTTGGGATCACAAGGCCCCACAGTGCTTATCTTCAGAGGTTAACTCGAAACAGACATTCCCATCAGTGCATAGCCTCTTTAGTCAACACTGCAATCCAGCGTGTCTTTCACCTCTCATTATGCCAACCCTACCTGAAGATGAGGGACAGCCAACAGAGACACAGAACCCCATTTTGCCTTCTCCAATCAAAGTAAGCAACATTTATAAATATGCTATCCTCAGTGACTTCTGACTGCTTTACATTAGCTATCAATTATTATTTTGTTACTATAATTTGTGCCTTGAGTTTGATGAAAATATGCTTTGGCATGTAATTTAGTCTTGTTTCCCCCCCCCCTCTGTGACATCACAATATTCTATGCTTTCTCATCACTACTTGATTTTTTTAATAGCAAGTAGGGGAAAAGAATGGAATGTTGTCAGAACCCAAGGTAAGTTCTACTAGATGGTACAGAAGGAAGAACGAGACATTGGCAGCAGTTCTTGCGATATTTATGACAAGATTATGACCACATCCCACACTGTTTAGCATATTTATCCTAACATTGCAATGTAATTTAACACTGATGAAAAATGGGAATTGATGTAGTGTCATATGGTGTTACATCACCACTCATTGATCCTTATTCTGGTTCTTAAGACTATTGTTCTTGTCTGAATATTCCTATTTGTGGGGCTGGACCATGATTATGTATTTCACTTTTTCTAGTTTGTGCTCAGGGCTGCTGCCAGCTTCCTAGCAGAATGGGCTGTTATGACGTTATAGTTTAGGATGCTCTGCAATTTGTTCTGCATGACTTTTTAGCCAATGTTGGCTCTAAAACTAATCCTATTATAAAATACATTGGAATAGCTTTGACTGCTGTATCCCCCCCCCCATATTTATCCATATTATATGGCCAGCCCTGGAAGTAGTCCCTGAACAATTAGTGCTGCTTGAGACAATGTATGAATGGCATCCTAGCTGGGGTGAAACAGAAATGGTAGTAGCTGCTACCAAAGTTGGACTGAGCAATGTTTGCTTTTTTTTTAAGAAAAAGATTTAGCCCTATTTGGCATTAGCAGTAAGATAACCCATGCTTTCTGGTAATATTAACAGCATGTGACACTCCACATTACACACACAGAGACAACTATGTCAACACAGTTGATGATTTCACAGAGAACTTCCTGACCTTCTAATCTCCCCTCAAAAATATTTTTGATGTTTTGCACATCATTTGGATGACATGCATAAAATGTGTAAAAGAGGGACCTTATGCTAATATGCAGTACTGAATCAACAAGCGTAATGATTTTCAAGCCTGCTTCTTTAGGATTTATGTTATCAACTGCCCTTTTTTAAAAAAAAAACACAAAACAGATCATCATGTTCTCTTGAGATGTGTTGAAAACTTTAAAGCCAATGTATATCTGGCACGTTCAGTTTTACTTTTATCATTGTCTTTTAAACCTAGGACACAGTATTCTACTCTTTGGATAAAAACATCCGCTGCTTTTCCTTTCAACATCCTAGGAAAATGTTGTCAGCAGTGAACTGTGCAGTTATTTGTCATGCATTCTGACACCATTACACATTTGTGCTGAGGGCTAGTTTCCTGATTTAAGATAAACAGCCCACGTGTGTGAGTTCTAGTGATCAGTCTAATGGAAGGCGTACAGTATAGGTCAAAGAGATCTTGATTTTGCTCCATCTTGCATGCAGTTGTGTGCCTTCACTTTAAAGTCAGGTACAGAACAACGGTAATTATTCACTATAAGAAACTAATGCTGTGAGAGCCTGGACACTAGTCTCTTTTTCAGCTGTTGGCTGCTGCTTATTTGAAAGTTCGTTTAGTTAGCAACATCTAAGGGTTTCCTGTTTCCCACAGCATTATGTATTACTACCTAGAAAAAGCCATTATATGTCCTAGGTAGTATTATAAAAAGGTAAACATTCAGATTGACCCTGCCAGTCCCCCCATTCCACAGGAGCAGGCAGAGGATGCCATGGCTGTTTGTGACTCTAGAAGGTGAAGAACAAATGTGAGCTAGAATGGTTGGCCACACCTTGATATTGGGGAGAAATCACTGGATGTACATGGAAAAAGCTCTCATGAAACATGTGCATGCCATAATACCTCAACAAGAACAAAATTAAATAAAGATTTTTCAAACAACACACACCCACACCCCTTGCACAGGAGGCAAAGCAAAGAAAGCCATGTTTTTTTTAACAAAGAGTGGAATTAACTAATTGCTGTGTAGAATGTAGGACTTGCTTCCAGGTGGCCAAATACACTGAGCTGTTCATGAGAAATTTAAAGAAAATTTTTGTTACCTGGGAAGGCGTTTTATACACACACACACACGTCTATTATTACTTCATATTAGTAGTAGTATTATTGGTATTATTAATCTCACTTGTCCAATATGGCAGCTAGTCCTCAGTTGTTTTAAAATGGATTTGAAACATCTGGGTTCTTTATAAAGTTGTTCACAAATGCTAATTCATCAAGAATTGTGTATTAGTTGCTCCTGGAATTAGGTAGGGTCTGCATTAGAGCATAGGACTTGAATTATGCAGAGCCTGTGAATAAATTAGGCCTAGAATTTCATGTAAAAATGTCATGTTTATTCCATTGCAATTATCCTATGGTATATTTCTATATTCCAAGTTAAATTGTAAAAATATATATTTTTTGTCACAAACCATTCAGGAGTCCCCTGTTGAAGCTGCAACATGCAACACACCTTCTATCGTTCTTCCAGAAAATATAGTCACACCAGATACAGAAAGAGAAAAAAATCTAGCTTTCAGGTAATACATAAATAAGCACACACAATTTGTTTTCTACTCTGCCATAGGTAAATGAGGAACCTGCACAATCCTCATACGTTGTTAGACTCTAACTCCCATCAGTGCTGGAAAGCATGGCCAATGATTTTTATGGCGCTACATGCTGAGCTCTATACATCAGGAATGCCTTCTCTGCATCATTTGCTATAAACTGATTTGGCCTTTCTATATGCTTGATTTGTTTGTTTGCCTCTTGCCTCTATAATTTTGTAGCATTCTAACATATACACAGCTTGTAAGGATAGATCTGAAAGTTCATTTCTCTAGAAAATTATACTGTTGGGTCCAATCTCATGTGGACGTTTGTGTAAATCTCTTTTGTAATGAAGTCTAGATTTGAATAATTGGAAACAGAACTGTTGCTCAGGATACATGTAACAAGCAAAGCTTTTTTTAAAAAAAAAACAACCACCAGAGCATGCTGACTTATCCACTTCGTGTGGAGCTACTTTGTAGGGTGAGGTGCATGAAACAAAGTAAATATAGAGGGATTTCAAGAATAACACAATTTAACTTTTAGAAGACATCTAAAGACAGCCCTGTTTAGGGAAATTTTTAACGTTTGATGTTTTATCATGTTTTTAATATTCTGTTGGGAGTCGCTCAGAGTAGCTGGGGAAACCTAGCCAGATGGGCGGGGTATAAACAAATTATTATTATTATTATTATTATTATTTATTATTTTATATTGGATTTAAAGTAGGAATACATGGGTGTTCTCATGCATGTGGGGTAAATCCTGCAATCTTTGGTTAGAGGATTGAAACTTACGCAATCTTTGAAATAAATATTTCAGCATTGAAACCTTTTGACGACTACATTTTCCCGAAGGAACAGCTGTCTTACCTGGCTGCTTGCCCAGTTACAATACAGCTACCACTTCCCTTCTCTTCCCCTTCCCCTTCCCTGTTGGGTTCCTCTTTCTCTTTTTTCCTCCTTTTGTTTGCTTGCTTGCATAGTTTTGCTTACTTACCTAGATGAAGACAGAAAATGACTGCCAATGAATTGCCAGAGACCAAATTGCTGACAATAAATAAAATAATTTTCTAACACTTGATTTCAAGTTGGGGGCGGAGTTAGGTGTATTAGGACTTACTGATGTTTAAAGATGATGGGAAATTTCAGTGAACTGCTAATTAAAAGAGAAACAACAAACCAGAAGTCTTGGGGGGGGGTTGGAATGTGCCCAATTATCATTCTAGTTTGTCTTATCTTGTACATTTGAGTTACATAGAATGATCCTAAATGAGTAATGGGAGGACAACTTTGAGAAGTATACTTCAAGCACTATTTTTATTGTAGCAATGTAGCCATTGGGTTAATTCCTGAACATTCATTGTAGGCTGGCACACCTTCCCCACTCCCAACCATTCTGACCTACTGACAGAGGTAGCTCAGCTCATATAAATGTATCAGCTAGATGCTAGTCACAAAATCTCAGCTTGGAATGGAGATGTCAACAGTCAGTCCATGGCTGCAGTATCTGGCTCCCATCTTGTTCTTAGCATGGCATGGGAAACATTTAACACAACAGAAGTTATTCTTGCTAATTAAATGTAGCTGAATTTTCTGGAACAATTATGGCAACATCATTTTTGTTCACACAAAATAAAGCTGAGGTGAATTTAATGAAAAAATTGCATATTCAAGATGAGAGAAGATTTATTGGGGTTTACACATGATGTGAAAATTGATCCTATATTGCTGGTTTTTGTCCAGCTCCCATACAGGAAGCACTTCTCTCATAACTCTATGGGAAGTCCCAAAGGAGCTATTTCAGTGCAGAGTAGGTGCAGTGTAGGATGCTGACTTGGCAAGTGTGCCTTTCCAAATTCACATTTGCTAAAGCCCAAACTAGTTTGTGAATTTAATGTGTTGTGTTTTCATTTTAAATGTGTGTGTATTTAGTTTTAATACTTTTATAAACTGATTTATATAATGCTACTTTAGTTTTAATAAAGCTCATTCCGCCCCCTTTTCTTTCTCCCTCCAGACCTGTTAGTCCTCATCTGCGGCATTCTCACAGAAATGCTAGGACATCAGCTAGCTCACTGACATCTGTGGGTAAGAAACACACACACACACACACACGTTGGCAAAACTTTGAGTATTGCTTGATGAAAATGTGGAGTTGCCTATCTGCCCTGTAGAGATTTTAATGACTGTACCATCGTTCAATATGCAACATTGCAATGGTATGTAAACTTGTTTATACGCTTGATTTAAGATATGTAAACTCTGTACAGGATTTGGTGGAGGGGGAGAAGGGAGAAATGCAAAACAACAACAACAACAACTTTTTATTTATACCCCGCCCTCCCCAGCCAAGGCCAGGCTCAGAGTGGCTTACAAGCAATAATAAAAACAAGATGAATGATTACAACTTAAAAACAAAAATAAAAGACAACATTAAAATAATGGAACATTAAAATATTAAAATGTAGCCTCATCGCAGGAGGAGAAGGAAAAGAAAAAAGAAAGAGAGGGAGGGAGGGAATCAAATTGGGAATCAAAATAAAATAAAATCCTCAGGCTTCTGATATCCTAGTGAGCACCACATGGATCAGTGCAATCCTGCATTTTATCTATCAAGGGTTCAAGGGGTTTAGGGTTTAGGGCAAAACTACTTAGGTCTGATTCAATTGCCAGATGTGGAATTCTGCCTTAGGTCAGCTGCTCACACCCAATATGCACTTCTGTGGTTAGCATTACTCCTTGGCAAAGCTCCAATAGCTCCATATACTGTACCATTTAACACAAAAATTGTCATGTGTGGTGAATATAGTGCACCATTGTGTCACCATTGCAGCAAGTCCAAGTTTCATTACAGCTCAGCTACATCACAGCGTTTCCATAAATTCAGCATTTTACTCAGTGTGTAATTAGATGGCAGTATGTTGAGTAAAATCTGACCTATATAGCACACCAAGAGATGAAAGACTTCAAATGCTGTTACATGATACAACTGGGTAATTTGGATACTTTTCCATTTAGATAACAGAGGTAATGTAATTGACTTAGTGAATGACCAGCTGCCAGATGTTAAAATATCTGATGACGATAAAAAGAAGAATCTCGAATTGTTAGAAGAAGCAAAGAGGGTTAGTGAGAGGTTCCTCACACGAAGAGGAAGGAAGTCAAGAAGCAGCCTTTCAGAGTCTCCCACAGGTACATGTTTTAAAATCCCATACCTTGAAATTCTGGGGACGCAGGTGGCGCCTGGGGACGCGGGTGGCTCTGTGGGTAAAACCTCAGTGCCTAAGACTTGCCGATCGTATGGTCGGCGGTTCGAATCCCCGCGGTGGGGTGAGCTCCCATCTTTCGGTCTCAGCTCCTGCCCACCTAGCAGTTCGAAAGCACCCCTAAGTGCAAGTAGATAAATAGGTACCGCTTTCTAGCAGGAAGGCAAACGGCGTTTCCGTGTGCTGCGCTGGTGCAGGCTCGCCAGAGCAGCTTCGTCACGCTGGCCACGTGACCCGGAAGTGTCTCAGGACAGCGCTGGCCCCCGGCCTCTTAAGTGAGATGGGCGCACAACCCTAGAGTCGGACACGACTGGCCCATACGGGCAGGGGTACCTTTACCTTTTACCTTGAAATTAGGGACGCGGGTGGTGCTGTGGTCCAAACCACTGAACCTCTTGGGCTTGCTGATTGGAAGGTTGGCAGTTCGAATCCCCACAATGGAGTGAGCTCCCGTTGCTCTGTCCCAGCTCCTGCCAACTTAGCAGTTTGAAAGCATGCCAATGCAAGTAGATAAATAGGTACCGCTGTGGCGGGAAGGTAAACGGTGTTTCCATGTGCTCTGATTTCTGTCACTGTGTCCCGTTGCACTGTCTGTGGACAAACACCAGCTCCCTCAGCCTGAAAGCGAGATGAGTGCCGCAACCCCATAGTCGCCTTTGACTGGACTTAACCATCCAGGGGTCCTTTACCTTACCTTTACCTTTAAATTGTGCAAATGGAACCCAGTGTTAGCCTGTGTGCAATGTGTGTTTTACCATAACAAATTAGCAAAGGTCATTTTAATGTAAGAGGCCTGTGGCACCATAAAGGCAAATATATATTGTGGCATATAAAGTGCCGAAAGCTTTTTGCTCACTTATTCTTGACATCATTCATAGATTTTAAAGATGCACATGTCTTTCAGCTTTTCCTCATGTTAGCTGTACTTGGACATTCTTCACTTCCATGTTCATCAAGTCATGCAAAGTAGCCCAACCCCAACATGCTTCTCTCAGTGTTTGTACATATAGCACTCTCCTGTGACATCACTCAGCAAAGGCATGGTGCCCTGCTCATTATCTACTGCAGATTTAATTGTCTGCTTACTTAAAACCGGAAAATGAGAACTAACCACTCAGAATAACTATTCATTGTTGTGTATAACTTTAATGCAGCTATATCCCCAGCGCTTAGCCCTAATGTTTCACCTGCTGCCTCTCGGAGCAACTCTTTCACTCTTCCAAGTCCAACAGGTAAAATTAATGTTGCATGTTCAAATTATATACATATTAGTTGAGCAGCCATAGATGTTTGGTCATTATAAGATCTTGTAACATTCCCCGCCCCCCATCCCCCTGAAATGGTAAGCTAGAAACCTTGCTGGGCAAATGAATAGGGAATGTTTTACAGCAAAATGTGATGAAAGTATGAGAAGAAGCTTGATGAGATCTAAGCTGTATCTAGTCCAGCACCCAACAGTGTTCAGACAGATGTTTCTAGGAATCCAAAAAGCAGGGTGTGAAGAGCCCTTTGTCACCCACCTACCCACTCACCTGCCCACCAAGAGAGTCTTTCTTTTTGCCCCCAGGTGCAAACCTGACAGGTTTTAGAGCTGGCCATATGGCCCCATGGCACCTCCCACTTCTAAGGTGGTATTGTTCTGTTAAAAGATTTTTTGCTGTCCTTTAAGACAATGTCCACTCTATCCTATATGAAACAGTTAGATTTTACCTGTCTTATAATAAGTCAGCAGGGTAGAGACAGTATGAGCTCTCATGGAAGGAAATTCCATGGCAAGGTGGACAATGCTGTATGCTCTGTTGACTCCTCCACACCCTCTAGGCTTATTAAACCTAGCAGAGGTTTTATTGGTATTTTTAATGTATATTTTTGTAAACTGCTTATAGGGTTTAATGATTAAATGGTATATAAATCCTGTTAGGCTGCAATGGGTAAGTCTTCTCATAAGAAGGAATCCACAGCAGAACCTGATTAGACACTTTTGAAGTACTAGAGAGGCTCATATGGACTGACACGTTCTACGAAGCAGTAGTGATTATAGCAGAAGTCCTATAAGCTAGGGGTGTGTTGAATTGTTCAGGACTTTTGTTAACAGGAATAGCACGCTTTTCTGCCTGTAGTAGCCATATGGCCATTGAGTTTAGAGATAACTATGACATGTTACAGTATGTGGTGGAAGTTTCATCACCTGTTTTTCATATTGTAGGTTCTGATATATGCGCATCTGCTTTGGGTTCAGTGCCTCCACTGCAGGTAAGAATGCTCTAATGCTGACTGTTGTTGATCACTGCATACAATCAATCAGGATAGCAACACATTACCTTGGCAAGAAAATGTGTGTGTGTGTGTGTGTGTGTGTGTGTGTGTGTGTGTGTTGGGGGGCTTTATCAATGGGAGAACATGTGCTTAACCGGTACTGCATCCCCATATTGTCTCCTAAAAATCATCTCATCACTTTTGGGCCTGAATCTTCCACTGGCTCAGTGTAAATGTTTCTTGAATAAGGACTTTTATTTCTGCAATTCTGACTTGTAACAGCTTCTACTGCTTCTGCTGTTGTGAGCTTAGCCAGTGGCATAGCGTGGGTTGTCAGCACCCGGGGCAAGGCAAGTAATTTGCGCCCCCTAACCCATGGATTTGCGCCCCCTAACCCGTGGATTTGCACCCCCTAACCCTACCCCCCAGATGTTGCGGCCGGTGCGGCCGGCCCCCCCTGCACCCCCCACGCTACGCCACTGAGCTTAGCATGTCACCTGAGCCAAACTGCAAACATAAGACCAAAACTTGGTTGCATCTAATGGTTTGTCTGGAGAAAGCCAAACAATGAGCTCAGGATTGAACAACATGCTACACCAAACTATGGCTTAGCTCAGAGCAGAGAGGCAGCAGGAGGACAAAAGAAAGGCGTGCAGGGGCCACAGTCTCTCCAGGAACCTGCATAGTTGCACATTTGCACTAATCTATAGTTTGGCCTAGTGTTATGTGTAAACAAACTCATACTATTTCTTTGGTTATTTTTAATTTTTAGAATGCCACAAAAGGATTAACTGATCGAAATGAGAATGATCAAAGAAAACTCTCTCAGGAAAAACCAGTTACACACACAACTGCTTTGGAAAATCCAAAGAAGTTGACAGAACAAAAGGAAAACTTTGATCCACATAAGCCTATGGATAATCTACCCAGATCCTGTACTTCAGGTTATGACACTGGCAGAGTATCTCTAAATACCAGCCCAAGCACCTGTGAAAACAAACTTCAGAAACTAATCCCTAAAAAAACAAAAGAAAATGATTCTCCTTTCCAAGGCCATTTACAAGGACCAGGGATATTTACCATGGACCCAAAGTTAAAGGGATCAGTAGCACCATTACCGAAGGATTCAAAAGTTTCTTGTAAAACAGAACTTAATACACCTGGTTCCCATCGTCCTCTATTACGAGCTGTGTCGTGGGATCACGCAGAACCTGGTAATATAGAAAAGGTACCTTTTAAATGTCCATCTGAAGATGATAGACACTTTGCCATTAACAATAAACCCAACAACATATCGACTAAACAGTCAGCCTTCAAAGACCTCCAAATACAAGTTCAACCAGTAAGAATGCAGAAATTGACAAAGCTCAGAGAGGTGAGTTTCTATAAATTAGCAGGATTTTATTTTAGTCTTTTGTTGTTGTTCCAAAACTGTGTGATATAACAGGATTGGGCTTTGATAAAATAAGACTGGAACCTTGCATTTTGAAGTATTGGGAAATGAAGAATTGCTTTCTAATTCATTACACCAAGGGCCACATTTCAAAGGTAGAATAAGGTGAGTCAGGGCTTACCATATTGCTGTGCTTCTAGTTAAGCAAAAGTTGAGGTCTTTAGGAAAGAGTCAGCAGCAGAAAGTGAGCATCTCTATCTCTTGATCATTAGAAACGCCTACCACCCACAATCTCTTGTCTCAAAAACTTTAACATTACTTCCTTTTCAGTAAGCTTATCTACTGGATTGTGAGAGCTAGGCACTTATTTTTTTTTATGGGGAAGAAGCACAGAGGTCCTTTGAACATTGTCACCACAGTTTATGGACCTCCTTTTAGGCACATATAAAAAGTCACATAGGATCCCTGTCGGATATGACCTGTAAGTAAGAGGACACCGTGACTGAATATTTTGATTATCAGTTGGATTGAGGGGGTGCTGTTCCTGTGGATTTATTTTTAATTTTGGTAAATTCATTTATTAAAATGTGTTCCAACTCTACACCAGAATTACATATCTAAATTGACACATTCTTTTTCCTGCATAATTAGCTTTTCAACTGTGCAGCTTTGATGTTAAATTAGAAAGCAGACTTTTGCCTTTTAGTGAAACAAAAGCTTACTGCTTAAAGGTGATTGTAAAATACAGTGCAGAGGTACTTCGGTCTCTAATAAAGTATGCAATATGTAAACAGGAAGAGGCTGATGAACTGTCCTGTCATCTTTCAAAGTAGTATTTAGGAATTAAATAAGCTACTTTTGGTCTCTTAGGAGATTTCTTCACATCCAGAAAAAACTTTCCTTCCTGAAGCTATATCAACAAATCATCTTAAACATTGCTTCAAGTGTTTCTGCTGTTCATGTGCTTCCTTTTCTTTTTTGTCCTGTTTCTTGCTGCTTTCAACACTTCTTTCCCAGGACAAGACACATCACATCACATTGTTATCTGCAGGCCTCAAGACAACTGGTTACTTCTGTGTAGCTCAAATGGTCTACACACATAAAGGGGAAAAGAAATTCAGGCAGAACTGTGACTAGAGAGCTAAAAGTCCATTTTGGGGCCTATGCTCTGGCAGCAAAGAAGCAATAGTTTTCCTGACTCTGATACAATGTTGGCAGTTTATTAACTGGATCAAATGAAATAGAGTAGAGAAGAAGAGAAGTCTGTTTCCAGCAAGAAACTCTCTCATAGGATTTAGAAATATATTTTTAAAAGTTTTATTTTCATAAAATGTGTTTATTTTCACCAGGAGATAAGATATAGTTTATATAAGCACAAGTAATTATACAGTATTCAGTATTCCTTGGCATACACCAGATTCTACAGCAGTGCATCACAAAAGTCTTCAAATTCTCAATGAGCGTAGATTCTTGGTTTTCTCAAATCTTGCCAAGCACTTTTGGGAGCCACTCATCTGTTGTTGAGTAATTGATGATAATAAAATGGAAGTCGTGTTGGGTGGAATCTATACACATATAAAAACTGTCCTGAAAATGCTTTTTTAAAAAAGCGTTGTTAAAAAATACATTAAATTTTCCATAAGACTCGCCATCTCCATCTAGTGTCGCATTTTATATTGCACTTAAAACACACTTTTAAGACGTTTTGTTTGCAGCTGTATAGCGGAGTCCTTGATCAGCATTTCATCTATCTAGAGTTTAACCTCTAATGGATAGGGTTTCACTCCTCTAAAGGGATAGGTTTCAGTTTTGTCCAGGCAGGTAGGTTTTTTTTTGCATGAGCCAAGGATGGTAAACTTGCTGTAACTCCCTCTGGACGTGGGGGAAAAGCTTGGCTAGAGTGATCGGCACTCCTGGTAACTTCCAGCCTAGATTACAGTAATATGTTGCATGTGGAACTGCCTCTAAAGTTAGTTTAGAACATGGCCACTAGGCTGCTGTCTAGGACCATGAATAAATTTCACCAGTTCAGAGTGCTCACTTTTAAGGCTCTGTGCTGCTTAGGACCAGAGCACCTGGAGGACTGTATCCTCCCAACATAAGCCTGCCCATACACTCAGGCCATCCTCTCCAAGTGCCCTCACTATTTGAGGTAAGGTGGGTAGTGATTGAATGAAAAGCTCTTTTGGTTGTGGTACCCTTTTATCAGGTGTGCTTGCCTGGTATAGTGGTACCTTGGTTTAAGAACAGCTTAGTTTATGAACAACTTGGATTAAGAACGCTGCAAACCCGAACTAGGTGTTTTGGTTTGTGAACTTTGCCTTGGAAGCTGAACATGTTCCGCTTCCTGTTGAGTGTGTTCCATTTGTCAGTTGAGTCCCCCACTGCTATGGGAAAGCACACCTTGGTTTAAGAACGCTTTGGTTTCAGAACGGACTTCCGGAACGGATTAAGTTAGTAAACCAAGGTACCACTGTATTGGGTTGGATCCCTATACTTAGTCATACTTATGATAGATCCATTAAGATCAATGGGCCTAAAGTTAACTTAAATCCCATTTGAGTAATTACTCTAAGCATGACTAAGTCTAAATGCATTGTTTCTAGATTTGGTGACTGGAAATTTGTTATGCTAAAGGATGCAATGTAAATTTATTGGTGACATGTTGCAAAACCCAACGACTTGATTACTACCATCTTTGCCAATGTACTATATAATTATATCACTGAGCTTGTTATTTCTTGTGAAGAATTAATGCAGTTCTTTCCTACCTAATCAGGAGCACATATTGATGCGGAATCAAAATTTAATTGGACTTAAGCTCCCTGACCTAAGCGAAGCTGCTGAACAGGAGAGAGGTGAAATATGATAAAATTTGATGGGAAATGTACTTGTGATTAGGAGGGAGGAGGCCACAACAGTGGGGTTTTTTTTTAACAGACTGAGGCCTCTTGCTAGAATACACCACTGAAGACCACACCATATGTGACTTCTTGTTGGGTATGGGAGCGAAAAGAGCACATTGTTGCATGTGGAAATTATTGCATCCATCACAATGGATCCCATTTAGTACAATGTGCTTGTAATCTCTGCCTTTTTGAAGTCAGTAAAACTATTGTCAACAGACACTGGCAATATAAGTTGTATCCCAGTTGCCACTTTCCAGACAGAGGAAAGTTGGTTCCACTTAATTATTGATAAGACAGTATTGAAATGCTAGGTGACAATCACATTGAATAGCTGGATTTTACCTTCAGTCAGTAGTGCCTTTGCTGAATTTTCTGATTAGCCCTATTCCCATACTGGTTTCTTATGGCAGAATGTGGACTATACCTTTTCTTCATCCCCTTCAAACATTAGGCCAGGGGCGGATCTTGGGGTCTCAAATTTCAATGACGCCCTGTGCAATGCCAAAATTTGGTGCCCCCTCACTCCATTGTGAATCATAGTTTCTGTGCCCCCTGTGGCATCCCTAAGGCTCCATGCCCAATTCAACCAAAACAGTTGTGCTCCCCTAAATCCACCTCTGATTAGGCCCACCAGAGTACGAAGTTTAGTAATGTGTTAAACTACTTTAGCTCATGATGCATTACTGAAGCAATAGAATAGTAGTAGCAGTTGTAGAAGAAGTGGTGGTGTTGGCAATAATGATAAAAACTTTTTTAAAGTTCTGAACTCTTCTTCAGGGTCTTCACCAGTGCCTTTCTCATCAGAGGAGGAAGAGGCGAAAAGTAGATGTGAGGTGATGCCCAACATTCCTGACACGCTTCTACGAAAACTCCGCGTGCACACCTCTCTTCCAGGAAGGTAAACCACTCTGTGCTGATACTCACACTGTCACCCAAATGCTTTGTGGAAGAGATACTTAAGTGCATTAGATTCAAAAAGCCAAAGTGTAGGTGTTCTCCCTCCATTTATGCCTACTACATGGTGTAGTAGTTAGTGCTGGACTACAGTGGTGGATATTCAAATCCCAAGTAAGCTCTGAAACTCCAGTTGCGCTCTCCCAGCCTGACCTGCTTCACAGGATTGTTGCAATGATGAAATGTGGGGAAAGTTACGTAACCCACCCTGAGTTCGTCTAAGGAAAGTGGGATGGAGATCTAACAAATAAGAAAACGTCTATGCATTTGAATTAGTATTATCTAAATTGTAATGCAAAGTTGCAATCAGAAACTAACTAAAGCTATACTTTACTTAGGATAGGTTATTTAGGATACCTTCTCTTGGGAATGAGTTCATGTGCTTTTATATGTTTTGTAGCAAGGAAAACTTAAGCAGAAATTATACTTGGTCAAGAAGCTCAAAA
This sequence comes from Podarcis vaucheri, assembly GCF_965113315.1. NCBI lineage: Eukaryota > Metazoa > Chordata > Lepidosauria > Squamata > Lacertidae > Podarcis > Podarcis vaucheri. The sequence goes on from NC_138759.1 coordinate 70,818,967, forward strand.
TATAAATGACCTTGCATTATGACTGTATGCTTACTGAGTCTTTGTGGCCAAATTAAGGAAATTATATTTCCTCTTCACTTCAGTCTTTGTAAGAAACAAGACCACAGTATATTAGGCCTGCCAACTTCTTCAGAATTGTGTTATCTTTTACACCAATACAGGAAGTGAAGCAGCCTTTGTGGTGTTTATATAGCACAATGCTGTGACAATAAATTAACATTATTGTCAGAGCTGCCACCCAGTCCCAGCTCACATAGGACCAAGTCCGCCAGCGTTCACTTTATAAGAGTCTTTATTAAGTTACAGGTTTCATTTCCGAACTGCAGCGTGCAGCTCTACACCTTCTGCCCTAGGTCGGCGAAGACCCGTCTGAGTCCCCGCCTCTTGCACACCAGCTTAATACCCTAGCCTTGCTCCACCTCCTTCGCCTCTCCCTACGTCTCTGGGTCCTTCTGCCCCCCTGGGCCTCCTCCCTTCTACTCTCCTCTGACGCTGACCCCCCTGATCCTTCTGCCTCCTTGCGGCGGGCTTTGGGACCTGGCTCACTCTCCGGGCTGCTTACTGCTCCGGCTTCCGCTGCATTTGAACTTGGCGCGCGCGCCCAACTCTCTACTTTCCTCTTAACCGTTGCCTCGCTCTCTGAGGAGGGCGTGACCACCCCTGACTCGTGCCCTCCCTCCTGCTGACAGCCTCCGGAACCCGATGCCTGGCTACCTTCCTCCCTGCTGCTCTCAGTCTTGAGCGTGGGTCCCGACTTCCAGCTGCTGCCGCCCTCAGTTATGAGCGTGGGTCCCGACTTCCAGCTGCTACTCTCTGAATCTCCTCTGTTCCCTTCCTCCTGGGGTGTCCCCCCGGATCCCCCCCTTGCTCTGCTCACTGGGGCTCCCTTTTGGGAGTCCTCTGACTCACTGCTTAGGCTTGGAGATCTCGGGTCGTCATCATCACTCATTTTCCCTTCGGATTCCTCCCCCTCGCTCTCTGCTTCCTCCCTTCTCTGCGTCTCTGCTCCTGAACCCCTGACATCCATCCCCCCCTCGAAGCCCCCCCTTCCCCCCTCCCCGCTTTCAGGTGTGGGTGCTGGGTGCTCCATCATCACGGGAGGGAATGCCGGATACAGTTCGCTCCCCGTGGTTGGCCGCCAACTGAAGACCTCCGAGTCTTCCTCCTCGCGGTCGCCGACGTTGACCTGTTCCGCTTCCATCTCTGTACCGCCGTGCTCGAACCCAAGGTCCTCCCCGAACACGTCCATGTCAGTCTCTGCGTCGGTCGCTCGACCTGGCATCTCCAGCCACTTCCGGCGCCATTGCTCCTCCGGTCGATCGTCCCACCAATACGAGGTGTCTGACGCCGCACCCGCCGGCGATCCTTCTGGGGAACGGGTGCTCAGTGCGGGTTCCCCGTCCGAGTCGAATCCATGGAACGTGCTGGAAGAAAGTGTGGGCGTGAACAGCCAGTCGTCGAAGAAGCTCGCTGGCATGGGTCTGTGTGGGAAAAGGGCATGAAACTCGTCCTTGAGCAGGGGTTCCTCCAAAGCGTAGTCTGGCACCCAGCTATTGGCGCTGGCCCGGGTGCCCTCTCTGGCTAGGAGGTATTCGACTCCCTCTTCCCCCCATCTGGAGTCCAAAATCTCCGTGACCTCGTTGATGGGGTCTTGCTGCGTCACCCCTCGCGTCTCCGTCCGCTCCCGGAACGGACTCGGTGCCGTCCCTGGCTCCTGGAATCTGTGAGGTGCCTTGTAGGGAGTGAGCACCGACCTGTGGAACACCGGATGCATTCTGGAACCCTCCGGCAGCACCAGTCGGAAGGCTACCGGGTTGATCTGTGCTTCGACTTGGTACGGACCAATTTGCTTGTGCCCCAACTTCTTCTTGGCTAGTGACCTGGTCGGCACTGCGTGGGCTGCCAACCAGACCCAGTCTCCCACTTGGATCTCTTCGCCAACCCGCCTGTGCTTGTCAGCTTGCACCTTGTAGGCGTGCTTAGCTAGCTCCAGCTGCCGTCTGAGTTGATCGTGTACCGCCTGCAACTCTGACGCGAACGCGTCCGCCGTCTGTGGTTCTCCGTCCCCCACTCTCTCCCGTCCCGGGAAGGTTCTGGGATTCCTCCCATTGTTGGCGAAGAACGGCGTCACCCCTGTGGACACGTGCTTCGTGTTGTTGTAAGCGAACTCGGCGAGCGGCAGGTAATCCACCCAGGTCGCAGGTTGTTGATTGGCATAGCATCTCAGGTACTGCTGCATGATGGCATTGACCCTCTCTGCTTGCCCGTTGGTCTGCGGGTGTCTTGCTGATGCCAGATCGACCTTGACATTTAGAAAACTCATCAGCTTCTGCCAGAAATTCGAGACGAACTGGCGCCCGCGGTCGGACAGGATAGACCGCGGCAGACCATGCACTTTGAACACGTGATCTATGAACAGTTTGGCGGTTTGTTCCGCCGTGGCCACCTTCGCACACGGAATGAAATGTGCCATCTTGGTGAACAAGTCCACCACCACTAGTACAGCTGTCTTGCCTCTCGAGCTGGGTAGATCCGTAACAAAGTCCAGGGCCACCCTCTCCCACGGTTCAAACGGCGTTTGCAGCGGTTCCAGCAGTCCCGCCGGTGGTTTGTGCACCGGTTTGGCCCTCTGGCAGGTGTCGCACCTCGCAACGTAGTCCGCGACTTCCCCTCTCAGTCTGGGCCACCAAAAGTCCCTTGCGACTAATTCCACCGTTTTTTCCGTGCCAAAGTGCCCGGCCGTGGGTGCGTCGTGCAGCTGCTGCAGTACCCTGGCGCGAAGTTCGTCTCCCGGCACGTAGATGGCCCCTTTACGTAAGAGCAAGCCGTCTCGTATCTGGAACTCGTCGCCCTTCGCCGTGCCCTTGTGCACCTCTGCCATCTTCGCCCGCGCGAAGGAGTCGTCCTGCAACGCCCGCCGCACCGCATCCAGGTCTACTGTGGCTGAAGCGCACGCCCACGCTGTTGGCGCGAAGATGTGCATGGCTGCCGCTGGCGTCGCCTCTTCGAGGTATTGCGGTTTGCGGGACAGTGCATCCGCCATGACGTTGGTGTCGCCTGGGACGTACTCTATTCGGAAATTGAAGTCAGCAAAGAACTCCGCCCAACGTATCTGCCTCTGGTTCAGGAACTGAGCCGTGCGCCAGTGCTCCAGATTCTTGTGATCCGTGCAGACCTGCACCGTGTGCTTGGCGCCGATCAGGAAGTGCCTCCACGCCTTGAAAGCTGCATGAATGGCCAGCAACTCCCTGTCCCAGATGGTGTAGTTCTGCTCCGACTTGCTGAGCTTTCTGGAGTAGAACGCTCCCGGCCTCCAGACCCCCTGTGGGTCCCTTTGCAGCAGGACAGCTCCCACTGCTCTATCGGACGCGTCTGTCTCTACCCGCATCGGTTTGCTGGGGTCGATATGCAGCAGTTGCTCTTCCGACGCGAAGAGACGCTTGAGTGCCTGAAAGGACTGCTCCGCCTGCTCCGTCCAGATGAATTTCTTTTTCTTGGAGCTTAGCGTGTCCGTAATGGCCGCCGTCTGCATCGCGAACCCCTTGATAAACTTGCGATAGAAGTTGGCGAAGCCGACAAACCGCTGGACCTCCTTCCGATTGCGCGGGCTCTTCCAATCCAACACCGCACGAACCTTGGCGCTGTCCATGGCTAGCCCCTTGTCCGACAACTTGTAACCCAAGAAATCCACCTCCGTCGTGTCGAACTGGCACTTCTCCAGTTTGGCGTACAGTCTATGCTGCTGCAGCCTCTTCAGCACCTCCCGAACATCTTGGTCATGGGCTTGCTGCGAGTCGGAGAATATCAGGATGTCATCCAGAAAGCAGACGCACTTCTTGTAAAGGAGTCCCGCCAACACATGATGCATGAAAGCTTGGAAACAGTGAGAACCGTTTTGCAATCCAAACGGCATCACTCTGTATTCGTAGGTGCCCAGAGGCGTGAACATGGCTGTCTTCCACTCATCGCCCTCCCTCATGCGGATGAGATTGTACGCACCTCGCAGGTCCAACTTGGTGAACACGCGTCCCTTGCGCACCGTCGCTAGCAGGTCGTCAATCCTGGGCATGGGGAAATCAGAAGGCTTGGTCATCTTGTTTAAGAGGCGAAAATCCACCACCAGTCTTTTCTGGGGCGTGTCCTTCTTCTTCACGAAGAAAACAGGACTGCCCCCTACTGCCCTGGACTCCCGGATGAAACCGCGCTGCAAATTGTGATCTATGAACTGTTTGAGTTCCTGTAATTCGTCCTCAGACATGGAATACAGCTTCCCTTTCGGCAGCGTCGCCCCTGGTAGGAGGTCAATCTTGCAGTCATATTGCCTGTGCGGTGGTAGCTTGTCAGCCTCTTTCTCGCAGAAGACCTCCAGAAAGTCTGCGTATTTGTGGGGGACTGCTTGCAACGTTCCCAACTGCAGTTGTGATTCCTCCTCCTCTCCCTCCTGTCTGGGCAGGATGCAGTGTTCTGCGCAATAAGAGGAGCCGAAGATCAGCTGTCTCTGGTACCAAGCCAGTGTCGGACTGTGCCTGTCCAGCCAACTCATGCCCAACACAATGGGCGTGTCCGACAGTTGGGTGACATTAAAACTGATGACTTCCCTGTGGTTGCCAAGGCGCATCACCATCGGTGGCGTTTGCTTCACCACCTGCCCCCCTAGCAACTCTCTGCCATCCACTGTGACGACTTGCAGGGGCAGAGTGGCAGGCAGTAGCTGTATAGCGTGCTGCTCCACAAAATCCTGCGCTATAAAGTCTGCGTTGCTTCCAGAATCCACAGAAAGCGGTACTTCGATAGTGACCCCATCGGGTAGCTGGAGAGATGCTGTGAGCTGCACTACTGGTTTGGGTGGGAGGGGGTCCATGGGTTGCAAGATCGCTGGGGACTGCTTCACTGATGCGTCTGGCTGGGCCCCAGTGCCTCTGTCTCCAGCCAGACATCGTCGTTTCCCTGCTGTGGTTCTCCTTGCTGCGTTGCTGCAGTCACCATTGCTGAGGCTGCAGTGTGCTTGTGGAGCCTCCGGGGACACTCTTTCGCCAAATGGCCTGGATCCTCGCAGATGTAACACTTCCTGTTCCCTCTAGGAGGCTTCGCTTTCACTGCTGTTGGTGCTAGGGCTCTGGCTGCTGACTGAGCCCTTGCACCTCCAACCTCCATCGGTTCCCCTCCCCCTCCTGGCGGAGGTGTGGATTGCGCACGCGCTGCTTCTCTTGGAACGAAAGAGAAACTTCTCGCTGCTTCGCGCCCTCCACGTCCTTCATCTCTGCACCAGGGACGTTCTTCCAGCCTCACCCCCACAGTCAGCGCCCTTTGGACCACCTCCTGCGTGCTTCGGGGCCTCTCCCCCCTTGCAATTTCATCCTTGACCGCTGAGCTTAGACCCTCCCAGAACAGGTCTCTGACAGGGGGCGAATCCCGGTCCCACTCTAAGGCACTGACCAGCGCAAAAAAGCGGGCGTGGTACTGCCGGACGCTTGCCCTCCCTTGTTTCAGTCCATGAATCTCCCGTCGGGCAAGATCCACATCAATAGTAGACAAAAAACACGCATCCATCGCTTTGATAAAGGCATCTGCATTCTGAAGCGCCGGATCTTTATCCCTCCACAAATTGCGTAGCCACGCTTTAGCATCCCCATGCAAATGGGATAGTATGAACCCCACTTTCTCTTCCTCATCTCTAAAGTCTTTTGCCAGCAGTTGCAGTGCGCACATTACGTCTGCTCGAAAATTGGGGTACTGTTGTAAATTCCCATCGAAGTGAGCCACAAGCCCTCCTGCTCTCCGTGCCAACCCAACCCCCTCCGGTCTGGGTCCTGGCTGCCCGTGTTTAACCCATGCTTCAAACCTGGCGTGGAGATCTCTGTAGGCGGCTGCCACATCCTCCTCCCTCTCCTTGGATGCCAGTACCTCCGCGTTCAATTGGGTAACTGCCTGTTGCAGCGCTGCAACTTTCTCTGCTTCCGTCATCTCTGCTAACCGTCGTGAGCTTGCTCCCAAACACCGATCCCCTCCTCCAGCTGCCTCTCTCTCCGCTGCGAGATATCAGGTGTCCGAAGCTTTTAAGAGACGGGTCTTACTGTCAGAGCTGCCACCAGTCCCAGCTCACATAGGACCAAGTCCGCCAGCGTTCACTTTATAAGAGTCTTTATTAAGTTACAGGTTTCATTTCCGAACTGCAGCGTGCAGCTCTACACCTTCTGCCCTAGGTCGGCGAAGACCCGTCTGAGTCCCCGCCTCTTGCACACCAGCTTAATACCCTAGCCTTGCTCCACCTCCTTCGCCTCTCCCTACGTCTCTGGGTCCTTCTGCCCCCCTGGGCCTCCTCCCTTCTACTCTCCTCTGACGCTGACCCCCCTGATCCTTCTGCCTCCTTGCGGCGGGCTTTGGGACCTGGCTCACTCTCCGGGCTGCTTACTGCTCCGGCTTCCGCTGCATTTGAACTTGGCGCGCGCGCCCAACTCTCTACTTTCCTCTTAACCGTTGCCTCGCTCTCTGAGGAGGGCGTGACCACCCCTGACTCGTGCCCTCCCTCCTGCTGACAGCCTCCGGAACCCGATGCCTGGCTACCTTCCTCCCTGCTGCTCTCAGTCTTGAGCGTGGGTCCCGACTTCCAGCTGCTGCCGCCCTCAGTTATGAGCGTGGGTCCCGACTTCCAGCTGCTACTCTCTGAATCTCCTCTGTTCCCTTCCTCCTGGGGTGTCCCCCCGGATCCCCCCCTTGCTCTGCTCACTGGGGCTCCCTTTTGGGAGTCCTCTGACTCACTGCTTAGGCTTGGAGATCTCGGGTCGTCATCATCACTCATTTTCCCTTCGGATTCCTCCCCCTCGCTCTCTGCTTCCTCCCTTCTCTGCGTCTCTGCTCCTGAACCCCTGACAATTATAAAAACATTACCTTGGATCTTGAGAGTCTAATAATTTTGCATTTGCCAAGGAACATACAGCACACTTAGGACCAAAGTAGACCTGCATTTAATACATGGTAGGCAGCTGCATATCTTGTTTTTCCTTATCTAAGTAGGGAAGCCTGATGCTCACTGTGAAGTGAGGCTTATTCCCCTGCCATTCTGATCTCACTGGGGAAGTAATCACCCAATGCCCCGGAGCTAGGGCCATAGGAAAATCCACCATATGCACCAGTGGTGCCTCTATGATTCCTAAGGACATTTTTTCTGCGCTGGCAAACTTTATAACTTAGTTTCCCGTTTTATTGCAGCTCTCCTCCGCTTACTGAGAGAGAGGTTGAGGTAAGTCACCTTTTGTTTTTTTTACTGTAAAATTCTTGAAGGCTCTTTGTCATCATATTTTGTGTGCAACATACTACCAAGCAACATTTTGTAGATAACCTTTCCATGGCTCCCTTCAAGACATTATTCGAAGAAAATCTAATCCAAACTGGAGTCAGAAGGGTCATTATTTTTAACAACAAACATTAAAATTCCATTTTAAAAATCAGCAAAATGGACAAAACTAGAATAAGGAGCAGAGCCAGCAGTCTTAATCAAAGCTATCCCAATTAGGGGATAAGATAGTCTTCAATAAGACAGCCTTCATTAAATATCAGAAGTCACTATAGAGGGGTCTGGTGAACCTCTGGCAGTAGCTGGGCCTCTTTGAAAGACCTTGGAGGGCAGGCAGAATCATGGATCATAATCTCATGAATTGTTGATGGTTACCACTATTTATTTATCTGCAACGTTTCTGTACCACTTAATTATTCGTATTTCTAAGTGGTATCTATAAAAAAGATCCATAGAAAATAAGACAATAAAACAATAACAATTTATCATAAAGCCAAACTGGTATTCACTGATATTCACTGCTGTTCTTCCTACCATGTTGTCATAGAAATGGTATCTGGATAAGACAGAGAGCAATTTTTAAAAGCTGTAGGAAGTAGTAAGGAATGTTAATGTTGTTCTTGGAGTGCCATTCTTCTCCATTTGCTTTGCTGTTCTAGGTTCTTGGCATCCATAGAGGAGCCCCATATAAATTATGTTATGTTATGTAAAAGGTTTTATGTCTGTGTTGATAATTTTACTGTTTCTAATGCCTGTTTTTATTAATTTATAATGAATATTTCCTACTATCAAATAAACTGCTTAGAGATATATTTTTTATTTAAGTGATAGCTAAATCTTGCTAAATAAATAATGAATAAAGCTTTAGAAGTTGTGGTCAGGAGTAAAGGGACTGAACTGATATGTTACTACTGCAAGCATTGATTTCACATTGGTCAGTGTAATGCCTGTGGTCTCAGTACAGCCTTGGACTGTGTGAAATGAATGTGCTTGCCTGCGGAGTAACTTCAGCCTAGTCTTCCAAGCTGGAGAATATAAATCTAGGTGGATTTGACACTTCTCTTTGTGGAAATTAATTCCTGCTAGTGTATGGAACGGTCTCCCTCAGAAGGTTTTGGACTTTCCTTCCTTGGAGGTTTTTAAGCAGAGGTTGGATGGCCATCTGTCATGGATGCTTTAGCTGAGATTCCTGCATTGCAGGGAGTTGGACTAGAATACCCTTCAGGTTCCTTCCAACCCTACAATTCTATGATTCCATGAGTCAACTTTATGCAAAAACAATTTCCCCCTTTTATACATGGATATGACTGGTAAACAGAATTCAACGAGGCCTTTCTTTTCCCTCCCTCAACAGAATGTGTTTGTACAACTTTCATTGGCTTTCAGAAATGATAGTTATACATTGGAATCAAGAATTAACCAGGCTGAGAGGGAGAGGAATCTTGCTGAGGAGAACACAGAGAAGGAACTGGATCATTTTAAAGTTGCTATTACGGTAAGAGGACCATGGTGAACATTCACTGCAGTTTACGCTGTGAATTTTGGTAGGTATTTTGAAGGCTGCTGCCAAATATGTCCCCAAATCCTGTGTTATCATTAACTGTTCAGTACTCTTATTGATGATCAGCCAACTTAAATCTCTAAAATGGCCACATTTCAATTCTGTGCCATAATCTAGAATTTCTTGTTCTGCGGTAGGTTGAATTTTGCAGTAGGTGGAACTGAATGTTGCAAAAATAATGTACTCTTGGAACTGCAGCCATACCTTGGTTATCGAACAACTTAGTTGTCGAACAAATTGGCTCCTGAACACCGCAAGCCGGAAGTAAGTGTTCTGGTTTGCGAACGTTTTTTGGAAGCCAAATTTCTGACGCGGCTTCCGCTTGCATGCAGGAAGCTCCTGCAGCCAATCAGAAGCCGCACCATGGTTTTCGAATGGTTTCGGGAGTTGAACAGACTCTCAGAACGGATTAAGTTCATGAACCAAGGTACCACTGTGCTTTTTTAACAAAACAAAAGAAGCATATTGTTTATGAGTGGTGTAATAGGTGTAAAATACCAGACAAGGGGGGGGCTGCCTTGTGGCCCTCCATAAGTTGTTGGACTCCAACTCCCATCAGCCCCAGCCATCAGTAGCAGTCCAACAGTTTCTGGAGGGTCACAGGTTATCCACCTCTGCTTCACAGTAAGTTAGTTAGAAGCATACACGGTTGCAAATTCTTCGTGGCACTTTAGCAGAAATGCTCAGAGTTCCAGGTTCTTCAGTGCAGTATTATTTATTGTGAGCTATATATACAAATATCTACAGAAGCAGTTCATACAGTCAGACAGAGTACCTGGCTGCACCTTAAGGCAAATAGGAAGACTCTTTCTCTCTGACCACACTCCTCTACACCACCACCTTATTGCTGGACAGGTTTCCCTTTTAAACCGATGACAGCCAATCAACTGTCAGCACATTACTGCTGAGTCACTCTGACCCAGCACCTCCATAGAAAGTATTGCAGGCTGATTGGATCAGCCTGTTGCATCAGCTAGCAAACTCAAGCCTGCGGACTTAGTATCTTACACAGCATTCTGTGATCTCAACATACATTTCTAAGTCAGATTGTTCTACAGAGTTCAGACTCAAGGTCCCTATGTCATGGAGCTCAGATCTCTTCTTCAGTCTCCTTTTCTGTACTCACCATTCCTTCTACCTTGGGTTTCAATGCTGTTTGAGAGGGGAAAGCAGTGTATGTGCTAGATGAAAGCAGCAGAATTCTGCTACATAGTTTACCATTTATTGCAGAGAAGTTTGGCATCATGATTGCATATGTTGTGTATGCATCAATCCTGCAGTATTTCCTAGAGTTCCCATCCTAAACATGGAGGAGGTAGTTGCTGTTCTTTACTATTTATGTTCCTGGGCAGGGAACTGCTCAATACTTGACATCATACAGTGAAGAATGTGTAATCTCATGCCTAAAAAATGCCCTAAGTAAATGCACCTAAAGATAGAGGAAGCAAGGAGCGAGGAATTTCTGCAGGAAGTCCATAAATCTCTTTATAATCGTTTATGTATACATCTTTTATACTGGTATCTTCCAGAGGAAGAGTGGGCAAAGCAATTCTTATTTGTTCATGCATTTCTTTCTCAGGTAAAAACTTATTCAAACATGAAATATTTGCAGCCCAATCCAAGCATGTTTGCTTGGGAGTGGAACCCATTGGGCTTGGTGTGTCTGGGATTGCAGACTTAGTTGCAATGGAAGCTGCACTCCTGCGCATGCTTGCTTGTGGGTGAGCTCCACTGGACATTGTAGGGCTGAAATAGGGATAGATAAGTATGTGTTTGTGCTGCAAAATAGATGTAGTAGAGACTGATGTCGTGGTACGATGCCAGTTCACACATTTTCACAGTATGGGAATTACTCTTGTCGGGAATTGCATGAAATAGGTTGCTTTTCTAAAACAATTTGCAGTATGTGTGCTTCCACTGGCATCAAAGTGCAATGTCATCTAAGAACTATGCTTCCTTTCTGGTACTGGACGTTTCACCCACACTGACTTCTTTCCTCCCATTCAGCCTGAAAATTGTTTGGCTTCTCATTTAAATGGGAAGTCTGATGTGTAAATCTCATGTTTATCAATCAAGGGCTATGTTTCTTGGATGTATATCTGAAGCTGACTCATGTTCAGGAGCGCAGCACTTTTAGAGTTGGATGTACTATACTGAAACTAGGGTTGTCATACATCCGGAATTTCCTGGACATAGCTGGTATTCAGCCCTTGTAAACAGCGTCCTGGCGGAAATTGCTGAAATGTCAGGACGCATGGCAACCCTAGTTTCGGACGTATGGCAGCCCATGGCGGTAGTGTAGATGTTGGCAAATTTTATTTAAAAAATAGCTCCACAACTCATTTTTTATTTTTAAGATTTTGCAAAAACAACTCAACATCTTTGGGCAAAACTAAAAACGCTCATCAACAACTTTTGTGTCCAGATTTTCACTTCTTAAAATGTGGCAACCCTACTGAAACTCACGCAGCAGGATTTACTTTCTGTATCTCCAATTTCCAATAGTAGAAAATTGCCGTTCTACTTGTTGAAGTGCTTCTTCCATGAGGTGAGGAACGCTGCCACTGCCCTATTTGTTTTGTGATGAAAATACTCTTATCAATGGGAAAATGTAGAAAGAGCCCACTGCTGGACCTAACCAAGTATCAAACTTTGAAAAAGGAGAGGTTGGAGGTGATTACAATGTAGCAGAAGCCCTAGTTTTCTTACTTTCTAATTTGCTTATCACAATCATCATTCTACCTCTGGTTAACCAGATAAACTAAACTGTAGGCCTGTATGCACATGATTTTGATGGACTGCATCTCAAATGTAAAATCAGTCATTAGATTCGCCAAGAAGGGTAGCACAATGAAGAAACTGAAGATGAGCTAATTGAGGATTGTAATGTTTACAAGATTTTCCACTGGAATTTTAAAGCCCCATTGAAGGATTATCTGTGCTTTTAAATAAAAATAAAAATGAACAAATCTTTGCTTGCAGTCAACTTTTTATTACTCTTCATTGTTTCGAGAACTGTGAGATTAACAAAGCACAAATAGTATATTGCCTTAACCAACAAACAATTTGTAGATCATAATAAACTTTTTATCTTACAAGGGCAAAAACCCACTCTTTAAAGCTGAAACACAACAAATGGCAATTCAGGTTTTCAATGGATTGTCCTTTTCTCCGATTCAGCTTTAAAGAGTGGGCTTTCATGGGGATAGCTCTGGAGCAAAAAAAGAGAGTGCTTGGACAGAGAGCTTTAAAGGATGGACTATGCCTGGAAAGCACAGAGGAAAAGTGAGTGTGGGTAAGCCCTTGTTTCATGATAGCATGAAGTTTGATTCTTTGTAGTCAAGAAGTGTAATGATATCTAGAATATAAGATCTTGATTTGATATCTGTAGTGGAATTTCAAGCCTTGTTTAGGTTTTGGAAACTGTAAGTAGCTGTACAATAGAGGGACCTTTTTATGTTTGCTGTGCAAGAACTTTCTGTAGTTTTAATGGACCCAAGGGACAACAAAGGTGGACAACCCTTGAACTGTAAAACCACAATGACTTCATTTGCTATACATGCTCCTTGATTTGATACATTAGTTCATGCTCTCGCTTCAGTCTTCAGCTGCCTTGTGGCATCATTCTGAGCACAGAGACATGTATCAGAGATTGTTGGAGGACATGGCAGTGCTGCATCGTTTAGCCTCTAGATTATCTAGTCGAGCGGAAATGGTTGGAGCTGTTCGTCAGGTAAGACTCTTGGAATCAAATACCCTGCATCAGTTCCGACTTCACTACTTGAAAAAATAAAGTTTTGTAGGAAGCGTTGGCTATAGTCAAGAGAGACAAACATGGTCCTAAAGCAGAGTTAGAAATCTCATACCCTAAGGCTGCATGTGGCCCTCCGGGCCTGCCTCTCTGGCCCTTGGGACTCTCCCTGGGCCACACACCCTCTTCTTGTGGAACAGCCTTCACTGACCTCCACACCTGCTTGAGATGCTTTTCTCTGGCTGGAATGGGTTATCAAACTGTGACCATGCCTCTTGCTTGCCTGGACAGAGGATAGAGAGAGGTACATTGAAGTCTGACCAACTGCAACTCCCTAAGGTTTCAGGCAGATATTTTGTGAGACTTTCTAAAGATCCTTTTAATTGCAGATGCCAAAGACTGAACAAAAGACTTTCTATGTGCATAGCATATCCTTTACCACTAAGCTGTGGGTCTCTGCCCTCTGGCTCTCTAAAACCATCATTTCAAAAGCTAGCTGAAGATCAGGAATTGGAGCTGAAGTGTAGGTGGCAAGGCAAGACACAGTGATAGCAGCAAGAACCTTTATGGAACTCACAGAACTGGCCAACAGGGACAAAGCTGGGCCACTCCCACTTCCAGCGTGATTGGCTGTCTAAACTTCCAAGCTGCAAATCATGACTAAGAGTTTAAGGGCCAATGGCAGAGGCCCAAATCTTGAAATGTTCTGTGATTGGATATCATGTATTGAATCAGAACACAGGGGCTCAGAATTCTTAGTCCAGACTCAAGCTCAGGCAAACATAGACCACTGAATACATAACAGGAGCCACTTAGGAAATTATTGCTAGAGGTGTGTCTGTGCAGTTTCCTCAGGAATTTCCCTTTAAACTGATCTCAAGCCATACTTCCAAATTACTACTTTGGTTCAGGAGTTTGCTCTACCCAGAGGCGGCCCAATGAGAGGGAGTTAGGTCATAGGAAATAATGCCCCAATGAGGTGGGGTATCCTGACATCCTGCAGAGGAGCCCATAGGGCAAGGTAACAAAGTAGGTTGGTTGCTTGGAGCACCAAAAATAGTTCCCTTGAGTTCTATCTTTAGTCACTTCTTCCTAGGTAAAGCTAGGACCACACCTCTGCCTTTGTACTGTAGCCAGATAATATGATGGTGTTGTATTACCGTATTTATTTGAGTCTAATGCATCATTCAAAATCTTAAAACCAAAAAAAAAAAAATTGCTGGAGAATGTAAATGTGTCATCAAATCTAATGCACACCTTAATTTTTGCAGCATAATTTGGCCAAAAAGGGTGAGCATTAGATTCCGGCATTCTTCTAGCTTGAGATGATGTCATGCATTTCTTGTTGAAAACATACTTCTGTGCGATGCTTGATCTCCTCCTTGCAGGAGAAGCGCATGTCAAAGGCCACTGAAGTTATGATGCAGTATGTGGAGAACTTGAAGAGAACATATGAAAAAGATCACGCTGAGCTCATGGAGTATAAGAAACTCGCCAATCAAAATTCTAGCAGAAGTTATGGTTCACCTGGTAAAATAGTCTCTTCTTCCCCACCACACAATATTTTAAAGCATGTCTTTATTGCTGTGAACTTATAGTTAACTGCTCTCAAATCTACATAGATATAAAAGCAGATTATCAAGGTATTTGACCCAGTTGCACTTGTAACAAAAAAAAGACATATGTCCTAGTCTTAGATAATATACTGTTTTGCTTTAAAAGCACATTTGTTTCAATATAAAAAATATCTTACTATTTTAGTGCTGGCAATGCATGTCTGTTTTCAAACACTAATTCTTATTCTTACTTTTGTTGGCTTTGTTTTACTATGGTACAGAAGATGGTGTGCCCCGTACATCAAGATCCATGTCTCTTTCTGTTGGAAAGGTACTCTTCCAAGTTTTAAAAAGCTTTAGTTTAATAAGTGTTTTTTTTTAAAAAAAAAAATCCCAGCGACTTAGATTCTCCATGTACTCCAAACAACTTGCTCATTTTTCTTTCTTTTTTCAAGCACTTCCAAAATATTTTCCCCCAGCTTGAAACGTAACTTTCAGGAAACCAGTTCACATATAAAAGCTGCTGTTGCAGTAGAAAGTCAACAGGGAAGCAAATAGCAGTTATCTTAAACATTTTTTTCAATTCATTGTATATCATTTCCCAGAAGTCTTTACTTTTCTACAGGACCCACACTCATAGATTTAACCCCTTAGGCTCAAACTATGAATAAAGGTCACTCCTGAAAGAACCCATGGTTTTGTCCTTTTTTTCTCCTTTCCCCTAATCTGCCTGATATGCAGCCTATGAAAGTAGAAGTTGGAGTCACTTATGTAATGAAATATTTTTTTATTATTATTATAGATGCCTCGAAGACGAGTCAGTGTTGCTGTTGTTTCAAAATTTGAGCTCCCTGGCCAGTCACCTACTGCATCGCCCATACCTTTGATGCCATCCCTGGTAAGGTTTTTCAAATTTCTAACATTCTAGAAAAACCAAAGCTTTAAAGAAAAACCTTTGCACACAGGTGTAACTGTGCCACATTTTATAAATCTGAGGCTATTTGAGACAACAGTCATATAAATAAAAAAAATAGATTCGCATCAGAAGTAAACTATGTTGATACACAGACAGAGGTGAGAAATATACCGTTAAACAGAGATGGGGAACCTGCGGCCTTCCAGATGTTGTTTGACTACAACTCCCATCCATCACTATTAACTATCATGGCTGTGGCTGATGGAAGTTGGAGTCCAACAAACATCTGAAGGGCTGTAGGCTTCCTGTCCCTTCTATAGAGGAGGTATTTAGAGATGTTCTGAACAATACTAGGCTTCCTGAACGCAGGAAAACACCTACTTTATGTTTGGGGACCGTTCACATTTTTATGTATGTATGTTGAATACACCTTCATGTAAGAAATACAGTTCTGTTGTTTGCTGCTTGAATGAAATTGAATGGACATCTTTATCCACAGTCTGAGTCGTCAAATGGAAGAAGCAATCTGACATCAACTCCCGTCTTATCAGCGCTTATAGAGAAGTGAGTTAACAAATATTTACTATATTGAGAATTGTAGAGCAGATAATTCCTGCTGTCATAAAAAGAGCTTTTTTCCTTAAAGAGTTTAGAATAAGATCAATATTTTGCCAATGAAGGTAGATACAGTACTTTAAATATCTTGCCCATCTGCATTATTTATACCTGTTAAAAAATGTTAACAGACATGGTCCATGCTATAACCTGGCAGTTATGTCTCTCAAAAAGTTATCTGTACCCATCCCAGAATAATGTGTATTATAAAAGGTTAATCCAATGTTAGTTGTACTCAGAGTAGACCCATTGAAGTTAATTGACATGACTAACTTGAGTCCATTCTGTTCTGAGGTAGAACTTAGATAGTGGCAACCTAAAGTCATATCATGCTGAATGAAGGCTTTTAAACATGAGAATAACAAATGCCCAGCCCAGGCATTGTTTAAGGTTTTATCACAAGATTTTTCTTAAGAACACAGGATGTGCTTGTGTTTGGGAACTCCATGCATGGACGTACTTCCTAGAAAGTTTACTGTATATTGGCAGCTTTTCTCACAGGGCAGAGCACTTGCCTTCAGGAAATACAGCACATTTGAAGGAAATGTCTTGCTGACATTTCAGAATTATGATTAGTGATTTGTTGAAGGGTCCAAGATGATGCTGTGTTTATGTAAAGTATCTAGCTTTTCCACAGCAATGAGAATTTCAGTGGAGTTTTTCCAGGATGATTTTTTTTTTTTTTAGAGGGGAGAGAATTCCTGGAGTTGTATAATATCCCTACAAAATCTCTCTTCCCAGCTAAGCAGCAATCAGAAAGCAGCAGTGCCCAAGACAGGACTGCAGTTCTCTGACATCACCAAGGCAAATCCCCCAAGTTGTTCTTGCATGGCCTCTGCTTCCATAACAGACAGGGAAGCTTAGCATCAAGCTGCAACCCTTTCCTTTGGGACAATGCCTTCTGTTTCCGTCTTTTGAATTTTATTAGCATCTACGTATATTGTCTGAAAGAACGCCTCATGTTATTAAAGCTGACCCAAAGCAACCTGCTGACTGAAGGTGACAGTGCTGTTACTCTACTTGTTGTAGAACTCACTTAGCCAGAATGTGCACTCAGTTTTGCAATAGGGGCTCCAGAGCATGTGAACATGGTAAATACCAAAACAGAGAAGATGAAATAGAATTGCTTAGTCAACAGTTACGAATGGAAAAGGGATTTCAGAGGGGAAGCACAGAGCACAC
Organism: Podarcis vaucheri; assembly: GCF_965113315.1. Lineage (NCBI taxonomy): Eukaryota > Metazoa > Chordata > Lepidosauria > Squamata > Lacertidae > Podarcis > Podarcis vaucheri. Next base: position 70,835,842 of record NC_138759.1, read on the forward strand.
AACAGCTCTGAAGGTGTGTACACATAATGGCACTTTACCATTTCAAGTAATTTCAAGGGAGTGTGACATAAAATAAAAAGGGATGAGAAAGGAAGAGGAAAAGTCAAGGCAATCGCTCTTTCATAATACCCTACAGGGTTATATTGGGAAACTGCAGGAGGCAATTCTGGGAAGGGAGGAGTCAAATGGCAGCTTGACCCACTGAGCTTTGTGGTATGTAATATTCCCACTAAAAGACCAAGATCAAGTGTTCAGCCCAGCTGTATTTATAAGGCTTTGCACTGTGTGGACATCAAAGACCCTCCCAAAGATCAAGAGACCCATAAGCATTCTGGTGGGGGTACATAATATTAGATGAGATAATAAAGTTATCTGTGTTTAATTTTAAATTTACTAGTGGAAAATCAAATGGGGACCCTGAGAGTGAACCACCTCCTTCAGCACCGGTACAGAGTGCCTTGGAAGAGATCAGCCCAGAGATAAAAGCCAAAATAGAAGAAGAGGCTTATAACAAAGGGTGAGTATGTGTGCATTCTGAATTCTTAAAGAGGGAGGCTACATTATGGGCAATTTATTTTAATTAATAGATAGTGCAGATGTGTATGGGTTCCTCTTGCTTTCATGAATTTTATAGGCTGCTATGCAAATAAATGATTTGCAGAAATGTAGAATCTTTCTAATAATAATAAACAATAATAATTTTTTATTTGTATCCCACCCTCCCCTGCTGGAGCTGGGCTCAGAGCAGCTAACATCATATTAATAACACAATATACATAAAAATAAGCAATCAATCGATTAAAATGCATCCCAAAATTAATTCAAATAAATTAAAATTAAACTAAACAAATGGCAGTCCTCAGGTTAAATTGAAAGCAGTTAATACTTGCCAGGAACAACTGTTTCCACTGATATTATAAGAACCTGGAAAACCTCCTTCATGCTTGTCCTTATACTGCAAATATGGGATTTCCAAAACAGAACAAATTAACACACACACACACACACAAAATTCAGTGAGATGATAGTCACATTTCATTCCTTTGTTTTCTCATCAGTTTCCATTGCCTTAGCAGTTGTGCATGTACATTTAAGCAAAAACAGAAGGGCACCATGTATTCAGAAGGCTAATAACAATTAAGTTGAGAAAAAGAATTAAAACAAAACTGTAACCAAAAAAGCATGATTCATATCACAAATTATGTCTAGTGATTCACTGAAAGTCATTGGGCTCATATATCTGAGTAACAGAGCCAGTTCCAAAGTAGGAGCTTTGTTGTTGGTGAGACAACTAGAACCCTGAGGTAGTGTGTGTGTGTGTGTGTGTGTGTGTGTGTTTAGCATATAAACCAATAAGACATAATGTCTGTTAATTTTAAATATATACAAACTCTGTTCATGTTTAGAATTCTATAACAAGTAGGAAGGTCAGAATTCCCCATTTAGAATGTGTCTACAAACACAGTGGTTTATTATGTAACTTGGCTCCTGCCTCTGTACCACTAGGACTGTTAGCCCAGGAAAGAGACTGAATACTTCTGCTAGCAAATACAAAGTAGCTTCCCATGGTCTTTGGAAGAAAGCTACACCACTCAAAGCAGTTTGAAACTGATTTGGATTCCACATCGCCCAGATTATTTGCAGTTATCACTAGTGTTTAAAGAGTAATGCTATAATCTCTACTACACTGCTAGACTCTATCAATCTTGACTGATCTGAAGAGTTTATCATAAGTGTCTTCCAGCGTTGATAATTGGGATAGGGGGACTATGGCCTCTATAGGTGTCACAGTTGGAAAAGCAACTGTGTGGCATTTTAGCAGGGACATGTTCTCAAAATAAACAGGACTTACTCAGATGTCATTATTACATTTAGCTATAATTATGTGTGGGTAGTTTGCATGTGCTCTTCTCTCATCACGATTCATGGATATCCAACTGAGCCCATTCCCCACCTGCATGTTGGAATATTCCATTTGCTTTTGTTGGTAGTATTCCTGTTTATCAAGGCTAGCCCATTGATCATGAAGCAAATTTCAGACCCAGCTATTGTGTTTGGATGAGGTTGTATTTTGTCTTACATTTAGTTGGGAATTGTTTTCCTTATTTTGGGCAAATTCTGTTTTACGTTGGTTGTTTCTAAAGCTAGTTGATACAGCAATAGCCTCTCAGGTCAGATTTAGGTGACATTATAGTACCCTTTGCATGTTGATCACCCACAAGGGGCTCCATGAAATCAAGGGGCAGTGGAACCGTACGATTGGCCCTGCCCCTGAAGCTGCGTGGCTACCCACCTGATTCAAACTTTGAGAGAAATGCCATACTAGCAAACAAACAAAGAAGAGTTTGGATTTGATATCCCGCCTTTCACTCCCCTTCAGGAGTCTCAAAGCGGCTAACATTCTCCTTTCCCTTCCTCCCCCACAACAAACACTCTGTGGGGTGAGTGGGGCTGAGAGACTTCAGAGAAGTGTGACTGGCCCAAGGTCACCCAGCAGCTGCATGTGGAGGAGCGGAGACGCGAACCCGGTTCCCCAGATTACGTGACTACCGCTCTTAACCACTACACCACACTGGCTCTACAAAGCCTTCCTTCACTCTGCTTTTCCTCAATGAATTTCTAGGTTTGTTCAAAATGCATACCTTATTATTATAGACTACCTGGGTAACTTGGAAACCAACCTTAGATTATCAGATATATTTTTTAAAAATAGGACAGTGACAATGGTGACATCAGGAGCAAGTACAGTAGAAGCATGAGGCAGACTGAATAAGGTCACTGTGATTGTTTAATTTTTTTGTCTGAGCCATGCAGCACAAATGAATTACGCTCTTTATTTAAAAATGAAAAAGAAGAGTACACACGTCTTTTTTCCTCTTAAAGTTATCAGGAAGGCTTAAAGAAAACCAAAGAACTTGAAGAGCTGAAAGAAGATGATGAAGAGAAAATAGATGAGAGCCCCAAAGAATGTGTAGCAGGTGAAAGCGACGATGAAATCAGCAAGCAGCACAGGTGAGAAAACAGCTGGAGAGGGAGGCAGGAACCTGTGGCCCTCCAGATGCTGTTGGACTTGAGCACCCATTGATTGAGCCCACCCAGCATAGCCAATGATCAGAGATGATGGAAGTTATAGTCCAACAACAGCTGGAGGTCTCTTCTCTGATTTAGAAAGTGAATATTAATTTGTATTATTAAATGTGTGCTGCCTTCTGGGATGCTTTGGAGAATGCCATCAGTGGGGTAAAGCTACTCCAACCAGCTTTTTTAGAACAACTCTTCCAAGCAAAAATAATTTTATGGGCAACAGAGGCAAGGTTACTGTTGTTCCTGGAAAGATGAAATTTAAACAGATAAATTCAGGTTGGCATTTTATTGTTCGTATGAGCCAATGGGTAAAATTTATAGAGGCATTGGGACAGAGTGCTTTCATACATGATGATTCAATCGCATTTGAGCCTCTAAAATACATTTATGTTACATGAAGGAGAAAGTGAGGGATTGTAGGAATATCCTAAGCAGTTAAAAGACTCTGGGCACAGACTTATGAGGCAAATCTGCATAGAATATGCATATGCTATTCTGTAACCAAAAATGCACACTGAAGACAACTTTCAAAGCATGGGGGGAACAAACTCTGACTCTTGGTGTCAAAACTTAATTTGCCTTAATTAAGATGCCAAGCGGCTGGGTCTTAGTGGTACTGTGGTTTGCCTTGCTGCCTTCTAAGCAAAGTTTTGAAAAACGTTTTTTGCAGGTGGGAGTGGAGGAGATATGGAGGCCAGCACAAAAGTCCTAGGGCTTGGGCCTACCCCTTAAAATCACTGCTAATAAATAATAAATTTTTATTTGTATCCTGTCCTCCCCGGCCAAAGCCAGGCTCAGAGCGGCTAACAACAAGAAGTAATACTCTTTACAAACTGATTTAGAACAAGAGCTGTTAGAATACTTGTGTGTTACCTGTTTGTTTTCAATACTCTTAGCCTATGTTTTAAATGGTATAGCTGTGAAACCGAAGTCAAATTTAATGAATATGCTGGCTTCCTTGACAGTCAGCTTCTCATCTAGTTTTTATTGGAACCTTTGATGGCAGTTTCATCTCATGATGAAAAATCTAAATGACTGTACATGCCACAAATAGTGCATCTTTCTCCTGATGCCGACTGTAATACTTTTAATATGAATATGTCAATTTTCATCTCAAAAAACAAAAAGAGAAAAGATATGTATTCTGAAAGTACTAAAATTGAGACAAAAATAATGAACTACTTCATGCTCATGGGGACAGCTGTACCTTTGATCCTGTGAGATATGACCTGATGTGGATAGCCATCTGTACTGCTAAGCCATTCAGTCTTAAATGATATGGTAGCTTTCCAAATAACGGAACTACCTAACTTGTAACTTCTACATACTTGCTTGATTCCTTTTCATTTTACAGCAAACTTGAAGTTGTTATCCACTATGTACAAATACTGTACCCCAAACTGCATAAACACTGGAACGTGCTCTGGATTGTAGCTGCTGTTACCGTCATTTTTGCTGTGGTGCTGGGAATCTCCAGTTTATACAACTACTTTTCCTCCTGTACTGAGTTGTCGACTGGGCCACGAGTGAAAGCAACCTGTTCTGCTGTCCAACAATACTTCTGGTGGAACTCAGGACTGCAGCATGACCAGCGCACGGAATAACAAAAGCCTGAACGGGGAGGAGAACCGCTTAACGATACAGCAGTAAGCACCTGTTTGAGAACCGAGGTGCACAAAGCAGAGTGGTGCTTTGTCACTTTTGTGGTGGTTAAATGTGATCAGTAACCTACTGCTTAATTTCGTCTGTGCCATCAGACTTGTGAATGCCGTGTGATTTTTATCTAGCCAGATGCACCAGCCAATAAATGCTGTTCTCTCTTTCATGCTAATTGTTATTTGATTGATGTGTCTGAATATCACTACATGAGAATATAACGATAGTGTTTGACCAAAAACTGGGCATTGACATCTAGGTTATAGGTGGAACACAAATTCCAGTGCTTCTGAGGGATGTCACTTACGGCCTTCTTCCTATATAAATGTCAGCACTGATTCCTTCTATAAATTTCAGGGGCTTTTCAATTTATTTATTTTTAGCCCTTAGCGTTATAATAGATTAGAGAATTGATTTCACAATCATAAGGAATAAGCAAAAGATTAAATGGAAAAATACTAAAGGCATTGTGTCCTGGCTACAAGCTGGTGCCAATGGTCTCAAAACAGGTTCTCGGCATGAATGGAAGCAGGAACATTTGTCACTCCACCACACATGCAACATAACTTGCAACACAGTCTTTGTTACTTCACACATACTTTGTTCATTCTTTTCTTTTTGAATGGGGAGATTTCACCAGAGTCGTGTGCATGTGGTACATGATACACATGGTGTGGTTCAGTGGAGGTGCCCAATCAGTCACATACAGTCTCTATTATGCATACAGAAGACATGCTCTAGTAAGTGTGAAATGGCTCTGGGTCTGCAAAATCTGTCACCTACATTGGTGATAACTGGTGACCTGCTGTAAGCACAGCAAACTGAAAAGAACTACATTGCATTCATATAAGAAGGCGTGGTATATTTGCAGAAGAGGACTGACATTTCTGTTAGGGGACAGCCAATGGAATGTAAACAACACAGATGTGGTTTTACCATTTGTTATATACTGAGCTTGAAATTCATACTCGACTCAGAGTATATTTCATCATTCATGAAGCTTTCTATTGGAGGAAGCATCTTGTGTGATGTTTGTGCTCAAACTGTGCTAGCCTTTTGCACAAGCTTATCTAGCGTTCATTTGTGTTTGAAATTGATAACTTCTCTTGTATTGGAATTGGAGGCACAGAAGGAAGTGTTGGAAGCATGGTGAGCTCTGATTCAGACAGGATATTAATAGCTTTTCCTAGCTGGGCCTGAGTTCAAAACTCTGTTGAACACTTAGACATATTGTAGGAACTTATTCTTGCAGGAATCTGTTTTATCCGTTGAGAAGGATAAAGAGGTAGAGCCCACTATAAACTTATAATTGATGTCATTTGATGCCTGATAATTTATCTTCAGTTTAATGAGCGTTAGAGTCTCAGGAATTAGAAGTGTGATTTTAATTTTGATTCAAGCAGCTGTTTGAAACACAACTTTGAATTTTCAGATATGTCTCTAAGCGGCTCCAGAAGAGTAAAATATTGTGATTAAGTATGTTTAATAAGGCTAATGAGAAAGTGTGTCATTTGATCTCAAACTGGAAGAGGGGAATTACAGGGGGGGCAAATAATCAAATTAAAGGTTTTTTGCTGGCTTTTGGAAGATATGACTTTGATATGGAATAGATACAATGTAGTTTTTCACTCTAGTGAAATATAGTTGAGGCACACCTTCTGCTGCAGACAATCAGGAAATTAGGAATAACAATGATATTGCAAAAACCCAAATCAGAAAGCTATTTTATGTAAACTGCTTGATTTATTTATTTATTTAAATTAGGTGGTTTATATATTTTGTTCAATAAGTAAAAGGGAAAAGTTAACTCCCTAGACAGTGGAACGTTTCTTATCAGGTGATCAACCAACTTTACAAAATTAAATTCTGATATTAGTAGTTCATTTTGTTCAGCTATGGTCAGATCATGGATCTGCTCATAAATTGCAGGAATGAGCTCCATGACCTTTCTGGAGTGAATTCTCTACCATTTTCCTCCCAATCTTAACCACTGCTAAAGTTTACATTACCTCTGAACCAAACCACTGTTTGCTGCTAACCAGAATTTTAAAACAAACTTTCACTTTCTGTACAATAGCAAACCATAATTAGTATATTAACCATCATTAAAGTCAATGCTGATGTAAGCCTTAATCATGATTAAAGCCAATGGAAGGAATTCACATATGGAGGTTGGGGTTTGAGCATGCAGGTGGGGCAGAGCATGTAGTCCCAAGTCCTTAAGCATGGTTAAGGCAGCAGAAATGTTAAACCTGAACCAACGCTATGGGATAATACCAATGTAAGTTGAGAGGCAACACCTCATTCTGCATTTTCTTCCCTTACAATAATTCTACTGTGAAACCACTGCATTTTTTTTAAAGTAGAATTACTTAAGATGCATAGCTTTGACACATAGGGCCATCTACCTGCTACAAAAATGATTTACTGTTTCACTAATTACTGTATTGGGAAAGCAGTTTAATGTATAGAGCACCTGAAATGTCAGTCTTCTTGTTAACAGGATTTTAGACCAAACATAATTAAATTGTTAATAAGTATTGGCTCAATGGGTTACAAATCAGTGCCATATTTTTTGAGACAAAAAAAAGATTATGCATTTTGGGGGGTCTTTCTAAAAAAAAGTTCTGTTCCTTTAAATTCATAGGACTCATGTGGCTACAAAGAGCAAGTCAGCAATCTTACACCATACACACCAAAATAGGATTTTGTTTTGGGGTGGTTGTTTTTTTTGGAAGTGCAATATTTTATTTATTTGGCTTTAACAAGACACATGTGTATTTTGTGCACAGCACTGATGTTTTAAAGTAGGTGGAACTCGAGAGGCACTATTTTGTGTATCCTGTTTTAAATTTTGTAAAACTTTGCACAGGTGTGCTAGTATTGTACTGTATAGCATCACATACTTGAGATTTGGAAATAAAATATTGTTTCAGAGTCCTCTGTGTTGCTCATGTCATCTGTGACTTATTTATTCTGTGCATGGGCACTTAGGAATTCCATCAGAGAACACAAGTTGTATGTATGGAATGATTAGCGATAAGAAAAAAATAGGTGCTGAAATTTTCTTTCTTTCTCTCTACCCTGTTTTCAGTAATACAGGGTGAAGCACTCATCTTCTCAAGTGTGCTTTCTGTACAAACACAAGTTTAAATGGAAATGGAAACACAAAAACAATCAGGAATAAATTTAAAGGCTTCCATTATCCTTTCAAGTGCAATTGACACTGTGTAGTTTTTAAAGCACAGACCTTTTTGAGACACAAGGTTTGCCTCTAGGGACAAGATGTTGTCCATCAACCCAACCTTGCAAAATCCCCCAACTTATAAATGTGCTTTTGCCATGTTGTTTTAAGATTTATTTGACCCCCTTTGCTATATGATCACAGCCATTCTGTGATGACGTAATGAATGTGATTTACTGGAGTTATGTAGTCAATTGCTTTTGGCTACATGATGGCATTACTAAGGGAAAATAAAGTCAGTAGCTTTGCATCGTTGCCCTAGCTCAAAATGGCTGTGAGGTCAGTGTGGGGATAGAACATGACTCAACTAGGATGTCAACGTCATCATTTTCCCATTGCTCACCCTTACTCTTTCCTCAGCGCTAGATTCATGGCGGTGTGGGCTGTTCTGCCACACAGTTCATTAAGCCAAGTGGGCACAATATTGAGAAGATCAATAATTGAGAAGATCCATTTGGGGGCGAGCAAAATTTTGGCCTTGCACAGGTCACCATATTATGACAGATTACCAAGTCCCACCTTTACCTCTACGGATCTATATAGCTAGATTCGGAGTGTTACTTAGGCTGCCTTGTTCTTAGCAATGGGGGCATCTTTCACCCCTCCGATACCTGTCCCAACACAATGGGTGAACACTTTTTTCATCATTTTTTGGAGGGGAAACAGCACACACTAAAGGGAGTGATCCTTTGGAATCAAGAGAAAACCTTCATGAAAAACACCACGACTCAGGCACTTTTGGTTTCTCTCTGTTAATCGTTTTTCCAGACTTCAGTTCTTCACATTTTCTCATCAGTTTGCTTTAAAATAAGGAAGGTGACTTCGAATCACACTCTCTGTGTGCATTTGGCTATTTTGTCATGTTCCGTTCACAGCTTCTTGAGGAGTCACTTGGCCACGCTCAGTGCATGCCCTAATGGCATCTCTTCTACCTTAGATGTGATCGTGACACTGCTGTCAGAGACTGGATCCTAAGTATAAGCACAAGTTGAATCACTGCGTCTAGTTTCAAATAAAATCAAATTTTGATTCTATATTGAGATTCCTGCATTGAAGGGGTTGGACTAGACAACGACTCAGGATCCCTTCCAACTCTACAATTCTATAATTCTATCCCTTCCCAAAAACAGAGTTTGTAAACCATTACCTCAGTCAAATATTCATTTTTTTTCATCTTTCAACCATGCATCTAAATTATAAATTTATATCAAAAGTTCTGATTTCCATGTTTTTACATATAAGGTAATAAACAGTTTTACACACCACACCCGCAGCTTCTGGCTAACAAGTGATTAGGCTGAATGAAGGATAAGTGACTCACAACTGCCTAAACAGGAACTATCACAGAATGAGCACCCCAGAGCTATAGGGGAAATCTTCCCGTTGTTTATAAGACGAAGAGTATAACATCGTGTTATCTCTCTTCCTCAGCTGTACGTTTTCTGAGTCAGCACTAGTTTTATTTTCCAGGCTGCCCCCTAGCTTTTTTTGGGGGGGTGTCATGCGTTTCCACTTAGTGACCTTGACCTGTGGGATGGCTTTTGAGCTCAGCAACAAGTTCGTTCCTGCCTGCGGTGGAGCACAGTGGCCGTTCAGCAGTTCTCAAGGGAGGACCTCATTTGGAGATCACAAGGTGCGCAAGGCGTCACATTTTCAACACTGCAGGGTGGGAAGGAAGCAACCTGGTTTGAATCTCGACACCTGCTGTTCCCGAGGATGGCATCTCATGTTGGAGTTACAATCTTCTTTTTCTCAACCTGGATTGCAAGCATCACAACCCAGCACAATTTTCCTTTGGAAGGTACGTTTTTAGTATGTTGCTTGTACTGTTTTTTTCTGAAGTGTTTTGTAGCACTGTAAGGACAAGGTAATCGAATCCAGCCCACTATTCTCAGCAAGATTATTCACAGCTCTGCAAATTAATCCCGGATTGCAGTAAAATGAAACACAGAGCAGGCGGATACCTAAACAATAAGGGGTGCTTCCAGACTGCCACTGTTTTGGGGTGGGATTCAGACACATAGCAGCAAATTTGGCTGGCACCATTAAAGCTGACTTTATGCTCTCGCACAACAAACTTGTTTCTGGCCCCCAAAATGTGGACTCTTTGCAATAAAGATGCACTGGAACGGATGGAATAACACTTGCTTTGCCCAACATTGTATAACCTCTCTGCAAACAAATCAAAATGAATGCTCAATAAATAGCTAATGTCACCTAACCTCCCTACAAACTTTATGCAAACAAATCAGGACACTCAATAAACAGGCTGTCTGGAAGCAGCCAAGAATTCCTAAGTGTCTCCAGTTAAAGATGCAATTAGAATGTTAATAAATTATTCAAAAATGAAATTCTGAATCAGGTGTTACAAGTAATGTAGCAGTTACCTTAGCTGCAGAATCAGATATTTTTCTGTGATTTTTTTAAAAGTTTTATTTTTTTGCTTGGATTTGTTCCTCCCTTCCCTCTTATTATCTTCAAAATGTGTTTATCAACCAAACCACAAAAAACAAGGTTTTGAATCTACTGAGCAGTTCAAAAGTTTTTGCTGGTTATTAGTTTAATGACTTTTAAAATGATTTAAAGTTGCTCTGCTGAGTGCTAGCAAGCCATCTGTTTTTAGCCAGTAAGTTCACAGCCCAGGTTATAGTTGTCAAAGAGCACAGTCCAGCACTCTATCCCTGCTAAAAAAAAATCCAGTCACCACAAGCTTAATATACTTTTCCCTTTCCCTTTACTTGTTCCCACTGTTTCAGATAGAATCCCTTCCATTCCTCCTTTTCCTTCCTTGCAAATTCAGCCACACCCATTTCCACTTCAAGTCCTGAGAGAGAATAGCCAAGCCGCTGGATTGACTAATATAGCTTTATAATATGATCAAACTCTCCAGTTCTATCTGTCACTGCACAAGAGCTCTTTCAATGAAGTTCATTTTCCTGTTTCAAGTAAACTTCCTAATCTTAGGAAACTTAGGTTATGAGTAAAGCACTTAATAAAAAAAGATAGCAAAGTTATGTTGCTATTTGAAGCAGAAACTCCAAAAGACGCCATGGAATTTGTTTTAAATAATCTTATGCCCTCTAATATGTACTGTCCCTTCCTGCCTAATGGTAGTGTTGGCACTGAACACCACAAATATTTGCATGCACCGAGAGCACTCAGTTTGGTAAGAAAAATTGGTCCTTGGGGAGTAGAGTATTGTTTGAGGCAAATTGATGACTAAAGAGGAAAGAGGAGTCAAGATACACACAATGCTTATTTTTAAACCCTGCTCCCTTATTTTAAAAGAAAGGATGTCTCTTATTCCCAAGGCTAACTGTTCTGTAGAATACTGCAGATAATTTCTTCCCTCCAAATCTAATAGACCCTTATCATCTTGACTGTACCTCATTTGTCAAATGTTCTTTTTGAACAGCAAGTGACTTTGAATTCTAGTACAGTGGTACCTCAGATTACATATGCTTTAGGTTACAGACGCTTCAGGTTACAGACTCCGCTAACCCAGAAATAGTACCTCGGGTTAAGAACTTTGCTTCAGGATGAGAACAGAAACCGTACGCCGGCGGCACGGCAGCAACAGGAGCCCCCATTAGCTAAAGTGATGCTTCAGGTTAAGAACAGTTTCAGGTTAAGAACAGACCTCCAGAATGAAATAAGTTCTTCACCTGAGGTACCACTGTATTATGAAAGGGAAAAACAGTTTTCAATCCACTTTCTTCATGCCATTCATAATTTAATGCACCTCTATAATGTCCCTTCCTACTCAAATTTTCTCTTGGTTAAAAAATCCCCCATATGGTAGCCTATACTCATAAACTTCCTCAGGCTTTTCTCAAGACTCCAAGGTCTTGTTCCCAGCAGTGGCAGCCTTTGAGCTCTCAAATTTCAGCAGTACCCTGTACGATGACACTAAAATCAACCACCCACACACCCATCTCTTGCGCTCTACAGCATTGCTGAGGCACCCCTGCACCGTGGCGCCCAAACCAGTCCTGCTCCCCTAAAACTGCCTCTGTTCCTGGTCAATCCCTGTCAGTTCAGACCCTGTAAGTGTATATATTAAATTAAGACTTTTTGCTCTGATGTGCATCACTTTACATTTCCTTACACTGAATGACATTTGCCATTTTACTGTTCCTTCACCCTGCTTAGGACGATTTGCAATCCTGTTTTGTTTTAACCACTCCGAACCATTTTGTATCACCAGCAAACTTGGTAACTTCGCTGCTCACCCCTAACTCTAATCATTTATGAACACATTTAAAAGCACATGTTCCCAAACCAATCCTTGGATATCAAGGTGGTCCCAGGCTGTGTACATTATTCTTTTTACATTCCATTGTACTCTCATAACAATTCTTTAAGAGAGTGACTAGGCCGAAGGAGAGTTAAAACCCAGCTCTCCCTGATCCTTACTAACCAAAGTTAAAGAATATTGGTTATTGGGAATAGGCATGACCCTGGCTTGGAATGCTGGAGAGACTCAGCTAGTTGGTGTAATTATACAGTGGTACCTTGGGTTACATATGCTTCAGGTTACAGACGCTTCAGGTTACAGACTCCACTAACCCAGAAATAGTACCTCGGGTTAAGAACTTTGCTTCAGGATGAGAACAGAAATCGTGCTCCAGCGGCGCCGCAGCAGCAGGAGGCCCCATTAGCTAAAGTGGTGCTTCAGGTTAAGAACAGTTTCAGGTTAAGAACGGACCTCTGGAACAAATTAAGTACTTAACCCGAGGTACCCTGTACTTGACTTTATGTAAAGTAGCTCTTATAATTTTTCCACTCTTCAAAGTACATGAAATTAAAGATCAAATTTCTATAGGTAATCATTTGCTGTATTTCTTCTCTGTTTGCAGATGTTAAGACTCTCCAGTGCAGGATTTCTGGAATAACTCTTGTTTCACATGTTAACAATAAAGGTGTATTTAATTTTGTCACTGCACGACAAATATGCGAGCAGCTGGGGTTACAGCTGGCATATAAATCTCAGGTTGAAGAGGCTCAGAAGCATGGCTTTGAAACCTGCAGGTACAAAAAATCTTTCAACTTTTAAAATATTTTATTGTAGGTTGGCAAATAGACATCTCTTTGTAGATACAATATTTTAAAAATATTATTATAAATGAATCTAAAGCATGAAATAATTACCGTAAATATCTACACCTTATTCTGACTTTTCTTAGATTAAAAGTAATTTATCCATTCTGGGATTAAGGCTGCAATCCTAACCTCACTTACCTGGGAGTAAGCCTCATTGAATTCAATAGGACTTACGGTACATTGAGTTAGGATTGTGCTGTGACTGTCTCTGTTCATTTCTTTCACAGAAGGGATTTCAAATATTTAAGTCTAAGTCCATAGAATAACATCCAACATTAGTAGTACTCAGAGTAGACCAACTGAAAAATTGACTTCCCACCTCCGTCTCACTTGAACAGGATCCTGCTATCCCATATCACAAACTCCTTTTGAAACGTCCCCAGGTTTCCAAAGAGACGGGCTATGTGACAGGGAGAGTTGCTGTTCAATACTTGTAAGCCCCAGAGTCTCCTTAGGGTCACAGAACTGTGTAGATCCTTAGATCTCAGAAATAGTTAGTAATCAAATCATTGACATCTTTGCACATTTTTATAACATGTCTTTCCATTCCTTTTACACTCTTGTTTTACATTACTTACCATGTAACATCCTGACTGTGACATTATACAGCTTTTCATTTCCTGTTCTTGCCAATTTTATTAAGTCTGAATCTTAAACACAGTTATTAGGAAGTCAGCCCCACTGAACACAATGGGACTTGCTTCTAAACAGATGTGTTTCGATGTACAGAAATCGCTAAAGTCAGGGCTGGCCCAATATGTTTTGACACTTGCAGTGAAGTACAAAATGGTTCCTCCCCCTGCCCCCACCAGGGAAGAAGTGGTGTGTGAAGATCTACATCGGGAACGGGGGGGGGGGATAAATATCTAAATCGGAACATGGGTGGGAGGAGATCAGCAGCTCCTCCCTATGCCAAGAGGTTGCTGCCTGAGGGGATGCTGAGAAGGCAGCAGATCCAGTCTTCAAGGCGCATGCTACAGCTGTCACTGCTACTGTGGCAGTGGTGGCAGCGGGCATTGCATTCTTTGAAGGTTAGATCTGCTACTCCTATGGATCCTGCTGCCCAAATTGGTCACCTCATCTTGCCTCCTTGGTGGGATGTCCTAAATAAAGTTTTGGTTTTTTAAAACAACCAAGAAGAAAACTTTCTGTGTCCTTGAGATAGTGTAGTCGTGTGTGACAGACAATTGCTATTATTGGATGAGTTGTTTGATTATGCTGAAGAACCACATCAAATACATATTCAGCAGGAAGGTGGTATTAAATTTATACATGCTTATTTGCAAGTAAGCCAAATTGCACAGTGATGCAGTCCAGACCCATTCATAGGCATTTCATCCCCCTATTTAAACATATGACAATTTCAAGTGTTAGACTACAAATGGCAAATCTTGGAACCCGGATTGCAAATCCATAAAGTTGTCAACAGTAGAAAATATTGCCTATCTTTTTAAAGATAAACCTGTGAGAGAACCTTTCTACAGCATTATATGCTTTTCCTTTCTTCTATAAAAGCTCCATGTTGCAGAGTAGGTTGTCTAATAAGTGTCAGGGAGAAACAAAACGTGGGCCTCACACAATCAATCAATCAATCAATCAATCAATCAATCAGTAAGCAAGCAAGCTATTCAATGGCCCACAGTGACCAGAATAAACGTTCAGTTTAGCTTTTATATGCTAAATTTTATCAACAACATTCCTTGATATGGGCATATGCTTAACAGAAAAACAATGTTTTCTGTTGTAGTTTTGGCTGGATACAAGAAGGGTATGTTGTCATTTCCCGGATAACTCCAAATGAAAAATGTGGTAAGAATAAAACTGGAATAGTCATCTGGAGAACCAAACATGACTATCGAGTCCATGCTTACTGTTACAATTCTTCAGGTGAGTGAGCCAAGATAATGAATCAAGCAATAATATTTTGTATCAAATCTCTTTCTTAAGCGGATGTAGCGACATTTCATGTGAAGGCTATCCAGTTGCCATGAGATCATGGCCAGCCTGCGCCACCCACCCCACAACTTAAATTTTCCACCATCTCTCAGTTTACCCTGACTCTTGGATAAAAGGAACTACAAGTTACAGATAAACTTTCAACCTGAGAGAGGAAACTATCCGCTAACTTCTCTGTGTCCCCTTGGTCAAAGTGTATGGTATGAAAGGGCAGTAAAGCAGATAGGGCGGAGAATCATTGGGGTGTGTTATGGTATGTTGTTGTCAAGGTTTCAGATCAAGCTTTGTTACAGTGGACTCTCCTTTCTTTCAGGTTTTAAAGTGGAGGTTGGATGGCTATTAGCCAGAGATTATTTAGCTGCAATTCCTGCATTGCAGAGGGTTGGATTAGATGGCCCCTTGGGATCCCTTCAATTCTATGATTCTAAGATTCTTTGAATTAGGGATGGGATGGAGATATAAGGAATGAAGGGGAGAGCAGATAGGCAAAATTAAAAAGAAACATTTTTCTCTCTAAATTCTAAAAGTTCCCCAACTTATTTCATCATAAACCTCTTGAAAATTACTGATGGTGTACCAATTGCAATGCACTCTGCTAGATGGTGCATGATTTTTAATTGTATTTTATTGCTTCTTTTATTTCTTGTATGACAATTTACATTCCATACAATTCAAATTGTGATAGAAAAAGATACCCTGCTGGTTGATGCTGGATCAGAGTGTCTCTGTCCTTCACATGATGATGATGATGATGATGTTGTAGAAATTTCTGTACTGCCCTTCATCTTAGGATAACAGTGCATCTTACAATATAAAAACACAAAAATACTACCTAATAATGAGTGTGTTAATCTCTAACAGTCTTGGTGTAAAATGTACTTGGATAAATTTGTGTCCTCCCTGTGACTTTTGGCATCACTTAAAGACTCTGGTGATAAAAGTAATATCACTCTGTCATTCAGCATCCTATTCAGTCAATGAAAATGCGTCATCAAGCTTCCACCAGGGACTCATATGAAGAACTGTAAAGAGGTCATTTCCTTCTATTATATTAAAATGTACTCAGAATGGCCATTGGTGTCATAATAGCTTTCAAACTGTGTAAATTATATAAACGACCTTCAGAATAAGGGATTAGTTATTCCTCAGGATCACATTGGCAGCTCAATTCTCTTGCTGCATTTAATATATGAAAGCACCTGCAGGCTACCGGAGCACACAAAATGTGCCTTTAAAATGTGGCTTTAAGTACCACCACAATGTAATGGGTTGGGTAACTTTCTGAACCAATGTTTTTCCTGGCCTAAGGGCCAAACTAGATGAGATGTTAATTTTGTGAAAGCAATGAGTAAGTATGTCGTTTCATTTAAATAACCACTATTAGGACCAGATGTGCAGGAATTTAACGCTTTCGACTCCAATTATGCTCCCAATTTTCCTGTTGTGAGCAGGAGAAAGAGCCCCCAGCAAAACATTTTTTTTCCCTAATGGATATTCAACCTTTCCTGTTGTTAACTGTCATATTGCTGCTGACACCTCCTTCTTGTTTCTCAGGGATCCTACTTACGCTGATAGTGCAGTTCCCATCCAGCTTAGCTATTAGAGGCACTAGGATGATGAAGTGTACTTTAAACAAACAAACAAAAAGAAATAGAAATTACCACCTGATTTATGATGGTTGTAGCAAGGAGGAAAACGTTCACTGCAATTCAGTATGAAAAGTCATTTCAGCTGCATGCAAAATGCTAGTGTCAATACATCAGATTGCACTGCTTTCCCTCATCTTTTCAGACACATGGATTAATTCCTGCATACCAGAAGAAAGTACAACTGCATCCCTGGACGTTACTATGGAGGCAAACTCTACTTCTGCCGTCTATCCTCAGGACACTTCAGCAGCAGTTCAAACATCTGAGTCACAAAAAACTAAAGAGCCTTCAAAGCTGCTATATCGTATTATATGTGTATCGCAGACCATTTCACCAACAGCACCAACTACGGAGGATGTGATCCTACATCTCACGGCAAAACAAACTGCCTTTAGAAATGATTCTCTGTTTGGAGGTAAGAGCAACATCCCATTATTTAGCTTAGAGAATTAGATGTATGGCTGTTTTCATACTTTCCCCATGCCTTCTGGTCTTTTCCAGTGGTATAACAAAACATCAGTAGATGTGTTAATGCAAATAAAAGGAAAGCTAGGGCTTCATCTGAGGTTTAAAAATTCCATATTGAGTGGAGGTAAGGGAAAGGTGACATTTGGAAGCAAGCAAGAAGCTGTAAAGAATGTAAACTAAACCAGACCTGCAGGAGTGAAGGAGATTCTTCATTTCTGATGTATTTTAAGAATTATTTATTTTTGGCCTAGCCTGGATCTGTTTCAGAAGACTCTTATTTTAATATTACATCCCTTGGGGGGGGGGACTGACACCTGGCGTTAGTATGGCTGAGGAAGCCCCTGGTTTGAATCTTGCCTCCATCATGAACCCACTAAGGTTGTGTTCCCACTTTCATTTACTGTGCACTCACTTGCCTTTCCACATGACATTATCCAAAATGCAAATGAATCCTGTTGTTATAAAACAGTACTGTCTGAGATTTGTTTCTCAAACCAGCTTCACGCCAATGGGAATCTTACCTCCATACAGACTTGGAATATGCACAATCCAGTCATGGCAAAGAGGCAAAATGTTTAGAAACGCTAAATAGCTGTGCCTAGAACAACAACAAATCAACCAAGGGGTGGCTACCCAGGATCTTATGTTTAGTGGTGCCTAGGACCTAGGGCAGGATGTAAGTGGTGTTGAACTGATTGGAAACAGTGGCCACAGTGGTCTCAAATTCACCATATATGTAGGTGGGCTATTGCCAGGAAAGTCCAAGAAAGTTGCATTTGACTTCAAAAGAGGAAACTTCCCAAAAATTAGACTAGGGAAAAGGTAGATGAGAGAAAGTGAAGAATGCTTGCGGGTTGTTCAAAGCCACAGATCAGGAAAGGTAAAGTCTTAAGTGCAGGGAAAAGTGCCACCTACTCCAGAGGATTGAGGGGACCCGACGTGATGTTCTGATATCACATGCCCGAAGTCATGTGATATCAGGACACTGTACTTCTAAACATTGAGGGGGCCTGGCCCTTAAGTCAAGGGTCACATTCTCTTGCTGGAAGTAATCTGTCATAGGCCTAGTGCTGGCAATGAGTGGAATTAAAACAAGCAATGGGTGAGGACAGAGCCCAAGATAGGTGAGTACCACCTTTTCTCTCTTTCCACCATCCATTCCCCCATTTTCCTCTCCTTGATATCTGCATGAAATGTGGTTGAGGGCTATAACTTTTCCCCTCCCCCAGGTTTAGGTGGGTTTCTGCTGCTTACTTGCTTGTGGGAGGTGTGCTAGTTTTGAGATATAAGAGAGTTCTTCTTCCCCTGTATCCAAAAGGGCATGACAGTTGCTGCTCATTGTGGCTGCTGATGACAGGACAAAGTAGTTATGTCAAAGAATTCTTAGTCAATCTCATTTCAGTCCAGAGATACTGAGCTACAGAAGTGGTTTCAAAGTCTTTTTTATGGAAATGTCCTTCCAGGGTGGCCAGATAGAAAAGCAGACCACACTCCCGCACCTTTAATAGTTGATTAGAAGAGGGATCTTCAGCTAATCCTACTGTTGTGCAACCTATGCTGGCAAAAAAATTCCTATTCTACTAATTATTAAAGGTTCATGAGCCCTGTCCTCTTTTGCATCTGGCCATCATAATTTTTGCTAATGGAATTTGCCATCATAAAATGGGATTTACTCCCAGGTAAGCAGGTGGCGCTGTGGTCCAAACCACACAGCCTAGGGCTTGCCGATCAGAAGGTTGGCGGTTCGAATCCCCGTGACGGGGTGAGCTCCCGTTGCTCGGCCCCAGCTCCTGCCCACCTAGCAGTTTGAAAGCACGTCAAAGTGCAAGTAGATAAATAGGTACCACTCCGGCGAGAAGGTAAACGGCTTTTTCGTGTGCTGCTCTGCTTTCGCCAGAAGTGGCTTAGTCATGCTGGCCACAGGACCCGGAAGCTGTCTGTGGACAAACGCCGGCTCCCTTGGCCATTAAAGTGAGATGAGCACCACAACCCCAGAGTCATCTGCGACTGGACTTAACGGTCAGAGGTCCCTTTACCTTTACCTTTAAGTGTGCATAGCACTGCAACATTAGATTTTTCTCGTCAGTCTAGATGATGACATCATCTTTCTCCAACTCTGAGAGGACAAGAACATAAATAAAGTAATGCTAACAGGCATTTTGGGGTGGCTCAATGTTAAAAAAATTATCAGTGCCAAGATTAATTTACCAACTACGCCCAGGCTGAATCATATGCCAGGACACAGTGACTAATTAGTTGCACATGCTCTGTGGGGACAAGTTGTTCAGCAACAAAAGCATGCCAGTATGACAAAAATTCCTGCTGTTCTGTGAAGTTCCAGGGAAATTTTTTTGGCCACAAAATATTTTGTGTATATTTTTTTTTAAGTGTGCTGCTTCAAGACATTTTATAACACTTTTGGAGTAGAAACAAAACATGGTTTTTTAATTTTAAAAATCACATTTTCATATAAAATCACATAAATGAAAACAAAACCAACAGATCCATCAATATGAACAAAGGACATCCACAACTCAACCAGTCACAAAAACCAAATACAAGCTAAAACAGAAATATATTAGATACTTTTTTAAAAAAACAGGGAGAGAAAAGCAATTCCTGAAAACAACATTCCACAATGCAAGGAGTGTAACAGTAAATGTCCCTTTCTTGGCTGCATATCTCCTAAACTCTTGCAGAGCGGACAAGTCAACTGCTGAGAAGCGAGTCCCTGATACAGAGCAAGCTAGTTCCTCAAATCCTTTGGTCCTGAGCTGTATAGGTCCAAAACGCCCCCTTGAATTCCCATCCACAAATCAATGTTGTGTGCTGACCAGCCTTGGAAACCACCAGACATGATGGATTACCCTTCACACACTTTGATTCTAAAACAATCTGTTTCTCTCTCTAGGTGTACCCACTGCCCTCCTTGTGCTTGCCCTCATCTTCTTCACAGCAACAGTTGTTTTAGCAGTCTGCTATGTCAAAAAGTAAGGGTATTTTTTTGTTTTATTTGCTACAATAAATATCCATATGCATCTTTAGACATCTGCTGCCTTGACATGTGCGCATTCAACATGCTGACCAAGAAAGTGAGCCTTGGACTCTGCAAGTAGAATGCTTTGTGCAAGTCAGCCTCTAACCCTGTACCTTTACTGGCATGTATATTCTTTTATGCAGTAGAAACATAATACAGGTGAAGCACATTTGCATGTGTTCATATACAGTGTTCTGCACATGGAAGGGAAGTGCATTTACATAATCTGCATGTTATGGTCTCTTCATGGATGTAGCGGGGGGGCGGGGGGGCAGCTAACCCCAGATCAAGTAAAACAATAGAAATATTTAACTAACTGACCAATAACGTCAGTCCTGCTTCCCCCCCAACAAAGGCCCTGCCCCTCCTAACAAAAATCCTGGCTACGCCCATGTGTCTCTTGACCACCAGATCTGTGACCCTCTGTGGAACAGCAGCTCATAAAAGAAGCTAGCACTAGTACTCTGATCTGGTCCTGGGATTTTACCTAAATACATCCCTCAATTCTATTGGGGGATAAACACATGAATTGGGAACTGCTGTGCTGCACAGTTGCATTTATGTGGCTTTGGTGAGTTCAAAGCTAACTATACAGCATCCTAAGGGTTATCTGAGTTGTCCTTGCACCTTCTCAAGAGTATGTTCATTGCCTGCTTCAATTCTTTGAGTGGCAAGATGTTCCAGACATAGTGCAAGTGCTTAGTTTCCTTTGGAGAAGGGAGCATTGGAGACTTATGGTTACTTGTCCAATTTCCTAACTTGTTCCAAATTTTGTTTAAAGATACAAGAAAACATTTCCATTTACCAACAAGGAAGAGAAAAAGGTAGAAATTGAAACCAAGAACATGAAAGAAACAAAGACAAGCGTCAAAACACCAGAGCAGGAACCCAAGGGAAACGGGAAAAACATGGAAGAATCTCAAGCCAAGCCTGAACCACGGGTAAAATGTTTGGAAGCAGAAGTTTAAGAAATGGCATCCAAATGGACATATCTTAGATGAACAAATGACAGATATTAGCAAATTGTTTATAAATGGATGGTTGTAAATACTGCCAAAGTCAATATTTTTGTCTCTCTATGCAATTTGTACTTTATGCATATCAGCTATACCATGTCATTACAAAAATATGCCTAGTTCATTACAGAATTCCATAAATGGAAGGGTTAATGTGGAGAGGAGAGAAAAGATCTGATTCACATGGGAAAATGTGGCACAAACTTTGTAACTATGAAATGTTGTATCCAACTTTTCAGATAAAATTGTACTAAACACTTCCCTATAGGAATCACTTTAAGAAGGCAGTCTTCTCTCTCTCCCTATTTAAACCAAAGACAATTATAACAGAGCAATCATCTGCATAACATTCTGAGGTATGTTCCATCCTCTTCTATAGAGTTTTCTCTGCAGCAACTGTGTTTAGGATTAAAGCATAATATATCTCTCCAAAAAAATATGTTGCCATTGTCACATTCATTATCATACCACGGTATACCATTTTATTTATTAAGATTGCTCTAAAAAGACAATATAATTATTTCTATACAACTTCCAGGGAGATATATTTGGATACAATCTTTTGAAACAACACGATTGGTTTCGAATTATTATGGAAGGTTTTTCCATCTTAATAAAAAAAATTGCAGAAATCATTTTTGCAATGTTGTATGTTGTTGGGTGGCGCTGTGGGCTAAAGCCTCAGCGCCTAGGGCTTGCCGATCGAGAGGTCGGCGGTTCGAATCCCCACGGCGGGGTGCGCTCCCGCTGCTCGGTCCCAGCGCCTGCCCACCCCGGGGGCAAGTAGATAAATAGGTACCGCTTACCAGCGGGAAGGTAAACGGCGTTCCGTGTGCGGCTCTGGCTCGCCAGAGCAGCGTTGTCACGCTGGCCACGTGACCCGGAAGTGTCTTCGGACAGCGCTGGCCCCCGGCCAATAGATGTGAGATGGGCACACAAACCCCAGAGTCTGTCAAGACTGGCCCGTTCGGGCAGGGGTACCTTTACCTTTACCTTTATGGAGATCATCTGCAAACAAAAAAAGCATACAAAATCGGCTTTTCTTGCCATTAGTTAAACTCAAAGTGCATATGTCAGGCCATAGTAAATTGTT
Source organism: Podarcis vaucheri (assembly GCF_965113315.1). Taxonomy (NCBI): domain Eukaryota; kingdom Metazoa; phylum Chordata; class Lepidosauria; order Squamata; family Lacertidae; genus Podarcis; species Podarcis vaucheri. The sequence goes on from NC_138759.1 coordinate 70,858,148, forward strand.
TATCAATGGTATGTTCAAAATGCCACCATTACTTATAGAAGTCTAACTATATTTACACCAAAGTAAGTAAGTAAATCCAGTGGCGTAGCGTGGGTTGTCAGCACCTGGGGCAAGGCAAGTAATTTGCGCCCCCTAACCAGTGGATTTGCGCCCCCTAACCCTAACCCCCAGATGTTGCGTCCGGTGCGGCCGGCCCCCCCTGCACCCCCCACGCTACGCCACTGAGTAAATCCAAGAAGGTTCAGTGGGACTACCTAGTAAATTTTACTTCTCAAGATGGGCAATGCATATTGAATTGATTTTGGATGTAGGCTGGAATTACACATAGGAAAGAAACTGGCAAGTAAACACAATGGATAAGATCCAAGTTCCACTTCATTTCATGTATGAGAGGAATCCTACTACAGAGCTATGTTTTTAGCATCCTGAATAACTGTTACACAACACTTTTGCCAAGCCTGAATCAGTAGTCAAAGTTCAATGAACAACACAGTTCTTAACATAGCAAAGCATCACTGAAGCACACATGTCCACCTAAAAGACAAATAAATTATCTGTTGAAATCTGATTTACTCTACCTCTTGGAAATGAACCCTTGCAGGAAATACCTGAAAACAGTTATACAAAGAATTATGGGCTCCATTCAATAGAAACTGACAAGCTGCCATTCTTCAATAACATATGTAGGATTCCCACACTTGATCTCCAGATGTTTGTTGACCTTTATGGAAAGGGGGAGACTTGACTATGTACTTCCTGCAGGAAATATGCAAGATACGAAAATATTAAACCAGGTTTTGTTGCAAATAGTTTTCTTGAATATAACTTTAACAGACCATTTAGTACACCAATGGCTACAATCAGTTCTTCAAGATACTATTACCCATGCTTATTATTGATTTTCTCAGTGCGTTGCCAGAGACTCCTTGTTTATCAGGATTTTTTGTACTGTGGATTGTCCATCACCACTGAATGTCTGTCTCATGCAGCCGCAGGGAGTAATCTACCAGTCCAAATCACATGTGGTAAGGCCCAGCCTTGCATGAACTGAATGTGCACTTAGAATGCCCCCCAGTTCTTAACATGTAGGGGGTTTGCAGCAAACAAGTCCATGTGGAAAGGGTTCATGAAGGTAGGAAATTTTAAAACTACTAATGTAATTGATCCCGCATGTTATTTTTATAAAAACTTCTGTTTAGTCCTTTTTAGTAGTGGTTCCCAAACTTTTCTCCATGGACCACTTGAAAATTACTGAGGATCCTAGTGGACATGATGGGAACACAGACTCGTTCCCAAGAGTGGTTGCAGTAGCAAAATGCCAAATTTTGAGAAAAGGAAAGATTCTGTGGTATGCAGGTAGGCAGTCAGTTCCAACATAGCTCTTGTCCCAACAATGGGAGAAAAATTAGGTTTTCAATGAGTGAATTTAAGTGCATTTTCGAATCTGAAATCCATGTTACAAATTATTTGCCATGCAATCCTATACATTTCTGCAGAGCCCTGACCTGTTGATTGGGACTTATTCCCGATCCCACTAAGCACAGTATAAAATTTCAGCCTTTGACCCTGTTTCTTTTCCTCTACAAGCAAACAAGACTCACCCAGCTTTTTTGCCATGGATTTAGAAAGGGCCATGGGTGTAGCCGGGGGAGGAGCTGCCCCCCTAAATCAAATAAATAAAAATACTTAATTGTCCAATTGCGTTGCAGGTAACTCAGTTCTGCCCCCCTCCTTACATAAAGCCTGTGCCCCCTAAAATAAATCCTGGCTACATCCATGGAAAGGGTTTGTGTATTATTGTTGTTGTTGTTGTTATTTACTTAAGTATTATTTCAAACACATTAATTGTTGGCAGTATGGCCGCCATAACTCTCCGGTGGGAATTATTATTCCTTGTGAGAAGGACGAATAAGGGCTGGGGGAGAGGGCTGCATGCGTTTTATTCTTATCGGCTGGTGAGTGGGTGGGAGAATTATAACCAAGCGGGACTGTAAAACTGCAGCCCGCTTTGGATGCTTTGGCAAAAAGGCGATATAGAATCGCAAAGCTGTAAGAGTTGGAAGAAATGACGAAGCGCGAACTGCCTCACTGGAACTGGAGAGAAGAAGGGGAGCGTGTTAACCCTTTTATACCAGAGTCGGGAGGGGATACTAACACGCCCAGAAAGAGAATCCCAACAGGAATTCTCACGAGGGCAGCTTCTGTCCGTCTCCTAGCAACCAGAAAAACCAACGGCAGGAAGAGGGCGCGCGGGGGAGCGGGCGAGGGGAGCGCGCGGGTACGTAAGCCGAACGCGACGGGAGCCGGTTTGGCCCATATGTCGAGCTTTCGCGTCGCTCGCCTAGTTGTAACCGCGAAGAAGAAGAGGAGCGAGGCCTCCTCTGCGCCCGGAGGGAGGCGGTGCCCGCGACCAGCAGCAGAATGCCGAGGCGCTGCGGGTGAGGCTCGAGCTCCCTCCGTTTCTTGGCTGCGGATACAGCGCCCCGAGCCGCCCTTCCCACCCGCCGCCCCAGCCCAGAAGCCTCGTTTCGCGGGCTCAGGAACTGAGGAAACCCCGCCCTCGGGCGCTGGGAGGCCCGGGAGCGCCCGTCTCCGCTTCCCTCCGGCAGCGTTTGGGCGCCTTGGGCCGCGAGCGGGGAGGGAGGAGAGACGGCGTCGTGGCGGCGGCGGTTCTCCTCAAGGGTCTCCGGGTGGGTGTGGCGCTGCCGGGCGCGGCCCCGTGAGCTCTGGGACCTCGGAGAGGAGAAGGAGGGCGCGGGGCGGGGCTGCCTTTCGCTCCCGAGCCCAGAGCGCAGCTTGGCAGGTGCCCAGCCCCCCGAGGGGTCCGGCTGCCCTGCCGCTCTGTGCGGCTTCTTGTTGATTTGGGGCCGGGTCTTCCGATTCTCCTCCTCTTTCTCACGAGCACGCTCCGTTTCAAAACCGAGTTTGGAAAGTAAAGCTGTTGCCCTGCTCTGTGGGGCCTAAGTGGCTGACAACAACAGATATCCGTCCGCGGTACCTCTTGTTCTAAAACCAGGGTCAGGAAACCCAAGCACGTTCCAACCTCGAAAGGACTTTGAGCCACTTTTTTATCTGTTTCGTCAAATATATATATATATATATATATATATATATATATATATATATATATATATATATATATATATATGTGTGTGTGTGTGTGTGTGTGTATACCGCTTTGTTGTGTAAAAAAAAAGCGCACGGACACACAAACAACCTCAAAGCGATTTACAAAAACACTTGTGTCCCATATTATTTTGAAGTGCTGGATTCTCCTGTGATGTCAACCTAGGAGGAGGCTGGGGTTGGTATAACTGTTCAGCCACCTCTTGGGTTTCCCCCCAAAAAGAGTTTTGTAATTACTTGTTTTTAACAAAAGATCAGTTTGATAATAGGTATATCAAACATGCTTTTCTTTACATGCTCACTGTGGTGAAATAGTGAGGAGAGGATTGCCTTTTTCTAAAATTACAGGTTAGCAAATGGTTGAAATATTTGTTTTAAGGAGCTTCTTTCTGCTTGTTTGTTTTTGTGTAAAAAATAGGTACATTGGATGTGATATCCTTTTACTTTTGTTAGGTAAAAAAAGTTTTGCCTCGGATTTATTATGAGCATGTGATATTTGGTTCCTCATGAATCTCAGTTATTTTATATATTACTTCTAGAAGTTTGCAAAAAATAAACTGCAAAGTAAATAAGACTTTTACAGAGTGTGCCATGGTCTTGCAGTGCTTACATCTAGCATTCTCATTATGATTTTGCATTATATTCCTAGGAGTCTGTTGTATCCCTGCGTATCTGTTTTAGGAAATTAAATCGTTTGGTCTATTTACTATTTGGCAATTATTAAAAGAATTTGTAAGCTAAACTACTATTTCTCAGTCCTTAAAGTACATGTTAGTAAGTCCTTATTTAAAATACATATATTTAAAACTAACATGGCAAATTGCAGCTTAAATTATAGTAGTTTCTAAACCACATGTATAATTTAGGAAGTGTGTTCCATGTTCAACCTTTTAGATGCTCTTCCGATTAACAGTTTATTAAAACTTGCTGTACCCTGTTATTTTCTGGATGGCTTAACATGAATAGCCAAGCAATTCATGAGCAGGTGCTGCATTTTGGTCTACAAGGTTTTAATATAGCAGATGCATTGTGGGTGACTGTAATTGCATTTTGTGCATTACAGTTTCTGTTCACATAGTAAGTATATTCACAGGGGACTAAGTACATTTGCCTTCTTGTTACAATAGCGCTTGTGGTCGTGCAATTTTGGTCTTGGTATCTGTACAGATCTTGGTGCATAGCTGTTAGCAATTTATTAAAAGTAAAAGAAAAGCACAATCTTGATTATTTCATCCAATGTTGATTATTTCATCCTAATACAGTACAACATTTTAAAATTTGTTTATCAGAAACTCTCCAAATAAGTGGATCTGCCTTTCTTCTTGGATGCCTAGCTAAAGAACGTCATCATGGGCCAGCAGCTCTCAAGCCAGACACACTCTGCTATTAATAAGCTGCCAGAAAAAGTAGTCAAACATGTATCCCTGGTTCGAGAAAGTGGTTTCTTGACATATGAAGAATTTTTGGGGAGAGTGGCTGAAATGAATGACACGTAAGGCTTTTTCAGTTTATTCTTTTGCATTTAATATGACTCAGTATTTAAAAGAACATCCTCCTTAACACTACAGGGAACTCCTTGTTTGCGCGTATTTGGAACATGCCTGACCACCCACACATGTGCCATTTTTGGTTGTGGAATGACCGACATGTGCAGTGACCCAAAATGCAACCCCTGCACAAATGGGGAGTTGCCTGAATTCCAAAATGAATGTGTTAGCTGTTTCTGGTGGTGGTGGGAAACCTAATGAAAGATATACATCAGATGTTCTATTCAGTGCTAGATAAGAAACTTTATTAAATAATAATAATAATAATAATAATAATAATAATAATAATAATAATAATTTATACCCCGCCCATCTGGCTGAATTTCCCCAGCCACTCTGGGCAGCTCCCAATCAAGTGTTAAAAACAGTACAGTGTTACATATTAAAAACTTCCCTGAAGAACACTAGGTGTTCTGTCTCTTTGATTGTAGATGAGTAAAATATAGTCTAGCAGTTTACATTAACGTTGAAATATGCATGTTTATAAAATTCCACATGGATAGCCATTTTAGTATGTTGCAGAGAGGGAAAGCATTGTGGCATCTAACAATAATGTAGTGGTATACGTTTGTGTTGGCTACAACCCACCTTATGAAGTGTATGTTCATAAAGTTTTTTAGCCAGCATATTTGTAGGGGGAAGAAGAACTAATTTATTTGGCAAGGTACTATATATGCAGCTGCCATCACAGTTTACAGTACTGGGTTAGATGGACCAATAATCTGTAAGGTAGCGCCATATATTCATATTCTTTAATTGCATTAAAATATATGCCCTCTGTAGGGGCACGGATGAGGATGAGAGATAGGAGACTTGGGTAATGTGTTATCTTAGGAATCCCAAGCTGAGGGAGATTTATGAAAGCTACATCGTCATTTTATTGTGTATTAAAATATAGCTGGTAGTTGTACATCCTCGAGGATATCTGTTTCTTGTGTATGTACTAGAATTTGATCTCTAGATTAAAGTGTAGAATATTGGCTGTTCTCATTTCTAATCTAGATTGAATTGTGCTTTACAAATTTATTTCATACTGTGAAATAAATGGATGTTAAATAATTTCAGAACTGCCAAGTTGGGTTCTGGCCAGGACAAGCACCTGTTATTTGAAGTACAGCCAGGTTCAGACTCCACTGCTCTCTGGAAGGTAGCTGTTCGAGTAGTGTGTACTAAGGTAAGTTTGTAGAATGGTAAAATTTCTGTAAATGTTGATGCGGGGGGGGGGGGCAGACGACATTTCTCCTATATTTTTGGTGAATGTGGAACAGATATTTTTGGAAAATTGAATTTATTTATTTTTCAATATTTGTTTTTTAAAGTGCTCTTTACATATCAAAAGTCACTTTGTTACTTTAGGAACATAAAATGCGTATGTATAACTTGGTTTCCCATAGAATTATAATGCTGGGTATATTAAAAGCACTGTTTATTTAGACAATAATTGCAAATTGAATTTATTTTTTAAGTTTTTGTTACAAATGGAGTTACAAACTGCTGAACTGTAAGGAATCTAGTATCTCTTTGGTTTTGCCAGCTTAGGAGGAGGTGGGAAAAACAAACCCAGAAACCATTATAGTAAAACAAATTATTACATATTTAGAAAATTATTATGTCTTCTCCAGTCCTCAATAGTGTCAGACAAACATAAAAAGAGCTGTTAAAAAGAGGTGAGGGGGAACAAAATTCAAACAAACAGTACATGAAATTTAATTGGTCTCTTTTTCTAAGCCTTCCCTGTCAGTTTCTGTTTTTTCATATTTGTCATCCTATTCATCATGGATTTCTAAAAACTGAAAGTTTGCTATGGCTGCAACAAGTTTCTACCCTTTCATGTGTCAATATATTTCTTGATTTGATGTGAGTGTTTCCAAACACATCAGTTTCTTTCACATTCTGCAGAAGATGCGAGAAATCTTAAGTAGATAAGAAGCAATAGGAGTCAGAGGCTGTGTTGTGCAAAGGCCTTGTTTGCGGGAGGGATATGCTTGGCAGAATCCCTTATTACATTCCTTGGCCAAATACCTGAATTTATTATTATTATTATTAACATTTCTTTATATAGCACCATCTATGTACATGGCTCTGAACACATTTAAGATAATAAATTTTACTGGGGGTGGGGCTCATATGATCTACTGGGGGTGGGGCTCTCATGATCTAAAGCAATATAAACAATACAATAAAATCAGTAGAGCAGCATCGCAAAATCCAAAGTCATTAAGGGAACCCAGTAAAAGAGTACAGTCAACCATGTCAAAGGTCACACAAAAATCAAGAAGAATAAAGATGGAATGTAAACCCTTTGATTTGGCAACAAGAATGTCATTAGTATGCTTCATAAGTCATCTCAGTAGAGTAGAGAATAAAATCAAGGGCCAAACTAAAATAAAGAAAACTCAGACGGCAAGAATAGACAACACACTCCAAGAGTTTAGAAGCAAAAGGCAGCAAAGAGATGGAACAATAACTAGAAAGAGAAGAATCAGTAGATTATTTTTTTAAAGAATAGGAGAAGCTGTAGCTTGTTTGTATATTAGAGTGGATGACCCAGAAGAAAGAGACATAGTCAGAAGACAAGATGGAACCAGATCAAGAGGACAAGTAGCAGGATTGGAAGAGTCCAGCACACTGGACAGCTCCTCTACAGAAGAGGAAACAGTTGAAAGACTAAGGAAAGGGGAAGGAGCCCATAAAACCACCATAGGAAAGGAACAGAACAGCAAAACCAGTACGAACAGTATGAATCTTACTATCTCAAAAGGCGGCAAAATCCTGAGCAGAGAGGGAAGGAGGAAGAGGCAGTGGCAGTGGCGTCACATGGGGAGGGCCGGAGGGGCAGTGGCCCCTGGTCAGTTGGCGGGGTGCATTTCGCTTTTCGCTGTCTCGCCAGCCCCTAAATTAAACATTTCAAAAACAAAAAACCCACAATGGTGGGAAAGGGAGGGTTAAGAAAAAAGGTATCCAGATTCTTCCCCCCCCTCCCCCGCCCGGGAGTCACATCTCTGTAAGATAGATAGATAGATAGATAGATAGATAGATAGATAGATAGATAGATAGATTCTTTATTGTCATTACACTAGTGCAACATTGCACAAGTGCAACGAAATTGGATGCCATCCCTTAAAAACAACAAAAGCAAAACAACAGCAACAACCAAACAAACCACCTTCCAACCACACCCACACCCACACCCATTAATTCTCTGATTCATCTCAAAATATATTGAGAACTCAATATATTTTGGTCGGACTTTGGTCCCATACGTAACTACTTTTAAAGTCTCGGTGTTGTGTTGTTTAATGCAACCTTTACAGTCATTCACCCAAGTCACTAAAAGGGAAACTATGTGGATGGCCTTTCAAATGACAGGGTCATTGTGAGCATTCTTAAGCCACCCACAGTGTGAGAAATCTCTGATCTTTGTACCATCTTCGAACTCTCTGTTTATGTCCTAGTTGGAGTGTGTATGTTTATAAACAAAGAATGCTGAGCACAGATAGTGAGGTGTTGTAGCAAAAATGGTAAGACTGCTTTCTGTGTGTTTAGATAAACAAGACAAGTGGTGTTGTCGAAGCATCAAGAATCATGAACTTATATCAGTTCATGCAGCTTTATAAAGATGTCACGAGTCAAGCAGCAAGTGTTCTTTCGCAGAACATTGCCTCAGAAGGAGCTGCAGAGGATCTGTCATCTGTTGCATCTTGTCAGGCCAGCATTTTGATGGGAAGGTATCTCAGTATTCTAAGAGATCCATTTATGTTTGAAGTTGAGCACACAAATCTCTTCAGCTCATTATGTATACATACATATATACATATATATACATATATATACATATATATATATATATATATATATATATATATAATATGAATATTTTTTATAGAATAAAAGTTTAATGATTATGCTAAATAAGTCTTTCATCTCAACTTGGATGACAGTACGTCTATCTAACTATTACAGTTACAAACTTCTGTTTGAGCTGTATGCAAATAATACATTGGTAGGTTGGTACTGCTTAAGCAAGGGCTGCCTTGAACTGCAAAACACCTGCATTGAATGAGCACTTGGGAGCCTGTTTCAAATATTGTATATAATCTTGAGAAAGAGACATGTTCTTCCTGCAAAGCGCTTGTATAAGGAAAAACATCTGTTTTGCAACAGAAGCAAATCTATTTGCCATGTAAACTGGCTATCCTTTTTGAAACATTGCTTGAAGCATAGTCTTTCTCCGGATATGATCTGTTTCCACTTTTACTGAAGGTGAACTCTTGAACTAATGCACACATGAACAGGTTGCATAATGTTCTTATATTTCCTGTTAAAGACTAGTACAACTACAAATACAATGACAGCAGTGGAACCCTAAGTCTGTCTATGCTTCTTACCTATAAAGAGCAGAATTACTTTTTACTTCACATGGCATTACAGAATCTTTTCCTTTTCAAATATGTATGAAGCAGTGTTTTAAACAGCAGTGGGCTGCAGATTTATGATGATCTAAGGTGTTTGTTTGGAAACAAAATGTAATGGCTTGAATAAAATGGAAGCACTAGGCCACCTGTGGCCTTAATAACTCTCTGACATAATACTGGTTCCCCCCCCCCCCATGGTACAGAAGATAAATTTTGATAAAACAATTGTTACAGCAGTAAACAATAAGTAACCTGTCCTGATAAAATTACATACTTTTATTATGTTATGTGTTAAAGTTTCATTTGATTACTCTAAGAGATCACACCACATTTTCCCATGAGTGCTGAGTGGATTCCTGCCACAGTCTGAACAATTTATGTATTCAATAAACATTTGCCATATGTTATAAAAGGAATATGGATTGTGCTTGCCCTTTGCCGCTCTCACCTGGCATGTTAGTTTCTCAGCCAGTGCTATTGACCATACTCTGTTATACCAAGAATCAATGTTCAGCCTATCACTGGTTTTCCAACATCTGGCTATCTCCATGACTCTATTTTTTGAAACACTTCCCCCCTCCCTATTTTATACATAGGGGTGGCCAATGTGGCACCCTCCTGATCTTATTGAACTTCAGCTCCCATCATTCCTGACTGTTGTCCATGCTAACTGGGGCTGGCATGCTGTGGTGGACACTATTCTGGCTACCCCTGGTCTGGTTTCAGTGAACAGTGTCATATAGCGATAGGCCCACATGAATCTTGGGTTTACTGAAATATTCCGGAAAGGGGATGGGTTGTATCTTGGTGTTAGAGGGCTTGCCTTGAATGCAACAAGTCACAGGCTCAGTCCCCAGCATCTCCAGCCAGAACCCAGGGAGGACCCCTTCCTGAAATTCTTGCGAACTACTGTCATGAACTAATGGTCTGAGTCAGGATAAGGCAGCTTTCTATGTTCCTAGGAATCATTCTTCAACCCATATTCCTTGAGACATGTATTCTGTTACTTCCTCTTGCTTCAACTCTTACGTTTGTTTGATGTGATATGGGTGGTTTCTTTTGTTCATTGTATGGTGTTCAGAATAAAGCAGTGGAGACTACCTTTGTCTTTGAATGCCATAGTTGTCCACCAGTATAGAACAAGGAACTAATCCCTGAGCTTTGTGGAGAGGGAAGGCCGCATCATCTTACGTTCTCCAGGGTGCCCTAGGATTACACCTTAACTTTTACTAGTAGCAAGGATAGAGCTGTGCATTGCATTCTTAATCTAACTTGAAGAAAATTTATTTAAATCTGAGCAACAGTCAGAACTGTTCTTTGCGGCTGTTTATGTTTTTTGGCATGTGAAAGTTGCTTCTTAGGTAGGTCTTCAACTTAAACCCAGAAGACTTGGGGAACTGGTTCATAAATGGTAGCCTGTTTTCTAATGAGTGGACAGCAAGTTACTGGAATCTGTGCCTATTTTGTTTTAGATATTCAAAGTCCTGAGGGATGGCTAGCTGTTCAAGGTAGTTTTAATGCCCAGTGGTGCTTATGGCAAATGTAAATAAAACATCTTTTTAATTAGGAGCAATATAGAGGGATTCTTGTTTTGAGAAGAGAATTGCTACATAGATAAAATTCCTCAACAATGGAAAATATGAAAATATAGTATTGATTTGAACCCTGGGTGCACATTTCTGCAACAGTGATTTATTTTAGTAGCTGTGAATTTTGTGTACAGAAATATCTTAGAGGATGAAAAATACCTGATATTTAGATCAAATATTCAAATGGAAAACAGCAGTTGACATGTAATCATAGAAAAATAAATACAGAGTACAGAAGAAGTGGGAATTCAAGGACTTAAAATGAATTTCTTGATCTCATGTACCAAAAATAGGGTGCCAAGAACTTGACTGCTGTAGGAAAATGTTTTCTTCTTGGCAGTGGAATATCATAATATGATCTTGTGTGCATACTATAATAATGCTGTTTGTCCTGTGTTTTCATGAACACGTTAGCTTTATTTTGTGTTCAGAGCTGCAACAACAAAACTATACCAGTAGTGAAGCAAACCCCAGCATTGACAGTTGTCTAGACATTCTCTTTCTTCTTAGTGGGGAGAATTATGATTTTATCTGTCTGTGCATTTACCGTATTTTTCGCCCCATAGGACGCACTTTTTCCCCTCCAAAAATGAAGGGGAAATCTGTGTGCGTCCTATGGGGCGAATGCAGGCTTTCGCTGAAGTGTGGAGAGCGAGAAGGGTCGGTGTGCACTGACCCCTCTCGCTCTCTAGGCTTCAGGAAGCTATCAGCAAGCCTGGGGAGCCTGCGGGAGTTCCCGCAGGGCTCCCTAGGCTGCGGATAGCAGCCTGCTGCCTGGAGCGCGGGGCACACTGAAGCAGAGCGCCCCGCGCTTCGGGCAAATAGCCGCAAGCCTGGGGAACCCGCGGGAGTTCCTGCAGGGCTCGCAAGGCTGCGGATAGCAGCCTGCTGCCTGGAGCACGGGGCGCCCTCTGGAGGGCGCCCCGTGCTTCGCGCAGGTGTCTGCAAGCCTTGCGAGCCCGGCGGCAACTCCCGCAAGGCTTGTGGATAGCAGCCTGTTCTGGGGGCTGGGGTCGGGGGAAGCTCGGGCTTCCCCTGTCCCAGCCCCGCGGCTGGGGGGGGATATATATTTTTTTCATTCTCCCCCCCCCCCAAAAAAAGGAGGTGCGTCCTATGGGCCAGTGTGTCCTATAGGGCGAAAAATACGGTAAATGATGTATATTCCTGCTAGTACTAATACTGTTTAATGGGAGTGCTTTGGCCAACTTGCATCTTGCAAACATTTTGTCCCCAATCCAGAAAGACAGGCCTGAAAGTGCTCTGCCTGGAAGCTGCTGGAACCAGACACAGAACACATTTTCCTGTGTTCAGATGAAGTAGAACCAATAGCTATGCATGTATATATGCAGAAATGCACAAAGATCAAAGGTGGCTAGCCCACATGAATTGTTCCCACTTACAAATGTGGAGAAGCATTGAATCCACCCTTTCTGGGCGATATGCTCTGATTTTTAACACTCAGCATATATTATGCTGATTTATTATTTATTTAAAACATTGGTACCTTGCTCAACACGACTAACTGCAAAATCAAACCATATAACAAAACCATATAACAAAACCATATAACATCAGTTATAAAAACATTAAAACTAAAAACAACTAGAAAAGCAATAACAATATACCAGCAATAAAGATTATTCCAAACAAGCAGAAACAAAAAACTATTTCAGTGAAACAACTATCTAGAAGCCAAAAGCTGCGTTTACAAAGATTGGTTTGGATAGCTTATGGAAGGCCATTAAAGAGGAGCGTGGGGTATACCTCCCTTTGAGAAAGTTCTCTTCTCTATAATTGTGCTCCAGAAACTAGTGGTTTTATATGTATTAGTTTTATATGGGATTTGTTTGTAGAGAGCAGCTGTTTTGTATGCAGAGAGGTTCCATTTGCATGCAACAGGAGATTGCTGGATCAGACCAGTTGAGATAGGCTAGAAAACCTAAATGTAATGCAGTAGGTATTATGTGACATAGCCACCCATGAGCTGGACATCATATTATGAAATACAAACATGCACAACAAAAATAAAAGTTTATACAGAAGAAACATGCTGAGCAATGCCAAAATATAAATTTATCCCACTTCTAATTGCTATGATTGGGAATAATAGTTTTATCTGTATTGTAGGGTGAAACAGCTGACTGATGAGGAAGAATGTTGCATCTGCATGGACGGACGAGCTGATCTGATCTTGCCATGTGCTCACAGCTTTTGTCAGAAATGCATTGATAAATGGTAAGTTTGTGACACAGACTCTGATTGCATTATTCTGTGAAGCGGTCCTGTGAAATTTGACCAGTTTCCCTAGAATAAATTTGCCGAAAAGCACTGAAATAACACATCACTAGTAACAACAAGAATAAAAACCATTGATTTTGGTAGATAGCATGAGGTAAGGCATGTGTTATGTGGGAGCAACAAGCGAACTGGATTTTGGCAAGAAAATGTGTTCCTTTGATGGGCATTCCCTGTTTAATCTCTCAAAAGATAAAACCATCAGGACAAATGCCTGGCAAGTTGCTAATGTAATCGCAAATCAAATTGCTGTTCATGTCAGCATCAGTCTGCATATATATATTTAAAACAAAGGACTGAATTCAACTAAACAGTTGCACTAGCTAAAGCCAGCATGTGTCCTAATTACACGATGGAGCTGTGCCCATCAGACCAGTGCATGGGGGAAGGGCAGAGCAAAAATGTGTGCATTGTCAGTTTGTGCATTTTCACAGTTTTGACTCCTACCCAATGTTGACAGTGTTCAGATGATGGAGAAACTGTTTCAAACTGGAGCTTTTGCTCTGTTTTGAGTATGGAGTTACTTCAGAACCTTAAAAATGAAGGCTTGAAGGTATTTTGAACTGTGGTTTGTATCTGTATAAACTCTATACTCAGAATAGACCCATTGAAATTAAGTTAGTCATGTCCATTCATTTCATACTTCTGAGTATGACTAAGATTGAATACAACCCTTTGAAATTATTACAGCACATTATACCTATATACCTTTAACTAATGATGCTTTGTGTAGGAAACAGCTTCTAAGTATCCAAGAAATGATATTTCTTTAATAGAATTGCAGCAGGGAAGATAGCTTCTGCACTTAGGGTAGCAGCCACCTGTGGTGCAAAGCAGATGCAGCTTGACTCTATTCCAAACTAGGCTTGAGCAAATAGTCAACTGGACAAAATGGTTTATGTAATCTGCTTTCAGGATTTAAAGTCTAAAATCTTGTGACTTTTTTAAATAACTAAAGTCTCATGTTCTAGTCTGTCTAGATTCCGGAGATAAACAGGGCTGCCAGTTCCATTTGAAAACTGAATGGAATCTCAGGAATCTCTAGAGGGCCCCATTGGAATAAAATTTTAATAAAAACATTCACGGAACTCTGTTAACATTTGGACATTAGTGATTTCCAAGATGAACATTAAACAGCATTGTTCTTTCATACCACAGCACTCTGTTGTTTTACCAGGGATGTTTTTTATTTGACTCTGGAAGGGGATGTTACCAGTCTACCTGACACTGCTAAATACCTCCTGCAAGAACATTGTTCAGTTTTGACACAACAGCTTCAGGGTGTTCACAAATTGGGAAGAATCTACAGTGCTGCCCTTTGAATTGAAAGATTTCAAAGGGAGGTCATAAGAGGAAAAGGGGGGGGACAGGAAAAAAGGAAGTTAAGGGTGTATAGATTGACTTTGTGTACTCTAAGCACTAATTATAGAAGAGGCAATGGTTTTAAATAACAGAAAGGTTGGCTTTGGATTAATAATTGGAGAAGATCCTATTTGGGGAAATTCCCAGTGATAAAAGCAACAGAATATAATCAGTTATAGGGGTACTGTTCCTTGGTGGATTTCTAGAAAAGGCATGCTAGTCATGTATTGAGGATTGTTTGGGTATTTCTCTTCTATGGTAGTTCTAACATACTGCAGTAAATCTTCTCTAGTCATGCCTGTAATATTCCATTCTAACTTATAAACAAAGGTAGCAATGGGTATTATTAATACTTCTTAAACTGTGTGATACTGACTTTTTTCTTCTGGCTTGTTACACAGGAGTGGTCACCACAGGAATTGCCCTATATGTCGTCTGCAGGTGACTGCAGCCAATGATTCTTGGGTGGTATCAGATGCACCTACAGAAGAAGATATTGCTACCTACATACTCAACATGGTAGATGAGGCAGGCCAGCCTCACAGACCCTGACAGGAACAAAGCCCATTGCCTTGAAATCTTAAAAGATTTCATTTATTGTTTCATTTCCTCATTGTATTGCTTTCTATAAAAGTCGTAGGTCTTTAAAATTGACCATTTGTCTATGAGCCAGTTGTACACGTTTATATTTTTAAATGCTCATCAATAATTTCTCTGCACGTAGCACCTGCAGAAGGATAAGTTAAAGAGTTTTCTGACTTTCTATGAGACACTGGAATAGCTAATATTTGAGTTCTAGTATAAGCTCTTCTGTGATCATTTGTTGAAGCTGAATTTCAATATAGATGGTCCAGAAGAATGTGGGAAGTTGCTGAGGGCCTGTTGTTCTAACCCTCAGAAGCAATCCTTCTTTATGCAAGTATGTGTGTATGCTCATGCCTGCCTGCTTACATGAATAGGAATTTGTCCCACATTTACATTTCAGTAACATCTACTGGCCCCTTGTGGCTTGCTTAGTATTGACAAATGCTTCCTTAAATCACCACTAATTGTAGCATGTTGTTTTGAGACAAAATTTTCTGATGGCACACAATTTTGATAAAATGGCTTTTGCATTCTTGTTCAGGGAGAATGAGTTGTCTAGTCAACTTCAAAAAACTTCCCAGGTTCACCAAGTCAGAGCTGCTTGCATTCAGGAATAAATGTGCTCATACCTTTGCTGATCACAGACGACCCAAAGTTTCTGACCACGCAACGTAGCATCTAGCTTTCAAGCTTTTCTAGACTTCCATTGTTAAATCACCATTATAACCGTAAAAAAAAAGATGGTGATCTGAGGTAAATAGATGGTGCTAGACTCCTTTCTACAGGTGCAATATGCTTTACTGTAATGAAGGAATGTGTTCTTTGACCACAATTGCTTTGCTTTAATGACTTATGGAATCTGTAACCCTGAAGCCTGTACTACTTGTTCTCAGGAGTATTGGTACCAGGACTGGATCCAAGTTTAAGGGTGGCACTCAGCAGATTATCTTCTTTTGGGCCCTCAGATTACTTTGTTAGTGGCAGATGGCTGCAAGCAACCATTTTACATTTCTAACAGCATCCTGGAGGAACTCTGTATGGAGGCATTATGGAAAATGACAACTTAGAGGAGGGGTGGGGAACCTTTCTAGCCTTGTGGTCCAGGTTGTTAACACCCCCACCTTGTGCAGGAGTTTGGCAGGTGGCCAGTGGCTAGAGATGCACACCTGTCAGTTGTCTAATGTCACGATGTCTAGTGACATTTTTGCCCATAGGGGTCTACAGAAGCCTCCTTCAAAGAATAGGGCAAGATAAGACTTGGAGTTGAGCTTCTGAAAATGTTCACAGAAGCCACTCTCAAATGCTGTCTTGCCCTGCACTTTGAAAGGGGTTTTGCAGGCAGCATGATTGGCAATGTCTGCAAATACCCTTTTGGCCAAGCTCTACCCTTACCTGCTGCACATCTGGGATTGCTGGAAATGTGTGAATTGTAACACTGCTGTTTGAGATTATGCTAAAAGTTTTGCAGATACTTCAAGTTACTTGCAGGTTTAAAATACTGGTTAAAGACTTGTAGAATATATCTGAACTTTGCATTACAGAAGATGACAGATATTTCTGGCTTGTTTGAAGCCATCAAGTTCAATCTAGACAATTACAATATGGCTCAAGTTGTTTCCCCCATCTATAATGGCTTGCCAAAATCAGAAATTAGACAGCAAATTAGACTACTGAATTCAGTGACATCTTTGACTTTGAACTCCAGTGTTAGGTTGTAATCCTGATATAATTTTCTTGGAAATGGTTCTCACTGCTAATTGATGAACTTCAATGTGTTTAACATCATAGTGAACAGTGAAGGGTTTGGGGATTTTTTTTGTTGAGTGTAAAAGTGATCATGTTAATTTTCCCCACCCTTGTCCAAAGTATTAGGAGTTGGCAGAAGTGCCTAATGTTTTAACAGCAAGCGTTTTAAACCTAGTAAGCTCTTAAGTCTTCCTTCTTTAGTGAAGATTATCTGTTGTTAATATGACTTATACTTTGATTTTTAAATGTTAGGGTAATATTCAATGCTAGTCCTACTCAGAGTAGATGCAGTGAAGTTAATGGACATAGCTAACTTAGGTCCATTATATTCAGTGAGTGTACTTGAAGTAGGACTCATTTGAAGAGAGTTCATTGAGTCCTTGACAAAGCCCTGCATACTAGACTCAAGCAGCTTGAAATTGGCCCGGTTTGCATGTCACAATAAGTTGACGTTTTAATTGTGAACTTGCTTGCCCCCTCCCCATGAGCAGTAAGCCAGAAATAAAGGTTTGTTGTGACTTGCTGTGTGTGTAGCAAAGCATATCTACATTTCTACCACATAAGCCATAGAATGGATTGTTCAAACAAGGTGGGAAGAGAAAGCATGGTAGAAGTGGAGGTGTGTTAACTTACAGAAACAAACTGGCTTGTTTTGAAATACTAACAAGGCTATAAGTATATAGTCTATAATGTAAAGATGTAGGGGTACTTTTGATTCTAACACTAATAATGAAGCTTGTAAATAGGTGTAAACTTTGTGATATGCATAGCATTTTAAATTAATAAGTATACACAGTGGTGGAAGTATTGTAAAATGTATCTTGTTAAAATGTAGGCCACTTTACTCCTCTGTGCCACTACTGTTCCTCTCTTCTGCCTCCATGTCACTGTAGTTTTGTCCGTTTCTCTGTCTCTGAGTATTAAAAGGACTGGCAGCTCTTTAAGGCTATGAGAGTTTACTCTGAAGCCCATGGAGAAAGATGCAGTTCATCACTGAGCAGCTTTCCCATGTGCTCTTGACAGACACCCTGCACATGGCAAAATTACAAGGCTGCTTGAACTTACAGATGAGCAGTAATCAGCTAAACTATCCCAATAGTGCAAGGGTTTCTATCAAATCTGCTGCACAATTGGGAGAACCAGTCAGACAGATTTAGGGCACTCATGGGGGGAAATGGTCCATTATGCAAGCAAGAAATCTTTGCTGTATATTGGATTTCACCCAGTATGTGTTACCACCAAAAACACAATTTATGTTTAAAACTGTAATATAATTCAATATTGGAAGAAAACTTGATTTGTCAATTTAATAATGTTGAATAGTTTTAGAACTATGACTTTTTTAAACAGTGAATTTTCAGCAAAAGTTGGATTATGTGTAGCGCAAGAAAAAAATGCATTACTTCCCTGTTTTGCATTAATGTGAATATTTCTTAAGGGTTTGATAAAGAGTGTTAATAGCTATTAAACTTTCCAATGTATTATATTGTTGTGAATATTGTGCAATAAACACTTCAGTCTCCTTCAGCTTTGTGCAATACTTGAAAATCCTGCCACCAGACCTCAGAAGAGAACCGTTTCTTATAGAGAAAACTGTTGTGTTTATTTTCATAAATTAGTTGTCTTCATAGGCATCAGGTCCCTGAATGCAGAGGTTTACACTGGAATATAGGTGTTGTAGTAAATAAAAAGTCAGCAAAAGTGGCTATGGATGTGATAGATTGCCACTGTAGGTCCTCAGGGATAAAGTTAAATTAGGGTAGTATTTGTCACATTCTTTCACCACCATTTTTATTGATTACAAGTGAATATAATCTTCATTTTGACTCTTCTGGAAAATTAAATCTAGCAATGGAAGGGTTCTGAGACCCTGTTTATCTTAGCCTTCTAGAATACAGAGGTTCCAGCTGGGAAACAATTCATAAACATTGCTTAATACTGTATACTAGCTATAATGAAGATCTGTCAAGAAAATGCTTGTCCTTGGTTGTTCAAAATGCTTGTTCAAGGGTAGGACATTCCATAACCATAAAAATAATTCAAAAGTGTGAACTTTCCACAAATTCTTAGGCCTGCTTACTCAAGAATAAATGCTTAAGCTCAGTAGGACTCATGTTTAGGATTTCTGCTTAAGTTACCTAGTGCACAGAGTAGGCATGTCAGTCTAAAGATAACAGGTGAGAGGGGGAAAACAAGCTCTCCCTATACTTAACCTACTCCATGGATTTGTGAGAAGATGCTCAAGATAATGTTTTACATTGGAGAACGAAACCTAATACTTTAAAATATTTAGTAGTTCTTTGTTTAAAGTAATCACATACATTTCCACCCAAGCCTTATGACAGGGGTACTTAAATAGCTTCCCCAGTGCAACAAGGTGCTGTGACACTGTTTTAGTACCATAGCAGCCATTCTGTTTCACTAGAATGTAAAACAACCATAAACCTTTAATCAAAACTAAGAAATCTTATATAATTTCCTAGTTAGCACAGCAGGTACACACTATGTGACCATGTGTAGCAGCCTTAAGGCAAGTTTTAAATGCTGACTTTTCTGCACATACTCTTTAAATTTCTTAATACAGTAAGCCTAGAATTTATGTGGGGATTACGTTCCAGGGACTGACAGATTTGAACAGTGCTGGATAGTCAAGGGACAGAGGACTTCTGAGTAGACTTCTGAGTAGACATACATAGGACTGCTCTATAAGTTTCAGACCCTATGCCAGTGCACCATAAGAAAACATAATGGTAAATCAGCATAAACATTTATGAATGATGTTGCTAGTCACCAAAGGACAATTTAAAAGATTTAATGAAACTACAAGAGCAATGGCCACACCTACGATTTATTGTGGTTTTTTTGGGGAGTATAGACAGATAAAATGTAGACAAAAGTGGTGAATAGGTTTTCCTAGCATGTGCAACTAGGAAAAACATGCAGCTCTTTGGTCATATTCTTTTTCTTCCCTACATTCATTGCAATACAGATCAAAGAGTGTACACACACTAGAGATTAAAGTGCCATAGATCCTTGCCTACTGCTAGCTAAGCATGGCAAAAGAGGTGCATGTGTGCTACCAGAAGCTGCAGCATGTTGCTTGTTTCAAAGCAGACACTCACGTATCCCAGATGCAAACACTATAAATATTATCCCTAGATTTGGAGTGCACTTTAAAACGTTAATTGCAGCATAAAGAAGATTCAGACCCTGCATCTGAATATGTACAGCAGCCCTAACTATGCTTACAGAAACTGGACTTGGCAGCCAAGTCTGACGCAGCGTAAGACTCCTGATCACCAGGCAGCTCTCTCTCCTGCAGTTGCTCAAGTCCTCTTATGTTCACAGGCTTCTGTCCTTTGCACGATACTCTGGCTATTTTGACAGTGCAGTAATCTCTTCTGTCTTCATTGCATCAGCTAGGAAACTCAGCTCGTTGCAGAGGTTCTCATATCTGTAAGCCATCCGAATCTGTGCAACATTAGTCTTTCGAATGTCATTTCCTTCAGGCCCTTCGCTGGAATAGTTTGTCCCTATGCATTTCTGTTTTTCCTAAGGATGAAACAATGTTTAAAGATGATTATCAACTTAAAGTTGCTCTGAATTTTAAAGGTAATGCTTTTTTTTTTTCTTTTTAAAAAACCCATTAGGGCTTGGGTTGGACAAGAGATGCCTCTCCTACCCAGCAAAAGCAAGAAGGAGGGGGAGGGAGGAGGGGAGGGAGGGGGACCAGGGACCAGTGGTTGCTCCCAGGTGATGTTAGATTACAACTCTAATCACACCTAAGTGTTGGCCATGCTGGCTGACCTGATGAAGTTTAAGTCCAGCAACATCTGGGAGGGCAACATGTTAACCACCCACACCATGGAGGGAGTCATCTCAGCAGCAGCATTTATTCTGGCAGAGGAAAAAACTGCCAAAAAAGAAACAGCAGTTGAGGGCAAGGAGAAGAAGGTAGATGGCAGTAATACAGTCTTCAGTTGTAATGTCATATTCTGAGGGATTGTTGACCCAAAATGGCTGACATCTGGAGGCTGCTTTGAATAGCTTCCAGTAGCAGCTTCCTTGTACATGTTGCATAGTGCCTAAACACATGGATCTGGGATGATTCCATATCACTGCACAGGGGGGATTTATGGAGGTAAGAGAATAATTTCTCTGGTCCTTGTAATGCATTCCTACACAAAATGGATTTAAGACAATTCCATGGGAGCCATTTCATAAGGCCACCATGTAGTAACCATTTTGTGATATAACTTGGCCTCCATTCACTCTCTAGCCCTGGGCAGTTAATCACTCAATTTTTCCCTCTGTCAAAAAACCCAAACAATCAGGATATTCAGTCACTGGCTTCCCTTTCAACTTTCAGACTATCCTATCAGATGATAAATATGCATCCACATGTTTAATACAGCGTGACTGCAGTCCCCATTCCAATCAGGCTTCCAGCTGCACTCAGATTCTAGCTTGACGTGTAACACAAACAGCAGCACATACAAAACAGAACTTCCTGCAGCACACGGAATTTACCTTATGTGACAAACCACTTTGTAGTACACTGTTCCTTGCTAATTCACACAAGTCACAAGTGCTCAGTTTCCACACTTGAGCTGCGATGGCATATTCCTCCATCAGTGCTTCCTTCAAACATAAAATATAATTATTTACTAGCTATGTAAACACACTCGTATACTTGTAAATAAGTTCTGTTAAGACAACTGTCTAATGGTTATTGGACCATCTCAAGTGGTGAGCTAATTGCTGAGAACTGCAGACATCATTGCCAACTGAGTTGTAGTTCTTAGGAAGGTATGCCTGGAGACAGACAATATATATGCTTATATATTCAAGATTTAGGATTTAAGCACAAAGTAAGGAAGCAAACAGAAAGCCAGCCAAGAGCCAGGTGAGGAGTTATTATAAATGAGTGGCTGAGGACCTGCAGGATTCTAAGCTCCCTTGTTCCCTTGGCATCCCATCAAAAAGAACCCTCAACTATGCAAAGTCCTGGGACTGACATAGTTAATTCCCTCCTACTGAGAGGAGGGGAAAGTAAGAAAAACTGTCCTCCTGGCTTCAGCAATCCAACAGTCCTTAGGAAATGACAGTATTTCTCTCTCTCTCTCTCTCTCTCTCTCTCTCTCTCTCTCTCACACACACACACACACACACACAGCTAACATAGGATTGTTCTGGAACCGACTGTTGGACTATGAATGATATTAAATGCCAGTCCAATTCAAGAGTAGACCCACTGAAGTTAGTGAACATGACTAGCTTGGGTTCATTAATGGTCATGATTCTACCGTGAGTAGGAATTAACTATTATATCATGGCTGTAACCCTATGCTCATGGAATGCAGAAGGACTTTCTTCCACATAAACATACATTTGACTGGGCTACTTCTTGGGTTGATGGGGGGGATTTAAATTACGGTAATTCATTTTGAAATGCAGTGAACTTCCAAAATTACTTACTTTTGTATAGTGGAACTGCATTGGGTCATCTGTAGACAGAGAAACATGGAGTCCCTTGTGTAGAAATTCTCGGAGTGGGTTTTTTGAATACTCCAGGAATAGGCTGTTGTTGCTAAGAGGGGACATGGCAATGGGGATTTGTGCAAGATAAAAAAGATACTGGAGAACTGGACTCTGGACAAAAATAACAGAGAGAGCCATTATTCATTGGTACAGAAAGATAACAGGAAAGGAGATATTCAGTCAGAGGAAATGGAAAACGCTTGACTTCAATCGTTAAACTTGGGAACATTTTAACCCTTCCTTTTCTTCCTAGTATTGTGACAGCTGTTTTTGTACTATTATTTTGTGTACTTTACAATTATCTGTTTAAATAAAGTTTATTAGCAATTCAAAAAAAAATGCTTGGGTTATTAAACCAATGATTTACCATGAACTGAAGTGTTAAATATAAATGCATTCTGTTTGTAACAATTGAACTGTGAATTTAGAACAACCTAGCCCCTTAAAAGCCAGGATTCTGCAATGCAAAACCTCAAATCTTTGACCAAATGACAGCCCCACGTTCAGTGACCAAAGTGTGATTTTGTATATGTAACAAAACTACATTTTCCTTGTTACAGAGTCTGTATTTTGAGAAATGACCTGAGCTCCAAGAAGGCAGTGAGAACAGGCATAATAAAGCATAGGTGGATTCAGAAAGAGGACCAAAAATGGAGAATGAGAAACAGAACTGCTGCATGAATGCTGGGGATAACCTCACAGCAGCTCTTCCTTTGGGAAAAGGCATCTAGATAGCCCCCAACAGTAGAACAACAATGGCTCTCATAGAAGGGCACACAGTTTTGTTTTTCTAACAACATCTAAGGCAGAGGTTTCCAAACTTTTCATGTTGGTGACACACTTTTTAGAGATATGCCTCATTTCGCGACACAGTAAATCAGTTTTGCTAGAAAAACAAGAGGTTAAACTAACCCCTTTCCAGCGCCTGGAGGAGTGCAGGGTGTGTTCAAGCGACACACTATCATGTCACAGTTTGGAAAGCTCTGATGAAGGTTTCTAAACTGTGGATATTAGAATTGTATTGTCTCGAGTCTGCCACCCAGTGGACAATTCTTTTAAAAATTTATAGATGACATATTTCATATTTGCTGACATTCTAACGCTCTAACCCTATATGGTTATATTTTATACTAGATGAATTGCAAAGGGCTGTACCTTCTTCAGCAGTAATCCATGGGAAATGTTGTCTGCAGTAAGAAATGCTGACACCAGGTGAGTGATCGATCCAGCTTCTCCACAATGAGGCCGAAACAGGAAGGTACTCATGCCTCTTTCCCTACAGAAATTTAAAATAAACCAAAGTTTTAAAAATTGTCATCATGCACTCACACTTTGTAACTAATTCCCAAGTAATTATAAAATAACTTGTATTATGCAAGTTCACAACATCTCTTACATTAGCAAGCAAACTGCACCTGAGACAATGAATGAAGTGAGGCCTAAGATTATAAACAATCCTGTGAAGCAAGTTCCAGTGTAGTCAATTTCACTCCTATAGGTTTTTTTTGTGTGTGTGTTTTTAAGATAATGTTCTCAAGCAAAAAATGTTCAAGACTAAATTAATTTAAAATATAAAATGTTATTGAAATGGTGGAGCATTTCTTTTCTTGGAAATACAGGTTGCTTTGCATTATAATTTTTTAAAGGGTGGATGAAAGCACATGCAAAAACAGGGAACATGCTACACATATCTCACTGTGCCAATATACAAAACTAATCCTGACAAGACAAAGAGGATCACTAATGATGCTCTGGACACTACTCTATAGGCGTCAGTGATGTTTTTTGGCACACATCTAATGAAGAAGTACTGATTACTTCTATAATCTACTGAAAGCTGGTTCAGATGCTCTCCAGATGCTGCCTGAAGTGCAACAAAACCTTACAAAGTGTGTTTGATCCAGAAACCATAAGTTTGAAAAAGTGTGTGTGCGTGTGTGTTTGTACGTTAGGCAGTTGATGGATCTACAACAGAGGGGGTTAACCTTTTCCAGGCTGATGGACCCACAAGATTGGTTAGTAATGTGGGTTTGGGGGGGAGGTGTATTAGGCACACAGTGGGGCAGGAAAAGCCTTTTGAAATCACAGTATTGCAGTGGGGGCACAAAGCAGAAGTCAATACTTTTAAAAAACAAGCACTCTCTTTTACTATTTTTTTACTAAAAGAAAAGGAGTACAAGTATGGACAGGTCTTGGGGGCTGCAAAAAACCTATTGGGTGGGCCAGCCTACATGCCTCAAGTTAGCTGCTCCTGGTCTATGAGATTAAAAAAACACTTTTCATCCCTAGCCAACAAGAGACGCTACACATACAAAAATATGCTCTTTTCATACTTCCTCAGACTGCAAAGTCTGACACTAGGGCCAGAGCTGAGAATGTGCAGTCCTGGTTAGTTTCTTCAATAGTACTGATTTTCTGCCTAGATGGCAGGAGCAGGGACAGAAGAGCTGGATTCAACCTTTTCTTCTGGCCCACAGATGATCAGCCCTGTTACAGAAGCTGCCACCCAGGGCTACACGTGTACAATCCTAACCTGATGGATAAGCCTGCACAGTGCTGTTTTACTCAATCATTTCCTCCTTTTGGACTGAATTGGCGGTCTTTAAAAAGCCTTAGAAGTAGAATCAGGAATGGGTGCTTGCGGGGGGGGGCAGCTCTAGAAAGGAGATCATAAAAACACTTACATTTAAGTTGACAATGTTAGTCTGATTTAAGCTATGCTTCAAATTCCATGTTATATCTTTCTACTAAAGATGCAGAGATAAGAAGATATAAAACACTACTACTTACTTTCTAAGGTTGTTCAGAACCATGATGTTTATGTACATGTAGTACAAGTAATAGCTATATGGAGGATTTTTTTCACTAGTCCAGTTATCAGGGTTGGGGCTCTTGTCAGAGAACATGTGGTCACTATGCTTGGATTCATCATCCACACTATCAAACCCTGTCACCTAGGAATCCAACAAAAACAGATGTGTGTGTGAATCAACTTCAGCATGAACATATATATATATATAAAGTCAGGGCTTGGCTAGTTGTCTGCATGGCAAGTCACTACTACAGGGAGTGGGCACTCAGGTGTTGATGCTTGTATCTTAGGCCAGAAATTCCACAGTTTTTCCTTTTCCTTCCACAAAGCAAAGGCAGAAGAGATCCCACACAATCAAACACTACCTACTGAAGTGTGTGCCCTCAATAGTTAAACTACAACCAAGAAACATAACCATTATACTGTTTTGTGATAGGGTGGGGAATACAAATCTGAATGCCAAACCTTTATTGTTTTAAACTGTAAACCAGAATAGTCTGAATCACAGCTGAACCCAAAGCCCAAATTGTAATGGTTTACTCAGAAACAGTTCAGCTTCCAGCCATATAAAGCTGGGATTGGACTAGCTTAAGCAGTGTCGTTAATATTTCTACAGAGCAGAATGTGCATGTTTACAAAAGAAATGTTGCTGTCAATAAAAATGCTATAAAGAGTCCCCACTGCCCCTGGGTACTATTTATTTTAATAGAATATTCTTCATGCCCAGGGTGTCATTATGCTGAATGTTTCCCAAACTCCCACGTCACAGGACTGACGGCTGCTGAGCAAGAAAACACTTTGGGGATGTGATGAGAAAGTCCTATTGCAGTCTTCCTTAAACCCATTACACCACCAAAGCATTGCAGACTCTCCAGTAGAGGTGTGGAACACAAGGCTCTCCAGATGATGGACTCTCATCAGCCCCAGCCAGGATGGGTCAGGGATGATGGGAATTGCAGTTTGAAGCATCTGGAGAGCAGCAGGTTGAAGGAAGAGTGGAGTTTTACATGTGGAGCCAGTGGCCATGCAGTGGTTAGAGTGCTGGACTAGTACTTGGGAGACCAGGGTTCGATTCCTCACTTGGCTATGAAGTTTACTGGGTGACCTTGGGCCAGTCACTACCTCTCAGCCTAACCTCCCTCATAAGAAAAATGTCCAGTAGCTCAACTGCGTCAGACCAACATGGCTACCTACCTGAATCTATCTCCCTCACAAGGTAGTTGTGGGGATTAGTGAGGAGCGAGAGAACTATGTAAACTGGCTTGAGCTCCATGGGGGTAAAGGTGCGATAAAAATGCAACAAACAAACAAACATATGAATAATAATATAGAGGTGTCGACACCTGCCGCAACTCCACCTCAACCAGACCTCACAAACTGCCTAAGTTCACCTGCCACAAGGACTGTTTTTCTGGTGGTATCCTGGGCGGCTTCTTCTCACATCACTTTCATGGAAGAGGCCTGTTGCATTCCTGTACCATGCATGTAATGTCAGCAGTACCTAACATGGAACACAGAAACCCATGCAGTAGCATCTCCTCCCCACACCAGTATTAGCCCTCTTGGAATCTGGGGCAGCAGTGAAGTAGGGAAAAGCCACAGTTGTAATCTCCTTCCGTAAGGTCTCCAGCATCTGATGTAACTTTTGCATGGATAAGAGCAGCACTTTCCATGCCACTCTAGGAATAGCCCTGAACATTCAGGCCAGCCAATCAAGGCAGAGCTGCATGTTCTAGAAGCAAACACCTCTTTCACAGCCACAGGGCCCACAACAGCTCTGTGCCACTCATTTGTCAAAAGCTACTCAGTGTTCACACCAAAGATGGTAGAATCATAAAACTTGAAACATTTTTAAGTTTTCGCCAGCAGAGGAAGCTGCGCCAGAACAGCATAACAGGTTGCTGTTACTGTACAGTGATACCTTGGTTTACTTCCATAATCCATTCTGGAGGTCTGGTTGTAAACCAAAACAGGTTGTAACCCAAGGTGTGCTTTAGCCAATGGGGCATCCCAAAAAAAGGGGGGGTTGTAATCCAAAAAAAGGGACACACACTTCCAGGTTTGACATGGTTGTAATCCAAAATGGTTGTAATCCAAAACGGTTGCCAAGCAAGGTACCACTGTATTAGGAAATGCGCACACAGTTTCAATCAGCAGGCGGTGGCAGCTTTGACAACTGCAGGTACCTAATCAGCGGATGGGGGACTAAACTGAATTCCACCATCTGACTGGCACATAGTTGTGGGGAAATGGCTAAAAACAGTAACACACTCAAATCTTACTGATATGAGCCTGTGGCTCTTGGAGAGGGCCTTGGCACTTAGTGGTGAGAAATTTTGGAGCAAGGCAGAGAAGGGGCAGGTGTCCTTACTGACATACACAAAAGGAAAACCAGAACTTTGTGCCGAAGTAGCTGAAATTCTGCACCAAGAAAGAAACTGAATTTGGCAACCTGTATAAATTATGCAACTTGTGCTTATTTTGCATAATTTATTTTGTTTTTGCTATCCCCAGGGCAGGCAAAGCAGTATGCAGAACATGGGTGCCCTGTTCACCAGGAGCCTTGCTCAGACCCCTGTCTCTGTGGCTCTTTGAGTTTTCATCCCACCAAGTATTTCCAAAACATTGCAGTTCTAAGGATGAGAAACTTGCTTTTAGAAGGAGGGAGAGAGGAGAACAAAACAAAAAGTTATGGGTTTTGGAACAATTAATTCTACACCCAATACAAAATGAAGGCATGCAGTGTGATCATAAAACAACTTGATACATGCAGCCCTGAAGAAGGGTCACCCACAGACTTACATATTTAAGGAAGAGGTGCAGCTCTTTATGTTCCAATGGGTTGATAGTTGCCTCAAACAGAGGTAAGAAGATGTTCTCTAGCATTTTGCCAAAGCTAGGCAGAATCTTTTTTGACCTAAAAATATCACTGAAAGAAACAAGAATCTTAAATATATATTTATTTAAAATTTATTTATTTTTTTATTTAAAATTTATTTGCTTAGAAAAAAAGGCATGATTCTTAGAGACCAAGTATACTGACCAAGGGATGTGTATAATGCCTGGTAAATGTACAGAATGCAGTTAAGATATGCCTATTCCCCAAAGCATGTGGGGACTATGCTGAATGGCTGGAGAATGTACAAAATCCAGCCAATATTTCCCAAGGCCTGTTGGGGATTATGTATATTATGTACACAATTCCCTCTTCATGGATAGATTATGTGCACATTCTCCACAAGGCCCAGGGAAAGTGCACAATGGCCAGATGTTAAGCACATTAACCACTAAACTTGCATTCTGCTTAATGTTTACATACAGTATGTGTGCATGTATATATATATGTGTGTGTGTATACACACACAGCTTATGCTTTAACTGACCTGTCGTATTTTTAATTCTTCATTATAAGCAAGGAAGATTTAAACTCAAATATCAATCAATAAAATTAGCTAGTAATTACCTGATGAGAATTAGTTTCCTCTACAAACCTGCCCCGAAACAAAATATATTTGTCTCAAAATTCAGTCCTGAAATCTCTCCTAATGAGAGCTTTAATTCGAGTGACTAATGCAGCATGCATACTTGTTTGCATTATGCTGAGTAGAAAAACTAATGATAGCAACCTGCTTCCTAATGAGTAATGTGATTTATGGGGACTTGAAGTGCCTAGTGGACTCATTATTTAGCTCCCCAGTCAATGCACGTTGACCATGCATCATAATCTCTAGCAAATAACCATGTCTTAGATACCGTACTTACAGATGCAAAATTTATAGTTGAAAGTATGCCAGCCTTAGTTCCCTATCACACTAAAAGTATGAAAATTATTTATCTATATTTTCAGCTTGCATTTAGTCTGATATGTAGACCAATTCCCATTGCTAGTTTGAAGTGCGTTTTGATTAAACAATCACAAAAATTACAGAGGTTTGCAGTTGATATTTTACATCATTTTAAACATGTTTTCAGTTCAGCCTTAAAAGCAGACCCAGCAAAGGTTGAGGGGCGCCATTGTGGCCTCCAGACATGTACTAGCCTGGCAGGGTAGGCTGTGGAGCCAAGCAGAAGCTCCCAAATCCTTCAGCATGTATATACAGGCCAGTTCTACCCTGTTAATGGCGCCAGTCCTGCCCTGATATATGTACATCAGAGACAGTGCCAGCATCATTAACAGGGTGGTGCTGGCCATTGCACACAGGTTCAGAGTACCTAGAGTACAAGCTCAGCCCAGCCACCACCCAGCTATGCTGCATCTACTTCAACTAGATGTACCAAAAGAAGTTTGGGGGGTGTAGCAGCAGCCCCATATTTAAGGTGATGTGTTGTTTGGCTTTTAAACATGTCTCTGCAGCTTACACAACAGTGATATTTACATGTGATGTTGGTTTCATAAAAGAGATACACTGCTTGATTGTAACCCCCCCCAAAAAAAACCCCGACCCTCAAAGCTGTGTACAAAAGATGTGACCAAAGACAACATTTATTTACCTCGCCCCCCCCCCCGCTCTGTTCAACTAGCTAACACTTGTACAGAAATACAATGTCACATCATGTATCTTCCTTTACCTAAACATTAATGAGAAAAAGAATGGGGCATGGGCAGGCATGTAACAAAGCACAAGGTGAGGAACCACTTTTTCCTGTCCTGTAAAAGACTGCATGCCAATAGATTACGCAGGAACTGCTGGTGGGCTGATTCAGAGCCTCCCTCTTTTCCCTCTCTTAAATATCCCATTCCTCTCTCTCTCCACCCCTTCCAGCGCCACCCAAGTGGCTGACAGGGAAAGGGACAAATTGCTCATCAGGGGCCTGAACTGATTGAGTGCAGGCCTAGGGCTATCCCAATATATTTTGGTACCCAAGGCAGAATAGCAAATGAAACCCCAAATCAAGGGGGTCAAGTTGTTTTGGTGCCTGAGACAGAAAAGACCACCACCACTTCTTCCATAGGAGTAAAAATACAGTAATAACACTCAAAATTAACTACCCAAGGCAGTTTCCTCACTGTGCAATGGTAGGGCTGGCCCTGTGCAGTGAGTCCCTCATCCCTTGACTTTCTATTACTCCATCCATTCTCAGTTCCACTCCCTTTTCACATCTCCTCATAAATAAGGCCTAGGGCTGCAGGTTCCCCACTTGATTTAAGGTAACATGTATTTCGACTGAGAGAAAAAAGTGAAATTGAGTTGTCCAGTTTTGTCCTCTTTGCTTCACACAGGATACTGTGGTAGCTGCCATGAGGCAAGGCTGTTTGCATTACAACAGGAGAAGAGAGAAGATTAGATCAGACTTCCTCATTATTTTTGAAAAAGTACATGATGAAGTAATGCTTGGGAGAAAAAAAACACTATTCAGATAGAGAGAAAAAGTGCACCCATAAGGCTAAAAAACAATGACACAAAGATACTTACTAGATTCTAGGGACCTGAATCATCCAACGCATGTGTGGTGAGTAAACTTTGTGCCTGATGAACCACTTAGCTAAATTTGGCCATTCATCTGGAGAACGTCCATAAATGGACAGCCGAGGTTCTGTGTACTGGTATTTACTTTCTTCCAGTTCACGGGCAACTTCCTATTCAAAACCAAGCCATTATTACATTTCTGCCAGGAGCAACACATAATCACAAAAGCTTTATACACAGATCTTAATTTGGAAATATGTCCATTGATATCAATGATCTAGCGTGTTAGCCATGTTTTATGCAGTCCCCCCGCTCAATATACCGTATTTTTCGCACCATAGGGCGCACCGGACCATAGGGCGCACCCAGTTTTTAGGGGGGGAAATAAAGAAAAAAAATATTCCCCCCCCCAGCCCCAAAGAGCAGCGTACAGGCTGCACACAACCTCTCCCTGCCAGAGGGGTTGCGCGCAGCTATGGAACAAGCTTCCCCTTTAGCCCCGTGCAGCCTCTACCTCCTGGGAGAGGCTGCGTGGGGCTAAAGAATCCATAGCCCCGTGCAGCCTCTCCTTGCTGGAGGGGCTGCGCGCAGCTATGGAAGAAGGCAAGGCAGCGAGCGAGATGGATCCCGCTCGCTCTTTTGGCTTCCCCTTTAGCCCCGTGCAGCCTCTCCCTCCCGGGAGAGGCTGCGTGGGGCTAAAGAAGCCATAGCCCCGTGCAGCCTCTCCCTGCCGGAGGGGTTGCGCGCGGCTATGGCACAAGCCTGCATTCGCTCCATAGGACGCACACATATTTCCCCTCAATTTTTGGAGGGGAAAAACTGCGTCCAATAGAGTGAAAAATACGGTATTAGTGCAGGATCCAGAGAACCCTGATGTGTGTTTACAAATTTATTCATGTCCAGTGACATTTTTTTCTAACTTGCTCAAACTACAGTCCCCAAACCACACAAAGAATGGGACTTGTACACCTCTTAAACACCTTTTTGTGATGCACTGCAGAAAAAAATAGTAAAGTTACCAGCTTTGAAAAGTCCTTTAATACATTCCTAACCTCACTCACACATCTCTATACCACAGTTCCTGTGAAAAAGGGTGAGCAGAAAACCTTGCAACTTTAGAGCACGTCTAGCTTATACAGATGTATGTGTCTGTCACACAAGACATCTTGTATTCTATGTGAAGTTCAGTTGCTTTCAGGATTCAGCACCTCCTTGGCTCAGGAGCATACGCTGCAATTAGTATATTTCACATTACAAGTGTTTTTACAAGACACTAAGAGACACAGTGACTGAAAGGATTCAAAAGCTGCCTACCTTCACCATACGAGCAAAATATTCACCACCAATATAGTTCTCTGTTTTCAAGTACAAGTCCCTCAGCTCACTTGCACCAACTGGATTATATTTGGAGTTGAATTTATCAAATCGGTGAAATGTCTGGCGATCCTGAAATAAGAAGGGAAATGCTTATTCAATAAACTCAGTATCAGTTTTTAACAACTCACATATTGTTAAGTCATATTATTGCAATATATTTATTTACATCTACTTGTAAAATATCAAAATGTCAATATATATTCTTAACTAAAGCATTCTTTAAGTGACAGAAAAAATATATTACAAAAACCAAAAGAGTAATCTTCTCCCTCCATACATGGCTCAAGTACAAAATCCTGATCTCCATATTCAATTTCATCTACTGGTCAAAATGTACTTACTGCATGGACATCTAGTGAGTCTACAGTGAGGTCATAGGGATCCATGTTGAGATTTTCAAACACCTGCTTTAAAGTTAACTTCTTGCCTTTTTTCTCTCCCACTATCCTGTTTGGCTCTGTTTGGTATGTGTGTTTAATGAACCTCAGCAAATGTTTCTGGTTCATACAGGCAGCAGCATGGATATGGGTGTCAACCTGAAATCACAAACAAGATTATTCAGGCTCAGCTGACATCAAGAATGCGTATTTTACTATTAGCCATCTGGCACAGCAGGTGATTTGAAAGATATTGAGCACCTTTCTCTCAGTGTGCTATGAAGCACTAACTTCAGCAACAACAAGAGTCATCAGGTTTCAGCTTTTGGGAGTGAGAAAGAATATTCTTACATGGTTGAACTCCCCTTTCACCAACAATGTAATCTACGGATCACAAAATTCCCATTGTCTTGTCAAATGTAGCCATCAGGCTCTTGTCAGATGTTACTTCTTAAAAGAAAAGGAGGAAGCCTATTCTGAATACATGTGCAGTCAAAGCTATTAAGGATAAGAGTCCTACTAGTTGTAAGATGTTCATTTGGAATGCAACATGCTTGTGAGACACAACACATATTCACCTGCATTACAGTTAGTGAATGTTCATTTTGTGAGTAGAGACCCATTCACAGAATGGGCTTTTCCATCTCCTCCTTGCTCCTGCAGCCTGGGGTGCCTCATGAAAATCTACTCCTGAAAATTGAGAGGCTATTCTGAAACATAATGCATGTTAAGTAGGAGGCTACAGTAGGAGGGAGAAGTCACCAGAAATCAGTGAATTCCACCACTCCTTGTGCAGTCCCTTGGATCTAAGTCATTATGTATGCATTCTGCACAGACCCTCCTTGTGTGACTTTGCATTTATACGTTTATATTTTCTTTCCAAATGTGTTATTCTGTTCCCACCCCCTTTCCTGTCAAATATGTCTTATTTTGACCTGATTTTACTTCCCGTTTCTCAGCATATCCCTGACCTCTAGTGAAGATGTCTGTCACAATAATGCTAATAGAATAGTGGTGAAGTCATCCACTGTTATGATCCTGAAGCTACATCATTGCGTTGCAATACTTTAAATAATAATAAAAACATACTAAGGAGTGGCTGGGGAAACACAGCCAGATGGGCAGGGTATAAACAATCAAATTATTATTAGTAGTAGTAGTATTAGTGAATTTAATTATTATGTTACACAATTCATTGCATTTTATTTTTTTTATTCAGTAAGGTACAGTATTTCACATTTTAACATCTTCATTTGTCTTGTTTCCCTAGGGACTGAAGGAATGCTCCTGTTTCCATGAGAAAAAAACAATCTCTCAGTAGCAGCAGAAAGGACAGAAGGAAAAAACTGGGTGTGTAGCATCTGCTAAGGCTCTGAGAATTGTATTACAAGGACTTCAAAGATGGGGAAAAGGAAAGATGAAATTGATACGATTTCTCCTCATCTCTGCAGCCTCTCAGTTTTATTGCCTCCAATGTCAATTTCACTTCCAGGGCAAAGGGGTTGCTCTAAACTACTTCTGCAGGTGTGAGGGGGGAAATGTTTTCAATGTTTTTCAATGTCAGTTCCAGCTCTTGGCAGTGTTTGCCACAGACCTTAGGCAAAATGTTGCACATTATCACCAGGTGTGTAATGAGTGCTCCCTTCACCACTAAAGTGGAGTCTAGATAAACCCCTTTTGCTGGGAAGGTGAAATTCAAGAAGCCAGTATTAATTTCAGCTCTAAGGTGGAATTTATTCAGACTCCCTGAAGTGACAGGAAAGTACTGTCAACACCTTTCTCTTGCCCATGCTCTTACGCTAAAGCAAGTTCTATTTAAAAGATATGTTTTCCACTCTGCAGACTCAATGAGACAAACAATAGGTAGCAATACAACAAACAGTTGAAATCATCTGTGAGGCACTCTATCCTGACAACTTCTTAGCCTGGAGGACTATCTACATACATCACAAATGATATTAATACTTTTAGTAGAGAATGTCTGATTACAAATCAAGGTACAGCACGCTACACTAAGTACAAAACAGAATGACAACTAAGCATGAGTGAGATACCTGGCCCACATCCTGCCATGATAACAAAACAAAAGCAAACACCCAGCAGAAGGGGCTCTCTTGGTAGTTGCATTGCCCTCAGACATTGGGCAGGGGACTGACCTAGGAAGTGGCATTTTCTGTAGAAGCCCCTCCCCACCTCCCCACAGAAGCACGTCTGGCACCTTCACTCTAGCTGTTATTGTAATTTGTGTGCAACTGTTTTTAATACTGTATTTATATTGCTGTAACCCACCCTGGGACCTTTTGGTGAAGAATGGGTAGTAAATCTAATAACAATATTGTGATGATTTTGTTGGAAGTTTCAGCCACAGTGTATTTGGCTCTGTAAATGATATAATATTTATTTATAGCAAGCACAAGGGTCATGGGTTTTTTTAAGAACACCCAACTCAATGAGGGCTTTCATGGAGGAGCAGTCTCATACTTGATGTCTTATACATTGTTGATAATCATAATCAGCTCCATAGAAGAAAGTGAGAACAGCAGAAATAGCTTGAGTATGCAAATTACAGAAAGTACATTCAGTCTTTATCAGGATGTCAAATGGAAATGACTGCATACAGTGGTACCTCGGGTTACAAACACCTCGGGTCACAAACACTTCGGGTTACAGACTCCGCTAACCTGGAAGTAGTACCTCAGGTTAAGAACTTTACCTCAGGATGAGAACAGAAATCGCACGGCGGCAGCGGGAGGCCCCATTAGCTAAAGTGGTACATCAGGTTAAGAACGGACCTCCAGAATGAATTAAGTTTGTAACCAGAGGTACCACTGTATTTAATAATTCCCCCCCCCCCCGACCAAGCCAAACTTGTTCCATGAAAAGGAATAGAATCTTCATAACACCTGAAAGATGTTTATACTGAGGAGGGGGGAAATGCCTCACATTCAACAGCTCATTTTGCAGTTCTGGCCTCAATTCAGAGATCCTTTGGCCCTGAAGATGTTGCTGAACTGCAACTCACACTATCCCTGGCCATCGGCCACATTTGCTATGGCTGAAGGGAGCTGTAATTCAGCAACATCTTCAGGGCCAAAAGGGTCTCCATACCTGGATTATACAATGAGGAAGGAAAGATCACTGGAAATTAATTTGTCCTAACAGAAGCAATGGTAAGCTACTTCTGTCCCACAATTGTGAGCTGATTCCAAACTTACTGCATGTGTGAATGAAGTTCACAAACAGAAGTTCCATGTTATTGACAAATTTCCTGATTTTCCATGGAATCCCACAAAACACAAACTTACTTCTGAGTAAAAGAAAATGCCTAGCTATTACTATTTTCTTAGAACACTACTTTTCCAATGGGATCTCATTACTGCATCACCATCTCCACAAGTGTACCTAATAAAATGTTAAGACACACAGAGCAGCATGTTATCTAAAGGTCACAATGTTCTCTTGAGCTTAAAACCAGTTTTTGAAGCTCCTGGAGTTTTCAGAAGGTAGTAAATGCCATGAAACTGATTAGCATTCTATAAACAGACAGTTCATTAGCGCACACTTATTATTCACCATCATAATTTAAAATCAGCTTTGCAAATCAGTTTCCAAAAAAAGCAGTCAGGCTACATGCCATTAACCTTTGGTTCTTATGATCATTGTACATAATTCATAACTGGATTTAGTCTTTAATTTTCCATTAAATGTGCTTTGTAACAACTTCCACTAAAACCTAGAGAGTTTCATCAACAGCTGTATTAAAACAGATGCTTAAAACATCTACTAACACAAGGATATTTAATCACAAAATCACTGTTCATTCAAAATTGTCCAGCCATTAAACATGCAAAATTAAGTTTACTTTGGCACATTTAATGTTATTAGAGGAGGATGAAGTCTGAGCTAAGGGTATAATTTTTAGGCAGAAAAACAATATATACCTGAACTATACCCTTACAAGATCTGGAAGGCTGTGTGGCCAATTATTTTTTGCCTGCCACAGTCATCTTAAGTCCATTATAGTTATCTGAACCTGTCCTCAGATAACATTTCCTCTTAACAGAAATGTATTTATTTATTAAAACAATTTTTACTAAATAAAATTTATCCTGCCTTTCTATATTTTTCAGACTATTGTCTAATTCAAGATCCCAAGATATTTATACATATTCCTTCCTGCACATCCTAGCAAAGTTACTACAGAGGTACATATATATTTGTTCATGTGATTTCGCAGGCGAGATCTCACCTTGAAAAAAGTGAGGTGCCCCCAAATGCACGTTTTTGGGCACCACGAGAGCACAGCCCTGAAAAATGCTCGTCTTTTAGGCTCTGTGGCACATCCCGGTTTTGGGATTCAACATGTTGGAGGGTATGCTGCAAGCAACTGAAACAGAGGTGCATCACACTAATATATTTTTGCTGCCTTCTTATTCTTTTCCTCATAATCTTCTCCATCCACCTTTTCCTCCCCTCCCTCATCTAGGCCAGCATCCTGTTCTCACAGTGGCTGGCTAGATGCCTGTGGGAAGCACACAAGCAGGAACTGAGTGCAACAGCAATCTCCTTCCCTGTGGTTTCCAGCAATCTACCTACAGGACAATCTTATAAACGAGTACTTTACATCTCTCCAACCCAAGCTAAGCTTTCAAGCACACTGAAAGATTTTGACACCTTCCAACATTTCAATGACACAGGTGTCATTTGATACTCTTATGAACACGTCTCTATTAAACCTGTCACCAAGATAGATAAATATTCCATATTTAGATCAGTGATAATTACATTGACAGAAGGGTCTTGGTCACCCTGTTCAGAATTATGATCTATGTCTCTCCAGCACTTTCCTTTCATAGTCTCTCACTATAAACACTACTGGTTTTTCCACCTTGGGGCATCATAAGATATTAGCCTAATAGCAGAAGCAGTTTACAAAACTTTGGATCTTGAAAGCTTAAAATGGCTTCAGCTTCAATTTTTTTTAAAACAAGAGTTGGGAACTTGTGCCCCTCCAGTTGCTCTGTACTGTGACACCCCTCTGTCCCAGCAATGAGGAGTGTTGCCAGGGTGGATTTACTATGAAACTAATGAATCTTGAGCTTTCACGCCCCTAATCCCGAAGGGGCCCCAGAAGTGTCCACATTGTTTTAAAAGTCTGGCTCTAGTGGACCCAATTTGAGTTGCATGATGCAAATTGATTAAATTTTTGTTGCATATTATTCCGACAATCCCGAAGTTTGAGAGTCAGTAGCACACATGTTGTAAAGGTGGAACGTAGTTGTAAGCTGGATGTTTTCCCCCTATTTTGTCCCCCCCCCCGGTTATTCCTCTAGGGTTCCCTCAAGACCTGAGGAGGAGAACAGGGGCAATCATTCCAGATGGCAAGCCAAAATGCTTGCACTCAATGAACAATTAGAAGAGCATGGCACTGATTTCCTCTAAGGGTCTTCTCTTTTATTTTTTGGAGGGGGTTGTCATAGTGTGTGTTGTTTTTGCAAAAGACTTTACTGTAAATAAATCATTGAATAAGTACTTCCAATGAATCTGGGGACATTGGCAGTTCACTTGGAAAAGTTTCAACCTGTTCTCTTTACTGCCTTTATCACACTTTCCAGGAATGACTTCTTTTCTTGCACAACCTATTTTGAAACCAGAGAACAGAAGCAATATAACAATATACTGACTCTGCACTGTAAAAAAAAAGGTCATTATATCACAATATGCTGTACATAAATATATTTTTCTGTACATTAACACAGGGCTTTATCAACTAATGCAAATGCACTATTCAACATTCTTCATAGTTTCACCACAGTGCCATCGAATAAAAGTATTAATTTATGCACACCGCCATGAAAAGAACAGCTCTTAAGAGCCTGGAAGACCAAGTTTTCCTTTACTTTTCAGTGTTTCTTTCTTCTCTAAAATAATTTTTCTAACCAACTTCATCAACCATGTGGAGTTATGCCCTGAATGATTAGTACTGTAGATCAGAAAAGGGCATGCAAATGAAGAATTTTTTTGGTTGAGGGATCTGTGCCAGCTAGATAGCAGGAAACATTTTATTCTTAGTGAGAATAAATCCCTTTAAACTAGCACATATTTTGAAGGCCCACACAAACCCTTACTCATGCTATACATTCACAAACTTACGAGTCCAGTGCATTAATACAATAAAACAATAAAAATTAAAGTCTTAATTTATGACTTACTAATAGCAGAATTCAGCTGCTGTTTTTAGGAACTCACAGTTCTAGCCTGGACTCTATAAAGTCTGGAGAGGACTGTGGTTGCATTATCTACAGAAAGTGTTGAAGTGTTAAATCTTTGCATTAATAAAGGCTAAAACAAAAAAGCCCTGTGAAACCAAACATATACTACTTCATCTCTACTGTGCTGCTTTCAATTCTCGGCAAAGCTGCCACCCATTCACAGTCAAGACATGTTATATGGCAATAATTAAGCAACACTTCTGGCTGTTGAGATTCTTAGTTCACAGCAAGCCAGAAGAAAGCAGAGTTAATTCTATGAGGGTAATGTTTATGCCATCCGCGCCTAAGGAAGGTCATTATGCCCCTACTAAGAACATGCAATCTTTTTGCCAGACATTCTTAGGCTGTTGACTGTCAAAATCCATGTAATAGCACACCATGTCCTTTGACATTGAAGGTGGTTTCTCTGAACTATTTTTAAAGGCAGACAATCCAATAGGCATAGGATTTTCTTTTACTAGCACGATCATTCCAAACTGGTTCTCCCATCCCCTATTTCATTTATACATTTTTTCTTTTCTCAAAGTTAGCAATTCAGATTTTGATTATTTTTGTATCTCATCCTTTAACCAAGCAGCTCAACACTCTCCGCTTTGGCTATTTCTTGCAACATTTTATTGCTGTTCCTTACGCATATCATACTATTATGAATCATACTGCCGCAAGATGAAATAATGTTTTCCATAATATTTAATTCAACTTAACATCAAATGTTTCTAAAAAGTGGCACTGATTAGAATAAATCACAGACCAATCTTTTTCGTACTTACCTTTCTCACATTGTAAAAATCCCGATGAGGATTACTCTTGAGTTCTTTAAGTTCAGACATTTCATTTAACATCTCATGTAAACCAAACTTAGATCCTAGAAAGTTAAGCCGCTTATGGCAGTATGTTTTTCTGCGGAAAAGGAAACACCGTACCTTAAGTATGGTCTGACAGAAAATGAGAATGCTTTTACTTAAATAATCATAGAATTGGAAGGGACCCAAAGAGTCATCTATTTCAACCCCCTGCAATGCAGGAATCAGATATCCACTTAAGAATTAGAAATGTAACTTTTTCTTCTTCTTAAAGGTGTTGCAAAATACTGGAGCCGTAGGCCAAGCACTGCCACTGATCAACCCTGTTCCAATCCCACATTTGAGAGATTCAGACTATTAAAACTACCTCACGGCTGCAAACCTAAACACATTTACTAAAGTGAGACCCTCTTTCTTTGTCCTTCACACAGACAACCAAAAGTCAATACAGTGGTACCTCGCAAGACGAATGCCTTGCAAGACGAAAAACTCGCAAGACGAAAGAGTTTTTCGTTTTTTGAGTTGCTTCGCAAGACGAATTTCCCTATGGGCTTGCTTCGCAAGACGAAAACGTCTTGCAAGTTTGTTTCCTTTTTCCTATGGGAAACCGTTTCAATGCATTCCTATGGGAAACCGTGCTTCGCAAGACGAAAAATTCGCAAGACGAAAAAACTCGCAGAACGAATTAATTTTGTCTTGCGAGGCACCACTGTATCAGAGATCAAGGGCACATTTCAAACAACAAAAAACACTCAAGGAGGATGCAAAGTCAGGCTAGAGAAAGGCATGACCTCAGGAGAAGGACTATAGCTGGGAAGTGGGTGTGGCCTGGAGACAGGTCCAAGCACCAGACAGAGAGTTCTGGAAGATCACAGATTACCCCTGGGTCTGAGGATCCCCACCCCTGGTTGACACTGTACGTCCCAGAACATCATTTAACATAATAGGTTTGACGTTCATAGCAGCAGCACAACTGTTGAAGCATACAATAGGCTAGCATTAGGGAATTCTCAAAGTTAAACAAAGCCATACGTTGGGCCATCTGCAATGAGAGCCAGCACATGACTGAGGTCAAGGGTGTAAGTCTGAAGATCAGGATAAGGCAAGTTCCACGGCTCATCAGCTTCCATCATTTCTTTGCTCTCATAAACGAAGAAAATGCCTGCCTTCATCTTTACAACATAATCCAGATTCCCTGGAGAATCATCAAGATTGTAAAGGTCCTGCAGGTCTTTTGGGGGTGGATGAAAATCTATAAAAATGTCCAAATCAATAAATTTCTGTCATCATTCAAAATACAGTATTGTTTCTATTCACAATATTCCAACAAAAAAAGAGCAGTAATAGACATGAAAATCATGAAGTGCTATATAGGATATCTACTGTCACATGAATGTCATCTTAACTCCATGCAACATGGTACTATGGTACGTATCAGCCCCAAAACATGGAGTGAAACCCAACTCATGCTTAACCATTTATTTCAGTGATATTTGATATTTATGGTAATGTTCTTTACCATGGACCAAACTGCATCCATGGCCCAAAATCCAGAAGTTCAGAATGTGTTATATGAAAGCTATCCAAGCAAAGTATGAAAAAATGTGATATTATACATGGGGCTGATACACCAACATAAACATTTTGAATTAGGATGCAAATCAAAATACACTCTGTAAAATCTCTGCAGTCTTAAGTATAGGGCATACAGCTAGTGACCCCTCCAAATATTGCCAGACTACACCTACAGTAACCATTGGCCATACTGGCTGGGGCTGATGAGAGTTGAAATTCAAAAACATCTGGGGGGGCACAATGTGTTCACCTGTGGTTTAATGTTTGCGCTGCTGAGAGGGAAGAATTTTTGTGGCCAAAATTTGCACAGTTGCATAGGGCTGAAGCCAATATGTTCAAGGATAGAGCGTGCTAAACGTGAAAGCTGGGTGTGCAAATCCCTGTTCATATCTGAACTGGGTTACAAGCTAATCCCCACTTTCACCATTCCTCAAAAACAAGGGTTGGGGAAAACCCCATCTAGCAAAGCTGCAAGAGGAACTGACTTACTTGTATAATGCTGTGGGTGATTAGTTCAACTAACAATGCTTCCTATCGGAGTGATGGTTGCTGAACCTCCAATTAAATATTGAAAGTGCACTGCTAATTTGCCACCAAGCATAGTGTATGGACTTGACTAGCATTTTTCTGAGCAGCAGTGAATATATTGCACAGAACTGCACTATCCCTATATCTTTATGTGATTATTTACTCTTGAAGAACAAAATGGCAACACATTTATTAGAGTAAAACCTTGTGCAAGGCTGGAAGTAATACTATTACCAGAATATTGATCAAGTGGGCATATTAAGAACAGTAAAAGTTAATCATCTCTTAGGTTTTCATGCACCAAAACCTTTAAAAAAACTGCAGCTAATTTACCTGGAAGTACTTCATCTTCATCTTTCCACTGTTCATTTCTCATACTGCATAAATATTGGGCTGTTGTCCTTGGAAAGCGATGGTAAGCAAGGCGACAATACTTTTCTCTAATAAGGAGAGCTTTTGCCAAATTCTTGGCAGCCTGCTCATAATCATCAACAGTAACCTGAAGGGAGAAATTATACAATTAACCACTAGAGTTGGGGGTTTTTAATGCTACTATAAACATCCGAAACACATTTGCTTGACAGCTAGGCCTACTTCTCACTGAAGCAATAAATCAATGTGTTGGTCGTACCACTGTAGATTGTAAGTGGGTGTTCCTCTATACACAAGAATTCTCTACCCACAGAAAACTAGTACAACATGGAGGAGACTGTTCTCTGAAATCTTATTAACTATGTTGAAGAAAATCTGTATTTGGATGAGCATTCAATTGTGGCAGTCTCCACTTGTACCGTGAAGTAAAATTGTTCAATATTTACCATCTCAGTGACAGGCATTAAGACCTAGAGATTTCAATATAGCCTACAAATGTCATTAGGATTTCATCTAGGCAGACCAGTGAACTAAACCATTATAGAAACAGTCAAATCTACCCTATATTGTCAATCAAAATTCTTCATGCATTTACCTCCAGATGAAGCAAAAGGCTTCTTATGATAACATGTAAATACTTCATGCACAGTTCCACCTGTGTCTTAATACTTCCCTACATAGATCCATAGATCAGTAATGTAATGGTGAACTTTAGCTGAATCTTGAAGCTTTTAAGAAAGTATGTACAGTAACCCAGGTTACCAGCACCCTGGATATATACGTAACTCGCATCTTACGCTTCTTTTACCTACATATTTGCAGCTATGAACGGAGGGGGTTGATGGGAATAAATAAATGGAGAGTGGACAAAACCCACTCACACATAGCTACAAGCACAGGCTTACTTGACTTCAGGAAGGCAGAGCAAGCGGGCTCTGGCAGCATCCCAGAGCCTTCACGCTGCCTTCCCAAAGCCAGGTGAGCAGCCCTCCTCCACCTTGCAACGGGTTGGGTAGGCACTTCCAGGGGTTCCTTGCTTTATGTGTTTTTGCATTTATTTGTGGCCCCCTGAAACCCTCGCGTAAGATGTGAGTTACCTGTATATAGTAGTTTTGGAAATGATAGCAATGTGATCAGACAGGATGTACAACACTTGCTGGAAGAGATCTCACTTGGGATAAGAGAACCCCTTTACCTCAGCTCTCTGCCAGGTAGCAATACATGTTCATGTCAACATGTTTGATCATTATCTGAAGTTGGAGAGCCAAGTGCTGCTTCACACGTGCACCGGCTACATATACACCAAGAAGAAACCGCCTACCTGCACAAATGGAATATGGAAGTCACCGTGGGAGGTATGCATGGGCCTCCTATTCCAGGTAATTATTTGGACATGTTATAATCTGCTCAGCTCTTTGTGCCCCTAACTGAAGGCCAGGAGGAAAAGAGGATGAGAGAATAAAGGCCTCCTTTGATCCCTGTGCAGGTCATTTTTTATCTTGTACACAGGTAATAACTTATATCTGTATTCCAAAGCAAGATGGTAATACTGTATCGTGTTTTTGTTAATTGACAAGACAAGTGTTACATGTCTACTGCACAGAGAAGGGTGGGGAACTGAATTTGACTAACAGGCAAGACTGTTATCTTCCCTACCACCTGTGGGCCAAATCTGACAGGTGAGTTGGGTGACTATTTGTCAGTCACCTGAGATCACAGTGCTGTCAAGTGATCTTTTTTTGCCTGCACATTCTGAAACCAGTCTGAGTGCTTTGCAAAGCCCACTGCAAAGTGCTCTGCAAGACCAGAGATGTGAAGGTGCAGAAAAAGAATGGGGAGGGGAGAGAATTGAAGGAAAATGTTGGTTTCTGGGCCTTCACATCGCTATGAAAGACCCAATGATCAGCTGGTTGGCAGTGCC
This sequence comes from Podarcis vaucheri, assembly GCF_965113315.1. Lineage (NCBI taxonomy): Eukaryota > Metazoa > Chordata > Lepidosauria > Squamata > Lacertidae > Podarcis > Podarcis vaucheri. Next base: position 70,901,799 of record NC_138759.1, read on the forward strand.
TGCAACGCCCTCTGCAGGTACTGCCCATCAGTTGTGCCTTCAAACCCCTTTCAGCTGAGCCAGGTTTACCTGCCCCACAACGGATGACAGGTGTAGGTCAGGTGAGCATGGCTGGGTCAAAATGGCTTTACAGGTGCCAAAGACTAGGGGGTTGGCAGGCTAGAGGTTCTCTAGCCCTGGAATACAATCTCTAGAGTAACTAGGCAAATATAAGCTTTATAAAAGAACAATTTAATTTCACATTACACAAGCATACAACAGTTAACATTTTTTTCCCTTTTCTCTCTCTCTAAAAAAGGAAAAATTGACTGATTCCTTACCCCAGCACAGTAATCCCCACTAATTGTAACTCTTTGAAATTCTGGTACATCATACATCCTTTGGGTGGGTTGCAAAGAACCTGGAAGCACTGGAGTAGGAGGAGACACAACTGGGGTGTCTGACAGAGCTCTCGCTTCTTGTGGTGGAATTTGCAGCGACAAGGACTGGGACCGGATCATCTTGAAACTTTTCTTCCTAAGTTTCCATAGCACACAACACGTAAGTGAGTAAGACACATCTCGAGATCAACAAAATCAGCTTTATGGTTAAATTTTACTTCAAATATGTCCTGCCATTATGTATATAAAGACTTTAAGTTACTTCTGCATTGTCATCGAACAAACCTTTTCGCTGTTTCCAACGACTGTTGCTCTGCCATCTCCTTCTGCAGCTCTCTTTCTTTCGCCTCTTGCTGCCCAATAGGGCAATCCTCAGGCACGGTGAATAGTGACAAGGCATCTTTGCTGTCTTCTTCTCGAAGAACTTTGGCAAAAACCTTTTCGGCTAGAAGCCGCACCGACTCATCAACCTCAGAGAGGTTTAGCTTTGGGAACTGTCTGGGCATCTCAGCTAAGGGGGGAAAATATGGAATTACAGGCTACATGTTACAGTTAGTTATCAAAAATAAATCACTGTCCTTTTAGTTAATCCTAGAGTCATTAAAAATTTGCGCAGTTTTACACCACTGTAATGGTTTTCAGTGAACACTATGTTCTTTTAACAGTCACCAGAGCAATAATTTTCTTATATGGCAATACCAGTTTTGGAGCTTAGGGCTACTCAACAAGAATTTTCAAAATCAGATGAAGAAATGCTCTACTCACTCCTGCATGATGTATTTCAAATTTTCTAGTTTTGATTCTGATGCCTATGATCACTATACTCCAATCCTAAACATTTTGAATGAATTTTTTAAAATAAGTATCATTAGCTGTTTGCAAGTGCAAAGCATTGTGAGTTTCTCACTCTTTCCAAACATCAGCCCTAGAAATCACATTTGAAACTTCCCAGAGTTACAAAATAGGCATTTCAAACCATGTGGCAGGCTGCTGTCAAGGGAGGAAAATAGAAGACTCACTGGGCACATAAAACAAGACAGCACAGTTTTAGATTGTGGCAATTACTGAAGCACAAGTCAATTTTCATGAATTGGGCTGACTAAACAAAGAACACAAATTTAGCTTATTTATACAAAGTACAATGTGTGATGAAGTGGTTGAATGATACCTTCATTAAGCACCCATCTCACAACTCCATCCACAATTACCACAGCACCACTCAACTCACTTTTAGCAGCTCTGGGAGGGCACTGTAGCTTTGGGGTGAGCAGTGATTGCTTTGACTTACGCTGTATTGAATTTAGATGCACAGTATTTTCTCAACCATTTGGCTGTGTGAATTGGTGCAATATCCACCGGAAACTAGTAAAACTTAGAAATAATGAATGCAATCCAGCATGTATTAGGCACACCTCAGTCCTTTTGAAATAAATGAAGCTCAACTGGACAGGCTAACGTTAAATTGCATCTACTATTGGCCGTATGTGGCATGCAGCAATGCAAACCTTATACATGTCAGAAATAAGTCTGAGTTCAGTAGGGATTACCCCCAAGTAAGTGGCATAGGATTACACCTACCTGGAAGCCTGCCCCATTGAATTTAACTAGATTTATCCTTGATCAGACATGAGTAATTGCACTGATTTCAACATGTTTAAGGATTAATGCTGATTCATCTTTCCTTTTATTGTGCACCTCTGTGTTTAGGACTTAGCACAGCTTTGTGAAGAAGGTGGTAGAGCTCTAGGAACCTGCCAGAGCCTCAAGCCTCCTCACCAAAACCCAGCTCCTCACTTGGGTGACAAGGCAGGATATGGCCAATGGGTTCTGTGTCAAAGTAGTCTTGTGATCCACTTGGTATTAAAAATAGGGCCACCCTGGTCTACAACCAGATTGTCTTACGATTGTATTAAGGACCACTGAATTCCATTTATGAGCTACCTGGCCCTTGGCATCAGCTTCAGAGGTACCACTTCCGTGTCATCATGAGACAGCATGAGAAACAGTACCATTTAAATGGTGCCAATACAGCTCTGGAACATTATTCCAACTGAGCTGCATCAGCCCCCCAGTACAGACATCATTTAACATAATTTGAAAACATCTCTTTCACTCCAGGTCTTTAATCTTTTGAAGTCCTATTTAATTTTGTTACTGCCTGAGTTTCAGTCTGAATTGTATCTTGTGTTTTAAAATCTGCATTTGATTTAAGGAAAACCAACTTAGTTGTATTTTATGGTTGAATTTTATATACGCAGCTAGCCATTCTGGTTATGACTGTAAAAGAGCAAAATATAAATAATAAATTGTTTATTTATTATTTCAAGTGCCCTCCTACCATTTTTCATAGCCAAACGGTTGAAAGTTTCAAATGATAGCAAATAGTCATCATTCTAATTCATACCATTTTTCTATCATAAATGTCAAGCAATTTTGCAATGGAATAATTTGTGTTTATAAGAGGAAGAGTGTTTAAACTGAATCTCTAAGATTATATTCTGCCTTTAAACTCTATGTGGGGAAAGAGAAAGATCAGCATTAATAGCAATTTTAAAAAGCTTTCCCTCCCCCATAAGATATTTACTGCATTCTCTATACAAACCAAAACAACCTTCATTCATGAATAGCTTTAATTTAAGTAACAAAGAAAACTCTTTAACATTCCTTTTTAAAGTCCATTTTTTATCAACCATTCCTCTTAAATAAGCTATATAATAATTACTCTGGAATATAATCTTGCAATATTTAGTTTCAATTTTTAAAATGCATCTTAAATTCCTTGTACTTGTCAGTTACTACATGAAGCCAAAGTTTCTATTAACACCTGCTAAAAATGTTCATGAACCAATAAACTATTTTTAAAAACCCTGTGTGGAAATGTAGGCCTGGGCATTGAATTCTAAATTTATCCCTGGTTTCAAAGCCAAAGGCATGGCTGAACTCTAACCACTTTAAAGTCCTATTAATTTCAGTGAAAGTGTTAAAGCATGTGTTGAAATATCTCTTGTTGAAATCAAAGGGTTTTTAAGGGCTTAGCATTATTAGGAGCCTTACCCAGTCAATCAGCGTTGCTTTGATTACGAGGAAGAAAACATCCTGAAAACAAAATCATTCCCAAAAGTTGTGTAACTTGGAGCAGTCTTTATGTGATGCTATTCCTACATGCATGACTCCACTTTCCAACTGTTGGCATCTGAGCTTGTTGTTAAATGGGAAACAATCTTCTATTAATAGCTACTAGCTGTGATGACTGCTTGGGAAATGATTTATTTTCAGTCTAAAAACAATTTCAAACATTACATGTTGATATATTCTAGTGATTGCTAATAAATAAGGTGCCAAAGTATTTCAACATTCCCATTTCTTTGTACTGCACAGGATGTTTCCCTTCCCTTCCTCCCCCTTTTTTGGTCTCTGCAACAAGGTTTCTAACTGGCTTTTCTGCTAAGTCTGTTGTAACCAACATATTGTACAAGGTCTAAGTCCAGGTCTATAACTATCCACCAAGAACAATCAAGTCTTGTAACACAGGTGGTGTCTTCTATTGCTCAGACCAAAGGTCTTGAGTGTCCCAAGATGTCTTTTCAAAATGGGAAACCTGTGGGACAACGCCTATCATCCCTGACCATTAGCCCATCTGGCTGGGTCTGATGGGAGCTGGAATCCAACATCTGGAGGACCACAGATTCCCAACCCCTGCTGTAGACTAAAATAAATATTTATTTTGCCACTATCCATCCAAGGTCTCAGCCTGCATTCCTTTAAGCAAGAAAGTAGGGATAAAGAAACCCATGTCCTCTTACCATTGCTAAAGCTGAACCCAGCTACTCCACTCTGCAAGGTGTGAGATTCCCCACCCTTGGAGATTTATGGAAACCTGAATGCTTGGGGGGGGGATTTTCCAGCTGACATGGCTGGTACTCCTAATGAGGCTCCCATCTCGCTATGGAATGGTGAAATGCATAGAGCCATTGACACAACCATTCCTGGGTGCCCTCACCATTTCTGTGGAGCACTTAGGTTGCCTTGGTATTCTAGTAACCAGCATGAAATGAAGCAGTGTTGGTAGGTAAGAGTGCAGGTGATGCAAATCTTAGCCCAAACCTGAACAAACACTAGTTTCCTCACAGCAGTGGCAAAAAAACACTTTACTTCTCTGCCACCAGTGCATCAACAAGTAGCTATGTAGCTGAGCTTTTCCAAGTGGTGGATGGGCTTTTGTTATCTGGCCAAGAGACTAGCACTCTGACACATTTGGAGGTCTGCTGTAACAACACTGAGACACAAGAGGGGCAGAATTGCACAGATTCAGACAGTTATGAGACCTGGGAGGGGTTCCATCTTGTCCTCCTGCTATTGAATACCTATACAAAGCACCTGGGATATACTATCAGGATATCTGGAGTGAGGTATCATCATTATGCAGACAAGACCCAGCTGTCACTCTCTCTGTTCCATCAGAATTGGGAGAGGCAGTTAAGGTGTTAAGACCAGTTCTTGTGGGCAGCAGTGGGCTGGATGTGGACCAATAAACTAAACTTGAATCCTGAAAAGCCAGATGTGTTTCATGTCCTGAGTTCTCAAGTCCAGGATGCGGGGGGGTGTGTGTGTGGACTGACTGTTCTGGATGGGCTTGCACACTTCTGGAAGGTGTGACTAGGAGTACATTTTTTTCAGCTACAGCTACAGTTTGGCAGCTATGGCTCTTTCTGGACAAAAATTCTTTGGCTACTGTACTCCATGCTCTGGTAACTTCCAGGCTGCACTATGGTGGTGCGCTCAGTGTGGGGCTGCCCTTCAAGATGACTCAGAAACTTCAAATGTTCTAAAATGCAGCAGCTGGATTACAGCCTTGGGTTCCATTAGTATCTCATCTAAATCCCTGTTCTAAAACAGCTGAATTGGTTGCCAGTTTGTTTCTGGGCACTGATGCTCATGAAATGTATAAAGCCCTAAAGACTTAGACCCCCCAAAAATGAAAGACCACATCCTTCCCTGCATAACCTCTTGGGTATTAAGATCAGCAGAGGGTTCCCTCTTGGTACTTCCAGCACACTTAGAGAAGTGGTGTGTGTGATCCAGGTGAGGGTGTTCTCTGAACCATCCCATAAGCTGTGGAACTCTATCCCCAGAGGAGTGTCTGACACCTTCACTATGCAGTCTCTTAACCCTGGCCTTTGACACTTGCAATGTACTTTTTTAAGACCCACCCTATTCTTGTAATTGTAATTTATTTCAAACTGTTTGGAAGGTTGCCTTTTGAATTGTAGTGACCTGCCCTGGCATCTTAGTATGAAGGGCAGGTAATAAATACATTTATTAATTTATTATTTGAATTCAGTGAACACTTATTTATTTTTGACATTTATTAGTTGCCTCGCCATATAAATTCTCTAGGCGATATACAATAAATTAAACATGCAAGGCTAGCTCTCTGCAGTACTCAAGAATCAAGGAGCGAACTAGGCTAGGTGATGTCCCTGCACATCAGTTTATGTGCTCTTACCAAAGTAGCAAAATCCAGAAACTTACTATGATTTCCAAATCCAAAAATGACTTGCTCTGTTTTGGGAGGGGAGAAGCAGAGCAACAAGATGAATAAGGCCAAAGCTACAACTGGAAACCGTGGGAACTAAATGAGTCAGTGCATTAACCTGAAGTTTCCGGAATGGGTTTTTAAAAAATAAAAATCAAGTATTAGTATACCGTTTCTGTTCGGGATTTTTTTTGGAGGGGGGGCAGGATAGGTAAATAACTTGTTCTCAATCCACCTCTTCAGGAACTGTTCTCACTCTTCCTCTTTCAGAAGATTGATTCAGGAACCCAGCTATGGGGGATCCTGAATATTTTATGAGCGCATGCCATGAAAATGAGTCTTATTCTGCTGTGGCGAAGAAAGTAGGGAGGATGCGGAGCCGATGGAGCTGGGAGGGAAGGCGACGGGTCTTCCTCCTAGTGATGGAAGCCAAGGATACAGGCTGCTCTCCCCGGCCGAGCAGGTCTGCTGCAGGTGCCAGCCCAGCTTCTTCCGGCTCTGGCGGCGGCTGCAACCCGCCGCTACCCGGCAAGGTCAGCTCTTGCATGCCCGCCCCGTTCACTTCCTGCTTGGAAAGCAGCCGCCACTTACCTAGCGCCCCGGGGAAAGTCATGGCAGACGCTCGCCGAGCCTCGGCGGCGCGGGCGGCAGGCAAGGAGCCTTCTTTCCCCCAGCCAGAGCGGACAGGAGTCAGTCGCCGGCTGGCCGGAGGAGAAAGCAGAAGAGGGAGGAGCCGCCGGAGCCAGCAGCTGCTGCTGCCGCACTCCCGCTGCGCTCTGCAGCTCCCGCAGTGAGGCAGCCAGGCCGGCCGGGCAATGCCCGCTGCCCGCTCCGCCCGCCCGCCCCTGTTCTGGGATGGGGTCATCTCCCCAGCCCGGGAAGGACTGGGCGGCGAGGGTGGGGGGTGGGAAGAGGGGTCAGGCTTCAACCTGACGGGGGCGAAACGTTTTGCTTCCTGCCTGGCAAAGGCGGCCCCATCCTTGGCGAGGCGAGAGCAGGCGCCATCTGCTCCCCGCTAGCGCGCGCCTTTCCCGCGGAGGCGCAGGACGGGCTGCCTCGTCTCCTCTCCGCTTCACATCCCCCCTCCCGGGGGGGGGGCGCCCCATTTTCTCTTCCCGCGCCTCTCGGAGCTGCTTCACCCGGGATGCTCACCCAGCGCTGAAGCCCCCCTCCGTCGTCCTATTTTGCCCTGCGCACTGAGTGGCAACGGGGGAGAGCGCGCGCGAACACGCAATTTACAGACACACAAGGCGTAGCTGCGCCGAATCTACCTCAGAGGGGTGTCCTTGGAGAGATGGTCTGTCAGGAAAATGTCGAGCGGTAGCCAGTTCCCGGGCACCCACCTTTCTCCACGCCTCGCTCTCGCGGCAGCAACAGGAGTGGCAGCTCCTCCTCGAGCCTCTCCAGCGCCAGCATGAAACTTCTCCCAAGGAAGAGGAGGGCTCAGGTTACTAAGCGCCGCCGGCTCAGTCCCTCTGGTGGAGAGAGGGCGCCAGGCCGCGCGGGCACGCCTTGCGGGGAAGCTGCCCTTCCCGGCCGAGGCGCTTCGTAACCTGGGCTGCAGTAGCGTGTGTCTCCCCGAGGTTGCGCCGAGAGGGCGCCTGTCTCCTGAGCGTCCCGCTTATCAGCGCCTCGCACGGCTGCAGACACCGAAAGTCTCGCAGCCAGAGGAAAAGAGATTCCTCGGCCCAGACGCTCTCGCTGTTTGCGGGTAGATAACCAACGCGGAGCGTCAACACGGGAGAGTGTGGCGTCGCTTGCCTGACCATTGAATTCAAGGAAGCCTGACGCGCGTCACTTTCTTTGAATCCAAGCGCCAAGTTGCGACGTGCGAAGGCGAAATAGGTTCCTGCGCCTTTAATTAGTTGTGGCGAAAATGAAACTTCTTCGGCAAAAAAAAGTCTGCGCGTCTGTTGAAGGCGCAGGAGCCTTTTTTCGTCTTTTGCTTCGGGGCCACCCTAGCCCTGAGGCTGCAATCGTGTGCACGTTTATGGGGGAGCAAATAATAGTGCAGTTCTGTCGGGATCTGCTCTGAAGTAAGACCTTTTGAGGCCAACAGGACTTGCAAAGTAAACTCTGTGGGACTTGCTGCTTCTGAGTCACCGTCCACATATCTGGAAGGGAGCCGAAGCGCGCTGCGGGCAAAGGCAACCCGAAAGGGCTCTGGCTCACGTCCAGAGAAAGGCTTCCTATTGCCGCAGGAAGGTGGTTTGACCGCATCCTTCCGCACAATGCTGTGTTAGCGTCGTAATAAGCGTTATCATGATTTAGCTGAAACCCATCCAAAACTCCTTGAGGAAACATTAGGCAAGAGTAACTTGCCGTTATTGGGCCCGATCCAGACAAAGCGGAACGTTTTTAAAGGCCCGTTGATTTCACCTGGAGAGATGTAAACATGCACATAGCTCTTCTGTTGACATCAGTTGGATTTACATGAGATTGAATTCCCTGCTATTATGTGTTCAAGGGTTGCTGGAGCAGGAGGGGGGGGGCGTGATCTGGGACAGCAAGTTCCATTCATTTATAAAACAAGAACTCTGTATAGTGTAGATTCTGTATTATATCATAGAACTAACAGTACACAGAAAATATCGTCATGCACAACCCACCCCAGTCTCTGAGCCTGAGAGGCACCAGGGGTTCCAGTGTTTACTTGTGATGTGGATTCTTTGACTGTTGTGATTTTAGGATACATGGTTTTATTCACACATATAAGAAACCTGTGTATAGGATGGAGGGGCTCACAGCATGAACATCCCCACAGATCTTGGTTCTGCTTTAGGTTTCCAGAGGAGCCCTGAAGTCTAACAAGGGAAGAGCAAGACATTTTCCCCTGTCTGCAGCTTTTAGCCTGTTTCCAACTATGGCTATTGTTCTGCCAAGTAGCAAGCTAGGTGAGCTGCTTGGGGAAAGGCCCACTCATTAGTTGTATGACACAGAATAGTTTAATTGACTACGAACCCCAAAATTGGATATCTCCTCCAAACCGGTGCCAAAGTTTTGCAGTCGTTTTGCAGCATTTTGCACTGGTTTGCAGGGGACCCCAAATTTCTGTGTTCATAAATAATGAAGCTGAGCAGAATTACTTACTTGGTTATGCTAAAACCAACCAGCCAGCCAAAGCCATTACCTTGATAAAGGAACTGGTTTGGCAAGCTTCCTTTGCATTCTACTGTCCTGGATGCAGGATCACAGGTTCTGGAAGGGAACCCAGGGTTCCATCCACACTCCCCACCCCCACCCCCAGCTCATAACAGTAGAATATATTATATTAGAGGTCCTCTCCAAGGGCAGTGAGCTTGGGGCTGAGGAAATCCAATAGTACAACCCCATGCCACACTGCAAGCTCCTTTTGCAACTGAGGTGACTTTCAAAAGAAATTTCTGGTGTGGAATGAAATTAAAACCATGCTAGGCATAGTCAAGCCCTCCAGCATTCCTAAAGTAGCTCATTGGATCACAGCCAGTGTAAACTCTATTGGATGCAGTCCCCATAACATTAAGTGAAAATAAAGTTGGTTCTTAAAAAAAAAAAAAAGTATTACTTGACTTAAGAGAGTTTTCTATGAGGCTGGTTCTGGCCAGGACTTAATGCATGCCTAGAATATAGTTCCACAACCTGTTCTGCATGTGGGACTTCTAAATATACAGAGTTCATGTCCTTCACAAGTGAGTAATGGCCAGGCCTCACGCACTTGAAATTAGAGGGCAGAACTAACCATCCGCAGCATTTGACTCCAGGGAGACTAAGCCCCACCATCTCCTATTTAAAAATGATGCACTACCTGCAGTTCCACTGCAGGCAGTGTTGCTTTTTTGCTTAGAGCTGGTGAGAGTAGTGGGAACATTTACTTTATTTCTACATTGGATGGTTTGCACCCCACTGAGCCTGGCAGAGCTGAAAGGGTTTGTGAGTTGCTGACTAAGCACCCTTGGGGAAGTGTGCCTATGAAGCCTAAATGGGTAATGGATGTCAGCCTGTGTCTGGGTTGGTAATTAAACGTTAAGGCATGCGCTTCTTTTAGTAAGATGAATGTGGTTTTTAAAAGTGTCTTGCTGAGGCAGAAAATTTATTGTACAGTACACATTTGCCCCAATATAATTTATCACTGTTGCTGAGCATGTATGTTAAAAAATAACAAGCAGCTGGCAACATACCAGTATGTTTCTTGCTATGTTTTTGTTTATATTTCAATTGTAAGAACCCAAGAAAACCCCTGATGGATCAGACCAAAGGCTTGTTAATTCCAGCATCCTATTCCCTGCAGTGAACAACCAGTTGCCAGGCTATATGTGTAGGCAGCATGGGAGCCTGTGGAACCACAAATCTCATCATCCCTGACCATTGGCCATGCTGGCTGGGGATGAAAGCCAACATCTCCAGTTCTTTCATGTACATCCACAAGCTCCCCACTCCTGCAACATAGCCCTTGCCTGCTGATGCTCTTCAGCCACTGATATTCAGGAGCAGGCTGCCCCAATTCTGGATAAAGCATGTTGCCATCATAAAAAATAGCTGCTGATAGCCTGAGACACAAGAAACTGGCCTAAAGCAATTCTGGTGTAAGTTAAGGTAGCATAAAGCTCACCCGGAGCCCCATTGAGGAATGGAGCTGACTGAGACAGTCTCAGCCTGGCAGAGGGCAAACGAGCCTCTAAAAGAGTATTTGATTTACACCACCCATTTTGCTGGCTTGATTTACACAAGGTTGCCAGGTCACATGAAGGATGCAGGCATATCTCTGACTGAGCTGAGGATGAAGGAATTAAATTGGACAGAGATCTGTTGAATCATAGCCCTACTCATCCTTGCAGATCTTTCTGTAGGACTGGTCCCTCATTCAATATCCATTAATTTGTCTAATCCCTTAGCCATCTAAATTGGTGGCTGTCACCACAAACATTTTGTGCATGAAGAAGTAATACCCTGGAAATATTTTTACACTAGAGGCTAGGATATAAATTGTTTAAATAGGCTATATTTATGTTTCTTATATGAATTTTCAAAACAGTATGACAACTAAAAATAAAAAATCCTCCACATTGATAAAGAAACTGTACACAATTTTATTGTTTGTAATAATACTATGGAATATTGCTTAGAAAACATTTGCCCCCCAAAAGTAATTAGACATCAGATATGGATTAAATTCCATTCTCACAAAATGTATTAAATTGCTTTTAGATTTTTAAGCTGTTTTAAGAAGCTTTATTGGGAGGTGACCCACAAAATGGAAGAAACAAACAAAATCAGTGGTCACGGGATCCAGCAGATTCTTTAGGTAGGATGAAACCACACTTCTTCACGTTTCTACTGCAAGCACAGTCTGCATTCCCACCTATATACCATATGAAACATCTGAGTTGCTGGGGTTTTATCTGTTGTGACCTCATTGATATTATGTAAACAGCAGTTATGCAAGGAATGAAAGCTGCTCAGGCAGATATTAGATTATGTAACACAGTGGATTCTTGTTAGGGGATTTCTTTGTATCTACTGTGTTCAAGGATTTGAGGAAGAGGAGGAAGTATTGAGAAGAAGCCACATTTGCTTTCTTTTTTTATGTGAAATATGTAACCATAGGGAGGTCCCTAGTTCCAGTGCCAACCCTGCTAGGGTAGTAGCGTTGGGGAACCCATCGTAGTCCTTTCTGTCTGCTAATGCCAGCTGCTTATGGGGCACAGGATTTGCCCCCCGTCCATGCTTTATGCTGGTTTCCTCTAGGAAACAGCTGAATTCCAAGTCACTGTCTTGACAAGACTCCCGTCTCTCCTCCCCTCTCTCAGACACTTTAACGACCAGTGGTGCAGCCCAAGCAGCCCTTGGGGGCAAACCAGCCCTGTAGGGTGTTCAGAAACCAGTGCAGCCCAGATATGAAATAAAGCAGGTCATTCAGATGGAGGATTTTGAAAAATGTATTGGGAGAGAGCGAGAGAGAGCAAGTATGCAGCCCCAAAATGGAACTGAAACACTTTATCAGCATATTGAGCTAACTAATCCTACACTTAATCCAAACTAACGCTGCAGAACGTCCTCCGATGCTGGAAGCTGCAGGCATCCGTTGCAGCTTGGGGGTTCAAAAGGTTACATGGCCACAGCCCATCTCTCGCCTTGCTAGACAGGATTTAATTAGGAACTTTGTGTGTTTAGGAAGGGAGGTGCCTTATTCTCTAGGCTTAGTGGAGGGCAGGACTCTTGTCACAAACTATGGTGCCCTACTTCCCCAGGTGACAAGAACTAAAAGGGCAACATTATAGGATTTGCCTGAATGCGGGAAAGACCACTGGAGACTCATGATTACTACAATACCTATTGATTTACCAATATACACACGCAGCATAGGGGAAACAGACAAGCAACCAGATAGGCACGACCAGAAAAGTAAGATCAGTTTTTTCAAAGCAAATTGCATGCTCTGCAGCCCCACCCCCCAATACCATAGAAACTAGCAGAAGAGGTGAAAAGGTCAGGCTGCATTTTATGTGCAAACAGCTTCTTTCCACACGCAGCATAGACAGGCAGAACACTTCACTCAAGCTGCACCTGGCAAGGAGATGGTCAATGAAAGACAACTTCTTCAGCTGTACCATAAAGTCTAGGGAACAGGGTCACCTCCTCCCTTGACAAACAGCATTTCTACTGTGTCTTTCGGAATGATTTTGAGAAGGAAATGTGGGCTGCATTTCCCTCATCATAGTGCTAACACAGTGGTTTGGAAAACAAGCAATGACATCCCCACCCCTCATCTGGGCTCCCAAACGCCCTGGAAGTGGGGGGGGGGAGGAGGAGGAGGAAACAGCCTCAAGTGAGGAAAGATGACCCTGCAGGCATGGAAGGGGTTCAGCATCCCTCCCTCTTGCCTACTGATCCCTGCACTCCCATTACTTGAGCAAATGCATGGCTAAGACCACACATTTGCCAACATAACACCTCCTTTTGCTCTCACCCTGGCCTGCTGGTTAAGAGTGTGGCACTTGCAAGGGAGAAAAGGTAGGCAGGTGAGTGGTGCTGAAGCCTTGCCTTGCCTGTCAGTTCACATCCACCCACCTGCGAGGATCCCCACCCATGGCCCAAACACAAGCGCAGATGACGGCATTGCTCTGGAAGGGCCACCGTCCCCCACTCCAGGCCAGAGGAGGACAGTGTCTCACAGGACTACTCACATTCAGAAGATTCATTCCCAGGGGCAGCCCTCATCTCCCAGCTTGCCTTATGAGCCAACCACCCTAGAAAAAAGACAGTGGCCCTTTAAGGGCACAGACAGATCCTCAAAGGGGGCAGGGCCAGGAGCAGGGATAATCTGAGCAATCCTCTGAAGAGTTCAGAGCATCTCCCTGATGCGGCAGCCTCCCCTCCATTGGTTAAAATAAGCGAGTCACCATTCTCACAGGGATGTCCACTTCTGACTGGTTTATGTAGTACTTGCCCTGATTCAGGAAGATGAGACTCTGCAACCCCCAAGCCACGGAGATAGGTAACTCTACAACCTTTAGAAGACATTTGAAGGCAGGCCTGTATAGGGAAGTTTTTTTTTTTAATGTTCAATGTTTTATTAAGTTTTTATATATGTTGGAATAAAGGACACGAGTGGTGCTGTGGGTTAAACCACAGAGCCTAGGATTTGCCAATCAGAAGGTCGGCGGTTCGAATCCCCGCAATGGGGTGAGCTCCCGTTGCTTGGTCCCTCCTCCTGCCAACCTAGCAGTTCAAAAGCATGCCCAAAAGTGCAAGTAGATAAATAGGTACTGCTCTGGCAGGAAGGTAAACGGTGTTTCCGTGCACTGCTCTGGTTTGCCAGAAGTGGCTTAGTCATGCTGTCCACATGACCCGGAAGCTGTACGCCGGCTCCCTCGGCCAATAAAGCGAGATGAGCGCCACAACCCCAGAGTCGGTCACGACTGGACCTAATAGTCAGGGGTCCCTTTACCCTATATATGTTGGAAGCTGCCCATCTGGCTGGGGCAACCCAGTCAGATGCATGGGGTATAAATAATAACATAATCATCGGAATAGGATGTCCCTATTTTCATCAGAGAAATGTGGGTGGGTATGTTTGCCTTGACTGGATTTGACTCTGCTTTATTTATTTTATTTCTTCGTTTATATCCCACTTTTACTTCAAGGCGTGGTATACATGTTTTCCCCTTTCCCATCTCATCCTCACAACAACCCTCTGAAGTAGGTTAGGCTGAAAGAAAGAGTGGCTAGCCCCTATGAGCTTCAGGGCTGTGTTGGGATTTGAACCCTGGTCCCCCAGGCCCTAGTCCAACACTCTAACCATTACACCTTGCTGGCTCCCAAACTGTGCTGGCTATAGCTGCCTTGACCTGGTCTTCCCAAATGTGACTTGACTTTATATGTACCGTTAGTCTGCCCTGCCAGTGGCTGCCACTGTCCCAGTCTGCTTTCCCTGTGAGCTCTTCCTTATGCCTGCCTCTCTCTTCTGTTGGGCTAATTTATGAGATGATGATGATGATGAGCCAGCTGGAGAGCAAGCAAGTGGGATGGAGTGGAGGACCCAACTTGGAAGAAGAGGATGGCAGGGCAAGGGTTAAACACTTTCCTGATGGTGCACTATAACTTTCCTGCCACCTTTTCATTACTGCTAACTTGACAAGCTATGTACTTTTGTAAATGAAGAAAATCTTTGATAATAATAAAAAACTAGGCATGTAGTTTGGAAATCCCACCGTTGCCCCATAACATGTATTTCTGCCCTAACATTTCACAGAATGGATAGCCCTATTTTTTCCACAGGCAGTGAAAAAGTATATTTCTCAGACAAAAAGGGAAGAGAGTTATTGCAAAGGCAACTGAAGCCAGGCTGGATTAAGGAAACTTCACATCTTACTGCTTGCTTAATCAAGCCATTTCTCCCCCACCCCGGCCTTAGTTTTGTTGGAGAAGGAAGTAGATTTCAGAGTTTCTGGCCTGATGCCCAGTAAAGGTTGGGCAAACTTTTCTTCATAGCTTTTCCTGACAATATGAACTATTACAGGAACAGATGGCCTGTGGCACCCAACACCTACTCCATTTTACTTTCTGTATCAGAAGAAGATTCTCTTTAAGCTGACCTCTCTCTACATAGTATGAATAAAACCAAGTGCAGGCAAATACGATGCAGGGCTAGAAAGCACTCCATGGAAGCCACAAGTGATCTCTACAAATGAAGATGGAGACGCTTTTAAAAAAATCAGCACAAGTCTCAATCAGTGATTTATAATGAGCAGCTGTTCCACTATTTTATTGTGTTTTGTTTGCAAAATGTGCTGCCTGTTCGAGATCATTTGAACAGGACAGGACAGGAGCTGGTTCATTCCCAGATGAGTCACTGGGCAACCAGTGTTATTAGCTCATTTCACTTGATGTCTTCTTGAGAGTCTGACAGGTGGGGGCAGGCCCACAGGTAGGATCTGCTGATAAAGACTGTGTGGTCAGGTAGGTCTAAGCAGGACTGGGCAAGAAATAATCCAGGCAAAATGACTGACAAACCCAAATGTCTATAAATATTAATGACTGAAGGCAGGCTTAGCTAAAAAGTTAATGCAGCTCTCTATTGGTATCTGCAAACATATATAATTTGTGCACTGAGCTTACACTGGAAGCACACTTGTCTCATTTTGTTTAGACATAAAATCTTCACTCCCAGACGGATCTTGGGGGGAAATAAGTTTTGCGTACACCATGCAGAGAGCTAAGGCTGCAATCCTACTCAGACATATTCTATTAGAGTCCTACTTAATTCTGTGGGGCTTACTCCCACAGATATGTGGGGTTAGCACTGTAGCCTTAGTGTCCACTTGCTGACGTCCAGCCAGTCTCGCTCCTCCTATCACCCTGGCTGCAAAGCTGTTTCTGCTTTCAAGAAGGAGGGCTATTAATAGAATAAGTGCACTTGCAGCATTGGAGAAATGAAAACGGCAGGGAAGGGGGATAAGGCAGACTGCTCAATCAGTGTTTAATGCTGGGCTGAAATCTAATTAGAGCAGGAGTGGAGAACCTGCACTCTTTTGATGGGAGTTGTAGGACAACAATGGAGGGCACCACGTTGGCTTGACCTGTGCTATGGTGTCCAGGTTGTGCACCAGCTGAGGGTGTGGTTGGATTGGATGTGCTAAATGACCATCTATAGGTCCAGGAAAAGCTCATGCCCACGAGTGAATGGGACATTACTGCGTTACTTCTGGTATTATAAAGCAATGCTGGAAACTGCTTGTTGTGTTTTAGGTACAAGAGAACTCCATCTTAGTTCACTTTCCAGTTATTTCTCACCTCCCCACACTTCCAGTGGCTCCTTCCAGACCCTCTCCTAAAGGAGGTTTCCTTTAACAGCTGCTGGCTCTGCCCACTGCTGTTCTTGCTATGCAGATACCGGCAGATCTGAAAGAGTTTGTAACCACTGCATCATAGAATCATAGAATTGTAAAGTTGGAAGGGACCATAAGTGTCATCTAGTCCAACCCCCTGCAGTACAGGAATCTTCTTGCCCAACATGGGGCTCAAACCATAAATAAGAAGACTATTCTGATGATGATCTGGCTCAAGACAGTCCACTGCATGAGGCAAAGAACAAAATGGCAACACACCTGCCCCATTCCACAAAGAGAAGCCCATTGTAGTGGCAGTTGAATCTTATTTCCATACTAGGAATGGGACAGCATTCTCCACTGCACTGAAAGACAGTAGGCTAGCTTGGGAGGTCAAAGCAGGCTGTGGAGCAAAGAGAGAGATCTGTCCTCCAAACCTCACTGACATCCCCTTCCTCTCAGCATCTGTTGCCTAAGATTGCTGCTTCACTCTGTCTAATGATAGGGCTGGCCCTCATAACATTAATTAGCACTGATATTCTATGACAATTTTGTGACTCATCTAGGATGAACCAGTAATCAAAATCCACAACAGCAAGAGCACTTTTAGAAGAAAATGATTGTACAGTCACCTTCTATCTGAAATTCGTAGGCTGGCTCCTTTTGCCTGGAAACTGCAGTAAAATTGGCAAATGTTCCATTACTGTGCTACTTCCAGATCTATTTAATGATTTATAATCCTCTGAAACAGCTCATTCAAAATGTAGCAATTACTGTGCAATTATCAGCCAGGCATTGTACAGCCCAGCGGCTGAGTGTGCAGCCTAAACAGACCTATGGTTACAGGCAACAATAGGGTGCAGAGCTGGAAGCACTTATTTTAGCCCTGATAATGTTGTTTTCTCTAACTAACCTGCCCTCCCGCATGCAAAAAAAAAGTGCTTCAATGAAGTTGAAGTGGAGAGAAAGGGGATAGAGGAGCCATTCTGCTTAATGTCACCAGAAAAATAACATATTTGAAATGCTGTAGTTATTACATGAATGTGACTTGAGAGAATTCATGAGGAAGGAGGTAGATGTGACAGAGAACAGGGCCGGCCAACCCATGAGGCAAGGTGGGGTAACCATCTCGGGTGGCAGGATCTACAGGGGCAGCAGATTCAGCCTCCAAGGAATGCCTTGCCTGCTGCTGTTGCCTCCTCAGCAACCCCCTCAAGAAGAAAGGCAAAGGCAGAGAGTGCAATGAAACATTAAAAGAAAGTGTGATTGTTTGCCTTAGACAGGCCTGTAATGACTGGCTGGCTTAGGTCCCATAATGTCTATCACCTGAAAACATTTTGCCATCATCCTAGCCCACTTTTTTCTACTTTTCTGACTGGCAGTGGCTCTTCATGATCTCAGGCTGAGTTCCCATTTTTGACAGGATATGACAGGGATCGAACTGCAGGGATTCTTGAAGAATCACAGGGATTCTTGAAGAATCACAACCACTGCTCATACAGCTCTCTGAATTTTAGCTTCATTCATTCCAATTATTTAGCAATTGCTTCTCAAAGCCAAGCCCTCACAAAGCACCACATTGCAACTTCACTATCAATTACCAACAAGCGCAGAATGGCAGCATCTTCAATCATGACATTTGCTGGTGTCTATCTATGGCCCATCTACTTTGAGCATTTTGGCATCTGCTAAATTGTTGGACGGAAATGACTGGATCATTACAGAGAGCTAATCCTGTAACTATTGTTTATAAATTTCTAATGTTATTTGTTAAGGAAGAAGTTCAGAGAGGTGTGGAAGTATCATACAACCTTAAAAAAAATGGGAAGTTGCTTTAGAATTTATACAGGATGTTTCCTTAGACTTGAAATTGAGATTAAGCCAGCAAATATATATATATATAGAGAGAGTATATTGGACTCTACAATATCTGTATAGGAAGACACTATGTAAATAAGATAGATGTTGGCGGTGTAGTGCTGAGAATGCCTCGTTGAAGCACATGATGTACAGTGATAAATTCATTTGGTCTGTAGTTGTTATCCACATCAATTTTGAATTGATGAAATACAAAATTGATATTTGCAGATGTTCATGTTCTTTCAAAATGCTTTCCTGTAGTGTGGGGATTAACAGCAGGTTGACAAAAGTGGCCTTTGCAAGCCCTTCTGGTTGCTAAGAGACTTCTACTTCGAGCCTGAAAGGATAAATACGCACATTACACAAAAGTCTGTGGGCGCCACAGTCCTGGCTACATTTGAACGTATTTCATATAGAGGTGAAAGGCACCCAGAAGAACCTTCCTTGGACAGTTGCTTGACAGACAGTAGGCTAACAGATATAGTGTCCTTTATGGTTCACATTCCTCGTTAGGAAAGCATTGTGCTGGTGAAGCATATCTTGCATTGCACTAATGCAGTGGTCCTTCTCCCTTATACGATAGCCTCCCAGCTAGTGTATCTTCTGCCCTATAGGAGACAGCAAGATTTACTTGCCAGTCAGCGTGTTTGAACTGATTTATTAAAGTGAAGATAATACCAGAGGTGCTGCCGTCCTGTGTTTAGTCTCTTATTTACACATCATAGCTGCATTCAGTTAATGCGTGGAGGGGAAAGCGGGGTCATTTCTGGTACCCGTCTACCCAGATATCCATGCTTTTAAGTGAAGATCTGAACAGAACCTACATGCTTTGGCTCTGTATGCACAGTTGCCCTGCTTTCTGCAATGCTCCAAACTGTGTAGAGAGAAGCTGTATGTGTACAACTTGTACACATGCATGTTCCATTCAGCTCTTCATGTGGGCACATGAAGGTGGAGATGGGGACCGCAGGCAGGTACCCAGTTCTCTAACCTCATCTATGCATTCACCAAATGCACATTTGTCATGTGAATATGGCCGTACAATTGCATTATATCAGTTCAATTAAACTTTTTGTTTCACTAGCCATAAGCCATGGCATCATTCAGAAGGAGAACAAAAAACAACAACAATAACCATAAAAATCATCGGGCACCACACATACAATAAAAACATGGTCACGGCTACTAAAATTATTTGTTGCATTAAATCAAATAGAATAGCAGAAGATTCTCATGTAAGATGTGCCAAATTAAATATCTGGAAACCCCTTGCAGTTGACCGCTATTTTATCTAGTTCCTTCCTCCTGATCTTCTTAGCTGCCAGTGCATAGAGTGCTACTTTATAAGTAACAAAGTCGTCAGTGTCGCTCAGCAGCCATTTCACCCTTTCCACCCTATTCAAATGTGTTCCATTCGTAAACAGGGGTTTTATAAATCGGTCTCTTGGGTTTATCACAGGCACTGTGATAAATAATGGCACAGGTCCTCGACACAGGGTTGTCCACACAGACAGAGTCTCTCTTCGTAATGCACTTTGCCGTACCATCCACCGAGGGCATCGATTGGAATCATAGTTCTGTAAAAGCGATTCTTAGTATGGCAAGTGGGAGCTTTGTCAGGTATCTGGATCGGGCATGCTCCGTTTTGATAAGTGGGAACCATGGTGAGCTCTTGGTAGAACCGATCATGTTTAGATCCTTTTCTGCATCAGGCCTAAAGAGACAGTCTCTTAAGTGCCTCTTATCCATCTTCATGGTCACCTGGAGATCTTGTAATTGATATTGGGACAAGAGGCACTGGATGTCAGCCTTCCAGCATTTGGTCTGTTCCTGTTCTCTGTAAGCCATAATGGGGAATCTCTCCTCTGAAAGAGATTGAAGTCTTTTCACATAATTTAAGCACAGGCAATCAATTCTAGCCTGTATTGTTATCACGTCAGCTTCAGCACCAAGAAGAGCAGCTGGAGTCCTGTTGGGGAGTGAGAGCACTTTCCTGAGGAATCTGTTCTGCACTATTTCTAAGGCTTTGTTAGCCTTTGGGTCCATGCCCCATATCACTACTCCATAGAGCATCTGGGAAACCACTTTGCTGGTAAAGATTTTCAGCACAGGTTCTAGTAACTGACCACCCACCGTAAAATAGAATTTCATTAATGCCCCACAAGATTTCTGTGCTTTGAGTTTCATAGCCTCAATGTGCCCCTTCCATGATAGTGTCTCAGTGAAGTGAACTCCAAGATAGCTGAAGGAGTGTGTTTGCTCCAGATTCTGCTGATCCATTTTCCATTTAAATCTGGGACTACGCTTCCCAAAGACCATGATTTTGGTCTGGGAGTAATTCACGACGAGGTCTTCCCGCTTGCAGTACATGCTAAACACTGTAAGCAGATTGTTAAGACCTAATCGGGAGAGTGATAGGAGCACCACCTCATCGGCATACAGCAGACAAGATATTTTCCTATTACTAATTGATGGGCCGGGGGATTGCACCAGTGCTAGGTGTGGCACCATATCATTTATATAAAAGTTGAAAAGTGTGGGAGCCAATATGCAGCCTTGTTTCATGCCTTTTGATGTCTTGAATGCTTCCGACAGACCTCCCTTTAAACCCACTCTGACTCGTCAATTGCATTATAGTTGCAGGGGCAGAATACAAGATTCAGGTTTTGAACAGAAGCTCAGATGTTTCTGTGCACGGAGTGGTATCTGCATTTTATGGGGTCTTACAAATACAGTAGTACCTCGGATTAAGAACTTAATTCATTCCAGAGGTCTGTTCTTAACCTGAAATTGTTCTTAACCTGAAGCATCACTTTAGCTAATGGGGCCTCCTGCTGCCGCTGCACCGCCGGAGCACGATTTCTGTTCTTATCCTGAAGCAAAGTTCTTAACCCAAGGTACTATTTCTGGGTTAGCAGAGTCTGTAACCTGAAGCGTCTGTAACCTGAAGCGTATGTAACCCGAGGTACCACTGTAAATAGTTATTTGCCCTGTAGGAAACTGAATAATAGAACAGTGCAGGAGAGAAAACATGCAGGCAGTGCCATCTGGTGTTCAAATTGAAAATGACTCAAAGTAAGGTATTCATTTTGAATTATGAAAGAAGAAGACACATTTAAACCTAGGGAGGCAACTAAATGTAACAAAGCAAACAAACATGATTGTGTAGAATCATGTCTAATTCTGTGCACGAGCAGACTTGAACTTATATGAAGGACCATCTTTTAGTGCCACTGCCTGATGTCTTCCATTGTCACCCCTACTTCACTGGTTTCCTCCTTTACAATCCCTAGTTGTTGAACATTTACAGAATGAAATTTCATTAGGATGATTCACTGCGGGTATCATTCTAAACCAGTGGTTCCCAAAACATTTTCCCCACAGGCCACTTGAATACTGCTGATCATCTTGGCAGGCCACTTAATGATTCCCTCCTGCCTCTTCTAGTAATTGGAATATGCTGTATTATATGCCGCATGATTCTTAAATATACTTTTCTTGCTTCTTTTACTTCTTATTTTCTATTTTACTGTATCACAATTTGCATTCCTTAGAATTCAGATTGCAATACAGTGGAATACAATATAAGAAATAAAAGAAGCAGGAAAAATACAATGAAGATATGAATATTCACATGCTACAGACTACCTGAATGCAGTTTGTGGATTGCTGGTGGTGCCTGACCCATAATCTGGGAACCTGTGTTGTAAATTATATACTTCCTTCTGAAAAGACATTTGCACTAAAAATGGCAGGCCTGGCACGCACACAAAATCTATAGAAACTGGAGAAGATGCTTTGGAAATAGCCACTGTGGTTTGAAAAGAGTGAATAAATGGAATGCCAGGGCAAGAGGACTGTGTGCAAGTGTTTTTGATAGTAGGAGCAGGGGGAGCAGAATCTCTATATCCAGCCATCAAAGGTGTAAATACCACATACCCACATGATAAGAACATAAGAACAGCCCAGCTACTGAATCAGACCAAAGCATCCTATTCCTACAGTGGCCATAGCAACACGTAATGATAGTAGTAGTAGTAGTAGTAGTAATAATAATAATAATAATAATAATAATAATAATAATAATAATATATTTATACCCTGCCCATCTGGCTGGGTTTCCCCAGCCACCCTGGGCAGCTCCCAATTGAATATTAAAAACAAGATAAAACATCAAACATTAAAAACTTCCCTAAACAGGGCTGCCTTCGGGTGTTTTCTAAAAGTCAGGTTGTTGTCACACCCCCCCCCCTTTGTGGTAGCAAAATCCATTGTTTTAACTATTGGTTAACTATACACTATTTCCTTATGTCTACCCTGATGCTCCCACCATTCAATTTAATTAGATAACCTCGGATTCTAGTATTATGAGAGGAGAAAAGCGTCTCTTTATCTGCTTTCTCCATGCCATGTATTGTTTTATAATTCTCCATTATGCTGCCATCCCCTTACTGGATTCATTTCTTTCTACCTGCTCTCAGCTCCGTCAGGCCTATTAGCTGACTAAGAAATTCCTGTCCTGCTTTTCTAATTCAGATGGAGTACTCAAGCTGGCTAACATCAGTAATAAAAACAATGAAATGGTAAGAAGAATCAAAGAGTGAAACAACTCCCAGAGAAGGACCAGCTCTATCATTAGGCAGAGTTGGCCTCTGCAGCAACAGCACTCCTGGCTAATCTCCCTGAGCCCCCTCAGCCATAACCCTCTCTTGTTCCTTTGTCTTTCCTAGATCCATCCCCCACATCTGATCTGCTACCTAAAGGGTACTGGAGGATATTACCCAAGTAGCAGTGTTGAAAGAAGATGCAAGTGCCAGTTGTGTCAGCTTCTGTACATGGGACTGGCAGGGCGCACCATCTTGTCTTTTACCTCAGGCGGCAAAATGTCTTGTGCTGGCTCTGGAAGGCAACAAAAAGAACCAGATATTAACAAGACTGAAAAAGCATTTTAAAGGCCATTTAAGCTAGCAGCCACAAAATGATTACAGTTTAACAATTAAAAGCCTGGGGAATGGAAAAATTCACCTGACGAAAAGGAAAAGGAAAAGGAAAAGAGTTACATCTGCACCATACATCTAAAGCTCATGCATGGCTTCCCCCTCCCCAAATAATCCTGTGAACTGTAGTTTGTACCTCACAGAGGTATAAAAAGGTAAAGGGACCCCTGACCATTAGGTCCAGTCGTGGCCGACTCTGGGGTTGCAGCACTCATCTCGCTTTATTGGCCGAAGGAGCCGGCGTACAGCTTCCAGGTCATGTGGCCAGCATGACTAAGCCGCTTCTGGCGAACCAGAGCAGCGCACGGAAATAGCATTTACCTTCCTGCTGAAGCGGTACCTATTTATCTACTTGCACTTTGAGGTGCTTTCGAACTGCTAGGTTGGCAGGAGCAGGGACCGAGCAACGGGAGCTCACCCCATCGCGGGGATTCAAACCGCTGACCTTCTGATCAGCAAGTCCTAGGCTCTGTGGTTTAACCCACAGCGCCACCCGCGTCCCCACAGAGGTATAATCCCCAGCAAGCTACAGTTCCCAGGGTTCTCGGGAGGGGGAGCCATGGGCTTTAAATGTTAGTGTGGGTGTGACTAAAGGCAGCAAAGCAGATGCCAGCAGGGCTGAAACCAAACTCTTCTTTGCCTGAGCACCCCACAGAGGTGTTCCATTACCTAGACCAATTAACAAAAGTAAGCTTTCCTTGCCTACCACAGTGGTACCTCTAGTTATAAACTTAATTAGTTCCGGAGGTCCGTTCTTAACCCGAAACTGTTCTTAACTAGAGGCATGCTTTCGCTAATGGGGCCTCTTGCTGCCACTGCGCTGCCGGCACACGATTTCCGTTCTCATCCTGGGGCAAAGTTCTTAACCCAAAGTAACTCTTCCAGGTTAGTGGAGTTTGTAAACCGAAACATTTGTAACCTGAGGCATTTGTAACTCGAGGTACCACTGTATTTCTTAAAAGGGGTATGTTTGAACCACAGAACAAGCCCATTCCAATCTGGGTATGTGTGTGTGTGTGTTTTAACCTGCTATTACTTAATTCCTTTTGTCACATCTATAAAAGTGATGGTCAGATTCCATCTGGCATCCGTGGTGGACATCTTTAACACATCAGCTAATTCAGGCTGGAAATCAGGAACTTTCAGGAATCAGCTGAATTTTTTTCCTTTAACACTTTCTTAATGCTAAGGATAGACTGCTATAATGGAGCTGTGCTTGAAGACTATTGGAGAGCAGCTGGTGCAGAGCAACCAAACATGGTGGGCTGCCAAAATCACATGACATCACTAGTGCTCTGGTCTCTGCACTGGCCTCTGTCAGTTAATGGTTGCCTGGCAGCACTATTCCAGATGCTCGTTTTGATCTCTGAAACTATATGAAGAAAGAAGAAAAAATGTTCCAAACTTTTCCAAGATCTATTTGTGCCTGCTGCCGGGAAACAGAATAACTGTGTACCCCTCAGAGATGTGTTCCTATTATTTGGAACACTTCACGCTGATGTGCTGCCATATTTCTCTTTTCAAAATGTAGCAAAACTGGAAAATTGGCTGAAAGACCAAAATCTGAGGTTTGATTTAGCTACTGAAGTGGTCTCTCTGTTTGCTTTGCTTCAAATGGTCAAAGTAGTCATTGAAAAAGGGGGAAAGGGGTCTGTCTCTTTGGGAAAGAAGGTAATACTGGCTAAAGAAGAAAAGTCACAAAGGGATTTTGTTGTTGCTTGAATTGTTGTGCTAGCAGAAATCCCACAATGGGGAGAATCAGCAGGACCCCCAGAACAAAGTTTCCCAGACAAGAAACATTTTACTGTACCTACAGCTTTTTAAATTTTGTTGAGCGTTGTAGCCAATACTAGTCTTATTCAGAGTACACCTATTGAACTTATGGGCATGACTAAATTAATTGATTTCAGTGGGTCTGCTGTGAGTAGGATTTAGTGGCATATAACTCAAAATCATAACCTTGGCTACAATTTTAATGAAGGATTTGCATGCCAATTGTTATAACAGAATTTGTGAAGAAGGTACACCCGTATTAGGAGGTGGTATAGGGGAAGTGCAAGTAGATAAATAGGTACCGCTCTGGCGGGAAGATAAAAGGGAGTTTCCGTGCACTGCTCTGGTTTGCCAGAAGTGGCTTAGTCATGCTGGCCACATGACCTGGAAGCTGTACGCCGGCTCCTCGGCCAATAAAGCAAGATGAGGCCGCAACCCCAGAGTCGGCCACGACTGGACCTAATGGTCAGGGGTCCCTTTACCTTTACTATAGGGGGAAAGAAAGAGAAGTGTTCTGTGACACTGGTGTCCTGCTTCTGGGATTCCTATAGGCAACTTGGTTGGCCACTGTGAGAACAGGATGCTGGATTAGATTTGACTCCAGCAGGGCTCCTCTTCTTTTGTTATTCCATGTTCTCCATACAAGAGGTGTCTGGACCTTCATAAGCTATCCCATACTAGCAACATGCCTGCCACATGGGGCGTGTGGCTGAGTGCCAGATTCAAGTTGGCCAGATCAGAGTGCTGTAGCAGTTAAGAGTTTGGGACGAAGATTGAGGAGACTCCCCTCAGCCCTGAAGTTGACTTCGGATGACCTTGAGCAAGTCATCATCTCTCCTGCTGCTGCTACAGGAAAAGAAGGCACTCAGGAGGCTTCTACATTTTTGCCTTGCTTCAACAATGGAATCTTTTCAACACATATACATACGGAGAAACTGGAGAACCTTCCCAAGGGCATAACCATATTGTCAACTGTTTTGTACCAAATGTAGACTTTCCCTCAGTAAAAGGTTAATTGTGTCACAGTGCATCTTTCATCATGGAAAAAATTCTGAGCCACCAGCATGAAGATCATGGGCAAACGTCTGTCTTAAAAGGAAAAATGCCAGTGTCTCTTCACACCAAAATCAGGTCACCAAAGATTTGGTCAAATACCTCATATGGCTTCTGGTGTTTTAAAAGGCCAAGGATACTGGTGAGCCTATCCAACAGCTGTGCGTTATGGAAATGTTGTGATGGACTGAATTTAAATTGGATCTGGTTTTCTCCTTCAAGGGATTGTGGATTGGCCAGGAACTGAAAATATGTACTCGTCCAGATTAAATATTTGTCTAGAACTTTGCGAAGACTCTCTGCCGGGCCATGCACTTGTTGCATAAAATCTGGAGGTTGCTCTTCTTTATTTCCATGAATTACATAAGTGAGTCCTGTGTTATACATGGCTGGACAGAAACGATTGCTTATTGTGAGTCAAACCTATTCCTAATATTGACTGACATTAGAACAAGAAGCGTCTTACTTTAGGTTTGCCTTCTTGTAGCACACGTGTATGGTGTGACTACCACGTTTACTTCTGACACAGTAAAAGACCGCCCAATATGTTTTTAGGCTGTCATTTACATGATGAAAATCAGCCTTCACCAACCTAGTGCCCTCCAAAAGTTTTGGAGTACAACTCCCATTGGCACATGCTGGCAATGGGTTGATAGGGCTGTAATAAGTATTTATTGTGAGCGTGCTTCTGACAGCTGACATGCAATAGACTGGGAAGCCAAAATGGTCGCCAGTGCAGTAAAGCATTAAATACTAAATGCCATCATGGGGAGCCTCTCAGGTATTTGTTAATGAATCATATTTGATGCTAGGAAAAACAACATGCACAGTCTATTCAGTAGTCAGCTGGAAGTGCCTGTAATGTTGAAAAAGGAAGTTGCACAGACCCTGTTTGCACCTACAGGCCACCTATGCAATATCCTCTTTCAATGTTCCACAGAAGCACCGCCAGCCAAATGTGGAAGTGATCGCACAGGAGGCTGGTGGCACTAATGTCCAAATCTTCTCTGGAAGAGGGTAATACTCATGGTCCCTCTTCCTGTAACTTCATCCATAGTTAATTGATAGTTCTGGGTGAAGTTTTCTTGAATATAAACTCAGCTGATAAGACATCTTTTATATAATGACACCAACCACAATCAGAAAATAAGTTTCAAATGAGATCAAAAACAATGCTATTCCATTCCAATTGCAGGATTCCAATGAAGTCTCAGCAAAGAAGCCTCCAAAGTTCTCCGAATTTCCACCAATGAACCTTTGAACCCTGCCCACAACAAAGGTTACTCAGTGGTAGCAGTGGCAACTGGCAGGCCTCTATCCAAGGCCTCCATTCCTTACTGGCACCTGGAATGCCAAAATGGCAGCCTGCCAGGAAACAGAGTTTTCCAAACTGCTTAAGCAAATTAGCAGGGAGCCCAGAAAGCTTCATGCCTCAGGGCTTCTTGCTCATCCCAGGTGTATTCCAGGTGTGAGGAACCCTGGGGCATGTACTGAATACACAAGGACCCAGAAAAAGCATATGCCCTGGGGCCTCCTGGCTGATATTCTCACGCTTAGAAGTTCAATCTGTAATGTAGCCAACTATTATGAGCAGAGTGATGGATTGCCAGCATCTGCTCCTTCCAATAATTTGCCAGGATACATCAACCTCCATCAGTTTGCCATCCATTGCTTTTCTCCCAACTCTGGGATGTGAAACAAAAACAAATATGGCTGATGTCTTGAATATTGCCAGCGTTTTATCTCTGCTGTGTTCACCTGCTTGTCCTGTCCCTCTCCATGCCTCATTAGTGACCAATAGTGCATCTATAATAGTCTGATAGCATGACTCCATGTTGCTTGTTGTCCACCATTAGTGACCAATGGTGCATCTATAATAGTCTGATAGCATGACTCCATGTTGCTTGTTGTCCACCAGTTAGCAGGCTCCAGTGATCTGGGCTTTGTTGTGGAACAAGACCTTGGTCTAGTTAAATGTAGTTAAGACTTTAGTGACTTCAAAATATAGTCACTATTAATTTTTGTGTGGGATACATTAGGCATGTACCTTCACTGAGCATGTGCAGCTTTGCATGTTAAGCTCACATAAATCTTAGCACCATCATGACAATAGGAACAACATGGTGTTTGCAAATGTTGCTATGCTGCTCTGCACATTTAATTGGGAATAAGCACCAATAAGGAAACAGAAAAGATACTGTGGTGACATTAGTGGACCCTGTCATGCCAAAGCCTTGCCTAGCTGCTGATCCATAGCCTGTTTGTTGCCGCCCCGATCATCTGCTGCTCTTTGGGTGGTCAGTTCAAGACACCTGGGCTGTGGAGCCCAGGACCATATCTCTGCATCGTTGTCTGGGGCACCTTAAAAGACCCACAAATTCACAGGGCTTTCCAAACTTGGGTCTCCAGCTGTTTTTGGACTACAACTCCCATCATCCCTAGCTAGCAGGACCAGTGGTCAGGGATGATGGGAATTGTAGTCCAAAAACTGCTGGAGACCCAAGTTTGGAAAGCCCTGCACTAAAGCATGAGCTTCTATTATAAGCTTATACTATATACCTATCTATCATCATGTCTTTGGGATGCCTGTCCCTATATGTATTCATAAAATGTTTGTGACTGTCAAATAATTCCATCTTTATCCATGTTTCTGGGTGACTGGTTACCACAATAAGCTTCCCATGTTGGCACCATCCAAGTGTTTGCTGTTGCTATAGCTGGAAGTTCTTTTTAAAAAATGCTTAGATAATTTGTATATTCCAGCAATACTTCTGATTGGTCACACACATCTGGGGATCAAATGCTGATCATTACCAGATTGGGTAATGTTGTCTGCTGGCATTTACCAGAGTGGTAGTAATAAGTTATATCCTAGGATTTCAACAAGGCTATTTCTAATTCTCTCAAGTTTCCATTTTTCTTACAGATGGGGCATTTGAAAATTGGGCATTAAAATATTTAGAGGCTGATGTAAGTGAGCGATGTTAGAACTAAGTGCTTCAAATAACTACAAGATGCCTTGTTTAGCAAAGAACATTTCTACCATGTTGGTTAGCATCGCACAAAAATAAAAGATACAGTGGTGTAACTGAATGGCATAATCATTCTGTTGATGTGTTAAGTTTCGCTAGTTTTCCAGAGACTGTATTATCGTTTGCTTTGTGGTATGTTGCATGGCGTTCTTTTCTATCCTATCATTTTAGCTGTTATATAACTGTTCTTTCACTTCATAGTGCAATTATAATATGGTCAACCTGAGTCACGTCAAGTAACTGGAGCAATTGCTATCTTTAAACGGTTTCATATGTGGCCAGTCATGTGATTCCTGCTTTTGGCATTGTCATTGGCTGCCTGAGTTTCTCTCAGACAAAATATTATAGTACAAAAGCAACAAAATTCCCTTCACTGGATAGCCTGGATGTCATCAGAAACCACGCAGCACTTCAGTAAAAATGCTTGAATGATGATGAAGGTAGAATGAAGCAGTTAATTTGATTTTGTGACCTCTTCAAATCAGTTGCTTGGGGTAAATAAAACCCAATATTTTACAGTGTACAGTGGTGCCTTGGGTTAAGTACTTAATTCATTCTGAAGGTCCGTTCTTAACCTGAAACTGTTCTTAACCTGAAGCACCACTTTAGCTAATGGGGCTTCCTGCTGCCGCTGCACGATTTCTGTTCTCATCCTGAAGCAAAGTTGTTAACCTGAGGTACTATTTCTGGGTTAGCGGAGTCTGTAACCTGAAGCGTATGTAACCTGAAGCATCTGTAACCTGAGATACCACTGTATTTTTCAACTTTAACTCCATAAAAGTGACCTGTGGTGGTAGGGTGTGTCATTTTAGGGCCCAATTTTTTTGTAGATTTCTTCAGTGATGGGGCTTAAAAATGTTTTTTGAGTGTGAGGAATTCAAATCTGCTATTCTTTTTGTGTTAGGATGTTTAACTTGGCAAATCTACATTTGGTTAAAAAGCACATAAACTGCTCTCAAACAACCCAAAGAATTTTAATGTTACCTACTGAATATGTCAGGGATGCGGGTGGTGCTGTGGGTTAAACCACAGAGCCTAGGACTTGCCAATCAGAAGGTCGGCAGTTCAAATCCCCGCGACGGAGTGAGATCCCATTGCTTGGTCCCTGCTCCTACCAACCTAGCAGTTTGAAAGCACATCAAAGTGCAAGTAGATAAATAGGTACCGTTCCAGCAGGAAGGTATACGGCGTTTCTGTGTGCTGCTCTGGTTCGCCAGAAGCGGCTTAGTCATGCTGGCCACATGACCCCGAAGCCAATAAAGTGAGATGAGTGCCGCAACCCCAGAGACGGCCACGACTGGACCTGATGGTTAGGGGTCCCTTTACCTTTACCTTACTGAATATGTCAGATAATGTTATATATTTTTTAGTTTCTCTGCATAAAGCATATCCTGCTAAGCATACTACATGATCTTGTAATCACAAAACTACATTAGAAAGTAATGACATCAGTTCATAAGAAATGTAAACAACAAGTTTCATCAAGTCTTGCTTGGTTTTGGACATCAGCCGCCGACTTGCTTCTGGGCCTCTGACGTAACCCTCACGTTTCTCATGCATACACACCCTGCCTGCTTCCTCTGTGGCTTGTTTCACACAACTCTCATAGAGTGAGTGTGACAGGGCCACTGTGGAACTTGCATGGGCTCACCAATGAACTTGTTTCCTTCTGCTGTAGTAGGTTTACATGTCAAAGGAGGTTCATATACCCCATCAGAATTGCTATTAGCTCTCACAGGGATGAAGCACCGGGGTTGATGAAAGGTGTCTTCTTTGGACGTACAGAAAGATCTCCTAGTCTAGTGTGTCATCATCTCTGTCCCTCAAGTCAACGATCTTTTGGACACCAGCTCTCCTTTCCTCACAAGTGTGTCTGGATTATTACTTCATTGAATGCATACCATGCTGAGCGCTTGATGGCTGGCAAAGCAGCATCTACTACAGCCTTCTTTTGCAGCCTAACTCACTGCAGCTGAAGCAAGATGTGGTCTGGGCCTTCCACCCATTAGTGTTTTACTTTGATGCTGAAGCAGCAGGGCTAGTACATGCAAGCAATGTATTCCACTATAAGTTGATGAGGGCTTTGCCCTTAAGGCCAAGTTTTGAAACAAAGTCTGTTTGCTGTTGTCGACCGGCTGGAATGGCTTACTGAAAGGAGAGTCCACAACCACCCGAGAGAGACCATTCCAATGTCAAACAGCTCTTACTGTCAGCAAGTTTCTCCTGATGTTTAGTCACAATTTCCTTTCTTGTAACTTGAAGCCATTGTGGTTTTGTACTTTTTATTGATGAGAACGTGGCTTTATGAAATAGAGATGTTAAAATAGAAGCTTGTGGCAACACAACTTTTATTTATTTTATTTTATTCATAAGGAAAGCTAACTGCAAGTTACTCTTTTTTTAAGTTAGTGGATCAACAGAGGGCAGCACATTCTTAAGGGTACCCCTTACTGGTAGTGCTAGGAGAGAAAACAAAATATATATCAGTCTAACAACATTCCACGGAAAAACTGTTTCATTTGTTTCTGTCTTGTAATGCAATGGTTATAATAAATCTTCCTTAATTACCCGTATGAATTGAGTAACATGACATGTTTACTAGGAGATAATGAAGCCAGAGCGTGGGCATAGCAAAGTGAATGGTCAGGTCAGATTTATGCTTTATTGTTAAGTTTAGTTCCTTGTGCAAATTTCTTTCAAGCTTTAATAAATATTTATATTTTAGTTACTAAACAGACCCAATTTACCTTGTAAAAAACATATATATATATAATTTGCAATTACGGTGAGTGCAGGGAGTTGCTGTGCAGGAAAACACCTGCAGACAGAAAATAGCATGCTTCTTCTGTGATTGCTATGGTACAGTGGCCAGAGTGTTGGAGATCCAGGTTCAAATGCCCTTTCAGTCATGAGGCACATTTGGTGACCTTTGACCAGTTGTTATCTCTCAGCTTTCTTGCAGGGATAAAATGGACCATTCATGCTGCTGTGGACTCATGGAATGATGAGAGTGATGAAAATGCAATAGATAAAACTCTTGTTCCTTGTTCATTATTGTTTTAGTCCATAATTTTTAAATGCCCAGCCCACTTTTTACCAATCTCTTGGTGGATTTGGGCTTCACAAAACAGAAGGTCAGCACTTCCCTTTACCCCTAAAAGACACAAGAGATGTCAAAGGAAAGGTGACCAATGGCATATAGCATGCCCTAAATGTACATTTGTGTGGGACATACTTTTGTTGTTGGCATCCGTCTGTCTTGAGAGACAGTGGAGTGTGCCTCCAAGGGTCAAGTCAAACTGTGCAGGAGTTGCAGGAAGGAGGCTTACAAGGCACCACCCAACTGTTTTAGGGACTCCACTCCAGATTTGTGTAGGGTTTCTCCTTCACTTTTGCTTCTCTCAGATATATCCCACAAGGCAGCAGAGTTTTAGGATCAGAGTTTTCCTTCTCCTAGAGGAGCTATCTTCCCAGGTTAATGAGCTCCATCTGCCCCTATGTGGGATGTATAATACTACCATATAATATGAGGTGTTGTTTCTGCATCCCATAAAGTTGCAGAGCAGTGAATGGCTTATTTCTGTTGCATTGTGACTGTATTAAAGTTTATCATCTCTTCATTTTCAGTATAATGCCTTTCCATAAAATAATGTTCAATTTTCAAGGGTGCATTACTCCACAGAAATGAATCAATGTTGCCCTCTCAAGTGCCAGCCTGGTAATGTTAAGGAGAGCTGTAAATGCAGGTGTTCCTATATCTTGTTCTCATTAAGTCTCCCCTGCTCATTATTGTCTCAGATCCTTGACAGCACCCAGCAGTAATCACCCCATTTTGTAGCTGAAGAGGCATACTTAAATTATTGCGCTTTAAATGATGTTCACAAGTGGTGTGCCAAAGTTATGATGAATACTTCTTAGGGTGATATACAGTGGTAGTCCTCCTACTCAGAATAAATCAGATGAAATCAATGAATTACTTTTTCAGTCAGTCTACTCAAAGTATAAATTAGTTGAATATTGCCCATATAAAGCACTTAAAACCTTTTAAGTATTGTACATAGGGTAAAACAGAGGTGGGGAATCCTTTTTGGATTTGTGGGCCAGATTCCTATCTGTCCTTACCCATGTGAGCCAACTTTGACAGGTGGGAAGGACAACCCACTTGTCAATCACCTGAAGTCATTTTGTCATCAGATCATTGTCAGGTGGCTTGGCACACCCTTGCACAGCACTTTCCAAACACCTGACTGTCAGCACGCTGTCCGGCATTTGGGAACTGCAGAACAAGGGGCTTTGCCAGCCCTATGCTTGGTAAAAGATTAGTCAGTCCCTATCTGCAGGCTCACACTATAATATACACAACACAAAAGGAAAAAGGAATGGGGAGGGAAGAGGTAAGCAAGCACTTGAGCAGAGTTCCGTTTGGCAGCAGACACATCTAAGCCAACTAGAAATACAAAATTTAGTATGTTCAAATTTTATTTTATTTTATTTTTACTTTTGAATCAGAGTTCTTGTTCTTATTGAGGACTGGATAGAAATCCATTTATATAAATAACTTAACTACGTTCTATAAAACTGAAGATGATACCAAGAAGCCAGTTACAACCCTCAGAAATCTGAGCATTCTTAAGCTCCAATGATTTTGGAGCCCAATTTTAATGGGAATATTCTACAAGTATGATTGTTCTTCAATAAAAATTCTGCTGTCCATTATTAAGTAATAAGAAAATACATCAGTGGTCTTTTAGGCCCTTGCTTTAAAAAAGTAACCTTTTAATATTATAGCACGTTATTTTCTGCTTCAGAGTTCTCACTTCCCTTTATATGTGTGCAGTTCTGATTTGAATACAGGGGCTCAACTGAACTTACTCACTATATTTCTATACCAATGCTGAGAAATCTGATTTTCAGTAAATGGGTAGAAACCAACTGTTTTTCATAAAAATACAAAATAGATGAAAAACAACACCCTTCTCTTTTTTTAATTAATGCAAGTGATTGCACACATAGCAAAAACAATTAATGTTGAGAATATACAGCCTACAACAAATTGCCAAAACAATGCCAAGCAATTGTGACCATGTCTAATCAATCAATATATGATTCTGTTAGCGGTGTCCTGGTATTAATTACCGTCATCTTTTGGAATACTTGGCGTCCATAATACTACCAAAGGATGGAGTGTTTGAAAAGATTTTTACATAACAGAGATCTTCCAGTTTATGAAATAACTATGCTCTTTTTCCTCACTTCGGGACATATGACCCTGTTCCAGGATCTGAGCACTTAGAAAGTTGAAAATACTTCAAAGCTAAATCACTTTCTGAAAAGGGGAAAAAAACCTCTTCTAAAAATATTTGGAGAATAAAAACCCTATAAAACCTTTTAATACAATAAACACAGCTGATTTAGAGCTAGACAGTGTTAGTTATGTGTTCTGTTCTGGATGTTTTGATCACATGCATTTGCAAGAGCAATTTTAACCAATTCCAATGGTGTAGGCAATAGAAGAAAACTATTTATGAGCTGTTGCCATTATTTATTTTAATTGAGACATGCTGTCTTTTGGAAATTGATCCAGGAACATCTGTACATATGCCAGAATGTTCACTAGTGTTCTCCTCTTGGTTACTTTTGTAATGAGAAAGTATATTTGTGGTATGAGAAATCTGATTCCAGTAATATGGTATGGTATCTGATTCCAGTAATATGGCCTTTCATACCATACCATACCACAGTTGTCAAAGTCAGCTCTGATAAGCAAGGTAGGATTTATGTGGCTCTTCCTCAACTGACAGGAAGCACCTTTGTTGGCTGTGACCAGCAACATTTCTAATTTAAGACAACATAGCATCACGTGATCATATGCTCTGCTTTTGAGATACTTAAGCTGAAAGGTTTTCAGAAATTTATCAAAGCTGACATGTGGAAGAGACAGCAGAGATGGTGCAGAATTTAAAATGGTGAAATAAATAGTAATATTAATAATAATATATTATTTATACCCCACCCATCTGGCTGGGTTTCCCCAGCCATTCTGGGTGGCTTCCAGCAAAGTATTAAAATACAGTGGTCTGTTAAACATTAAAAGCTTCCCTAAACAGGGCTGCCTTCAGATGTCATCTAAATACTAGTTTGGAAAGCTTGTCAGGCTAATTGCAGTTAGTTTGTGGCCACGTATTCTTAATGTTGATGTCTTAAAGTTATATCTTGCCTTTTTTGCATGTTTTATTAGTAGTTTGCTAATTTTGACATGAGGATGCTGTGAGAAATATATGGGGTAAAGCTGTCTGCTAAAGGGTCCAAATAGTGCTAGTTTTAGTGCATAGTTAGTGCCCAAGTGAAGCCTGACAACAACTATTCGGTTGGGCAGTATAAAAGAGAAGCTGGGTATATATTTATTCCTTTAAAGCATTTATAAGCTATCTTTCCTCAATGAGTCTAAGGAGCCTAAATTCATAAGTTAAAACCATGACAAGCTTAACATCAATTCGACAATAGCATTGCATGCCATAAAGCAGCCACAAAACACTAAAACAGCATAGAGAAAACAGTTTAAAAACAAAAACACAGCATCCCTCACAAATAAATTAACCACAGCTATTAAAACCACTTCAAAAAGGGAGCAACTATTTATGGCCCCCAAACCTCCCTTTGACAGGTTTCAGCCATCTTCCGGAAGGCCATTAGAGGGGGGGGCGAGGTGAGCTAAAATTCCTTTTACGGATTCTTTTTTAGAAGGCTTAAACGCGGTGATTCAGTGTGCCTAATCCTCCAGGCAACACAGGGGAACCAATTACATCCATGCTGGTTCTTGTTGGTTCAAGGGCAGGCTGGAGATCAGCACAGATGGCACGTCCAAAGGAATGACAGCTGCACACACACACACACACACACACACACACACGTACACGCGGGCTTCTGGGCTTCTCTTCCTTTTGGTTCTCTCCACCCGTACCGACCAATCTCAGATTCAAGTTTAGTGCTATATCACTAAACCAGCCTTGGGGAATGTCTAGACAGCCCCTTCAGCTATTGCAACAAATAAAGTCACAAGCCCAAAGGTGCACATGGGCAGGAAGTGCGCCTTTATGCTATTTCAGTCTCAGACGTCGTCTGGTGGTAACAAGATATTCTTTAGCTTTATGAAGGAATAGTAAATTGACCTACAAGAATTGGACATTTTCCCCTCCCCCCCCCCCCTTGGGGTGAGAAAGAGAGAGCGAGAGGAAGAACGAGAGCGCACATCACAACCCAGCTTCCAGTTTGAAAGCTGACTCCATTGTTGGATTGCAATTTTTTTTAGCTGATGGACAAGAATGGCCCCTCTCTTCAACATATACTTAATTCCTCCTTCCTCCCACCTACCCTTCTAAAACAATTGTAATGTTCCTGAGGCTTTGGTGTAGAATGTGTAGCCACCTTTTGCACCCGCGCTCTGCTGGGTTCAGGACAGTCCTTTGGAAAGCGATATTCCGATTCTAAATGGAGCACCCTAATGAACAGATGCTGCTAGTTTGTTTTGAAGCATGTGAACTGCATATTTTTATATGTCAACTGTCGCCCAGAGGCACATGCTGTCCTTAAACTGGGCACAAAGCTCCCACTTAGCTTCCAGCTTATCAGACACTATTAAAAGCCAGAGCTTTGGGAGCTTGGAGTTCCACAACAGGAGGCTTTTTAGTGGCTTCCTCTCTGATCTGCAAGAATATCAGAAAATGGGTCTTTGGCCTACTGGCATTAGACAACTGCTTCACCTACCAGTAGTTGCTTATTGCTGGTACAGAAATAGGTAATGCAGTAAAACAATGGAAAGCTCACAGCCAGTAGTGCACAGCCAAAGGCACATGCTGATGAAATATTGCTTTCTGGTTGTTGGTGTTTTTAACTGCATTTTGGAATAGCCTTTACATTGCACCAGGGATCACAGTACACGAGAGACTGTTTGCTCTTCCTGCTCACTGTTTGCCCTGGCTTGGCCTCTCCAACATGCAACCTGAAACATGCTGAATGGATGCCATAACTCAACACACACACACACACACACACACACACACATTTTATTTATCTGTTGCATTTATTCTGACCTTTTCTCTAAGGAGCTCAAAGTGGTGTACATGATTCTTCCCTTCCCCGTCCAACAAAACAGCCCTGTGAGGGAGACTGGACTGAGAGGCAGTGACTGGCCTAAGGTCACTCAGTGAGCTTCATGGCTGAGTCAGGATTTGAACCCTGGTCTCCCTTATCCTAGGCCGACACTCTAACCACTACACCCCACTGCCTCTTTTGAACAGAGGAGTGGCGAAAGAGTTTCTCACTAGGAGCATGGCAATGACTAGTGCAGGTGCTTCCCTGCCCCCCATTGATGGTATGGCTGATGAGAATGTGGGTGCATGCCTATACCATTTTGTAGTCCATTCTCTTTTTTTGCTCTTTTTAGGTGATGGCCCCCAGCCAAAAAAAAAAAAAAAGCTTAGGGCAGGAATGCTATTTCTATTACCACTCCAACCCACCCCACCCCCCGCAAAGTCTGCTATTTATTGAGAACTGCTACACCTATTTTTCTGAGATTTGACAAGCCTCATCCCTGCCAAAGTGGTTGAGAGCCAGTGTGGTGTAGTGGTTTAGAGCGGTAGTCTCGTAACCGGGTTCATGTTTCCGCTCCTCCACATGCAGCTGCTGGGTGACCTTGGGCTAGTCACACCTCTCTGAAGTCTCTCAGCCCCACTCACTTCACAGAGTGTTTGTTGTGGGGGAGGAAGGGAAAGGAGAATGTTAGCCGCTTTGAGACTCCTTAAAGGGAGTGAAAGGCGGGATATCAAATCCAAACTCTTCTTCTTCTTCTTACTATGCCTGCAATCTGAATCCAATTCTATCAGAAAATTTTAAAAGTTGGAGGCTTTTTTTCTTAAACAAAAAACAACTCTCTGCATGGAAACTCCTAGATGGTAAGCTTGGAGGTAGGGGCTCAGTTGCCTGCAAATTTCATCCACTTATGTGAAAAGGAAAAAAATAACAACCATTTTAAATTCTCCATTACAGCCAAAGGGGCTAAACAGAGCTTCAGATTTAACAGATCAGATTTGGACCTGAATGATAAATCAAATCAGAATGACAAGGACCTGCTTTCAAATGCTAATTTTGCAGAAAGGCAAATTTTGTGGTTGCTGAAAACCCCTGATATTCTATGCTTTTTCTACCTAACAAAATAAAATGACAAGAAATTGAAACATTTGTGATAGTTATTAATTCCAACCCCATTTCAAAAAAGTCTTATTCGTGAAGTACTCAACATATATTAGCTGTTTCTCGGAAAGAAGCTTCTGATATCTATTTCTGCCCAATGGTTAGTATGTTTCCACTTTAAGAAGAATAAATGTGTTGAATTCAGAGCAGACCATCTTCTGCAGTTCCACCAATTACTCCAACTTCAGTAGATGGTGCTGGTTGAAGAAAGTGAATCCTGGATCATAACAGTAAATAAAAGCGAAAGCAGGTAACTGGAATGTCAGTATCAATGGTAACTATCAGTTTGTAACTAAATGCCCACACTCAACTATATTTCCAAACTCTGGGGTCACCTAGGCTGTTTTAGTTGTGCAACTGCAGAAGTTGTCTTTGATAAATCGTTATATATATATATAACTCATGAAATCACCCAAGATATCCCTCAAGTAATTAAGGAACAAAAGAAGAAAAGGCACACTAATCTAGGAACTTCCTCTCTGCCCAGAACGTTGGAGGCTATACACCACACCCCTCAAACAGTATTTATAGGAACTCAAACACCAGACTCTGCTCTGTTCCAGTAACAAGAAGCCGAAAGCACCAGCCTGAAGATGACGAGTGAGACCTCGTCGAAACGTCGCACAGACACCCCGACTCTTACACGGGAAGACACCTGAAGACACCAAAACCTGCATTCCTGTACCCGTGAAAATCTACGAAAGCACACACACACACATTATATATATATATATATATATATATATATATATATATATATATATATATATATACCCTACTTTCCTGCCAAAAGTAGGATACATATTTCATTGTGCAAACTAATTTGTACTGGGGGTGGGTTCTGATTCTGCCCTAAGCCACTCTCTAAACCGTCATTTTCTGCTAGCTATTCTTTTTCACAAGAAAGCAGCTCAGAATACCCAAATAAGGCAAAATGTTTCAAGCATTTTTGGAAATGTTACATTGCTCTCACAAAATCTGCAGGTGCTGGTGTGTAAACAAGCAAAGCTAAACCCAGCTGCTACTACCACTTTGAATTATAATTATGTTTCAGATGATAATCCCTAAATAAATAGAGATGAGGGCCTCTTTAGATGTACTTACAAAAGCTGGGATGTTTTGATGCATACTCAAACACATAACCAAAGCGATGCATCTCATATTCTCAACCGTTATTTCAACACTGCTACTATTACAGAGTAGCAATAATAAAATCATCATATCCTTTTGTAATAGCATTAGAAATAGTAGAAATGGTTCTGGACTTTAAAGTAACCATGTCTGTTTATACAGACTAGAACATGGGGGCCTGGGGGCCAGATCCGGCCCGAACGCCTTCTAAATCCCGCCTGCATCTCTGGGTTATTTGTGGGGCCTGCCTGGTGTTTTTACATGAGTAGAATGTGTGCTTTTATTTAAAATGCATCTCTGGATTCTTTGTGGGGCATAGGAATTTGTTCATTCCCCCCCCCCAAATATAGTCCGCCCCCCACAAGGTCTGAGGGACAGTGGACCGGCCCCCTGCTGAAAAAGTCTGCTGACCCCTGGACTAGAACATGCTCAGACTCACTCTAAGGCATTAAGGAATAAAAATACCCCCAGAAAGTTATGGAAAGTTGGAAAACAATAAAAATGACAAGTAACTACTTTGATGAAGTGTGTGTGTGAGGGGGTTGGGGTGGGGAGAGAGAGAGAACAGAAGCAGGTTGTTATGGAAGTTTTAGCAGCAGTAATAGCAAACATAATTACAATAGGAATTAGGAATGAAGAGAAACGACCACACTTTACCATCCTACATACATGGACATATATAACTGAAGGCTGCAGATGTAGCTGACAGTTAAACTCAGAGCATAAGAAGTAGCCATATGAATATAATGTTTACTTTATTTTTTGAATCCCAGTAACCTACATATTGTGTGCATGTAAATGAACACATGGTGGTACATTTCCTCTGAAGCTTTATGCATATCTACTTGGGTGGTTGAAGTAATTCAAAATTTGCCTAAGGCATGTTGTTATCTAGGAGGAATATCACGCTTGATAGGTGTTTTTATTTATAGTTTGTACACTATTTGAAGAACATCAAGTGCTTCTCTAATCTCTGCCTTTCTTGTACAGTGGTACCTCGGGTTAAGTACTTCATTCGTTCCAGAGGTCTGTTCTTAACCTGAAACTGTTCTTAACCTGAAGTACCACTTTAGCTAATGGGGTCTCCTGCTGCCGCCACGCCACTGGAGCACGATTTCTGTTCTTATCCTGAAGCAAAGTTCTTAACCTGAAGCACTATTTCTGGGTTAGCGGAGTCTGTAACCTGAAGCGTATGTAACCCAAGGTACCACTGTACATGAGAATTGTGTTGCAGTACATGATGGGTGTGAACTATTTGGTTGATCTTGGAAATAATGCTCAAGTGAGAGTAGCATGACCAAGAGCTAGAAAGACCATAAATAAAGAAGGTATCTGGCTTCTTAAACGAGCATTTAAGCTGCAGCTTCAAAAGTGTGGCATTGAAGAAAGCCAGAAACAAAGGAAAACATTCTGCATTTCTTAGATCTCTTGCCATAAGGATGTTTGTTACCGTAATTACATAAAAATCAATAAGCTTTAGTAAGATACCTTGTGGGAGTGGCAAAGTACTAGCTTGCAAACAGAAGGTCCCAGGTTCAATCCTTGGCAACACTTGTTTTATTTAAGGATCAGCTACTTTGTAGAAGGTGATGTGGAACACCTGTACCTGAAACCAGCTGTTGCCAGTGAGCAGCAGCAGCAGCACTGGACTAGATGAATAAATTGCTATGGTACATGGAAAGTGGGTTACTAGCAAAACTCATAAATAGCATTGGCAACTAAATTATTTCATGACTATTGCTAGTCCAATTTTGATGCTATTCTGCTAATGATAGAATTACTTCTGTTTGTATTTTGTTGAAGCATTTACAACTCCCAGCCTTAATCAGCATTGTGGCCGATGCTGTTATCAACCAGGATTTAAGATACTGCTGTCCAATGTATCTTTTCACATTACTCAAGAGTGCCTTTCCAGTCTCAAATTTACCCATTCCTGAAAGGTTTAATATCATGGTTATTTACTTAGTTCCAAAGAGGTTTACTATCACTACATAACAACCAAGCATAAATACAATCTGCTACAGATGATTTACAACACTAACAGGCTTGGGAAACTGAACTGTAATAGTAATGGCTAAGTACTGCCAGTAGATGGTGCTGTGGTTACATAAATCTCTTACAGCGAGACACTAGGGTTGGAATGTTTCATGTTGTTTTTTGGTCTGTGGCTTTAGGAATGTGAGTTCTGCCCATGATAATCCTCTGGGTTCAACCTGAACTGTGGCCCAGGAAATCCTTCAGAAATAACCTTGGAAGCTACCCTGACCATTTTCTTTTGGAACATGTTCCTTCTCTCTATAAATCTGTTTGTTGTGCAATGTGAAAGCAGTGCAGTTGTTTCCTCTGATTAATTGCAGCAAAAAAGAAAAAAAAAACCGAAAAAACCCTTGATGATCAATCCAAGCTCTGACATGTTTCAGCTTCACTTGAAACATGTATAAGGACTGGAGACCTTGGAGTTGCCTCAACAGCCCTGAGTCTTCACTTGAAAGCATTTATTATGACTTTATGATGTTTATTAGGTTGGACATATTTGGGGCAATTTTGGCTCAGAGTCCTGGCTTGGTGGAGAATGACAAATTACCTGCTGTTTAGCAGTTTTAAATCCATCTGATTCTAAAGATGGAAACTGAGTAAATAACAAGGCTCCCCCCTGTGCCAAGTTCACTGGTTTTATCTAAAAACACCAATCAGGAACTTTTTGTGTGATAATGTTTATTTTATTTTCACATGCTGCCCCTGGAGAGAACAGTGATACATTTTTTTACCAGTCCGGAATGTGATAAACCATGGCAAACAAGGAAAGAATATGACAACCAGACAAACCAAGACAAAATGAAAACTGTAGGTGGCACAAGAAGGGGGCAAGCCCCCAACCCCAAGTAGTTTGCACCCCAATGCTGTACTATGTGGTTGCAGAAAAGGCACTTTTCACATACCAGTTCTAACCGAAACTGGAGATTTACAATAAGGCTGCAGTCCTAAGCATGCTTAGTAGTTAACCCCAATGAAACCAAGAGGACTGACTTCACAGAAAATTTGTTTAGAATAGGAGCGTTAACATGAAATGTACCATCATTCATAAATAGATTGTGTACGACAAATCTTGCTACCTCCACAACCCTCCCGCGGAAATGCATTGTGCCTCGCCAGAAAGAAAAATGGTTATGGTGCCACCAGGATGAAGACGAAGGTTGACATTCTCAATGTTAAAAAAAATAACAACGGAGTAAAAAAAATGCCCATACACAATATATATATTGTTATATATATATATATATATAACATATAAAAATAACTCTGTAGTTAAAAAGAATACAAGGACAGGAGACAATTCTTTAAATACGGCGCATTCCTTTCATGCAAACATCCACCCAGCCACTCATTCCTGCTCAGCCGCTCGCGCCCACCGAGTCCATTGCACTTCGCCTGGCCAGGCCGTTCAAGTATAAGACAGGCAGCCCCTGCCCAGAGAGGGGCTTGCGGGTCGCCAATTCCCTGCCGTGTGAAGGGGGAAGAGGAGGGGAAGCGGGGAGACAGTCTATGGGGAGCAGAAGGGAAGAGCCCGTCACCACCGAAAGCTCACCACCACACAAGGGAGGGGAAAGGTCCTTTTTTGGCACAGTTTCATCATTCCACTTCCGTCCCTCCAGGCGCAGCACGGGCTCAGCCGCCGCCCGCCTTCCCCGCCCGCGTTCCTGCCGGTAGCCTCCGGATCCCTGAAGGTGGGCGAGACCCCCTTCCCCGCCTGCCGAGCGCCGAAGGCTCCCCTCGGGCAACAGGTCTCGGCCCTCGCTTGCTAGGGCTGCTGGGCCAGGGCCCCAGCCGAGCCGCCTTCCCGCAGCAAGGCCAGCAGGCGGGACGACGCTGTCCGTGTGCTTCTCCCGCGGAAGGAGGCGGCGGCGGCGGCGGCGGCGGCGGTGTCCAGCAGCGAGCGCCTCCTGCGGCGGCCGTAGCCCTGCGGGCCGAATTTCTCGGGAGGGGCGGAGACGTCCTTTTCCTTGTCCATGTAGTGGTTAATGATGTGCACGAGGTTGTGCACCGTGCACGTCCCGAACCCGCACATCTCCCTCCAGGCCTGGATGTTGGTCGCCTGGTTGCGCTTCGCGCGAAGGCTGTTGCGGAGGAAGCAAGAAGAGAGAAGGCGGCGGGAGT
Organism: Podarcis vaucheri; assembly: GCF_965113315.1. Classification (NCBI taxonomy): domain Eukaryota; kingdom Metazoa; phylum Chordata; class Lepidosauria; order Squamata; family Lacertidae; genus Podarcis; species Podarcis vaucheri. The sequence continues at coordinate 70,945,272 of NC_138759.1, forward strand.
CAGCGAGGTCAGGCGGGAAACCGCAGCCGCCTGGCTGGACGGGACCACAGCTCCCATCGTCCCTTACCCACTGGGGCTCATGGGAGCTGCAGCTCCACGGAAATAGTGGCAGGGGGGAGAGCAGCTTTGTCGCCTCAGAAGGGGTTATTTCACAAGGACCGAGGCATTTTCCTCTTCCTTTTTCCGCCCCCCCTCCCCACCACTACCACGTGGCTTATTTCCAGTCCTAAACCGCCGAGCGCAGCAAACGTATGGTTAACATCGCGCTGCTGTCAGTCGCTTTGGGCCCCTTCCGAAGGGACGTCCCCCGGCGGGAACTCTGCGCGCCCTCCCCGCAGCGCAGCCTGCGCTCTCCCGCCAAAAGCCCTCTGCGCGCAAAAGCGCCGCTCACTCTCCCCGCCCCCCCCCCAACAAGCTGCTTCCAGCGTTCGCCTCAGCAGTAATAGCCCCATGAGGGAAGAATAATAATAGTCAGATAATTACCTGTCCAGGCTGCGCGCGGGCCTCTTCTCTCCGGCAGCCGCCTGGGCCGCGGTGAGCGCCGGCCTGGACTCACCGGCTGCTGCTGCTGCTGCTGCCGCCGCCGCCTGACTGTATGCGGGGCGCTCGTCGTCTCCGAGGGCCGCCGCCTGCGCCACGGTGAGCGGTGGCACCGGCCCGTCCCGCCGGGCTCGCCAGCTGCTCCACCTGAGGAGAGGCAGGGGAGGCCGGTGAGAGAGGGAAGGAAGGAAGGGGGCGCTGAGGGGGAAGAAAGCCCGCCCGCCCGAGGGGACTCCTACCTTCGGAGGGCAGGTTGCAGCGCAGGCGTCTCGGCGAGAGCACGGGGAGGAGGAGCGCCGGGGGCGGAGCGCCTTGCGCCCTCCGCTCCAGCCGAAGCCTCCGCTCTGCGCTTCCCTCCGCGCCCTCGAAGATGTTGCCTCCCCCCGTGGGACAAGCTCCGGCGACGGATACTTACTTTCTCTTGAAGTCCGACGCGATGTCCAGCTTGGCAGCCTCCACCCCGAAGAAGGAGACGGAGCCCAGGTAGAATAGGGCGAGGGAAACCACTTTCATCCTGCCAGAGAGATAAGAGGGGGTGTTAGCAGCCTTTTCCTCCTCCAAGGGCGGCGGGGAGACGCGCAACGCCTTGCTCGGGGGGCAACTAACTAGGGGTCCCCGGGAGGGGCGCTCCTTCCTTCTGCCCTCCCTCCGCCGCCCTGTCCTGTCCCGGAGCACCGGGGACTCGTGACGCTCGCGTCCAATATTTGCTCAGCCATTCATCACGGCAGGATCGACCTAGGGGGCCTCGTCTCCCGCCTGCACATTTGTCAAGCTTTCGGTTTGCTCAGAAAGGTGAAGGCTAAGCTCCCCTTTTCCCAGGCTCCAGCGCGTCACGAACAACACCTTGATTCTCATGCCCTTCGAGGCAGGCAGGCAGCGCTCTCTCAAGCCGGCTGCTCTCTCTCCCCCTCTCCCACCCCACGCCGCGCGGCGCGGAGATCAACTCAAGCGCTACCCCTTTCACTCCGCGCCCGTCCCTCCAGTTTCCAAAGCGGGGCCGCTGACTTGTAACCCGAACTTCCCCTCCCCATGTGCTAAAGACGCAAAACTTTGCCAGCTCTGCTGTCGACCCCCTCCCCTCCTTGCGTGCTTCTTTCCCCATCCAGATAACGAGCGCAGACCTGATAGCGAAGATAATCCACTGAAGTCCGGCTGTGCGCACACTGGACGGTAAATCCCCAAAATATAAAGGTATCCCAGTTCCTCCCAAGAGCTCCTTTGCTCTGAGCCCGCCCTGCGCGCCACTGAAGTTTCTACTGACTGCTCAGCGCTCAACTTTGCGCCCTTTTATAGAGCAGCGCCTGGGAGGTGGGGGGGCAGGGGGCGGGGCTAGGTATGACTTTCGGGTGCGGATTAGTCAGGCCGCGGGGGGCAGGCGACGCTTGGAAACGAGGCCACTTTGCACCGCTTCTCGGCGGAATCGCCTGGGGTCAGGCATGTCAACGGGCATACGCCGCCCCCGAGTGACACGAGTTGTGCCCCCGGCGAAATCTAGCGGAGCTGCCGCGCTGCCTTGGCGCGGGTGCTGGGCCTCCAGCTTAGTCAGCCCCGCTAGAGCGAACCAGCAAGGTCAAACTGGTCTCCCTTTCCAGCAGGGGCTTCTGGGAAAAAAAAAGCGCCCCTGTGCAGGGCATGAGCGCGACGGACTTGTTTGCCCTCCAGCACCCGGTTACCCAGAGGTAGAGTACCTCTGCACATGGAGGTTCATGTAGTTACGGCTAGCAATCTTGGTAGACCTATTCCCTGTCGGTCCTCTCTCCCTCCCGAACTATGTTTATACTGCAAGCTGAAGTTTACAGCCAAGATCCACCAAAATATTGGTGGAAGTGGTTATAGTTACAGAATTGGCGGCGAGAAACGACCAAGCCAGTCGTGCCTTATCATCAAAGAAGCGCGATTAGTGAGCCAGCTAATCTTAACCCAGAGCTTTGGGTTGTCCTTAGTAATCATATTCGGAGGAAAGACCAACACGTCCAAACTGTAAAGGCTGGAATAAACTCCTGGCCAAATATTTATCAGTTGTTTGTTTGCTTTCAACTAGAAAGCAAAGTTTGCTTTTTAACTGGGAGACACCTGAACAGTGGGAAGGATTATTATTGTGACTATTTTGCAATGGGACGGACATGTAGCACTTTGTTTACGGGATATCAGCCGCGCCGATCTGATTCCTCCCTTGCACAGGAGCTTTCTCTTCACCGCTGCTGCTCTCCTGCTCTGTGCGATCTTTCTCCAGCCGCAAAGCTTACGCTCCCTCGCACACGTAGCCTCCTGGCTTCTTGGAGCGGCTCGCCCAGACTGAACCAGTTGGATCTCTCTCCCGGGCGCCTGCAGATCAGCGCAAATCTCTGAGCAGTGTGGTTTTCTTTTCGTTTCCCCGCGCGGGAGTTTCCTTCGAGTGCCTTTACTGCCAAGAAATCTCAAAGACCTAAAAATAGATTTTCTAAAAAATCCCGGGGCATTTTCTTCTCCCCCAGGCCATATCTGCGAAAAAGTGAGCGTCTGGAGCCAGCAGGTGTACGCGCGCACGGACAGATGCGCCGCGTCGCGCTGCCCTGCCATAGCAATCGTGGCATGTCCTGGGTCTGGGAGAGGGGTGTGGATGGAGAGGATCGAGGTTTCCCTTCACTTGCTCGAATGACTCAGTGGCAGAAAGGTGATTCCTCCCTTGCCAGCAGCGCTCAGGGAGTTCCTTTGCCTCTCCTGCCTTTGCTTGGAAAGTCTGCGGAGGCGAACAGATGCGGTGCTCCTGAGCATAGCTTGCACATCCCCATTAACGTCCAGCTACTTGTCTTAGCATCTTGTGCATATGTGACCTTTCTCTCTTGATAGCTTTGCTGTGCTGTGAGGTAACTGCAGCTTTTGTTTCCAGGTAGCAGCAAGCCTGCCTCTTGAGCAGCGAGCGAAGGGGCTCTTCAGGCAAGGTAAGACTTGCGGCAGAGGAGTGCGGAGTACCTTTAGCGAGAATTGGGAGCAACTTGGATAAAGTAAATGCCAGCCAACGTTAAGCACTTTACTCTTTTTAAAAAATGCATTTGCATTCTGATACTTCAATATATCTCGTACATATGAAGCTGCATAATACTGAGTCAGCCTGTGAAGGCTGTAATCCTGTACCAATTTTCCTGGGAGCAAGTTCCATTGAGCCCAGTGGGACTTAACTTCTGGCTAGACCTGCATAGTATCGGTGTGGGGTGTTGTTTCTTTCGTGTAAGTATATGTACCGGTATGCTTTTGTGTTACAGTACAGTGGTACCTCGGGTTAAGTACTTAATTCGTTTCAGAGGTCCGTTCTTAACCTGAAACTGTTCTTAACCTGAAGCACCACTGTAGCTAATGGGGCCTCCCGCTGCCACTGCGCTGCCAGAGCACGATTTCTGTTCTCATCCTGAAGCAAAGTTCTTAACCTGAAGCACTATTTCTGGGTTAGCAAAGTGTGTAACCTGAAGCGTATGTAATCTGAAGCGTATGTAACCCGAGGTACCACTGTACTCTTAGAAGTTAACTCTGTTTGGCTTCATGAAGATTGATTACCGTATCTATTTTGTATTATTTATACTCTGGGGCCAATATAGTGCCAATAGTAGTTATGTATCTCTGATAACCACCACTTGACCAGACTTTGAGAAACACAAAATGAAGCTGAATAATGAAGCGACAACCAACATATACTAAAGGGTGATTTCTAGTTGGGTAATTCCTTGATTTCTACAACAAAATTACATTGCTATCCTTTCTGTGTGACAAAGCAAATGTTTAAGGAAATGGTTATTGCTTCTCTTAACTTCCAGTAAGCTGAAGCTCTGGGAATATCAGAGACTGTAGCCAAGTGGGTGTGGACTTAGTCCGCAATCTGGATGGGAGATCCATGTAAGAAGAGCAGGATATGCATACAATAAATAAAAATATTGTTTGAAAAGAGCTTTCATCTAAGGCAACATGTTTCTCTAAATTTAGGAAAGTACCTATAAATTTCTGCATCAAAGGGAAATAGCAGCATCTGAGCTGTTCCAAGAAACAGTTCTGGAAGATTTCTACATGGACTGAAGATATGTGATAAATCATTAATTGTTGATATTTTCAACACACCCAGCAATGCCAATTCATGAGTATGTGCAGATAACAGGCCACTTCTCAGCAGCATGAAATTTGGAAGTGTACTAACTTTATCAACACCTCTGCTCTCTTCCTACCCATATTTTCATTTTTCCATTTAAAGGTTTATCTATGATGCAGTAGATACAATTACTTCTCTGCCCTCTGTTCTTTCTGCCTTACTTTGTTTCTGCTTTTTCTTTTGTATCATATTGCATTGCAACATTGGAAATTTCAATAAAAACTACAAAAAAAGTTTGTCCTTGATTATTAGGATAATCTGCCATGTGTGAGTGGAGGACCCTCGTATAATGTTAATCCCCCAAAAGCTAACACACAACACTAATCCTTCAGGTACTTATTAGCTATGAGGCCATCTTCATCTGTTCAGCTTTGTGCAGGCTCTGGGTAGATGAAGGCAACTGCTAAGGTACTTGAGCTCCTAAAGCATTTTAAGTTACCATAGTTCACTTCAGTGCAAGCATTTTTAATTGTGCCCAGAAACAGACTAAGAGCCAGTTGAGCAATCTCAAAAGTGGCAGTCTAATAAGGCAGTAATTCCAAATCAACTGCGTTTTGAACTAAGGGCAACTTCCAAACAATCTTCAAAGGCAGCTGCAATAATGCATTGCAATAATCCAAACGGCTTGCATCATAACTAAAAAAATTGCAAACATTACTGTGTTAGTATATTATAAGCAGCATCATAAGATCAACCACAGACAATAACAGTGGAAATGTTTTCGAAGGACAGGCTATATATACATGCTTAGGTATGTGTTGAGAACAATATTGCCATGATGAATATTATGAAGCTTGGAATTTTTAAGGCTGTGTGTCCCAGTGTCTTTCCTGTTTGTCCCTCAGTTTCCCATATCTAATGTAAGACATGTGCAGGGTTGCCAGTGCTATTAACTGTAATTAAAGTTCATATGGCCTCTTTTAACTGAAAAGGTGCCATGCATCATTACTTTTTGCAAAGGGACAATGGTTCATATTACTTACTACACAACTGAGGAACCAAGTTACCTTTTCCAAATCTCTGTTCTGCACCAAAAACCTGTGCAACTTTTGCAGTATGTATTCCGTCTCATTTCTCAAAGAATTTGGAAATGTTTTGTAATGATGGCAGAGGGTGAAATCATTGGAAATCATGTGCTGTATCGCAATATAATCCCCCCCCACATCTCCTTCCACAGCACACACCCTAAATCTGTTCTCAGTGGGTCTCCCCAATCCTCCAGAGATTGAGGTGTTAGGCTGCAATGCACATGGGGAGAGAAGAGGAGGGGGAAGTTTTATTTCAAAAGCAGAAGTTCTTGTGCAGATGGGGTGACCTGGTTGGACACAACCCCATGGATAGATAGGAAACAGGAGCAGGCCAAGGTAACCATGGTAGAAGGACAGCAATGTAGGCAATACATTGTTTATTTATTTATTTATTCATTCATTCAGCTTAAGTCCTATGGTTTCTGAAAATGCTCACATTTCACATTTTTATGTGTACAGAAACTTAACATGAGATGCCATTTTGTGAGGTAACAAAGGAATCATGGGTGGATCAGCAGAACACAAGTCTGACACAGTGCAGATAGTTGGACTGCATGCAATCAATGTGTATCCACATCAAAGTACCACATGTGGTATTTGTTATATGCAGCACACTTTTTACACACGGTATCTCCAGATTAAGCCCACAATTATCAGATAGTGACTATACTGAGATAAATCCTCAAAGAGGTAGGAGTGCTTTGAGGTTACTAGTCTTAACATCCAGTTTTGATTGTAACGAATTTATCTATAGTAACCAGTTCCAGGCCCTTGATCTCTGATGCAAGAATGGAACAGCTTCCCTCTCCTCCATGGAGGTCTCTGATCTCACACACTGATCTCTCCATTTGAGTGACAGTCTAAGGGCTAAACTACACTTGATGCTGAGTTGTGTGTCAATAAGAGCTTCTTAACCCTTTCTCCTGTGGCAGTTTTTCCACTAAAACTTGCTTCTGAAACAGCTTTTCCTAGGTATAAAGTGTGGAGATGTTTTGGTGCTCACTTGTGGTGGGGGCAAGGCAGTTTCCCTGCACTGGCAGTCTGCTGTGAATTGCAGCCCCTGTGGCTGTATTTTCTTTAAAAAAAAATACACAAGAGGAATGCATGACTGGGCATCACAACTGCTTTCCCCTTAAAACATTTATGTGATTAGATGCCTGAGACACCGAAGCTTGTGGGGTTTATACATATGCAAGTCAAGAGAAGCATAACTTAGACACAGCCTTCTTCAAAACTGCTAAGGACCTGTTCAAGGGGAAAGCAATCCATGGCTCAGCCTCAAGGAGAAGACTTTGACTCAGCCTTCGAGGCCAGAGACATTTTGAATGAATAGCTCAAAGCCTCTTCTCCACCAGTGTGTTCCAAAAAATTATGTGAAAGGAGACTGTCCACGACCTTGTTTCATTGTAAGCCTCTGAGTAAAAAGACAGAAGGCATATCGGGAAAGCAAGACTTTCAGTTCTGCCCTTTAAGAGATTCTGCCAGCTCACAACTGCAAAATGGTGCTTGGGCAGTCAGCAGGTGCCTCCACTATTTAAAGCTAATTTTGGCTCTGGCCTTCATTAGAGTAATGCGTGTTGGCTCTGGGAGCTCTCCCAGGTCCTGCTGAACTTGACTCTGACTTGTCCCTTTCTACCTGCTTATTGCTTTCTGTTACCTCTTGCTCTAAACTCTAGAGCTGCTTCTCTGCAAGCCAGCAGAACACCCCTGTAATCCACATTTTAAATCTTTATTTCACTTATACTATAAGTCTGAAAATGCTTTGTTTACATATGTCATATGTCAACTTATTAGAAAGTATGATTATTGTGCCATGCTTTCTGTTGTAAGGCATGCACTAAACTGTTAGTCATTGACTGACCAATAGTAGGTTCATGCCTGCAATTATAATTGGAATTCCTAACCAATGTCATTTCCATCTTGCCTGGATTCAATTTCATCTACATTTGCAGGACACTGGCCAAAGAGCTACTTCTGGAGAGCAATCAGAAAAATAGTTTTGAAATTAACCCCTGCCCCAGACTGTGGGAAAGGAAGTACATACCCTCCACATTACCCTTGTCTATAGAAGTCAACGTAACAAATGTGATCCATGGAATTCTGCGGAAGAAGGAAAAAGATTTGCAATGCGAAAAATGCTATACAACGGAGCACACTTGCATCCTTCCACATACCCAAGAGAAGAGATGGTTTGCGGGAGTACTTCCCTGACAGAGTTTTCTGTAGAAAAATAGCCAGGAAGTGAATAAGATGTAAGAAATGCTTGCTCATTGCTTACATGCATTTTGTACCTTTTGACCTTGCTAAATCTCCTCTCCCCCATTTCTCCCCATGAGATGGTCAGATGATAAATGTGATAAATATGCATCACCTACTTAAATACCTCCTGTAGTTTCAGTGCTATAGTTATGGCCCTTTGTTGTACATGATTAAATGGTTGCGGTATTCCCCCTCAAAAATGTCTCTGGATTTCAGAAGAGAAAGAAATGTTCTTTGTTTCTTTCATTCTTCAGAGGAAGGCTGTATTGTATAATTCATAATTATTGTTGCTCAATCCTTTTCTATTTCAGTCAAGCAATGACAGTGTATGCTATAGTTTTGTAATTATAGAATTTACAACCCCCACATTTCCCACTAAAAGTTTCAGCCGTTAGGCCCTAAGTAAAAAATTTCACATGACCTGAAAAATATTACCCCATTAATTTACTGTCTGTGAAATACAAGCTATTGTAAATTTAGCCACATGTGCACACGCGCGCACACACACACACCAGTCACAGTTACCGTTAGGAAAGTTTTGACTTTTAAAAAAACTAGCAATGTATTCCACACTGGTATGAGTAGATATTACTATGCAATAATAAAATACAAGGAAACATTTTAAGAAGTCTATGTTGGAAGCAAGTCTTGTCCAGGACAACAATCTTTACAGGTTTATTTTTCCTGATTAATAATTGTATTGATTAATTTTTTGGAATCTATATATTGTACATTAGTAACTCTAAGTCTCAATTGGAGGAATATTTAGATTATAAGTTAGTATTTCAACAATTAAGTCCAAAATACTGGCCTAGTGTGAAGGCAAGAAACAAGAAATCTACAAAATATCTTCAGTAGTGCCTAAGACCAGCAGCAATATAGATGTAACAGATATATTTAATATAGAAACACTGACTCTATAAATCACTGACATTATGCTTTAATAAATCCACAGTGGGTTAATGTATTTACTACAATTAATGGCATTATAAGCATGGTGAGAAAAATTGCTTTGAAACAACTTTGTTTATTTTTAGATTAGAATATGCTTTTGTTTAGAAAATATTTTTTCATAGCAACTTACCCTATTATTCAGTAGCAAATTTTGACAAACTATGCTCCTTTCCATTTGGATTCTATAATTCAGTGTGCTTAACCTATAAGTTCATTCCATTGAACATATTTATGAATTACCATGCATAAGATTGCTCTGTAACTGTGCTACATTGACTTTCATATAAAATAATGCCTTGAATTAAAAACAACAGCGCATAACATATGAACAAACATATGCTTTTACTGAACATAAGTCCATTTTTTAAAAAAGCAACTGGAGGGGACTCCAGTTTGTGGTAGTAGAGCAGCATGTGTTTTACCTTCCCCTCCAAGACATTTTCCCACTCTAAATCGCTTTCCTGAACCTACTGGTCCTGAGTTGCTTTTGGGGTGGGGGGTGGGAATATACGAATAAAGCACATACCTGTATGTTTTCCCCAGTAAGAGCTAATAGCATTTAGTAAATCCTACTGAGTTGAGTGGAACTTACTCTCAGGGTAAGTGTAAAACAGGGATAGCCAAGGGATAGCTCTCCAGATGTTGTTGAACTCCAACTTCCATCATCTCGGGTCATTGATCGTGCTGGTTGAAGCTGATGGGAATTGGAGTCCAACAATATATGGATCATGGAACCATATTAGCTAGCCCCATATTAGCTAGCTCACAGGAACTCAGTTCCAGTACCTCTCCACTGGGTGCCATTGCCATTCTAAAAGAACAAGGGAGATGTTCATGGTGTATTCCGGCACCTCTTTTTCTAGAAAAACAGCACTGGCTAACCCTAGTGTAAAGGATTTCAGTTTTAGGCTGGGAAATAGCACTGGGAGCAAAGGATTAATTGGGAGCTCTAATCAGAATTGGAGCCCTCTGTAGCTGCTTTAAAGTAAATCCATCAATTGAACAAACAGGAGATTTGATCAAGGACTTCTGTACTTTGACAGTTGTTGTGGAAGTGAAATTTTGACAGGTGCACTTTGCCAAGAAAGATAGGGAAAGGTGTTGTCATGGATTTTCTTCTCCTCAATTATTAAGGTTGCCCTGTGCCAAGACCGAAGGAGGTTATTGGTTTACTACCCACAAAGTAGTATAATTTCAGAATAAGTTTCCGCATCAAAGCAGAATAAGTATTCATTCGTGACTGGAAAACATGCAGATGAGCTGAAGTGCTGCTGATGTACTGGGTGATCATTAAAGAGATGATATCATTAAAAAAAAATCAGGCTGTTTCTTTAAAATTAAACCTTGGGGAAACAATATAGGTTGCTTCTGAGACGACTGACCTTTTGAAACTGGTCTGTTTCATCTTCTAGGATTCAGAACAATTTTACTAAATTGTTTGGAATTGTTTACACAGAATAAAACATTTCCTCTGTATGTTTATACATAAAAGTGGCACCGAGACTTCCAAAGTATTTGATAGCATTTGCGGTATTAAAAAAATGGAAGCTTTCTGTCCTCAACCAGTTCAGAAAATTCGCAGTTAGAGTAATGAGAAAAGACTTCCCTTTCATTTTAATGTATTTTGTATCCTGTGAAACAGCCCTAAGATGTAAATGTCACCTTCCATGTGCATTGTTAGCATACACTCGAGTCATTCTGTCAAACAACATCCAAACACCAGCACTTTGCTTGCAGTTTCTGACAAGCCAATTGCACTCTCATGGCTAAGACCAAAGAGGTTTCATTTTTGCCATCTATTAATAGCAATCTGAAATCATTGTCTTTAGTCCTTCTAGGCTCCAAGGCACTTTTAGCTATTGAAGAGTGGCACTTTTCCCAGAGTGTTACCCAAATGCTTAAGCAGAAGAGATAGTGAAGACAAGATCTGCCATCATCCCCCAGCAGGATTTAAAGTGACATCTGCCTATGAGACTTCCCACCTGTTCTGTGCCACTATCATATTTGGAATTCAGGATTTCCAGGTGTCAGATTAGCACTTTCTGTTACTCTTCTGCACCTGAAAAGATAGATACAAGAAGGCTTTGAAGAAGAAAAAACATACACTTAAAAAACAGCGGTCCTGTGGCACCATAATGATATCAAGTTATAATGTCACAATCTGTGTAGATTTAACCAAATGCAACTAAGGTCCAGTGACAACGGTGATAGGTCCAGTCAGATTTGAGGTGGCCTACTCCTCAATAGGTAATTGCAGGTGACTGATGGGTGGGTAGTGACCTAGATTGGCATGCGCAGGTGAGGAGTGATAAAGATCTGGTCCATGAAGTGAAAGAAGTTCCCTATCTTTGTTTTACATCATGCACATATGTGTCATAGGTAGCCAGTGGTGTGGTGTGGTAGGAACCTGAGGGGTGGGTGGGCAGGGAGCATAGTTCCAGTACTTTGTTCAAAAAAGGAACAATCATGTCACCAGATGCAGCAGTATTTGCCCATGGTGTATGCTCAGGGGGTTGGAGGATAGATCAGGTCTAGCACACAATTCCTTTATTAACTAGGTCAGTTAATTCAGAAAATAACTGGCCCAAGGTCACCCAGTGAGCTTCATGGTGGATCACTAATGTGAGCCCAGCTCTTACCATTCTAGCTGTGGCACCATATTTTGCCTATCCACTTGCCTGTCATTGGCAGCTGATCCTAAGCGACGACTCCCCTTCAGGGGTGGGTCTATGGGGGCTCCAACTGCACTTCAAAATTTACCCCAACACCACTGTAGACAGCAGGCATTATCTCCTACTCCCTCCTAAGTGAGGAAAAAGTGGGGCATGCCTTCTTTTTAAGATGCTGCTTTCTTTCTGCAGATTTTATTTCTTTAAAAACAGAGTTCTGGAGCACTGCTGTAAGCCTGGAGTACTGCTCCTGTATATTTAAAAGGTGCAAAGTTAATTGAGCAAATTATTGCGCAGTTAGCTTGCGATGTGTAATGAGCAAACTTTATGCAATTCACCTGCATAATAAACTAACCAACTGGCTATAAAGTGGTACCTCGTGTTACAGATGCTTCAGGTTACAGACGCTTCAGGTTACAGACTCTGCTAACCCAGAAGTAGTACCTCAGATTAAGAACTTTGCTTCAGGATGAGAACAGAAATCACGCAGCGGCGGCGTGGTGACAGCGGGAGGCCCCATTAGCTAAAGTGGTACCTCAGGATAAGAACAGTTTCAGGTTAAGAATGGACCTCCAGAACAAATTAAGTTCTTAACCCGAGGTACCACTGTAAGAGGAAACAATTTTGCCAGCAAGGCTTAGGTAGAGTAGATCTACTATAGATTTGATTGACAAATATGAAAAAGGGGGGGGGGCAACCCAAAGATGCTTTTATCTTTGGGGAAAATTGGCCTCATGAGCTATATACAAAAGACCTCTTTTTCATTAAACATCTGTATAATAATACATGCCTGAAAGTACATTGCACTATAGATGAATATCTTACAGATCCTGTGTCATTTACTAAAGGGGTTAAGCAGGGCTGTATCTTTGCTCTTGTCCTGTTCAATCTCTATATAAGCAACATTGTTAAGTTTCTATTGTAACCAACATTGTTAAGATTCTATTGTAACCAACTTATCGTGTCTCCAAGATGTCCACCAAAAAGATTTGTTTAATTGTATGTAATTCTATCCCAGACAAAAGTGAGTCTGATGAGATGTTGGACACATTTTCTGGATATTGTCAAAAAGAATATTTTATGGGAAATTAAACCAAATCAAGGTAAAGGTATGTTCTGAATAATACAGATCCCCCAAAAGGTATTTAGATAAACAATTTATTGAACAGGTAAGAGTATTTAAATATTTGAACAAAAGGCCATAACTTTATTCTTGCAGTGCATGAAGTTTTTAAAGCTAAAACTTTAGCTCAGTTACTTTATGGGATTCAAATCTAGACTGAGGCAAATTTAAACCCTCTGGAAGTTGTGCAGCCTAAATTCCTTTAAATTTTTTTTTGTTTGTACCAGGTTGTGTTTCAATTGCTGTTTTGCAGTTTGAACTAGGTCTCTCCTCCATTCTTACATAGCCCTAGTTAAGGGCATTTAACTACAGTATTTAGCTCCAAGGGGTTTGCTTCCGTAAGTTCTGCTTTACTTGCACAAAAGCAGTTGGATGAAAGCCACTAATGTCAGATGTTGTTGTTGTTCTTCACCACAACAGTTATTTAGCCTAGGTTTACACAAAGCAAAAGATGCATTGAGACACCACCTGTTTTATATAGAACAACAACATAATTTGCATTGAGAAAATTGAGTTCCTGGTATGTTTTCCAACAAGCCCTCTTGATCCTGTAACAGAGGTGCCATGTTGTCCCTGAGATTAGGGGGGGGCTGGGTATAGCTGTCAACTTTTCCCTTTTCTTGCGAGGAATCCTATTTGGAATAAGGGAATTTCCCTTAAAACAATGGAAAAGTTGACAGCTATGGTCCTGGCTTGTGTTGTGTGTGTGACATCATGTATGCAACATTGTGTCGTCTGAATACTATTTGAGTATTTCTGTCCATAGAGTCTCACCCAGTTGTTCTTGAAGTTTTAGAAGTCAGCTTTCTTAAAGTGTGGAATGTGGAGTTTCTGAAAGTCCAGAGTTCCTCATGATTGTTTATTATTGGTGTTTAAGAATTGTTGGTGTTATTATATATTGGCTTTAATGAACTGTTGATAATTGTTCTAAATAAATCAATGAAGAAATGGTATTCCTCAAATACTTTGTTCATTCAAAGATCTGCTGAGCAACACTCTCTCTTGTACTGCTTCTGCACTTAAAGTGCTCTCTGGTTACTTGTGCTGTGGAATTTGGGCTTTCCTACATTGTCCCTCCCACACACCAGATCTTCCTGCATACTTTACGACAAGAGACATTTCAGTACAGTTCATAAAGTTACTGCAAAAGAATAGTCTGAGTGATGAATGAGGCCCACTACTGTTTTATTAGTGCTTTCCTTCAAACTATACTTAAGAGGACAGATCACACCAGTGCAATAATAGCTCACATTGCATGTGAGCTCTGCATGGTGTGTTTGATTGCTGCACTTAGTTTGTAGAAACGTGCATCCCTCCTCCTCCTTCTCCCAGTGGGGTATGTTGCTAGACTCAGGCAAGAGGAAAACGTAAACAGGAAACATCCTGGAAATTCTTGGGCACGTAAAAATTCCATTCTGGAGAATGAGCTCAGGGGGGCTACATTAAAGAGGCCTTTGTTGTCCATATTGCGGTACTGAATAAGCAATGCATCAGCAAAATATTAAAAGCACATTTCTGTGAGCTTCCAATAAGCAAATGACCATATATATATATATATATATATATATATATATATATATATATGCAGGTTTTGGTGTCTTCGGGTGTCTTCCCGTGTAAGAGTCGGGGTGTCTGTGCGACGTTTCGACGAGGTCTCACTCGTCATCTTCAGGCTGGTGCTTTCGGCTTCTTGTTACTGGAACAGAGCAGAGTCTGGTGTTTGAGTTCCTATAAATACTGTTGAGGGGTGTGGTGTATAGCCTCCAACGTTCTGGGTAGAGAGGAAGTTCCTAGATTAGTGTGCCTTTTCTTCTTTTGTTCCTTAATTACTTGAGGGATATCTTGGGTGATTTCATGAGTGATATTCTGAATATCACTGGGTGGGTCATTGATTACTTGAGGGATATCTTGGGTGATTTCATGAGTGATATTCTGAATATCACTGGGTGGGTCATTAAGTGTAGATTAGTTGCTAAAGCTCTCGTGTCTTGACCTCTTGAGCTTGTGAAGAGTTTTTCTGAGAAGATGGCTGTGCTGCATTTAGTTGTGCTCTGGCTTGGCTTCGTGTATAGGGGCGAGCTATGGTTTTGTGCCTTGTGCCAGCCAGATCTGTGTAGGGATTGCAGGGGGGTGCAGCATCCGGAGGTGCCACTATAGTTTGGTTGCTGGATGGAGTCTGTAATATGTCTGTGGAGAGGGTCTGGGTTTGGGTCTGGTGTGGTTGATTGGTGACGGCGTTCTGTGTGCCTCTGGTTCTGGTGTCGGTTTTTGTGGGGAGGGCTAATTTCCAGATGTCTGGCAGGCGGGACGTGTCGTCACGCTTGTTCATGTTGTGAGGGTGTTTCTCTATCTCGATGGCTTCCATGATTATTCTCTTGTGGTGATGTTCCATGTTAAAGAGCAATTTGGAATCTGCAAAATTAATTTCGTGTCCTGTTTCTTTCATGTGTTGGAAAAGAGAGGAAGTTTTTTCTTCTTTTTTGACGGCATTCTTGTGTTCTGCGATACGTGCATTTATTCGTCTGTTTGTTTGTCCAATGTACGTGGCTGGGCAGACTTTGCAGGGTATTTCATAGACCCCTTGGTTTTCCAGCTGGATTTTGTCTTTTGGGTTTCTGAGGATATTGGCTATTTTTTGGTTGGTGCAGAAGGCTGTTTTGATATTGTGTTTATGGAGGATTTTGCTGATTTTGTCTGTAGTGCCCTTGATATAAGGAAGGAGGGCTATGCCATTGTTTTCTTCTGTGTCTTGGTTTTTGGGGGGTGTTTCTTTTTGGATTAGCTTCGTAACCCTGTTTTTCTGGTATCCATTGGCGATTAACACATTTGAGAGATTCTGTAACTCAGTTGTCAAGTGGTCTTTGTCAGCCAGGCGTTTGGCTGACAAAGACCACTTGACAACTGAGTTACAGAATCTCTCAAATGTGTTAATCGCCAATGGATACCAGAAAAACAGGGTTACGAAGCTAATCCAAAAAGAAACACCCCCCAAAAACCAAGACACAGAAGAAAACAATGGCATAGCCCTCCTTCCTTATATCAAGGGCACTACAGACAAAATCAGCAAAATCCTCCATAAACACAATATCAAAACAGCCTTCTGCACCAACCAAAAAATAGCCAATATCCTCAGAAACCCAAAAGACAAAATCCAGCTGGAAAACCAAGGGGTCTATGAAATACCCTGCAAAGTCTGCCCAGCCACGTACATTGGACAAACAAACAGACGAATAAATGCACGTATCGCAGAACACAAGAATGCCGTCAAAAAAGAAGAAAAAACTTCCTCTCTTTTCCAACACATGAAAGAAACAGGACACGAAATTAATTTTGCAGATTCCAAATTGCTCTTTAACATGGAACATCACCACAAGAGAATAATCATGGAAGCCATCGAGATAGAGAAACACCCTCACAACATGAACAAGCGTGACGACACGTCCCGCCTGCCAGACATCTGGAAATTAGCCCTCCCCACAAAAACCGACACCAGAACCAGAGGCACACAGAACGCCGTCACCAATCAACCACACCAGACCCAAACCCAGACCCTCTCCACAGACATATTACAGACTCCATCCAGCAACCAAACTATAGTGGCACCTCCGGATGCTGCACCCCCCTGCAATCCCTACACAGATCTGGCTGGCACAAGGCACAAAACCATAGCTCGCCCCTATACACGAAGCCAAGCCAGAGCACAACTAAATGCAGCACAGCCATCTTCTCAGAAAAACTCTTCACAAGCTCAAGAGGTCAAGACACGAGAGCTTTAGCAACTAATCTACACTTAATGACCCATCCAGTGATATTCAGAATATCACTCATGAAATCACCCAAGATATCCCTCAAGTAATCAATGACCCACCCAGTGATATTCAGAATATCACTCATGAAATCACCCAAGATATCCCTCAAGTAATTAAGGAACAAAAGAAGAAAAGGCACACTAATCTAGGAACTTCCTCTCTACCCAGAACGTTGGAGGCTATACACCACACCCCTCAACAGTATTTATAGGAACTCAAACACCAGACTCTGCTCTGTTCCAGTAACAAGAAGCCGAAAGCACCAGCCTGAAGATGACGAGTGAGACCTCGTCGAAACGTCGCACAGACACCCCGACTCTTACACGGGAAGACACCCGAAGACACCAAAACCTGCATTCCTATACCCGTGAAAATCTACGAAAGCAAATATATATATATATATATATATATATATTTATTTATAGCTGGTGAGGGCTTTAAAGATAGACATTTGTAGGTCACAATCCACCAAATTCTGGGCCATAACAAGGAGAGCAGGGAGTGCATGGGAAGAAGGTTATCTACATTTCATTGCAGAAATGTTGAAATTCTACTATCAGTTTTAATATATGGATTTTATGTTTTTATTGAGTTTAAATTGTTTAACTGTATGTTAACTGGGATCATTTAAGTGTTTTTTTAACACCCTGACATATTCCTGAAGTATTGTTTCAAAACTCCTACTGTAAAAAATACACAAACCTCTGAGGATACCTGTCAGTATTCTGAGGGATTCTAATGCATGGGTGAAATTTATTTTTGCTCTGTTAAAGGGGCTTAAAGTATTGTGTCACCCTGGCACAACCATTCTGATTGTTATTGTTTTTAAGTGGATGTTATTATTATTTTGGCAGTCGGAAAATTGAAAGAGAATGGCCTGGAAAGTGTGAGATCATAAAGCAAATAAGCAAATCAGGATGAGTTCAGGATGGATGCACATTGTTGTATAACTTTCCCTCAAGAAATTCAGGAGTGCTCAGTAAAGACCAGATATAAATACTTGAAAGACCACCTCCTTCCCTACAGATCCTCTTGGGTGCTATGATTGGCAGAGGGTGTTAAATTGCCCTCAGAAGCTTGGGTGGTGGCAGCCCAGGAGAAAGCATTCTCTGTGGTATCCCCTAAGTTGTGGAACTCTCTTTCCACAGAGGTGCATTTGGCATCCTCATTATACAGCTTTTGGTGAATGCTTTATCTTGGGTTTTGACACTTGAGATGTATATCTTATTTCTGTGATTTTCGTTGTTTTAAACTGCTTTTAATATTGTATAATATTGTGTTTTAATATTTTGTATTTTAGTTGTTGTGGCCCACCCTGGGACCTTGGGGAGTAGGCCAGGTAACAAACTATAATCATCAGCAAACCTCCATGCAAGCAAATCAAAACGCTCAGTTAATGGATTATCTGGAGCTACCCTCACTTAAGAAAAACACATCTATAAAGCTTCTCAGCCATACATAAAGACTAGCATAATTGCTACTGTTCACTTTCTCCTCTTCACCCCCCCCCTTCAGCACTAATCTCTTTGCAATGGGCTTGCATTTAAGCTGAAAGACTTTAACATGACTAAAATGGTTTAAGCACAATTAATACATCTTAAGTAGTTTGTGGATGTGGTTGCTTTAGTGCTGTTACTGAAGACGAAACATTCAAGCTGGCCTTCTAGGCATGTGTGGCCTCTAAAAGATAGTTGTGGAGTGATTTAGAAGGGAGAAAACTCAACAGGGACTTGTGGCTTCATGGAGATGCATAACATTTACCGTATTTTTCGCTCCACAAGACACACTTTTTTCCTCGTAAAACCTAAGGGGAAATGTCTGTGCGTCTTATGGAGCAAATGTGTGGTCCCTGGGGCTGGGGGGGGACGGACCTGGGCTTCCCTCGCCAGCCCCACAAGCTCGGGGAGCAGTGGAAAGGCTGTGTCCAGCCTTCCCGCTGCTCCCCGGGGCTGGCGGTGAGGGAAGCTCGGCTTTGCCCACCGCCAGCCCCACAAGTGCAGGGAACAGCGGAAAGGCTGCTCTTTGGGTCGAGCAGCTCTGGGGTAGCCCGCGAAGCCTCCGAAGGGCAGCGGGGAGCCTTCATCCCGCTGCCCTGGGGAGGCTTCACGCAGCTATCCCTAGCTTTTGTGGGAAAAGCCCCCGCAAAAGCCCCCAACAGCAGCATTTTTCCCCCTTGAAATCCCCCCCCCAAAAAAGTATGGAACGAAAAATACAATATATAGTGATTTCTGTGGCAACTGTGAAAATACCATTTGGAGCTTTAAATTCCAAAAGAGTGTTATGTGCCACATTTATATCTATAAGTTGCAGTCTAAAACAATTGAATCCGGCTTACTTTGCATTTATATAGCAGTTAGGTCTTCAAAGGTGTGTCACTGGCCTTCAGCAGAATCATGAATGCCATCTACAGTTACGGTAATTCATTCAGGAGTAGTTTTCATTTTCTATTCAGCCTCACACTTCAGGAGGATTGAACTAGTTCAAGATGACAGCATCTTAAATGGTTTACAGGAAACAAGAGTGCCATGGAACTCCTTATAGAACATATTGTAACTATCCTGTTCCTTCCTGTTCTGGTGTCAAGCTGAAGTTGTAGTTGTGTTAGGAGTCCTACAATGAATCAGCTGTTTCCATAAGCCAAGGCCATGTCTTGGGATACATGTAAGTGAGACAAAGCCATGTCTCACTTACATGTATCCCAAACACCATTCCTATGCTGCATCATTTCATGAAGTGGAGTGAAACATGGGTGTAGCAAGGATTTTGTTAGGGGGGGAAGGCCTTTAGTTGGGGGAGGTCAGAACCTCTGTCAGCTATGTATTTTTATTGTGGGGGGTGGGCAGCTGCTCCCCCCCCCCGGCTATGCCCATGGAGGGAAGATGGGCTGAGATCAAGAGGAACAAAGGAAGCTGCTGTCTAGCAGGTTAGATCAATAGTCTAACTCAGTATAGTCTGCACAGGCAGCAATTCTCCAAGCTTTCAGACAGGGCTATCTTCCAGCCCGACCTGAAAAAGCTGGGGTTTGAACCTGGGACCTTTCGTATGCAAAGCATGTACTCCACCATTGAGCTATGGCCCTTCCAGGCAGACACTTGGTTCAGTGTTTGAAACTCCCATTATTCCAGGTGCATTTTGCGGCAGGGAATTTCCTTAGTGCGAGCAGTTTCTGAGCTCTGGGCACAGTACTGCACCTAAGATTTCAGATTAAAACTGCAGAGTAGAAGGAAAGGAGGACCTTTTTCTGTCTTCCCACTTTCAGATACTCTCTAGATACTAGAGAAGAGGCCCTCTTAAGAATATTACAGGGGTGGGCAGAGGAGTAGACCATGTGAAAAATGAACATAATATTTTACCTGCAGTTCATTTATTTTCAGCTTTGCATTCCTGTTATAACAAAGCACACCTAGACATTTTGTTGTTGCGCCCATAACCTAGGTTTAAGGCAGGCTTCCTCAACCTCAGCCCAGATGTGTTTGGTCTACAACTCCCATGATCCCTAGCTAGCAGGACCAGTGGTCAGGGATGATGGGAATTGTAGTCTCAAAACATCTGGAGGGCCGAAGTTGAGGAAGCCTGGTTTAAGGTGTCATTTAGCTTTCATATCTCAGTTTCTAACACTGACTTGGTTCATATAAGGTGTGGGTCTTAACTTACTGAGTATACTGCAACATGCCTAACACAGCTTCAGCTTGAGGGCAGTAGTGGAAGTGAAGTGTTAAAATCACATCCAATAGGAGCTCTTCTGCACACCGTTTTCTACATGCAGAAGTAGATTTATTATATCTTTTATATTTTGCTCATCCTAGTCTAACAGATTAACAATGGATCTATTCCAGAAGACTTTTCTGCCAGAGTAGTTGGAATTTTTATTGTACTTATTTTTGTGGTAAACTACAAATTGCATAATGCTGACTCACAACTATTTGCACATTTGCTAAGGACAGAATGAAGCCATCAAGTGGTGATTTCCCTCCCTTATGAACGATCTAGGATTTCAGAATTGTAGCTCATTTCATGACCTGAAAAACGTGTAAAAAGAAGATAAGCCAGGCTGTGGCGTGTCATAATCTCAGTTTATCCAGTGTAGACTTGCATAGCTATATGTGTTGATGGGATAATTTGAATTACATGGGAAGTAAAATACAACACCTCACATTAGACCTTACAACCCTGATATTCACAAGTGTCAAAATGCTGAACTAGTGAGAACCATGTTGTGTATGATCTATTTCTTGCATTATTTGGGGTGGTGAAGTTGTTGCAGCTGAAAAGAAGCCACAGCTGTGGTATGTGAGTAACTCACAACATGGGCAGGTTCGATTGGGTGGAAAGCCTCCATACCAGTACGAGCAGCTTACAGGAATGTGCAATGCTGGCATAGAGTTTCCAAACAAAAGAGCAGGTCTTCCTAGTGAAACTTGCCAACATTATGACAGCCATATGGATGTGGTTTTCTGAACAATCCCATCCTCTGTGGAATATGCCATAGGCCTCTATCGCTTGTGCAAAAGTTGAACCTTGCTCAGCTCCCATCACAGTATTGTTCTGGTTGCCACTTTGGGAACATAAATTAAACATGGAGTGGTCTTTACTGACCACATTTACGTATCAGAGCACGCTCTAAATGATTTTGTTGCACCAACATTACTCTCCCCCACAAGATTTTTAAAGTAAATTCCCTACAAATCACTAAATCTGTAATCTTAAACTCATTGTCTAGGCAGTAAATTCAGAATAAACTTGATTTAAATTGTCCCGAAAAACTACAGAGTGCATCTAGAATTGAAACACTAAACAGATTCATTAACAGCACAAGCCTGTGCATGTCTACTCAAAAGTAAGGGGTACTGAATTCAATAGTGTTTGCTTTCAGGTAAGCGTATATAGGATTGCAGCTCCAAACTGTAACCATGCGATACTTGCTTGTGGGGAAGTCCATGGATTCTGTAGAGTAATCTCACATGGGGTTAATCTAGACTTGGCCATATTTTGAGTAGACTCATTGATTTCAATGGGTCATGTCTGACTCCAACCCAGTGTTTGGCTTCATATCCTCTATATTCATGTCCATCCTTCAAGAACAGAAACACTGAAGTCATTTGGCTTACTCCTCAGTTATTGTGTTTTAGTGCTATTTTAAAACACTCTTTTAAATTGCTCTTTATTAAAACCTAATGCAAGTCTGGAAATGATTTCAGTAGGCTTAAATGTACTAACTCTGCATAGGATTAGGCTGCTACTTGGGAGTAAATAACTTTTGAGTAACCTTTAGGATCATGCAGTTAGTAAAGATAATGGGTGCGATAAGGCAAAAAAATAATTCCAAGAGTTACAAATGGGGTTTGGGCCAAGATCACCCCTGCCTTTTTGATGATTTTCCCCCACGGAGAAATGAAACTGAAAAGACATTTCTCCAAACTTGGCTAGGCAGAAGCTAAAACGTGAACATGCCATTTCAAAACACGTCTACGAGAAACGATAGCCGGAGGACACCCAAATGCAGGATGGCTGGAACGCAGTTTACAATCTACTTCACGGAAATGAATGGGTTCGGAAACCTAACGCAAGCAATTTAAAGCTGCCCTTCACACATGCGCACAGTCAGCAGACAGAGGCTCCGAACAGCAGGAGCGAAACGGCCTTCGGGTGAGCCTTAAGCACTTTGCAAGCGGAAGCCAAGTGTGGCCGAAAGCCTGCGGGACACACTTTCGCCGGAGATTTCGCGAATCTCGGGGGAGGGGGGAGCGGCTCGAAAGCTCCGCCGTCCTCAGTTTCCCCGCGCCCTGTATTAATTTGAATTTCCAAAACAGGAAGGAAGCGCCGGGCTAAGGCTTGGGCTGAGCTTTATGCCTCAGGGCGCCATCCGTCCTGCGGCTTTTGCAGGCGACGGGTCCATCATGCACCCGAGTCGCCGCATGCAAAGCGCCACATGCAAACGTGCACCCAGCTGCAAACCACCACAATAGTGAGGAGGAGGGAGGGAAACGCCCGTCCCCATGTCCGCCTCCCCCCGCCCAAACCTTCCCTTCTTCTGACCCCACTGAGCGTGGGCTGCAGCCGCCCAGCAGCGGCGCGTGGTGTTTGTAAACCCCGCAAACGCCCGCCCTGCCCCCGCGAGGTCGTAGTACAGAGGCGGCGTTGCGGCGGTTGGGAGTGGGGGGGGGGAGCGCGCGCAGGCGCACTGCGAGCCTGGGCGTCCAACATGGCTGAGGTGCTGCTCCTTCTTCTTGTGCAGCAGCTGCAGGCGCCGCGGGGAGGATGCTGAGTTTCCCGGGCACGGCGGCGGTGTCAGCGGCGGCGGCGGGGCTCGCGGGGCCCGAGGCAGGCTCTCCTCAGCCATGGCCAGGCTGGCAGATTATTTCATTGTGGTGGGCTACGACCACGAGAAGACAGGTAGGTGTGGCTGTTGGCGATGGTGGGGTCGGCGGGGAGGGGAGGGACATGGCTTCCTTGTACACCGGGGCTGGGGAGACGGGGGACTGAGGTGGGAAGGTTGGAGACGATTAATAAATTCGTGGACGGAAGCGGGGTGGCGGTTAAAGGGCGGTTGGGGGGGCACATCATGGGAGAGCGTTGCATTTCCTCTCACGAGGTTCAGGGTTGGCAGGAGAGAGCGGGTGTGTGTGCATGTAATTTTCCTCTCACAGGAACTGGTGGAGGGAACAGCGTGACTGGGCAGCTGACACGTAGGAATTGTTGAGGGACAACGGCGGGGCTCGTGTCTCCCTTCCCCCTTCTGAAAAGTAGGGACGCGCGTGCACACACAAACACGTGGGGATGTGAATACACGTGAACGGCCAGCGTGTCATTGCTTTCCTGTGGCGAAGGTGGGCAAGTTGGCTCCACAGCAGCCTCTTCCAGCCTGGTGGTGTGGCTGCAATGAAACTGTGAAGACATCAGCAGTGTCTTCCCTTCTCCTCGTTAGTTTATTATATCGCTCCTGGCGCATCCTGAGTGTGTATTCGATGACGCAAGGAAAGGGGGTGGGGTGGGAGGAAGGGAGGCCCGGAGAGAGGATTCCCGCCCCCCCAGGACTGTGAGAAGGGAAGTAAGGGGAGGGGGTGTGAAGTCTCGTTACAGTGTGTGCAGTACATGAATGTGCGTAGTGTGTCGTGCATCCGTCGGCAAGTTTAGTTGCTGACATTTGTTGTTTCCGTGTGAGAGGACGTTGTAATTGTTTGCATAAGGGAAAATCAAGCAAATTTGAATAATAAGTAGAGGCATGAACAATAGGCACTATTCACCACAAAGATTATAAACGGGTGATTAATTCCTTGAGTTTGAGTCTGAAAAAATAAGTGAGTTTATGTGTACAATACTTTGGTCACATTTCCCTTAGGTTATTCCTAAAATAATGAAATATTCAACTGGTGTCTGCAACCGTGCAATTCTAACCATGTATTCTTAGACATATGCCCTATTGAATTCAATGGGGCTTACACCCAAGTAGGTGAAGTTAGCACTGTAGCCTTGGCTTTGCTGGGGACTGGTATTGATTTAATTTTAAGAAGGTGTAATGTGCAAATCCTTTAAATTTATGTGTTATGTGTCTCTCACATTTTCTGATGTCATCTTTGCAGGGGTAGCAAAAGTCCGTAATCCTGAGATCAGTTTCCTCATTTCTCCCTTTTGTTAACTATGTGGGAAGCAAAGCATATGGTTTCTGGTGAATTCTCAGAGGTGTTTCTGTATCAGAGTGTGTTGAATCTATCTAGTTGTTAGTAGGATAACACATAGTACAGTGGTACCTCAGGTTACATACGCTTCAGGTTACAGACTCCGCTAACCCAAAAATAGTGCGTCAGGATGAGAACAAAAATCGTGCTCTGGTGGCATGGCAGCAGCAGGAGGCCCCATTAGCTAAAGTGGTGCTTCAGGTTAAGAACAGTTTCAGATTAAGAACGGACCTCCGGAACGAATTAAGTACTTAACCCGAGGTACCAATGTATTTCTATAAAATGGGGTGGGCAAACCTTAGGCTTGCAGCAGCATCTTTGTTTTTCACTAAAACTTTGATATTCAGTCATGGGATACGAAACGTATACAGTGGTACCTCGGGTTACATGCGCTTCAGGTTACAGACGCTTCAGGTTACAGACTCTGCTAACCCAGAAATATTACCTCGGGTTAAGAACTTTGCTTTGGGTTAAGAACAGAAATTGTGCAGTGCCGGAGCAGCGGCAGCAGGAGGCCCCATTAGCTAAAGTGATGCTTCAGGTTAAGAACAGTTTCAGGTTAAGAACAGACCTCCAGAACGAATTAAGTTCTTAACCCGAGGTACCACTGTACTGAAATGTGCAGAATATTTATAAAAACGTTTTCAACACATTTAAATGTAGATGTGTATAGTATTGACCTATACCTAAACAGCTATATGGAGTTGCATTTCAGGGAATATTTTATGTTGATCCTTTAATCATCTGCTGTCATTAAGCAGGATTTTGAAGGGCTGAATGCTCTTTAATACATTCGTGTGTCAGTGCTTGGGAAAATCCTATTTGTTTGTCTTGACACCTTCCTTAGGCTTCTTCAAACTATTAGTGTGCTGTCTCTTCTGTTTTGTAATCATGTAAATAAAGATGATATGCTTCCTGCATTTAAAATAAAAATATAATCCTTAAACTGCAATTCTGTGCATGCTTATAGAAATCCTGTTGAACTCAGTAACCCTTGCATCACATTAAGGTTGGGCTGTTATGTATCTTTATATTAAAGACAACATAATTTACATATTTATTATAACAACATCAGACCTGAAATTACTTAGAAAATTTTTCAGCCTTATATTCTTGAACACTGTAATGGTATTGGTCATGCCGAAAACAAACTCTCACATAAGGTTGTTTACAACATTTGATTAAAGTTTTTCCATAAGACACTTGTCATGTTTTCTAATTATCTATGCAAATAACAGGGCTTGATAAATTATGCAAAATATAAACCAAGCCATTAAATGAAAGGTTTCTTAAGTCCTGTCACTGGTTGGTTACTTCTGTAAACAAGTATGACCAATATAATTTTTATAAAATCTTGATGCAGTTGATGCCTATGTTGTGTGAAATAAACTCTCAGGCGCATAATGGTTTTGAGGCAAAAGTGTCTTCAATAGTTCTGTTAACCTTTACGAAAACAAGCTATTCCTTCCACTGGGTTGGTATTTTTCCCCCTTTAGTAATTCAAACTATTTGGTAAAGAACTTTCAGTGGAAGAATAAATATGCACTGTCTATTCTGAATTCCTTTATCCCACGTACTGTCCCACAGTGCACAGAGAATTGCCCTTTTTGAGTCACATTCTAGTATTGTGCTGATGGTTATTCACATGTGCTGGTATATTATATCACTATGGGGCTAACACTGATATTTGCTCCAGATCCATACTTAACATTACATTCCTATGTAAAAGGACTGAGCAAGATAAATTTAAACCACTAGCAGCTGTATCCTAAACATTTATGCTTGCATCACTGCCTGTGATGTGAGTGTGATATTACATATTCAGTATTGTTGTGTCATAGGTAGTATCAACAGCTATCTTAGACACCAGTGAACTTATGTCCCAAATTTTGCTGTTGGTAAATTTACATATCATTGTTCAGGCAGGCAGCTGTGAATTGGGTCAAGCACAACAAGCTTCTTTCTAGTTTGAACCACATTGCTGTGACCTAATGATAAACTGAGCAGAAAACACCACTTCAGGAACCCCACATAGATCTTGGACTCATCTTAAGACACAGAAATTCCACCTGAGATCTCTTCTTTTTTCTGAGTTTATAAACATCACTTCCTACATGTTTCTATATGTTTCTTTGGGAATGAGCCATGAAAGCTAAAAACTTGTTTACCAATACAGTGGTACCTCAAACATAATCCGTTCTGAAAGACCGTTCGACTTCCTAGACATTCGAGTTCCGAGGCACGGCTTCCAATTTGCTGACAGCTAGGTTTTTGCACAGAAACCGTGTTGGACGTTCGTGTTCCAAGGAGTGTTTGGAAACCGGAACACTTACTTCCAGGTTTTCTGCGTTTGGGAGTTGAAACATTCGAGAATGGAGCCATTCAAGCTCTGAGGTACTACTGTAGTCCTAAAAGCCAAGCAACTGAATATTTACCAGGAGAGCATCGTGGTTCTCTCTTTCACTGAACCAGTAGCTCTCTGCTAGGGTTGATACTGAGCTCAGCCAGCCACTTTTGCTTTGTATTGGCAGCAGATCTCCAGGGTGTTGGGCAAACACAGATCTTTCATAGCCCTTCTTTTGAAACTATTCTAGCAGGGAATGCCAGGGATTGAACTCCAGATCTTGTGTACACCATGCATGCAACTCTAGCACTGAGATATGACACTTCCACAGTTGTTTACAAAATATGCAAATGAAGTACTTCATGAAAGTGTTCATTAGATACACCTGAAAAGACATATTTTCAAAAGATTTAAGAAGGTTTTGTAGAAAGCTATGTAAGACTACATCGCTGTCTTGCCTTTTTTTGACAATGTATTCTCAGAGACTCTTCTCTTCTACTTGCATGTATTTGCCAAGCAATATTAATTTTACTTTCACTCAGCCATATCTCCATTAGTATATAACTTGCTCTATCTTCATTGACATCCTGGTGGAATGAAGAATTGCTATGGAATTGTACTATGGTTTAAAACTTTAAGTAATGTGGTTGGGAAATGGGCACAATGAATACAACATCTAAGTGGTGCAATATGACATATTTCCCTTCTAACAAGGCTTTTGAAGTGCTTGGCAACAAGAATTCCCATGTAAATTGGTTTGCCTACTGGAATGTGAATAAGACTTGAAGGAAGTGCGCAGATGTTTTTTGAGATCAAACAAGGACATGAGAATGTAACCCTCCCCTCTCGCCACATACACTTTTTTCTGCACTTGCTCGTATGAATTACTGACCACAGTTGCCTTTAGGATTTTATATGTGGCCTTATTCAGGATGATGAGCCACTGCCTAGGCCCCCCTACAGAGGAATACAGATAAGTCCTTATGGCTTACATTCTGCCTTACACAGATCTGTATAATAAAACTGTTGAAATAATGAGTGAGGCTGCAGTCCTAACCTCACATACCTGGGAGTAAGCCCCATTCAGTTCAGTAGCCTGGGTAGATGTGACCAGGGTTGTGCTAAACAGCAGTCATTCAGAAGTAAGCTGTTAGAAGCAATGTGCCTTTGTTTGTAAGGAAACAAACAGAATATTTACTTTGGGCATAAAGTTTTGTGCTGCTGCATGGTCCATATGAAGGTACAAGCAGGAACAGTCAACAGTCCATCTTCAAGGAAAGGCATAGTCACATAAGAGGAGATGGTCCTTCAAGTAGCTCAATCACAAGCTGTTTAGGGCTTTGAAAGTAATAACCAACACATTGTGTTTGCTTCAGCAGCACATATACTAAAATAGGAACAATAACCAGCACCTTGAATTGCACTTAGAAACAGACTGGGAGCCAGTGCAGTTGCTACAGTAAAGGGGTGATGCCAGCAACTTGCCCCAGCCAAGATTTTAGCAATCAAGTTTTTATGTTCCAGGTGTGATGTAGTTGTGCACATGCCTTTTGGTGGGGAATTTTTTTTAATCTGAAAAACTAAAGAGAGCGATGTGTGCCAAACCACCACAGTACATTTCTTCAGTAAATGTGAATGTGCTGCATAAGATAACCATTTTCAGCTGTTAATAGAAAAGTTTTAAAAGTTGTCACAATGCTGAAATTGTCTTTGAAAGTATTTTTTTTTGTCTTTTCCTTAATGCACATAGCTTCAGCAAACTGTAGCAGAGTTCCAGTATTCCATTTGTTAGTGCTGTGTCTGGAAAAAGTAAGATAAATGGATTTCCTATTGGAAAGAAATCTCCATATAATGGATGAAAGCCACCATGTTTAATATATATACTTTACATAGACATTTGAACTCTGAATTGCTAAAGCATGCTCATCATAAATACATTGAATACATATACTACCTTCAAAATACACTCTGACACTTGTAATGCTGCCTTTAAAAGTATTTCAGTGAGAATGGAGGCAAGCAAAATGTGTCCTTCCTAACAGGAAATATTTCTCATAGCCATTTAAGTTTTTAAAAGAAATGCCCAGAAGGGACACACATTTTTGTTAGCTATACTCCGGAAACGCATTTAACTTGTCCCAAGATGTGAGGACAGTGAGGCCCTTCAGTATAAGGCAAATAATGAACTTTTATATCATTAGAGCTATTTTGAGCTAAAACTCATGGAGAAAACAATTGTGCTCTCTATTGCCATTCTTGAATGAAACACTTGCATTTTGTGCATAATTGGATGCAGCTTTGTTTAGCAATAGTGACCAATGGCCAATAGATAGATGTGAATCTTGCATAACATGAGCTGGCTGCAGTAATAAGCCTATCTCAATAGAAATGATGGCCACTTAAGTCAGGGCTAGCCAATGTGGTGACAACACTCATCACTGACCATCACTGATCAGCCCATACTGGTAGGGACTGATGGGAGCTATAGCCCACAGCATTTTCTACATGTGATGTAAGATTCTGACTTCTACTGGATGAGACATGCAACAACATTCTAATAAAAAAATAGGAAATTCTACTTGTCCCTTTATTCACTGCTGTGAATCTAAAACATCAGTATATTGCTAACCTTTATGGCAATTCCAGCTTCTCAGAATTCTAAAACCATTAGAAAATGTGACAGTAGGCCCAGGCAGATATTCAGTTCCTGTTTGAAAGTATTATACTAGAACATGTAGCAGATGTTACGATGGAATCAAAGAAAATCCTTCCCACAAAAACCTGCATTTTTCAGACACTTCTTCTTTTTGGTGGTATAAAAGTTTCTGCACTACCAGGAAATATTAAAATACAGTGGCACCTTGTTCTGGAGGTCCATTCTTAACCTGAAGCCGTTCTTAACTCGAGACACGCTTTCACTAATGGGACCTTCCACTGCCTCCGCGCCACTGGTGCGTGACTTCTGCTGGCATCCCAGGGCAAAGTTCACTACCAGGAGCACCTACTTCCGGGTTAGCGGAGCTCGTTACCTGAAGCGTTCATAAGGAGGACAGTACGTAACCTGAGGTTCCACAGTACACTTTAAAGTTGCCCGCTTGGTAGTCATATTGTATAGTTATGTAAGCTCTATGGATAGTTGAACACTACTGCCTTATACAATGTAGTTACTGAATAAATGCATTATGACAGCTTGGTTCATGTTACCCTCTCTTAGTTTTCCAGTCATCTCAATGCATCTGCTATAACAATTGTAATATTTTGATAGGTGTGTTTGAACTAGATTTCTGTGGATTCAGAGACTTGTTTTCAAAACTTATTAAACACCTCCATTTTCCTGTATAAATGTGGTGATATAGCTCTACAAGCAACTCCCCATTTACGCATGTGCTATTTGCGGGCGACTGTGCACATTCACAGTGCCAGGAACCTGGAAATGCGTAGCACACTGGAGAGTCCTTCTGGCTCATGAAGAGACTCTCCATAACCAAAAAAAGATGTCCTCTTCAGGCTGTAGGGAGGGTCTCCTCACGAGCTGGAGGCCCAGCTGGGCTTTGTTAAGGCCTTCCTGCCTAACAGCTGACCTGCAAGATAGCATAGCAGTAGCTTCTTCTTTGCGCGCCAGCTGTGCAAGATTCGCTCAGCTGATGTGCAGGGAAGAAGCTTCCCCACGCGTCAGCTGTGCAAGCCCCACTGCCCATCTAGGGTGCTCCCAATATACATGATTCCGGTTAAACGTTGGGAAGCCAGGAATGTACTCACTGTGTAAATTGTGAGTTGCCTGTAGTTTCCAAACCCTACTAGTTTAGTTCAAATTTCAGTGAGCAAGATAAAGTTCCAGGATATTTTATTACAGTTTATTATTTGCTTTTTGCAAGGAACATACTTCCTGTATTTCAATTTATAAAGGGAGAATTAGTGTTTTTCGTTCTGAGCCATAGCGCTGCTTCACCAAAAAGTTCCCTGCTGACATATATGGTGAATGGCATAAACGTGATAAATGGTATAAGCTAAGTGTCCAATAAATAAGCAGTGCTAAATACAACATATGATCAATACAGATTTGTAAACCAGATGAACATTTATGTTAATCAACTATTTATATAGTTTCACATCTTGTGAAATGCTCCTGAAAAAGAGCCCTCGGGCTCTTGGTTGCATTACTTCCCCATAATCTTAACTGCTGTGGAAGGTTGCAAGGTTCCTCATGTTACTGTCTCTGTTACCTGCTTTATACCTCTCCAATAAACTTTTAATTCTATTGCTCCGAGTGTGGCTCTCCATCTGAACTTTGCTCCCTTCCCTATCTGATACATTTCTCACAGATGGTTTCGACAGTGTAGGTTATTTTCTCCTCTCATCAAGCTTGGATTTGGGTGTGACTATAGGAATGCCATGTCAATGGTTACAAAGGGAAATGTCAAAGACAAATGTTACCTGCCTCTGGGAGCAGTGTTATAGTCTTTGGGATGTCTTAACCATGTGTACTCAACTGCTGAAAATCTGTGATTCTTTTACATCTCTTTGTTTTTCAGATCAAGTTCTGTTTTCAAATTGCTTTATAAGGAACGCATACACAGGCTTAATTTCATGCAATCTGTTGATAGTATAACAGAACGTGTATTCATATCTTATTTTGTTCCGTTCTAGGTGTAGTCTTGCATTCTGTTTTTCCTTGTTGAACAAGGGGCCATCTTTGTGTTTTGCACAAAGTGGTAGTGAATTAGGTGGCAAATATACTGACTCAATAGGTGCTGAAAATCCTTTGCATGCAAAGTATGAGTTACCCAGAAGCATATTAAAATATGTTTGTGGAAATAATGTAAGAAGCAAAGTTAATGGTATCTGAATGCTCTTCCATAAAAGCATGTTTGTGGAAATAGCATTAGAATAAATACATTTTATTTGGAGCATTTGTATCTTTTTCAGCTGAAAAGGCTCCCAGAGTGGCTTAATATCAATCAAAACTTAATGGTCTCTGCCTACAGGCTTACAATCTAAAAGACGTAACACAAAAAGAAAAAGTACTGGAGAGGGATGAGGGAAGAAGAAAACTGAGGCACCAATTCTTAAAGTTAAATAGTAGCTACTATTATTATGATTAGCTGGCCTGGATGCTGCTCCTTTGTCAGTTTCCCAGAGGGCCACTATTAAAGTCTCTGAAGGCTGCTGTCCAGTTTTAGCTTCCTCCAGCTAAAAAATCTGACTCATTATACCATTTAAACTGCAAAACTGGCTCCAAAGTCCATATATCATCACCACCATCATCATCTAATATTTTCTGCTCATCTGACTGCCCACTCTGAGCAGCTGCCAACAAATTAAAACACAATAAGACATCAAACATTAAAAGCTTCCCTTTACAGGGCTGCCTTCATATGGCTTCTGAAGTTGGAAGGTGTTACTTTCTGAAGACCAGAGAGAATTCCAAGCATCAGGAAAACATGCACAGGAATTCAAGAACATTCAATGAGATTTTGTTAAAGTATGTGGTAACTTATCAGTTGCCCATTTACTATGAACAAGATGGTTACACTTGCAGCAATATTTAGTGCCAAAGACTTTTTCTCTTCCCCATTCCCGTGTGTCGAGATCCTGCCTCATTGTATCTGGGTCTTGTCCACAGACTCTTGAAACCACGGATATGATACAGTAGTGAGGCCAGCATCTTAGCTAACAGCAGTTTTCTTGAGTAGAATGAAGATCCACTAAGCCACACACTAGAGTCTTGTTGAGGTTGCTTTGAAGGGAACTCAATTCCAATGCTGCTTGGGGGAGACAACCCCTCCCCTTTTGATCTCCCCGTATGTATTACTGCTGGGGAGGAGAGCTTTGCAGGCTTGAGATAGCAAGTCTAAAACATTATTTCCCCAAAGTATGCCTCTAGATGTTTTGACTATTAACTCCCACACCAGGATTACTGTGTCCAATTCTGGGCACCACAATGTAAGAAGGATATTGAAAAGCTGAAACGTGTAAGGAGGAGGGTGATGACAAAGGGTCTAGAAACCAGGCCTTATGAGGAACAGTAGAGGGAATTGGGTATGTTTAGCCTTGTAAAGAGGAGACTGAGAGGAGATATGATAGCCATTTTCAAATATCTAAAATGGCTGTCACATGGAGGATGGAGCAAGGTTGTTTTCTCCTGCTCTGGAGGCTAGGACCTGAACCAATGGATTGAAGTTATAAGAAAGGGGATTCCAACTAAACATCAGAATGAACATTGTTGACAATAAGAGCTGTTTGACAGTGGAATAGAGGTGGTGGACTCTCCTCCTTTGCTGGTATTTATGCAGAGGTTGGATGACTATATAGTGGTACCTCAGGTTACAGATGCTTCAAGTTACAGACTCTGCTAACCCAGAAATAGTACCTCGGGTTAAGAACTTTGCTTCAGGATGAGAACAGAAAAACAAAGTTGGCACATTAATTTCATTTCAGTGTTATCAGTGAACAAGAAGCAAACTTCATTTTACAAAGCTGGTTGAAGTGGAAAAACCTTTTCATGTTAAATGCTTCCTCATCACCCAGTGTCCAATTAGTTTGCTTATAGGTTCTCCTTTGTCATTCATCCAAAAAGTCTGATGACATTTGGAACAAATTGATGCTATGTTTGATAAACATACTTTTAGCATTGACTTGGGAACTAAATTGATTCAGCTTCAGTTGTATAAATCCTCAAGACAGTTTAAACAGCTGGCATGCCATCTGACTGAAATAAATATGAAATGCTTTACAGATAGTTTAAACTTTCATACAACTCATCAAGCTTCATGTTAATTTTCTTTGTACAGTCAGTAGGGGCTAATGGTGAAATCCCCCCACCCCACTTATTAAGCACTTTAAGGCAGCTGACACAACTTCAAGCAATTTGTCCTGAACACACAACACTCAAAAGTGTGAATGTAGGTAGAGACATGACACAAGCCCTGCCCACAATGTGTAAAATGTGACAGGCAGTGCTTAGGTGGTATTGCATGGATAATGGAACTGAGACTAAAGGACTAAAGCACAGGGAATGTCTGCATTAGTGGCTTTGTGAAGTATGTTGCACAATCAAATTTATACAGTAAAAGTGTTAATCTACGACAGTCTTTCTGACATTCATTAAACACCCAATATCCTCATGCCCTTCATATGCATCCCTTGCTTTCTGACATTCCCCATGTCACACAGGTTTGCAGGGGACTTCATTACATAGTTGCTTGAACATGAGTAGAACTTTCCATGTGAACAGGAACCTTGATAAAGCAGGGTCCCATATTATATGGAACCTACATCTAAGGGGTGACTAAAATATTTTTGGGACAAGAAGGTCAGATCTTATGGATGTTTACTCAAAGTCTCCTGGTTTCATTATGACTTACTGCTAAGTGCGTATAAAATATCTAACCATAGGTTTCCATGAATCATGGAAGTGTAGCTTATGACAGTAGTAGAAGCCATGAGCAGTAAAATTGTGATTAAACTGAGTTGCTGTCTGCCGATTCCCCTTCTTATGGTTCACTACTAATTATATAGCACTGCTGTTCTTAACAGACTGCCCATTGTGCCCATTAGTAAATTCAGCAACAAAAATGAGCCACTAGATAACTGAACATAGTATCATGACTCCTCCAAATAGCAACAATCGTTATCAAGTGTCCATAGGTCATGTAAATCTACATAATTACTGGTGCTTTGTTCTCCAGGTTTATATAATCACTCCAGACAAAATATTTATCCCAGGAAGGCATATATTTACATTAAAATGTTAGTTTTATCTCTCTCTTCATGAGAACATCCTTTCTTTTTGGGAGAGGTGGCAAGAAGGTGATAGTATGTGTTAGAAACATTGAGTATCCAAGTTAGCTTATTGTTCAGGTGCGTTTGTGCAGCTGTAGCATTGAGAGAGAAATCATAATGTTTTGTATGATCAAAATATTATGAAAATTTTTATCTTGATACTGCAGGACACCCACAAATTCCAGATGGTCAATACTCTAGTTACTGATGAGCTGTCAGTGGGTACTGATAATATTTTGCCACCTGTTTGGTTCTGGGAAGACCTGGGAGTTTTGTTCTTAAATCACATGCTTTCAGTGTAACATCTCATTATGACAGTAATGTCTTCCACAACTATTTAGGATGTTCAGTATGTGACTGTAACTCACTCCTTCATAGCATATTTTCATTTTAAAATACTTTTGCATTTAACTTTCTTAAATAATACATAGAGGAGTTTTTTGGTATTAGAATTAGCATTTTTAGGCTGAACCTAACACACCTAACACTAAAATATAAAAAGTATAAAATAATGTACAACTAAGCAATAAACCATAAAAAATGGGGTGTGTGTTTATGTATGTATAAATGTTTCATATATAGCATATAAAGCATAATACATATCATAAGAATGGTGTTAAGACAGGCATAGGCAAACTTGGCCCTCCAGATGTTTTGGGACTACAACTCCCATCATTCCTAGCTAACAGGACCAGTGGTCAGGGATGATGGGAGTTGTGGTCCCAAAACATCTGGAGGGTCGTTTGCCTATGCTTGTGTTAAGACAAAAAAACTAATAATAATTTTAAAATATAGAAATAAAGCAGTCTGTCTTCAGAAAGCTAGGGTGAAGAGTGAAGTTTTCAATAAATGTTGAGTAGAGAATTGTGCCACAAAGATAAAAGCACACCCTCAAATTACAGCATGTTCTAGTGCAAGGTTTTTGGACACACCTTCATTAACAGGTCTAAGTGACTGGAGTGGGATGTAGGGAAAGAAGTTCCTTCTCAGATACCCACTCGTGCAGAACCATGTAGGGCTTTATATACCAGTAGTAAACCTTGGATTGGTTAGGACTATATCAGTAGAATCTAGTTAATAATCAAATTCATGTGACTTAGGTACCTGAGTTTAGAGACTGGCCACTGCTGAGAAACACTTTGTTGTGCTATGTTGCTGTGTTTCATTGCTACCTAATATTTTTCTAGAGCAAGTATGTAAAAAGGCTGGGAAGAGGCTTGGAAATTAAATACCAGTAGCAGTTCAGTCATGCTGGCCACATGACCCGGAAACCTTTCTGTGGACAAATGCTGGTTCCCTCAGCCTGAAAAGTCAGATGAGTGCCGCACCCCATAGTCACCTTTGACTGGGTTTAACCATCCGAGGTCCTTTACCTTACTTTTTTTTAAAAAAACCCAAACATATATATAAGTTATGACAAAATAGTTGGCATGCATTCTTAGGGGGAAATTGAGGTATGACTAGTATATTGCATTTATTTCTATCTGTTATTTAAATGTTGTTTTTCATGGTGTCAAAAAAAGTTGAAAGGTGGAATGAAAATATGTTCAAATAAGTGTGTACACTGTAATGCTTGAACAGCAATGTGAATGTCTCTTTCATTGTGGGTACACAGCAGTGGCATGCAGTAAATTTTTTCATAGGGAATCAGTTAGGGCCAGAGGCGCCAGCTTGTGAGGGCAGTGGGGGGGTGATGCATGTGAGATGTTGTGACATTCTGATGGGACTAGCCTAGTCCCCATGTCCACTGGCTGCACACCACTGGTACACAGTTTGTTACACCTCTATACATACAAGCTTTTCCGTTTATATACCTGCCATGATAGATTTGGCCTACCATCAACTTGCACCTTACTAATCTCATTTTGTACCCAGCATTCATGGTCACTTGGTGGAAGAGTGTATCACAAACATTATCTGCTTCTATACTGCCTGTGGGGGAAGTGAAGACCTTTCTTCAGTCACCAGAATGGAAACTGATTACACTGGCAAAGCAACGACAAACCACTTTGGACTTGTGGAACAATTGACTATTGTGTCTGTGTTGTGCATTGAGGAAGGGAGCTCCTTCCTTACTGTGCAGTATGGGAGAGAGAGAAAGAGAAAGAGAGAGAGAAGGGGCAAGGGAGATAATAAGTTGTGTATGTTTTGGTCATGCCTGCCATCAGTATGTGGCCCTTTACCAATTTACATCGAGGGGATGCCATTCTTTGGGAGCAGCTCCTCAAGGGGAAATACTCACCTCTGCCTTAAACTATTCACAGGGACAGGGTATATATTATATCCAGGCAACTCCCCGTTTATGCAGGGGTTACATTCTGAGGCACCGCATGTGTCAGCAAGATATGCGTAAGCCCATCTTGTTCCGCCTCCATACTGTTCTGCCTCTGCCCCGTTGCAATGCCTTTAATGCACTTGCTTATTGTTAAACATTCATATGAATTGCTTGCCACATGGCCATAAGCAGAGTTACTCTTTTAAACTACTTTTGGGAGCTCTTATCACTGTTCAGAAAACAATTACTTATTTTCATTGATATTCATCACCAGCATTATCTGCACCATACCAACTGTTAAGCCATTTGTGTGTTTGTGTTTTCTAGTCTTTCAGCCAAACTGGCTCATCTCTTTCTCTTACTCAGCATTTGAAGGTGCATTTTAATGCCTTTGAAGTGCATTTTCATGCCTTTTAAATATGGTTAGTCTCTTTAGATCAGGGGTCAGCAAACTATGGTTCCCGGGCTGGATGAGGCCCGCCAGGCTGGTAAATCCGACCTGCGGACCCTGCCACCTGCTCAGTCAGTCCCGCTGGGAGCCGCCGCCATCTTGGTTGCGTATGTCCCGCTGCGCTCTCCGGCGAGGCGTCCAAGGCTTCTGGTTGGTTGCCGGAAGGTCCTGCAGCCAATCGGAAACTGCACAGTGAGGCCAATCAGAAGCCACGGACGCCTTGCCAGAGAGCTCAGCAGGACATACGCGGCCAAGATGGTGGCTGCTCCCAACGGCGGTTCTTGCCCGGCTCAGAGCAGCAATGGGGCTGGCATGGAGGTGGACGAGGCGGTTAAGCATGGGAGGCAGCGGGCAGGTGGGGCGCCTGGCTGGGAGGGTAGTGGAGAAGAGCAGTGGCAGCCTCTGGGCTTCCTCCCTCCGTCCTCATGCTCCCTTGACCTCTGCAGTGGCAGGGAGGGTGCACCGTGCGCTCCTGGCCACCTCCGCTTTTCTCTCACTTCTTTCCCTTCCCCGCCTCACCTTCCTGGTTCCTCTAGGCCTGTCTTCCTTCGCTTCTGCGCTGGTGCCTGCGCATGAGATGCTGGTGGGGAACGCAGAGCCCCCCCTCACTCCCAGTGGAGCGCTTCTTCTTCTCCCCCAGAGCCTGTAGGCTGAGGTGAGCGTGCTGAGGGAGGGCGGGGTTCCCGGGCCAGAACAGCTCTCCGCCTGCCTGCCCTCCCTCCCTCTGTCCCTTCCTCGCAGTTGCAGCCATGGCTTCCGCCTCGCCTCCTCACGCCTCACAGCCGAGGAATGGCACCCTCCCTCACCAGGGAGACCCAGTTGGGCGGCCTGGCCAAGTCCCTGGACAAGGCCTCGTTTTTTGGGGTCCAGGCCGGGAGGCAAGCCCGGGCTTGTCCCCATCGCTTGTGGGCTTCACTTCTTCTCCTTCTCCTTCGCTGACCTGTCTCTCTGCGCCCTTTTTCATGCGTGTGGACGTGGAGGCCCGTTTCTCTGGTCCCAGCAAGGGAGGGGGGGCCTCCTTGCCATGTTACTTTTTCTAAAATGTTGTGGGACCTGAAACGCCTTGCATCTGGAAGGGACAGTGCGGGATATTTTGGCGAGGGATTGTGGATGTAAACCTTATTATTATTATTTAATTTTGGCGTTTGGCCTTTTCTCATATTTGCTTTCCCTCCCCGTAGATGCATTGGGTGAGTGTGGTGAGTTGTGTTTTGTTCTTCTCACAAAAACCAAGCTAGATGATTAGCTGAGCAACTGCGGGGGGAAAGGGTTTGTAGGGTGAGCTGTGAGAAACTCTAAAAATCAAACAAACCCCAACCTGGTCCAGCTCATAGTTATCAAGGCAGTTTTATCTGTTTCCGCCCTGTTCCCATCCTAGGGGTTGGTAAAAAGCCTAGGGGTTAAAAACAACACATATTGCATCGCATGGGTTTGGACTAAATGATGTGCAGTGTGCATAGGAATTAATTCATATTTTTTTTCAAAATATAGTTCGGCCCCCCACAAGGTCTGAGGGACAGTGGACCTGCCCCCTGCTGAAAATGTTTGCTGACCCCTGCTTTAGCTGCATCTGTGATCTGTTGTTAGTTGCTTAAACACTTAACAAGTGCTCCAAAGCCAGAAAGTCTTGTGTTTGGGGAATACTGAGTTGTGTGTTTTCAGTCTTCAAGAGCAGTTCAGTCAGTATGATGGATATGAGATTGAGGTTTTTTCCATAGGTGTCTTCCTGGCTTTGATCAAACGGACTTGATATGTTTAAAACTAATCGCCATTGGATACTTATAAGAACTTGATCTGTGTATGACATTTTGGACTTGGCATGTGAGAAGTTAAGGAACTCTTAATCACTGTCAGGATGCCTGCTAGATTCCAGGTTCAGAATCTTGATCATATGGAGGACAACTCTGATTCAATTCCCTTCTCAGGCATGTGATATTGGGGACAGTGAGCATCTCACAGCCTAGCCTCTCTGAAATGGTGACTGTGAAGATAAAATGGGAGTGGGTAGGAAAAACTGTGCATACTACCGTGAGCACCCTGAAGGAAAGGTAGAATATAAACATAACTGAAGTACGTTTCTAAGTTGAGATTCTCTGGTCTAGATTTTTTGAATTATGCTAAAAGAGACTTTTATGTTGGGAGGAGTAAGTAGTGATTATTCTCAGTGATCAGTTTTTGTGACACACACACACACATCATATTTTCAGTAGGGCAGGAACAAATGAAATATGCATTAGAAACCATTGTGAACTGCAGAGGAGACCTGGGAATTTAAGCAGGAGGAGTAGGGTGATCGCAGTAGTATTGGAATGAAGTTCAACCAAACAAAGTGCCGTATCAAAGGGGATCCAAATGTGCCTTTTTATTGTTAGCAGAACTAGAGAGTCTTCAACCGGAAATTGAAGGGAAAGATGCTGTTGTATAGGTCAAGCACAACATGGGGTCATGGAGTAGGGAAATATTGTCAGCAATGTTCAAAGCACCAAAGCAGTTAATTCAGGAATAGGCAAACTCAGCCCTCCAGATGTTTTGGGACTACAACTCCCATCATCCCTGACCACTTGTCCTATTAGCTAGGGATGATGGGAGTTGTAGTCTCAAAACATCTGGAGGGCCGAATTTGCCTATGCCTGAGTTAATTCTAGGATACTGTTTCCAGAATTGACTTCCTCGCTTTAAGATATTTTTTTGACAACCTGGCTATAGTTTGTCAGGGAAAAGAGACTGAAATGAGATCTTATTGCACAATATCAGAGGAATAGAACTGTTTTGATTAATGAAGTCTGTGAGTTCAAGCCATGTTACTAGAAATGTAAAACTTATATTTTCACAAATGATTGAGCAAAGAATGTTTTCACTGGGATGGATGAACAAAGATTGTTGTTAGATTCAAGGCTTTTATGTAAATATCTGAATAAAGTATTGCAATTTCTAGTCTGACTTCAGTTGTGTCACACTGGGTCACAAGGGTGTTTTTTATGATGAGTCTTTCCAATACATCCAAATATTTGCAGATGGAGTGACAATGTGAGGCTAGTGCAATACAATTTCTGTTTTTGAAGAATCATTGGATGGGATTTACAGTGATACCTTGAGTTACAAACGCCTCAGGTTACAAACTCCACTAACCTGGAAGAGTTACCTCAAGTTGACAACTTTGCCCCAGGATGAGAATGGAAATCGTGTGCCGGAGGCGCAGCAGCAGCAAGAGGCTCCATTAGCGAAAGAACGTCTCTCGTTAAGAACAGTTTCAGGTTAAGAACGGACCTCTGGAATGAATTAAGTTTGTAACTAGAGGCACCACTGTACTCAGGGAGATCAAAGTGATTACAAGAACTTGCTATGAGTCCTGGAAGACCTGCTGCCTGCCTTGTAGGCCTGGGGTGGCGAGGCCCTCATTGACTTGCACTATAAAAGCTGAGGCAGATGAACAAACTCTTGCTTTGGAGTATTGTTTATAGTTGTTTTTTTGGAAGGGGAGATTCTGGTGCTGTTATTATTGCTCTAGTTGTTTAAAATGTTTTTATTTGTTTTTAGCAGCTTTTTAACTTGTATGCTTTTAATTTTAATTAAGGTATGTAAGATGTGCCTGGGGTGGGTGAGGGAGGTATGGTGATGGTGGGCAAGCCGGTTAAGGGGCACAGGCAGTTAGAGCATGGCGTTTTCATGTTGTGTTGTTTTTTTAAAAAATCTAAACTAAAACAAGTTTTCTTGGATTTGCTGAAAACCTTTTCAGCACTTCCTTCTCAAATTCCTCCTTTTTTCCAATGCAGTTTTTTCTGTGCACACTCAGTAAGCATAGTTTAGTCCATTGAGACACTTCCCTTTCATCGTCAATCTTAGCCAGGTCTTTACGCTCTGTAACGTACTGAATGACCGCAAGCGGTGCATGGCTGAGCAAGAGAGATGGCCAGTTAGACCCACTGTTATAGTATCCTAAATTCTGATGCTCTGCAGAGAATGGGTTACACATTTCAGTGAAGGATGAAATGATATGCTACATGCATAAGTAACAAAAGCAGGCACTGACTTTCTAGGGAAATGCTTGCTAAGGAGGGAGATTGTGGGATCTCAGTGAGCATTTCAGTTTCAAATATTCTGATTATTTCTACTTTTGGTTAACTATTCACATCTGTGGTCTATGAATGCATAATAAAATAGATTGATTTTTGTATAGTAAGTAGTCTTATAATCCCATATCATTTGAGTACATAAATAGTTATTTATCTTGAATGTGATGTGGACATTTCTTGCTTGTGGACTTCTGTCTTTGAGTGTTCTAGAAAAACATCTTTTAAAAACTGAACTTGGAGACATGGAATTGAGTTGTTTGGATCAAGTGCATCAATTTCTTACGATCTGCAAAAATTTAGATTAAACATTATTTCATATAACAAGAACAGATTTCTTTTGTAAACCAAGAGGTTACATAAACTTATAAAAAGACAGCTGTCTAATTTCATATAAATAATGTTTTAAACATTTAGCAATTAGTGTGAGCATATTATGCAATCCTCTTGTATTTGTTAATAATAATAGGTATTTGTTACTGGGAAAGGAATGAGTGAAGCATATTGTTTATAATGTGAAGAAGAATTGCAAAATGTGAGCTGATTACATGTAAGACCATAAGAACTTTGGCAGCTCAACCTATTTGTAAATGACATTTTCCGTTCGGATACATATTTATAACTGAGTACTACTAATAACAAAATATTGAAGATTAGGGGCATTTAAGGATGATTGTAGCAAAATATAATAAAATCAGTAGGGCTCCCATCCCTTAGTTTCTGTTAAGTATAAAGCATCTTTTTGCTAAGCTGGACAGCTTTGTCCCTCTAGCATTTTAAGAAGTCTTTCTAGCTTCTCTCTAGGAGGGCTGGACGATATCTGGTTCTCAACATCCTGATATATCACCAGCTAAATATCGGGATATAACACGACATATGCGGCAGAGGGCCTTGCTGGGCCTCCCCGTGGCGGCAGAGGGTCCCACCATACCTCCCTGCAGTGGCAGAGGTTGCGGCGGCAGAGGGTCCTGCTCTACCTCCCCTATATATATGTGTGTGTGACCCCAGACATCTTTTTTGAAAATTCAAAAAGTACATAATTATATGTGCACCAAACACTAAACCTCCCTGCAATATAATCATAACAATATCACACAGGATTCTTGGGACCCCAGATGTTGTTGGACTTCAGCTCCCATCAACTCTGGCCATTGGACAAGCTGGCTTGGGATGATGAGAGTTATAGTTAAGCAATATATGGAGCATGGGCGGGAGGCAGACTTTTGTTAGGGGAGCAGCCTTTTGGGGGGCAGAACCTCAGATCTGTATTGATTTTGATTGATGGGGGCAGCTGCTCCCCCGTCCCCCTTGGCTACGCCCATGATATGGAGACCCACTGAGGTTTACAAACACCATTTCATAGCATGAGGCACAAAATAGTAGCATGGGGCACAACCCTTGCAAAATTCCGTATCACAAATGCCATGAGGCCAAGCACTGATTCTCCAGTGCCACCTTCTGGAACTAGCTTCCAGGAAGGAATAGAACCACCAAAGCACTGTGCTCATTCCACATCCCTAAAGCCCACACAATGTTGTAAATGTCTCACAGGATTGCACTCTGTGTAATTCTCTTGAGAAGGGCAAATTTCTCCTTGTGCTTTACCTGTGCAATAAAACTACTGTACTGTTAAATGTTCCTACCTATTGTGTGCCTCATCTAATTTTTATCTTCCCAATTCGTCCTATGGAAGCAAAAAGTGTGCAACAGGGGTCAGCAGCTGACAGGAAGCTAGTGTTCCTTTTGAACTTCCTTGTACTTTCTGTGCTGAAGCAGATGGTCAAATGCCACCTACATAAAGTGGTTTTGTCAAGAGTGTGGGAAGATCTGGTTTGGCCAGGCAGAGTAACAGGTACCAACAATGGCCACCATGCCTAGAGCATGGCTTAGTTGTTGAGCCGCTCTATACTTGTGACTCTGGCTTTCTGGTGGTGATGTCTCCTTAACCATAGTTAAGGAGGTTCAGGTTTAGAAGTAATACTTAGTTATACCCAACTTTAATCAAGGTCTACAAACTTTGGTTAATGTGTGGCATTCAGCCATAGTTAAGCAGGGAGACTAGGGTCAGATTATCCATTTTAATTATGATTAACTAAAATCATGGTTTATAAACCATGACTGCATTACATGTGAATCAGGCCATTGTCTTCCTATAGAATTCCACATAATTCTTTGTTTTTTGGTTTGGTTTGGCTATTTGTGCATGAATGTCTTGGTCATCTTTTCCTGCTTTATTTTCAGTGCAGCTGGATTATTACCTGTTTCCATGCTGGTGAAAGCAAATAAAGGGTGAAACAAATGAAAAGAATAACTTCCTTTCTGTATCTCCTAAGCTGAAGCAGGGCCTGCTATGAGGCATTCAAGGCCACAATTTACTACTTAACCTTCTTTCTTAAGCTGTCTTCCTTGATTAAGGCCTTTGTAGCTACTTTTCCAGAGTTCTATCATTCCTCTGGCCAGTTGCCAGTTACCTAATTACCTAGTTATGTTAAGTGCCTGTTAGATTCAGAATTTGTTCATTATAACAGTTGCTGGTTTATGAAATGGACTTGCTATTTCCCTGGTATTTTGTGGACAGATTCCTGTTAAAATGCTCATGGTGTAATTCACTGAATGCTGAACTAGTTGTATACATACATATATGTATGTCTGCTTTCGTAGATTTTCACGGGTACAGGAATGCAGGTTTTGGTGTCTTCGGGTGTCTTCCCGTGTAAGAGTCGGGGTGTCTGTGCGACGTTTCACCAGACTCTGCTCTGTTCCAGTAACAACACCAGACTCTGCTCTGTTCCAGTAACAAGAAGCCGAAAGCACCAGCCTGAAGATGACGAGTGAGACCTCGTCGAAACGTCGCACAGACACCCCGACTCTTACACGGGAAGACACCCGAAGACACCAAAACCTGCATATATGTATGTCTTTATATACATATAAATGTGTGTGAGAGGGAGAGCGTGTAAATTTGGCATAAATCTTTCAACTTTTTCTCTAATCCAAGATAAACTGCGCATTGGAAGTATGTAAAGGGGATCAAAATATTGTTTGTTTATTCACCAAAATCTAACAGTAATAACTAAGTCAGCATCTTGATGCTATATTCACCAGAAGTCTTCATACACGAACACACACTTGGGGCACGATTCTAACCCCAGCCCTGTCAGAATAAGTGAGCTAAAATGTGGCATATCTGTCTCATAAGTAGGTTCCCATCTTAACTGAGCTATGCCAATATAATATCTGACATAATTCTCCCATCCTGGCTCAGCCAAGACTAGTGGAATGTACGTTGCTATAAGCTGTGAAAAATCAGAGTTCTGGGGAAGTGGCAGATGCAGGACTAGGCAGCAGAATTTACACTGGATCTTAACTCTGTTCAGCTTGATCACGTGATGTGGCACCCCGGTGGTGGTTTAAGAAGTCAAACTATTTTTAAATATTATATCCCCTCTGCCAGGCTTATGGCAGCTCAGCTAGCAGTAGCCCCACAGAGTTTGGATTTGGTGCATTTTACACCATCTTAATTTAAGATAGCA
This sequence comes from Podarcis vaucheri, assembly GCF_965113315.1. Lineage (NCBI taxonomy): Eukaryota > Metazoa > Chordata > Lepidosauria > Squamata > Lacertidae > Podarcis > Podarcis vaucheri. The sequence goes on from NC_138759.1 coordinate 70,989,899, forward strand.
TAAATTACTCTGGTTTCCCAAACATAGGATTGCTTCCTTAACTCAGAATAAGCACCATTAAATACAGCCAGACTTACCTGTCAGTAAACATGCAGAGTATTGTGCTGCATGGAATTAAAGAGGAGGTGAAAAGGTGAATGTCTTTCAATATTATTTTCACCAAGCGCTTCAAAGTAAATCATTTATCCTAGTCTTCTGAGCAGGATGAATATTAGACTAGAATTTAGGAAAATAACATTACCTGCCATGGTGCGAGATTTCAGGTGTCCCAGGTGCACTTACCCAGGGTTTAAGGTTCCTTTTGGAAATAAGGCACAATGGAGACTGTGGTGCCTTTATGATATATGGTTTATTCATACACATACACACATATCTACAATTTGAGCCTGTGATGGAGGGGCTCACAGCATTTACACTTGAAGAGGGTCCTCTTCCTTGGATTCAAAAAGAAATCCACCATGACTCTCTGACCCTCTGCTTCAGCTTGCTGTGTTTCACAGACTGCCACTTTTCCTGCCATTGTTATATGCAGGATAAAGGCTTCAAGGAACAAAAGGTCTACTTGTGAGCAAGTAATCCTGCTAAGAGCCTGTTGAGTGGGTCTCCAGCTGTTGTTGGACTACAACTCCCATCATCCTTGACCACTGGTCCTGCCAGCTACGGATGATGGGAGTTGTAATCCAACAACAGTTGGAGACCCAATTTTGAGAAACACTGATCTAGGGACTGCTTTAGTCTAGGACAAGTGAATTGTTGCCTCTGAAGGGTAACGTTCAGTGTCAAAGTGAAAGGCCAATAAAAATTAAATTGCAATAGTTTAGAAACATAACACCATTCAGAAATTTGGCTGCAATTCTGTATATGGAAACACAGACACATTCTTATCTTGTTTTTCTGTCCTTTATGTTGAGAGCCAAGGCGCTAGACTTTTACACACGACTCTTTCTGAATGTTATGAGTGCTGCTATGATGGGAGCTGATAGTCAGTTTCTGAAAATAGCCTTTGTAGAAGCCCTGGAATTCTTAGCATCAGGACAGTGCTCACATGTTACAAAGCGAGGCTGGGGTTGACTACTGACAAGTGTATTTTCTATCCACCCCCTCCCCAAAAAAACTTTCAGAGCTTGCATTCTCCTCATATGGAGCAATTCATTCAGAGTAGCTACCTTACCAAATCTATGGTACAGTTGATGTAACCCATAACATGCAGCCAAATGTTACACTTTGCCATTTTGCCAAACCTTCTTATGTGGATTATACTTGACCTCTCGCCCGATGAAGTTATGCATGGGGATCTAAAAGATACCTTGCTGACAGAATGGAGCGGTATCAGACTTCAAACATTAGACACATGGCATTAGGAAGAAAGTGAAGGGCATCCAAGTGTAATTTGCAAGCACACCCTGATCTGTTTAATCGGTTCATTCAATTTTGATTTGCCCTGAGAGGCTCATGTTTCTAGCAGAGCAGTCAGTTGTAACAGGAATGATGAATTAGTTCACAAATGTTCTTTTTGTAATTTGTCCACTGGATTGGAACCAAAGAAGCTGAGGCTAACTTTAAGTCAAGGGTGGGGAACCTTTTTCATACAAAGGGCTGCATTCTTTATTGGGCAACCTTTTGGGTACTGCATGCCAGAGGTGTGCGGGGTCAGAGGTAAAAAGTGAGTGCGGAATGGATATGACCCTTACCTTAGTAACTGTAGGTTATATTTCAACCACACAAAAGCCAGAGGTTTCACTTTCTTTTGAGCCCTTACTAGCTTTATTAACCTTTCTTTTTTATTTTATTAAAGATTTCTTCGTTTACAAAAGTATGTACAATGTCTCTTTTTTAAATTAACCTTTCTGAACTATATCCCAAGAAAATATATAATGACTGACTTTTGTATAACTAAGTTAAAACAATAAAAATACAGTGGTACCTCGGATTACATACGCTTCAGGTTACATACGTTTCAGGTTACAGACTCCGCTAACCCAGAATATTTACCTCGGGTTAAGAACTTTGCTTCAGGATGAGAACAGAAATCGTGCTCCGACGGCACGGCAGCAGTGGGAGGCCCCATTAGCTAAAGTGGTGCTTCAGGTTAAGAACAGTTTCAGGTTAAGAACGGGCCTCCAGAACGAATTAAGTACTTAACCTGAGGTACCACTGTACAGGTTGCGCCTTTTGAGCAAAAGGCCAATGAAGTAACTCAAAGTACAGTATTTAAGAAAATACCTGTCATTTATGTACATAAAACATATATTTTCCTAATTAAAACTAACCTAAGTGATTTTTTTTTATTAGATGTTTCTCTTCGTTCCCCCAGTGCTTTATAAAACATAGTCATCCTGCGTTTTCTGTGTGCATAGTGCATCCTAATGTGGGAAATAATGTAGAACCTTCATTCTAAATCTGCTTAAGAACATGAGACCAGTTGCCAATCTAGTTCAGCTCCGTGTTCTCAAAGGGCCAATCAGATGCTTGTGGGAAAGCCACAAGTAGGATTTGAGCACAAAGCACTCTCCCCTTCTGTGGTTTCCAGCAACTGGTATTCAGAAACATTACTGCCTCCAACTGTGGAGGCAGAGCATGGCCATCGTGGCTAGTAGTCACTAGACTAGATTTTCACCTGTTTTGAAATGCACTAACACCTGGGACTTTCAACTGAGTCTTTTTTCTATCTACAACAACAGCCTAATGTTTATAAACTAAGAAAACAGTGGGGTGGGTGGGTAGGTGTTTAAGCCTGCCTTTTTAAAACTAAGTTGACTCCCCTGCTAACTAAATTTGTGTTGTATGGAACTTGTTGGATGGTAAAGCTTCATTTTTACCCCTTCTCCAAAAATTTGTGGTTTTAGTCTGGTTTACTATGAGTTCTCTAGGGAGTTGCTGCTAGGGTAACACAGACTTCCTACCCCTAGAATTTAGCTCCTAAGTTGTAAGTTCTTAAAGGATTTAAATACTACAGAGCCCTTATTATTGTGCCCTTTTTAGTCTAAGTAAGTAAGTAAGTAAGTCAGTAAGTGTTACTTACCCTTTCCTCACACGTCTGCTTCATTTGGTCACCTAGTTCATGGAGAAGGCTTCCACAGGTGATAGTTGAACAGCAGAGTCTCTGCTGTGTTAAAAGGCATTAGTAGGGATGCAGCCCATGTTATGAAAAAGGAGAGCGGAAAAGTTCTTCATGTATGGAATACCGACAGTGTAGAAAAAAGATCTAATTCCAGAGACAGATACCTGCATGTTTTAATCTCAGAAGAAATTGCTTTTTTAAAAGTAGGATTACTGAATGATTTTCTGGATGTTAATACTGGTATTCAGAGGTGTTGCCGCTATCACCAGGGGGTCTCTGAACATGTGGTAGCTGATAAACCAGCCCCAGTCTCTAGCTTAGTACTCTCTTCCAGCCTATAACAGGATCAAATGTGTGTGTGGAAGGGTTATTCTGCATGTACGTACAAACTGTTGAGATTGATATTTAGTGTTCTGAGTAAATTGGCTTCTTTTGTTGGAACATATTTTCATTGTGCTTTTTTCAGATATTTTGCTAATCACAAGGCATTTTCCAAATGCTTGGATGAAGCCATTCTGACATGCTTAATTTATATATTGGGTTTAAATCCAAAAATCCAAAGTACTTGGAACTGGTGAGACTTTATTCTCAGTATGTCAGAGTCTGGAAACTAACTTTTCTTTAGTTTGTGATTGTTAATTTGCGTCATTTGGCATGGAATCAGACTTTTGAAGACCATTTTGCCTTTTGAATGTTGAACTATAGTACCAGCTGTTTTCCACACCACTAAAAATATGTGAAAACCATTGCTGCAAAGTAAGACTGTGTTAATAGTCTTTCCCAATTCATAATAAATTAACCTACAATCAGCCTAGCCAAGTAATGGTGAAAAATATGAAAGTTTAATGTTGTGCCATTTAGGGCATGAACCTAAAGCCAATACTTGAATATGTGCCAAACACCACAAAAAATACAGATATGTCAGTTTTCTTCAGTTTGTTTCCATTCAAGAGAGTAAAATTTAATGTCTATCATTATTGAATGATCGTCATTCTGCTTTACATTATTCAGACAGATTTGGCCATAGCAGGCGATTGGACTAGATGTCTCTTGTGGTCCCTTCCAAATCTAATGATTTTATGGTTGTTCACAGCCTTTATTTAATATTATGATTTCTCTTTATTTAAGCAGAACTTGTTCATTCTTTGCCAATTGTTCCTTGAGTAGTGAATACCTGTGAATGAAGGAATAATGGTGATTACAGTGGTACCTCGGATTACATACGCTTCAGGTTACATATGCTTCAGCTTACAGACTCCACTAACCCAGAAATAGTACCTTGGGTTAAGAACTTTGCTTCAGGATGAGAACAGAAATCGTGCTCCGGCGGCGCGGCAGCAGCAGGAAACCCCATTAGCTAAAGTGGTGCTTCAGGTTAAGAACAGTTTCAGGTTAAGAACGGACCTCCGGAACGAATTAAGTACTTAACCCGAGGTACTCCTCTGAGTTAGAGGAGTCTGTAACCTGAAGTGTATGTAACCTGAAGTGTATGTAACCCGAGGTACCACTGTAGTTTTATGTCTACTCTATGGCTGATCCTTCATGGATCAATCACATGCTTCACCTTTTTACCTATGTTCTTTGGCTCTTAGTGCTAATTTTGGAATGAAGCATTCAGAAGCATATTCAGTTGCATTTAATTTACCTAGCAAAGGTAGTACAAGTGCCCATTCTGATTGTTTACATGGAAACAAGTCTCCCCACTCCAAATATTAAATAGGCCACATTTTGTTTTCAAAAGCTGTTATCAAAATCCTGTAACTGAAAGAATATATATTACCATAACAATTTCTTTGAAGATTATCAATGCTGTTTGGATATCCATAAATGGGGTGTCCTTTGGGTTTAACCCAGAAACTGCAGCTGGTGCAGAAGACAACAGGTAGGTTGTTGATTGGGGAATCTTGTTAATGCTGTATAACACCTCTGCTGAGGGAGCTGCACTGGCTGCCTGTATGCTATGAGGTGAAGTTCAAGGTTTTATTTTTAGTATGAAAAGCCCTTAGTAGTTTGGAACTGGGTTCCTTAAGGGACTGCTTTGTTTCATATGTCTCTGCCAAGCAACTAGACTTTTCAGGTGGGGGACTGCTGAAAGTACCATATGCCCAGAGGTGCACTTTTGGTATTGCATGTCTAGTCCTCTGGAATCAATTGCCAGCCAAAGCTACTGTAGGCAGACAATCACTACCATGATGTTAGGTACCTACTCTTTAAGAAGACCTTCTGATATAGTTGGCATCCATCCGTCTCTAGAGACCATGGAGTGCACCTCCAGGGTTGAAGTCAAACTGCTGTGTTAGCAGCACCAAAGTAACCTCCCAGAGCGCAAGCCTAGGCAGTGTGTATGAAGATCCTGTTCAGATGACAAGACCCACCATTTCAGCCCCGCTAATGTGGTCCAAGGAAAGCAGAACAATATGTTTGACACCTGCTTAGCTGCAGAAGTTGCAGGCAGGAGGTGTACAAGGCACCATCAAACTGTCTTAGGGACTCTACTCTGGATTTGTGTAGGGTTTACTCCTTATCCTTCTCTTTTCCTGAATATATCCTGCAAGGCAGTGGAGCTTTAGAATCAGAGTTTTCTATCTCCAAGATGGGCTCCCTTCCCAGGTTGACGAGCCCCATCTGCCCCTCACTTCCCTTTACAGCATGTGCAAGAAGGCGGTTGCCTTCTTGACAATTGGATCCACTATTGGTCTCATCTGCTCAATCTGCCAGAGCCTGTCTTTACATGCAGGTGAAGTCTCTACTCACTGAGGGTTTGAAACCCATCAACTACCTTCACCTGGTTTAGCTGACCAGTCGAAGCCGTTCTCAGGGTGTGGCTGCTGTCATATGCTGACAGCTTCAATGAGCCACAGGTGAGAGCTGAGTGCAGGGTGGGGACCAAAGGTAGACAAACTATCCCAGAAGAGGCTTGACATATCTTCCACCAGAGGTACTACCCCTCCCCTAACACCACATAACCCCTCCCTGATGTATGACCTAGTCATTTGTGCAATATTGATTGTGTACCTATAGAAATGGTTTTATATGTCTTTAGAATTTAATCTTGTGCACTGCTTAGATGGCCTCTGGTAAAACAATGATGATGCAGGCTCACAATCTAATAGACTTGATACAAAAGGGAAAAAGAATGAGAAGGGAAGAGTAAAGCAAACATTATGGAAACTTCTCTTTCGCTGGCTGGTCATGCCAGGCTGTTCTTGCTCCAGTCATGATGGTCTTCTTGGAAGCTAGGGGATGCAGCATTCCAGTGACCTTTATTGCCCTGGTTAGTGGCAGACACTTGGATATGCTTCCCTTTGATGTGATGAATGACTATGAGTTCTGGATCAATTTTAGCAGTAGCCAAATCCAACCTAAAGGTTATCAACAAATGGGTCAGTGTAGCCAGGCTGCCCATGTCCATGAACAGGCACAGCTGATGAATCAGTCAAAGCTAGTACAGGTGTTCCCAGCTGCTGAGGCCACTTGTGGTCACTCTGGTGACAATGATTGACCCAGAAGCAGCCCCAAACTATGTACTTGTTCCTTCAAAGGAAATGCAAACACATCCCAAACAGGCAACTTTCCCAGTTCCCTGATCTGGAAAGCATCAACTCCCCCCGGGTTCTGTCCTGTTGGGATTCAATCACAAATTATTGGCCTTTATCCAGTCCACCACTACCTCCAAAAACTGATCCAGGACCTATAATACAGTACATGTTGTGTTGCTTATGAGTGCATGGCTAATGGCAATGCTGATAAGTGCACCTGTTCTGGTTTGGTTGCATTGCTGACCACTTCTTAACTGAAGGTGAAGTTCTTTATTGTGTGTGTTGTCATTTGGCATTGTCTTTATTATAGCTCAGAGCTTCTGTTTTGTAGAAAAAGAAAAACAAATTTAGATCTGATACAGTGGTACGTCAGGTTACATATGCTTCAGGTTACACACTCCACTAAGCCAGAAATAGTGCTTCAGGTTAAGAACTTTGCTTCAGGATAAGAACAGAAATCGGGCTCTGGCGGCGTGGCGGCAGCAGGAGGCCCCATTAGCTAAAGTGGTGCTTCAGGTTAAGAACAGTTTCAGGTTAAGTACGGACCTCCGGAACAAATTAAGTACTTAACCCGAGGTACCACCATATTTGGAAACAGTTTGACAGAATTTACATGGAAACACAATGCATTAAATGGTGGTATTAAGGACCTAAAGGTAAAGGTACCCCTGCCCGTACGGGCCAGTCGTGGCCGACTCTAGGGTTGTGCGCTCATCTCACTTCAGAGGCCGTGAGCCGGCGCCGTCTGAAGACACTTCCGGGTCACGTGGCCAGCGTGACGAAGCTGTACTGGTGAGCCAGCACCAGTGCTGCACACGGAAACGCCATTTACCTTCCCGCTATAAAGCGGTATCTATTTATCTACTTGCACGTAGGGGTGCTTTCGAACTGCTAGGTGGGCAAGAGCTGGGACCAAATGACGGGACTCACCCTGCCGCAGGGATTTGAACTGCCGACCTTACGATCAGCAAGTCCTAGGCACTGAGGTTTTACCCACAGCGCCACCCGCGTCCCAGTAAGGACATAGAGTACTAAAAACTGACTGTGTACTTGTATGTACAGAAATAGGCCTCGTTTATCATTTTGACTGTCTCATAATACTTAAGAAGAAACTTGCTGGATCAGGCCAAAGGCCCATCTGGTCCAGCACCCTGCTCTCTCAGTGGCCATTTCTATGCATATGGGAAGCCCAGAAGCAGGACATGAGCACAACACTCAACACTTGTGCTCACTTGCTTACAACTGGCATTCAGAGGCATACTGCCTCGTAGTTGGCAGCAGTTCTTTCAGGTCAGATAACTTGACTGTTCATCACCAAATACTTGATTGTCTCTGTATTAGCTGCTAGGAATAAATAATCCATTTATACATCTCAAGGATGCAAACAGATTAAAACGTATCTGAGACTTCTGAAATAAGTGAGACTACTTCAGGCAGTTGGTTTTGGCACAGACCTTTTATCCTGGCATTGTTGGCATTCAGGACAATAATCCCTCATCAGCTGACCAACATACTGCTGTTATTTGGAAGACTTAGGCAACATGGCTTAAATTCAGATTTATATGGGGAAGTGTATATGATCTTTCCATTATTCCAGAGAGAATATCGAAGAAGAGGTCATCCACAGATTTGGAAAGGGCTGTTTTTAGAAACCTGATTGGATTTATGGAGCTCTGATCATAATGCAATATTACCAGATCCCTGGTCTCAGATTTCAACTCATTTAATTTTATTATGTCTTTCATTCTAATGACTTCTTCTTTTGAAAATGCAAAGCATCAGCAATGTGGCTAAGAAAATAAATCACTGCTGATTATACCAGGGTGTGACTGACTTACTGCAATATATGTTGATTATTTCTTGGACATTAGCAAGTTTTTAGTGGTATGCATTTAGTAATACATACGGCATCTGTTTTGCAAAATAGAATTTCAGTGTGAAGACTTGTAGTCCTGCCCTTTGACTTCATTTGGGACCTTAGGCCGTAGTTTATAAATTTTGAAATGTTCACCAGCTCTAATCCTCTGGTCTTTGGGAATCTAAGAGTGAAGAGTTGGTAGAATTTCTTCTTATTGTACTATATAAAATATTCAATTTCATGACAATAAAAACACTTTAAATTACAGCCAGCATAGTATTTTCTTGACAGAATTTGTCTTAATTAAAATATTAAGTCTCATCCAGACTTCTTCTTGCCCTACCACTTTCTCACTGGAAAACACAATCTTTACCACTGAATCAGAGCAAACATCAGTTTTCCTCCAGATTGACATTTGTTCTGATTCAGCACTAAAGAGCTGGTTTTCCACAGGGAAAGTGGCAGGGGAAGCAGAAAACTGCTTGGACCCATGCCTAGAAAGCACAGGACAAGTGGAAAATCTCTCAGACCTATGCTTTCTAGGTATGAGAGAAGCAGAAGTGTGGATGAACCCCGTGTGGGTTGTTTGGGTTGGAGTTGTGGGTCACAGGGTTAACTACTAATTGCATTGACTTTCAAACATCCTAATTTGTACAGTGCTGAGATCCCATCTATGCTTTCCCTGCATAGTTTCCTTGTCCCTCCTCTTCTTTTTAATAAAACAGTTTTAAAGTGTTTTACTTCTGTATCTTTTATATGAAAGATTTTGTTTATATTGAATGTTGAAGTGCCCTGTGCTGAACTTATCATCTGGCCCTGAGAAGCTTTTTATTTTTTTATTTTTTGCATATTCTTGAGCAATGCTGCATTCTCTACTAATTAGACACATCCGACTTTCTGGTGCCTTTTGAACTTACCAAAGGTTTGAAAAAACACATTTGGTTGTAAATGATTTTTTTAAACTGACAGTTTCCCCCCAGTATTCAGTAATCTTTTAAACTAGGTTACATTGTACTAGGGGTTTTCAAACACTCCTAAGGCAAGTTACCAAAAATAGCCTTTTCAAAGAAGCATTTGTAGTACTGCTCATGATTAGCTTTTCAAGGAGCAGGTGTCTGTCTCTTTTCAATTGACAGACAATTCTTTCTTATGATGAAGATGCTTTTTTGAGGGGGGTAGGTGTTCTATGAAGTTTCCGACAGCCAGGCTTTGTCCTGACAGTGTTAATAATGATGTAAAAAATATTGCATAAACCTTTCAGAAACTTCCAAAATAGACCACATAAACAACTTCCTGTAGTGCATCTGCATCAGCACAACAGGATGCCTTCATCTGCCCCAGCTGTAGCAAAACATGTGTCTCCCATATTGGCCTCTACAGCCACAGCAGGCACTGTAGTTCTCCAATGGTTTGACTTCACCCCTGATGGTGCACTCTTCCATTGTCGCCCAAGACAGACGGATACCAAGAAACCTCTGGACTGTCAGTTTCATTCCTAAGGAGAGGGCAGATGAGAGGAGTTGGCATTCTGTTAAAAGAAAAATAGATTAAAAACAAATAAGTAATGCAATGTTGTTAAAATTTCAGGCTATCACTCTGGTTTTCCACTCTTTTGAAGGTCTGCGTGATACTTAGAAGAACTTTGGTTGGATGGTGTAGTATAGCAAGTAAAAGCCAAATTGTAAAATGTGTGGATGACTTTTTTTTAAGTAAAGAGCAAGCATGGGAGCCTACACTTGCAGTGTGAAGTATCACAATGCTCGATATGGAGGAGAGGGTTAGGATATATACTTAGCTCAGCACTGCAGGAATAAGTATGATTTGTTCCTACGTGTGGGGCTTTATATGTGTTGTATGTATGGTGAATGCAGTATGCAGATGCGTGTTTGGTGACCACTTTTGCCATGACCACTGATAGCATGTTACCCTTGGAGGAGTGACCAACCTTTAATTTTACCTTTGGGCCAAAAAAAGGCTAGTCAGTCCTGCTATATAGCTACTGAAAGAATAAAAATGGGAAATATCTCTTTCAGTCAGTTAAAAGCCAGTATAGTAAATATTCATTTTTATAATGGCAGGACAATGTATATTTATTTTCTGTGCAGTTTATATAATGAATTTTAGCTGCATAATTGATTACAGTTTGTATAGTGGTGATTTATTCATTCTAGCTCCCGCGACAGGGTGAGCTCCCGTTGCTCGGTCCCTGCTTCTGCCAACCTAGAAGTTTGAAAGCACGTCAAAGTGCAAGTAGATAAATAGGTACCACTCTAGTGGGAAGGTAAACGGTGTTTCTGTGTGCAGCTCTGGTTCACCAGAAGCGGCTTAGTCATACTGGTCACATGAACCGGAAGCTGTACGCCGGCTCCCTTGGCCAGTAAAGCGAGTTGAGCGCCACAACCCCAGAGTCGTCCGCGACTGGACCTAACGGTCAGGGGTCCCTTTACCCCTTTACCTATATTTAGATGATGCTTTCTTTTACTGTTGTAATTCATCTTGCAAATCAGCTTGAATGCTATGAAACTGTTTGAAGTACCAATACTATTCATTGCATTGTTGCATATTTGTTTGCAGTGTCATTTTATATTATAGTGCAATGATACTGCAGCTTTGCTTTTCTGCATCACACACAATCCATAGGTTCACACGCGTTAGCATGCATATATGAATGTGCACATATATAAGTGTATATGTGTGTATCTGTATGTATATACCCAATGCTTGTGACTTACTACTTTAGACAAACTAAACAATTTGTACCCCAAACATTAAACACAGAGTTAAAAATAAATGCAGCTTAAATATATTGTTATCCATGCCTCACAGGGAAAGAGGCACAGTTTATCGCACATCTCATTAATTTGGAATGTAAGTTGCACTAACAATTTGCTCGTGGAATTTAAAGGGCAAGCAGGAGATGGCATGTGACCTTTAATAGCCAAGATTTATATAAGAAGGGAGTTGAGGGATACTGAGGTTCAGGAACTAGAAATCTTTGCCAGGATTTTAATGTTCTGTGTGTATTAATTAAACCAAAATGGTTGTTTACAAGATTTTAGTTGAAGGTTGAGTGTATGGAGACATAAGATTCTTCCTTGAATAGAGTTGGAAGGAACCCTAAGGGTCTTTAAGTCCAACCCCCTGGTTTTTGTAGATGGTATGGTCCCAGACTTTCTCATAAAATATGTGAATGTTACAGTATTGTGTATGGCCAGGGTTAGTTTCAGGGAGCAGTTCAGATATTTCAGAGTAGTAGATATAAAGATAACTCAATTTGAATACTGAAAGCCATGTTGGTCCACATGGAAGATTCTAAAATCAACATTAGGGCATTTTAATATATTCTTCATCTGATGAGCACATATTTTCCTTCCATATGCATTGTACAAGTTAATATCAAATTAATTTTTTTATGCTTTTGGAAAACATGTCTTTCTTATAGATTGTGTGTCACAAATGCATATGAGGCCCTTATGTAGTGTTCCATTTTGTTTGACACCCATCATTAAGAGCTGATGTATAGATATTACAAATGCAGAAGGAGGGGAGACCTGTTGTGCTTTGCTTTTATAAAATGTATATTTGCATTTGGGCAGAAGTTTGCTAGACATTAAATTCCAGGTGTGTTCATAGTCATGAAAAACACAAAATTCAAACCTAGAAAGAGTAGTAAAGCTGCAAGGTGTTTGGGTAGCCCAAATGGCCTTTTTGATTTTTAAGCCTCCCCCACCCTCCCAATACCCCCCCCCAATATGTACCTGCATGTACATGAGAAAAGCAGGGCTCCATTCTTTAGCTGATTTGATAGATTAATCAGCTAAAACTTGAAAACGTTCATTCATTGAGATAGGCAAGTTTCTAACCATCAGGCCTGGTATGGAAGGACATAAGAGTGAGTGAGTGTGTGTGAGTGTGTGTGTGTGTGTGTGTGTGTGAGAGAGAGAGAGAGAGAGAGAGAGTGTTATCCTGCAGCTGATATGTTACTGTAAATGAGGAATGAAAAAGAAAATATTTAGAAGTCTTTTCTTTCTTGTAACTGCTTCTACATGTAGGAAGCTCTGGGATTTACAGTGGTGCCTCCCAAGACGAAATTAATCCGTTCCGCGAGTCTCTTCGTCTTGCGGTTTTTTCGTCTTGCGAAGCACGGCTATTAGCGGCTTAACGGCTATTAACGGCTTAGCGGCTATCAACGGCTTAGCGGCTTTAAGAAAAAGGAAACAAATTCGCAAGAACTCACAAGACGTTTCGTCTTGCGAAGCAAGCCCATAGGGAAATTCGTCTTGCGGAGCGTCTAAAAAAACGGAAAACTTTCGTATTGCGCATTTTTCGTCTTGCGAGGCATTCGTCTTGCGAGGTACCACTGTATCACACTATCTCTCCTGCTTGCTGCCCTTCGCCAGGCTATTCTGGAGATTCCTTAGAATCATAGAGTTGGAAGAGACCCCAAGGGCCATCGAGTCTAACCCCCTGCCAAGCAGGAAACACCATCAGAGCACTCCTGACATTTGGTTGTCAAGCCTCTGCTTAAAGACCTCCAAAGTCGGAGACTCCACCACACTCCTTGGCAGCAAATTCAACTGTCGAACAGCTCTTACTGTCAGGAAGTTCTTCCTAATGTTTAGGTGGAACCTTCTTTCTTGTAGTTTGGATCCATTGCTCCGTGTCTGCTTCTTCTCTGGAGCAGCAGAAAACAACCTTTCTCCCTCCTCAATGTGACATCCTTTTATATATTTGAACATGGCTATCATATCACCCCTTAACCTCCTCTTCTCCAGGCTAAACATGCCCAGCTCCCTTAGCCGTTCCTCATAAGGCATCGTTTCCAGGCCTTTGACCATTTTGGTTGCCCTCCTCTGGACACGTTCCAGTTTGTCAGTGTCCTTCTTGAATTGTGGTGCCCAGAACTGGACACAGTACTCCAGGTGAGGTCTAACCAGAGCAGAATACAGCGGCACTATTACTTCCCTTGATCTAGATGCTATACTCCTATTGATGCAGCCCAGAATTGCATTGGCTTTTTTAGCTGCCGCATCACACTGTTGGCTCATGTCAAGTTTGTGGTCAACCAAGACTCCTAGATCCTTTTCACATGTACTGCTCTCAAGCCAGGTGTCACCCATCTTGTATTTGTGCCTCTCATTTTTTTTGCCCAAGTGCAATACTTTACATTTCTCCCTGTTAAAGTTCATCTTGTTTGTTTTGGCCCAGTTCTCTAATCTGTCAAGGTCGTTTTGAAGTGTGATCCTGTCCTCTGGGGTGTTAGCCACCCCTCCCAGTTAGGTGTCATCTGCAAATTTGATCAGGATGCCCTTGAGTCCATCATCCAAGTCGTTGATAAAGATGTTGAATAAGACCGGGCCCAAGACAGAACCCTGTGGCACCCCACTAGTCACTCTTCTCCAGGATGAAGAGGAACCATTGATGAGCACCCTTTGGGTTCGGTCAGTCAGCCAGTTACAAATCCACTGAGTGGTAGCATAGTCAAGACCGCATTTTACCAGTTTCTTTACAAGAATATCATGGGGCACCTTGTCAAATGCCTTGCTGAAATCAAGGTAGGCTACACCCACTGCGTTCCCTTCATCTACCAGGCTTGTAATTCTGTCAAAAAACGAGATCAGGTTAGTCTGACATGACTTATTTTTCAGAAATCCATGCTGACTATTGGTGATCACAGCATTCCTTTCTAGGTGCTCACAGACTGTTTGCTTAATGATCTGCTCCAGAATCTTCCCTGGTATTCCCTTAACCCATAGAATGACTTTCTTGGGGAGTTAAGAGATCTGCACTGAGAGAGAGGAGCAACTAGAGCCCCACAGATTTCCACTAGATTCTTTGGATCCTACTGTAATAATGTCACCAGATGATAGGCATTGTAAGAAGCTCAACTGCTTACTGATTTGCAATTAGTTTCAGCCTCCCTTGCATTGAATTTGTGTGTATTGCAGGGTGAAGCATCCAGCAGGCTCACCATTGTTACTGTCACATGGCATACCCTCTTCATTTAGGCTAGAAGACTGAGATTTCTTGTCTCCAAGACTGAAAGAGCCCAGAGAGGAAAGTGACTGTTCCAGTATATGGCAATCATTTTTTTGTCCTAGTACAACCTTCCCAAACTGGTGCCCTTCACACGTTTTGGACTGTAACTCCTACCATCCCTGACTGCCATGATGGCTAGGGCTGAGGCAAGTTGTGATCCATATCATTTGGAGGGCAAATGAGTGGGAAAGCTGTCCTAGAGAGAGCCCCAAAGTGTATTCTACGGCTGGTGTGAGACTTTAGTGAGAGGTATGCACCTTGGAGATAGGAGTTAAGATCTATACTTTGCAAATCTGAATCTGGGAGCAGTTGTGCTTAGGGCACTGCAGGATCACAAAAATAACTTAATTGGTAATCTTAACTCTCAACTGAAGTCTGACTGTTTTTTCTAGCACTGAAAGAATGATGTGTAAGGGTGGAGTTACTCAAAGAAGCTTGATGTGCATGGAACTTTATGTAGTTACAAAAAGGAGCTTACAGTCCTCTGAGGCTCAACACAAAGAAGGCTATGGGCTAAGTGAGAAGGATGAAATAGGAGGGTATGCATTCAGTTTAGTTAATGTATGTCTACTCTGTTTCAGTATGGCAGAGCTTTCCAGGCTGTGTGTTGCAACATGTTAGTGTGTCAGCTGCAGTGTATAGGTGTGTCATGTGATATGTGTCTGTATCTTTTATAGGGGGTTAGTTTAACCCTCAGTTTGCTAGTAAAACTGAATTACTATGTCGCGAAATGATGCATGGGCTTTGAAGAGAAGAAAGAGAATGTGTTCTGAATATGTTTTGTGGGAGGTAGTTTGGGGCGTGAGCAGCAGAAGATAAGAAAGAATATACATTCCAAATTTTTAAGACTTCATTAATACTACATTATAATCTGGAAGTGAAAAGAAGTTTGAATGAAATTTTATTTGACAAGGAGTTGTTCTTTGGAACGTTGCCTCCCAATATTTATGGAATGTTGTCATAACTGCCATTAGTCTGTTGAACTTGAAACCAGCCTTGCTTGCTACAATTTTTTTCATATGCTCCTAATAAAACATTTTTTGCTAACACCTTCTTTGTTGTCATGTTTAAGAATGTAAAAATGATGTGTGTGTGTTCGCATTTACAGTGTGATAGAAATCCTGTAATCAGAGATATCCAAAACAAGAGACTAGCTGACAATTTGAACGAGTCAGTTGAAGATTGTTAAAGTCAATGACCCGGTGAATTTATGGGAGCTAGGAATTTTATTGCAGTTTAATGTTGTGAGTTGACTTTATGGGTCTAAGGAACAAAAAATAATCAGGGATCATCACAAATTTATATCAAAATATTGGAAGAATTTGGTGTGTACTTTTCCCTTGAGATTTTTTTTAAAAGTAGAATGTGCTGCATTTTTTGAGAGAAATGTGGATGTTAGGTCTGATATCCTTATTTTATTTTTGATGACTTCATTCTTGGGAGGCTACATTGAAATAGGAGGGAGTAGCTCTGATGTATATCAATATTAATGCTGTCTTGCAAGCAGTTATTTAGAGTCTTCACTCATTCTCTGCTAAGCTTCCGCCTGCTTCTGCTACCACTTCCAGTCACCTCCCCAATATTCTGGGATGGCAACATCCCAGGTGCCTGTCCTTTTCAAAGCCAGAAGAGTCAGCCAGAATGAGCTTGTGCTACACATTCCAGTCAGGAGACAGCAGGCAATGATACAGCAGCCACATAAAGTCATGTACTCTCTCTCTCTCCCCCTCCCTCCTCCTGACCTTAAAAGACCACATCCCCTTCATATAAGGAGAATAAAAAAGAACACAGAACTACTGATGCATTTTGCTGATGTTTTACCAACTGAAGAAACCAGCAGCTCATGGATCTAGTGGAAGGTGATTTCTCTGAATTCCTCCCTTCTCTGGCAGCCCCCCCTCCATGCTGTTCCAAATGGTCCACAATGCTCTAGGGCAGATTGTGTGGAAGGAATTAAGAGGGGAGGGTGACTCAGCAAAAACTACCCCCCCCCCATTCTACTCACAGAAGCTTCATATAAGTTCAGGGACACAATTGGATACAGTCCTATGTAATCAATATTTGGGGCGACTTACAGGTGTATTCCTGCATAACTTTGTATATTATATTTTTGTGATGTTGCAATTTTGTAATTGATCTCTCAGATCACTCCGTGTTTAAAGCTTGATGATACAACCAGTTGTATTCTGGATATCTGTTCTATTTCTTTCAATCTGATCTTTAACAAGGAATATAAAATTAGAATAGTATCCTGGTACTATATATCTACCTAGATTTTACGCAAGTATGATAGAATGTTTCCACATTACACAATATGTTTACATAATGTCGGCAACTTGATTATACAACTTAAAATTAATGGCAACTTAAAATGAATGTGGCCTATTGCAGATACTGGATAAAAGTGTATTGTATGTAAAAAGCACTTTGCAGCTTGCTTCCTTAAGTGATGCTGTTTAGGGCAAAACTTCCTAACCTTACATTAACACTAATACAGTGGTACCTCTCGTTACGTACTTAATTTGTTCCGGAGGTCCGTTCTTAACCTGAAACTGTTCTTAAATTGAAGCACCACTTTAGCTAATGGGGCCTCCCGTTGCTGTCGCGCCGCTGCCGCGCGATTTCTGCTCTCATCCTGAAGCAAAGTTCTTAACCCAAGATACTATTTCTGGGTTAGCGGAGTCTGTAACCTGAAGCGTATGTAACTTGAAGCGTATGTAACCCGAGGTACCACTGTAGTGCACTAAACTGGCTGTTACTGACCAGGAAAGGGATCTTGGGGTTGTAGTGGACAGCTTGTTTAAAATATGTGCAGCAGCTGTGAAAGAGCTAGATTCCAGGGGATAATTAGGAAATGGATTGAAAATAAAATTGCTAATCTTACATTGCCTCAGTACAAATCTGTAGTGCAACTGCATTTGGGATACTATATAAAATTCTCATTGCCACACATAAAAAAAGGATACTGTAGACCTGGAAAAGGTTAAAAAAAGGGCAGCCAAAACGATCAAGGGGTTGGGAAAATTACAAGTTTGGGGCCCCTTTGTTTTGGGGAAGAAGAAAAAAAGCAAGTAAGGGGGGGACATGAAAGAGGTGTATAAAATGGATGCATACTGTGGAGAAAGTGGATTAAGAAGATCTTCCCCTCTCAGAATACCATCCAATGAAGCTGAATGTTGGAAGATTGAGGAGAGACATAATGCACAGTTAAACTATGGCATTCATTGCCATGGTTCATTGTAATAATGGCTGCCAACTTAGATGGCTTTGAAAGGAAATAGACAAATTCATGGAGGATAAGGATGTGCTACTTCCAGTATAAGTTTCTGGGTATCATGAGGGAGAGACTGCTGTTGTCTTCATGTGATGTTTGTGGGCTTCCCATAGGCATCTGATTGGCTACTGTGGGAACAGAATGCTGAACTAGGTTGATCTGATTCTCATGGGCACTTACTATGTTGCTTAAAATGCTGCATTGAAACAAAACTGCCCGCCCTCCTGAAAACACACACACACAAGCTAATTGTATATTTAACTGACCTCTAAGATAGATCCAGCTTTCTTTTCTTGTTTACTGTATGGTGCTTCAAGCACAGTTAGATCATGTACAAGTACTGGGTTCCATTAAATTATATTACCGTAAATTAAAATGTGTGTAATATGATGCAATGAAGCAGTATTTTATAGTACAGTAAAACTGGAGTTTACTTGCACTGGTTCTTGAATATGTATCTTCCATTCAACATCAGATCTGCAGTGACTGAACGGAAGCTATATGGGAGTTTGCTCAGGGACAAGTTAAGTTACAATACCTTGAATAGAGGCAAGCCATAAATGTACACGGAAGGTGGAAATGCTAAATTGATTTTGTACTATGCTGTTACATATTCCTGTAGGGATGACACATTCATGTGCTCCCCCTTGCGTTTTTATGCAACTGTACATTTTCCTATCTGGTTTAATCTCCATAGTGGTTGATGTGCAAGAAGTACCACGATGGGTGCATAGTAAAATTAAGAATTTTTATTATTGCATTGTGGCATCATTATGCCTATGTCTAAGAGTATACATTGAGTATTCAGTGGGTCTTAATGTCACTGCTGTGTGTAAAAATACAGAACATAGTTTCTGAAAACAAGATTGGGTACCGTGTATGTGTCGCTGGAACTTAAATTCTGCAGTCTTCAGCAGTCACTTGAATACAGTTTCTAGAACTCAAAATGTTCTTGCCACAGTTTAACCAGATGCAAGTATGCATTAGATTGTGACTTTTTTCATATGTGTAAACTGTTGACTGGAAAAGCAAAACATCATGATCCCCTCTCCCTCTCTCCCTTTCCTTCCACTTTAGGATCAGGAGATGGTCTGGGGAAAATAATCCAGAGATTTCCCTTAAAGGATTTGGATGACACTCCTTTTCCACAGGGAATAGAGTTGGTAAGTTGCTCTGTGACATGCATTTGTAAATGCTTTATAATCTTGCATGTAGATCTAGATTAACAGTCTCAACATCATCTTCAGAGAGGATGTCAGTGTGAAAAAGGTGTCTGCATGCTTTTAGCGAATTCTTGAGATAAATCAGCTTTTGCTAAGTGTCATCCTGGACCCAGGTGACGTTAGGATCGCCTCAATTACGCCACCAGATGTTACATAAGAATCAGTCATTGGATCTCTGACTTTAAGAATGAAAAGTTGGAGGGGATCCACTGCTGTTCTTTTGTGACAAAATATACAATCTGTCATTCATGGAGCACCTAGGCATGCATAAGATATGCACATGCAGCAGCATCTTTCTGGATATTAATCATAAGAAAAATAACATCTACAGTGGTGCCTCGCAAGACGAAATTAATTCGTTCCGCAAGTCTCTTCGTCTTGTGAGTTTTTCGTCTTGCGATGCACGGTTTCCCATAGGAATGCATTGAAAATCAATTAATGCGTTCCTAGGGAAACCGCCTTCAGACCAGGTCCGGGGACAGTCTGTCCCCGGACCTCTTCTGAAGGCTGGGGGGGGGGCAAGGGCTTTTCTTCCCACCCCCAGCATTTTAAAAAACCCCGGGACAGCGGAGGACTTCTCCGCTGTCCGGGCGATCTTAAAATGCTGGTGGGCGGCATTTTAAAATCGCCCCGGGACAGTGGAGGACTTCTCCGCTGTCCGGGGCGATTTAAAAGCCCCTGGGAAGGCAGGCAGGGGGGACAAAGACTTTCGCCCCCCGCCCGCCTTCAGAAGGTGTTCCCGCCATCCGCCCGGCTTCGGAGCAGCGTTCCGAAGCTGGGCGGTGGGGGCAGGTGTTCCCGCCCCCCCGCCCGGCTTCGGAGCACCGGGAGAAGCGATCTCCCCGCAGCCCCTTGCTTCAAAAGAGGTCCGGGGGCAGCGGGAAGCGCTTCCCGCTGTCCCCGGACCTCTTTTGAAGCAAGGGGCGGTGGGGAGAAGCGATCTCCCCGCAGCCCCTTGCTTCAAAAGAGGTCCGGGGGCAGCGGGAAGCGCTTCCCGCTGTCCCCGGACCTGGGGCTGCGGGGAGAAGATCGCTTCTCCCCGCCGCCCCTTGCTTCAAAAGAGAAGACCCGCTGTCCCCGGGGCAAGCTTCGTTTTGCGAAGCAAGCCCATAGGGAAATTCGTCTTGCGAGGCAACTCGAAAACGAAAAAACCTTTCGTTTTGCGAGTTTTTCGTCTCGCGAGGCGTTTGTCTTGAGGGGTACCACTGTATTAATAGTCAAGTTCTTTTAAAAAAAAACCACCCTAAAATGCAACTAGCATTTGTAACTTTAGGTGCTTGTTTTTGTTTTCCTTCTCTCCTAGCAGCTATTTTTGAGACCAGCATCTTGACCTGTGCATAATAATAATAATAATAATAATAATAATAATAATAATAATAATTTATTCCCCGCCCATCTGGCGGGTTCCCCCAGCCACTCTGGGCGGCTTCCAGCAAAATATTAAAATACAATAATTCATCAAATATTAAAAGCTTCCGTAAACAGGGCTGCCTTCAGATGTCTTTTAAAAGTCAGATAGTTGTTTATTTCTTTGACGTCTGGTGGGAGGGTGTGCCACAGGGTGGGCATCACCGCCAAGAAGTCCCTCTGCCTGGTTCTCTGTAATTTTGCTTCTCGCAGTAAGGGAACTGCCAGAAGGCCCACGGCACTGGACCTCAGTGTCCGGGCAGAACAGTGGGGGTGGAGAAAAGGGTATAAAAGAACAATGTGATAAATTAAACATGCTGCTGAGAGAGACTGGGCTACCTCTTGATATTTCCTTTTTCTGCTTTCATTAAAACTAATATTCTGTATGCTTGAATAGACTAGAAGGCTGCTTCACAACTTGTAACATTTATGTTTTGTCAACTTGTAGCTACATTTTGTCAACTTTGCAAAGAGGGTTTCAAGTATGCCAGATCAGATGATTGTGATGTGTTTATAATTGCCGGGAAATAATTGTAGATCAATTATGGAAAATAATAAAAGCCTAGAAAATGCTTTTAGGAAAGAACATCTCTAGGTATTTCGCCAGTTTGCTGCATCATATTTTCATAATTGCGCTTTTAAAGTTGCTTCATATAACAAGGGTTGGCTACTTTAGTATAATTTTTACATTCTTCTATTTTAATTATTTTGAGAAAACAACAGTTCTAGCTTTATAATTTGATTGAAGTTCATTTTCCATGTGGTTGGGCCTTGGAGGAGGACTATAAGAGAATATTCTTGCAAATGTGTACATTGCAATCATAACTGAGGTCCTTCATTTCTAACAAGCATGATGATGACATTATGACATCACCACATATAATCTGCATTTTGCTTTCTAGGAAGTGTTGTGGATCAGTAGCCAATTGTCCGTAAACTGTGTTCTGAAATTAGTAAAATGACTGTAGGTGGTTCTCTACAGGAACTATGCTTCTGTAGCATAGTTTCATAATGTACTGATTTGTTTCTTCATTTTTAATGTTGTAGTAAATATTCTCAGAACATATTTTCTGTGGCTTGTAAAAATCACATTGTTAGGAAAATATTTTTAGTGATGTGATCCAAGAATTTTCCTGAATATAACTGAAGAACAGAATAATGTAAAAACAATAAATTCTGAAATCACAGTATATATAAAATAAAATGATCCCCAGTAAATTTTGATTTTCGTAGTTGTCAACAACTGAGAATTTTCCAATAAGACTTCCACATTTCTTGGGCCTTTTGAAAATAAGGATTCAGGAATTACTTGGTCGTGAGGATGTTTCAGAATATACTGGAGAGTGAATAACGTTTTATATATCTAACATGGCATCCTTGACTTAAATGGATTTAAAGGTATTAAGGAGTTTTAAATGTTTAGATGAATACTCAGGGACTTCAATAAGATTGATGGACTACATTTTACTCTCTCCCAGCCAGTCCCTGATTACAGCTGGGATCTAATAAGTTGGTACATTTGCATCATGTTTTTCTGAACAAAAGGCGGTGTACATGAGGTTCTCAGGTGTTTCCCATCCACACACTGACCAGACTCAAGCTGCCTCAGTCGCTCCTAGTAATTTCACCATGTGCTCTCAGACTTGTGCCTTTGAGACTCAGTATTGTTTCCCTTCATGGAGCACCCCATCTTTGTGTTTGGGAGGATGAGAAAAGATGTGTTCCTTCATTGCAGTATAGCATCCACTCCCTCCCTCCTCATGTAAGGAAATTATTGCCCTGTTTGAGCTTCAAAAAGCTTCACATTCTCCCACAGTATTGTACAATATTTTCATCCTAGTTCTGTACTCCTCTGAGAAAGTCCCCCAGCATTTCTCAGATTCTTCTTTCTTTATTCAATCTGCTTGTTGTGCTATGCTTCCTTCTCTAGTCTCTGCAGTTCAGTTATAATTTTTATTACTCATTATTTTTTTGGGCAGCCTTGAGTGGTGTTGATACCCCCTATATTATTGGGTTGACTTTGGCTAACATTTGTTCTCTTTGTGTTTTATCATTCTACGGTTGTCTGGCTGTAGAAACTATGAAGAGGGAGATCTGTACGCCTTTCATTTATTTTTCAATATGAATTCCTTCCAATTTCCCCTTCCTCCTCTTGCAATTGCAGGAGTTTGCCCAAATCTCTTTGGGTGGTCCCATTCCCAAGCAGGAATGAAGAAGTGTTGCCTGTACAGACCCTAACATTCTGTTAAAAAAATAATTATCTGCTTGCCACTATTTTGAAAATCTCAGCAAGGAATTCTGTATTCTTTCCCTGATCTTCATGCCACTACTTGAATTGGAATGAAACTGAAGTTGAATGCATTATATCAGGGTTTCCAAAACTTGGGTCTCCAGCTATTTTTGGACTACAGTGGTACCTCGGGATGCGAACGGGGTCCATTCCGGAGCCCCGTTCGCATCCTGAATGGAACGTAAGATGTGTCTGTGCGTGCGCGGCTCGCATTTTGCCGCTTCCACGCATGCACGTGAGGTAATTTTGAGCATCTGCGCATGCGTGAGCGGCAAAACCCGGAAGTAACGCCCTCAACCTAAAGCACATTCAACCCGAGGTATGACTGTACTTCTCCCACCATCCCTAGCTAGCAGGACCAGTGGTCAAGGATTATGGGAATTGTAGTCCAAAACAGCTGGAGACCCAAGTTTGAGAAACCTTGCATTAGATCATGTTCTGAAGTGTGTGTAAATATAGAAGGCAGTGTGATGTTAGCATGCTTTGAGGTAGAATTATAGATTAAAGTTGTTTTATATTCTGTAGAATTGGCTAGGCATCTTGTGAAATGCCTGTTTGCAAGATGTTATAATTGAAATGGTCAAATGTAGCAAAGCTTGTTTTAACTTTCTTGCAGCCAAGATATTGTAAAGAGCTAACTCCTAGATTTTGAGATCACCGTACAAAGTTCTTCTTCTTCTTCTTCTTCTTCTTCTTCTTCTTCTTCTTCTTCTGGAAACTGGAGTGTTCTTGCCGCAGAGAAACTAACAAGACTAATGTAGGTAGCTGTGTTGGTCTAACGTGGTCGAAATATATAAAAAAATTGTCCAGTAGCACCTTAGAAACCAACTAAGTTTGTTCTTCGTATAAGCTTTCGTGTGCTTTTTAAATATATTTTAACAAGACTAACGACACAGATAATATATACTAGCACAAGTCTGATTGGAATGCAGAATCAATTCCTTTCTATCCAACTTCACAAATAATTCTAAATAACTTCTTCCGTTAGTTGGTTTTAACATTAGCTGCAAGAGCAGTACTCCAAGCACTGCTTTGAAATTCATTTAATTTCAAAGTTCTGAGCTAATATCAATAATTATTTTTCCTACATGTTAACTAGATATTTTTCCTCCATCTTTACTATGCTTAAATAAATCCATGTATTATCATCTGCTACCAAAGCTTTGGAAAACAATCAGTTAGTTGCAGTATGCATGCACGTAGAATCTCATTCAATTTAGATTCAAAGGTGCCATTTTTAAATCAGCATTGGAGGACAAAATTATGATGAAAGGTCATGATCAGCTTTGTTTCAAAAAGAGACTTCACAAAATATTTTGCTACTATCTCTTCTAAACAATATTTAATGGACACAACCTCTGGGTGTGTATAAATTGAGAAAGCATTCTGTAATACTGTACACCTCTAGGTCAAACCTTTCATTGGTTGTTGGGACAAACTTAAGCAGAATTGGCTTTACATACAGATCTTAATTTTCTGGATGAAAGCAAAATCTTTCTGAACAAAATGTTCTTTTTTTCTGTTTTCAAATAAGCTGTTAAGCCAAGCTATTTAAGGTTCAAACTTCCAAAGTAAACTCAACTGTTTAAAGGTCATATTAGGGACAGCATTTATAAGCTTTTTAAAAAAATCAGTTGAATATTTGTCATGAACATGCAATATAGAAAATGGATAATTAATTGAAATCCAAGATTTAATGAACATTCAGGGATTGAGAAGGGTGGGGACACTTTCAAACAAAGGTGATGCTTCCTCCCCCCCTCAAAAATTCAGATGATCTTAAGACATTAGATCTCATCATTCATGTACCAGCAAAATTGGAGTTGGTGATTATTTCCCCTATTTCTGTTCCACATGTTCAGCTTGGAGACCTCCTAAATGCCTCATGTTTAGGTACAAATAGTCCTGCCTCCTCTTCTCACTTGGCCCATCCATAAATGCTGCCATGTAATATTCCAGCTCTTGCTTCAGCAGCAGAACTGTGCTTGGTAACTGTGGTACCCTGCTGTCATTAACCTTTCAAGCTGATGTCTTTTGTCCATTTTCTATGGCCCTGCAGTCAATTTTGAACCTAATTCTAGCATCTGTTTCTGCTCGTCCTCCCATGGTTCATGAGCACTTACTTGTTCCTCTGTGAAGAGGATACAATAATAGTTTGGATCTCTTGATACTGAATCAATACACTTGATGGCACCCAGTTCAAGGTTGTGTTGTGCAGGTACATTCCCTTTTGATGGCTTTCCTTATACACAAGGGTACATTATGTATAAACACATAGTTTTTCAGAATGTTGGAGGCTTTATTGTAGATCCAGCAGTGCGCATCCACACTGTGTACATTTTTTTGCCCTACTATGGTCCTTGGTCAAGATTGTATTTCTCTGTAACAATTCAAACCTTGCATAAGGTAAGCGAAGACTAGTTTCCAGCAGCATAACAAATGCTGCTGCAATGTGTTTTGTTTTATAAATTTATTGGCTGCATTCTCTACTTAAAGCAGAGTATACTATGAGAAACAGTGAGACCACCTACCTTCTGTTATATCTGCATATGTTGTTCCTTAAAAGTGTCCCTGAAAGTTTAAGGCGGCCTCTTCCTCTCTGAAATTCTAAAAGATCCTATTCTCTACCTAACAAGCAAAAGTTGACCACACCAGGACCTGCTTGCAGTTTGATCTTGACTACTGTACTGACTGTGGATTTTAATTAGAAATGACATGTGTGCAAAGTCATTGTATCTTTTAATTCTGATTTGAGAATATGGAGCTGTGGTGCTTATTCTGTTGCGTGTTCTTAATTTTGTGCTGGATATTGGTAAGTGTGCTGATTCTGAATTGTATGGCTGAAATGATAGAAGGTAAGTGTTGAGAATAGGTTGAAGTGGTAGGAGGCACCAACTAGGGAACCCCCAAGGAAAGAAGGCTCAGAGCCAGAGGATTGGTGGTGGGATGATGATGAGTGGTCAGAGGGAGAAGATGGATCAGATGGGGAGGAGGAGGTGTTAGAAGCTGAAGAGGTAACAAGATTTAAAGAACAGAAAGAGTCTGTGGCAGAGAACAGTCTAGAACCAGAGGCAGAGGTTGGAGAGGAAAGGGGCCAAGAGGCAGAGATGAGGCAGGCTGCTGAAAAAGCCAGGGATTATCCCCCTCCTGCTGCAACCAGATCCCCTCCCGCTGGTCTCCATGAATCAGAAGAGGTATGAAGAGGGTGGAGCAATGACAGGTAAGACAACAGAGTCTGATTGCTTGGGAAGGAAGCTTAGGGAACTGTGGGAAGGCTGGGACCTTCAGCTCACAACTGCCTCATAAGGGCAGGTTCTACTGGCAAGAGTTGGTGTGTTCTCTAGGTGTAGCCTTTTGAGCTGTCTTATTTCTTTGAATAAGGAATTCACTGAAGCCATGTGAGTTATTTCAGACCTGCTCCTGGCATCTGTTCATGACAGTAATGTCCAGTGGTGGTTGTCTGTCAGTGGAACAGACTTCAGCAGGTGCAATAGAACTTCTACTTCTCTTTTCCCTTTCTGCATTGTGTACCCTTCCCACCTTTGCTGTGGAGGATCACATCTGTGGTGAGCTTGTGAAAGTTCCATTATTTGAGTAGACATCTGCTTGCATGATGTTTGATGTTTCTATGACAATATTTGTGTGTTGGGAACACATCACTGATGCAGTTCAGCCTGCTATTGTCATCCACTGCATCAAATGTTAGCTCCTTTGATCCACTGCTGAACCTAGAATATTGTAAGTGCTTTTACAATATTTCTTTCACATTGGAATTTGGCTACTATCATTCATGGCTGTAGCTTGAAAAACACAGTCTACTATAATGTACATAACATAAATTTGCCATTGATCTTTCTGATTGCCTGCAATTATGTTAAAGAAGATATCTAAAGCAGGAAAATTAGTAACCAATGTAAATAGTTTCAGATTGTCTCTTCAATAAATTCAGGGAGGCAATTAAACTCTTCCGTGTGTGAATTTTAAGAATGCCTTTCTCTAAAATAGTTCTGGAAGAAAAGAACTTCAGTTGTTTTCACACTGGAGAGTTGGATACATCTGAATGCTATGTAGTGATTTTTTTGTTATGGAAGACCTGAGAATTCTGGGAACTGTGTTACTATAACCCTTTTTTTAAAACCTTACTCTATAAGTCTTTTTCATTTTAAATAAGCTTATAAGCTATCAGAAGAGATTCTTTCAAACTATCCATACTGACTTATAATCATTACATACTGGTGGAGTTATCTTAATTTTTAAATATGACCCAAATCAATTTTAATTGAATATTAAATTTTCTATTGCAAATCTTTGCAGAAACCAAGAGGACTTACCCTTCTCATAAACACATTTACTTTTGAGTAAGCCTCATTGCTTAAGTGGCACTGGCATTCAAGTTTGTGTGCTTCCTACTTCACCTTAAGGCATCACAAAGGTGTGGATATGCTATGTCATACTTGGTATTTAGCTCTGTCTTTACGCAAAATGAGATTAAAAGTATTGTGTATCTGACTAATATTTATGACACAAGGGATAATTTAAGATAATGAGACAGTCATGAAAAAATATTAATGCTAAGTTTAAACCTTGCTTCTATGTGTACATTCGTGTGCTACATAGTAATGAGTCAGTGTGTCGTATTCTTGAATCATGTTGATGTAGTTTAATTCAAGTGCATGCAAGTACAAAAATGTGCATGTGTTTCATGGCAACTCAGTTATGTTGCTAAGTAACTTTGGGCAAGTGTTTTACACTAAACATTTAGATGTGCCTTCTGAATTGGTGGAAACCTATATTAAACCTAAAGTTAATTCTAAGATTCAGATAAAAAATAATACTTCTGTGTGTCTGAATCATGGGTAGAAGACCAGGTGCATCCTTCAACTCTCCTATAAAAAATCCCCCCCACCCATTCTTGCCCTTTTAGTCTTAACCAAGATGTAGCATTATGTCTGCACTGTCACTATCCCTATACAGAGTTTGAAGCTGATTTGCAAACCATGATGAAAAAAACCTTTAGTGAATGTTAATCTTGATGAAGCATCATGTGAACTCACATGAGGAGGAGGAGGGACCCTGCAAGATGGTATTGATTTTGTAACCGTGCAGAATTTCTTCTTTGTTTACCTTACTTTAAGGCTGAAAAAGTAATTATAGTCTAGTGTTGTATATGCACAGAGTTAACAGATCTAGAAATAGTGTGGATGTACTGGGTCTATGTATTCTGTGAGATTCTACATGTGAACAAATTGAATTTAGAGACTTGATTTTGGAACTCAACAGCCTTTTGAATATCAGTACTTGTGGTGCTGTGGTCTAAACCACTGAGCCTCTTGGGCTTGCCGATCAGAAGGTCAGCGGTTCGAATCCCTTCGACGGGGTGAGCTCCTGTTGCTCGGTCCCAGCCAACCCAGCAGTTTGAAAGCACCCCAAAAAGTGCAAGTAGATAAATAGGTACCGCTCTGGCAGGAAGGTAAATGACATTTCCATGCACTTCTCTGGTTTTGGTGTTCCATTGCGCCAGAAGCGGCTTAGTCATGCTGGCCACATGACCCGGAAAAAATGTCTGTGGACAAACGTCGACTCCCTTGGCCTGTAAAGTGAGATGAGCGCCACAACCCCAGAGTTATCTGCGACTAGACTTAACTGTCAGGGGTCCTTTACCTTTTTTTTTTTTTTAAAAAAAACTTTTTCATTAATTTCTTTTTTTATCAAGTTGAACATTTTAATTGTCATATTGTACATACTACAGTGCAGGAATGGGAAACCTGTGGCCCTCCAGCTATTACTGGACTACAACTCCTATCACCCATGGCCATTGACTAAGCTGGCTGAGGCTGATAGGAACTGGAAGGCAGCAACATCTAGGGAGCCACTGGTTAGCCATGTCTGCTACAATGCCTCTTAGAGAATTTTTTATTAACTATTACATAATTTTCTTGTGAAGTTTTACTTTTATAAGAAGTAATGACAAGTGATAAAATAGATAAAATAAAACTTCAGTCTTTCCATTTGAACCCATTTGAGAAGAGGAGGTACTCGCTGAGGCAGATTGCACTCATATTATTAAGGACTTTAAGTATTAAAAGCAGCACAATACATTACATATACTCTCTTAAGATTTTGGACATGAAAATCACCTGTTCTTACACCAATTACTTGTTGCCAGTCCTTCTAAGATGGAAGAATATGTTGCTGTTATTTATGGATGAATAATAAAAAAACTTCTGGCTGATTTTATAGCCAATGACATGAATTCCTCAGCATATGGCACATTTTTAGCTTGCTTAATTAAAGGAAGCTCAAAGTGGTTTGCAATCTGAAGCAATAATGCATTAACTAAGCTAAAATGTTTACCAATTAATTAATTGCCTCAAGTATATGTGTATTATTTTAGTATACAGTGGTACCTCGGGTTACATACGGTTCAGGTTACATACGCTTCAGGTTACAGACTCCGCTAACCCAGAAATAGTGTGTCAGGGAACTGACATCAGAGGAAAGGGCTCCCAGAGACTGGGAGAGAGTCAGCAGCCAAAGCAGGGACCAGCAGGGGGAGCGAGGGGTCTCTGGAGGAGGATCTCAGTAATGCTGAGAGAGACGCAGCAGCCCAGGCAGGAAACAGCAGGGGAGAGAAAGGGGTGAGAGACACGTCCAGCGAAAATAGCGGGGAGGTGTCAGAAGCAACTGTAGGGAGACCCATACTTCGCCGGAAGCTGCCACGTCGTGAGTCCAGGAGACGCGTTTCCGTTAAGGAGCTTCTTTGCTGGAAACGCTTCCGCAGGCAGCCACTGTCAGACTCTACTAGTGACTAGAGCAGACATGTCTGAGGAGCTCTGTCACACACAGAGGTTTGTGGGGCCGCACAAACTCTGAAGGGGCACAATTTTAAGCACAAGCAGCTAATCATCCCCTGACAGCAGTCTGACAGTCTTTGTACGCTGCCTGTGCAGGAGAAAGCATCATGAGCAACCCAGCCGGAACCGGAGAGGCAGGGGTTGGAGCTGGTCCAAGCTTGGAAGAAAGGTATCAAGCTCTGGAGGTCCAACTTGCGCTGCAGACGGCGAGGCTCGAGGAGAGAAGGGCTCAGGATGCAGACAAAAAGGGGAGAACCACTCAGTTCCCCAGAAAGGTACCAGGATTGGTGCAGAAGTTTGGGGGGGACCCCAAGGATTACCATGCCTTTAGGACAGAGATGCAATATGCCCTTAATGTGCAGTTTGATGAGTTCCCTGATGAGGAATCGCGAGTTGCTTTCGTAATTGGGCATCTTGAGAAGGGGGCGCGAGACTGGGTTCGACCCCTGATGGCAACGCACAATGATATCCTAAAGGACACTATGAAGTTCTTTCGTGCAATGGATATCATGTTTTCCAGCGATATTGAGGAAGGGGTGGTGCGCAGACAGCTAATGGCTTGCAAGCAGGGAAGCAGATCTGTCCGTGAGTACTGGACTGAATTTACCATGCTGA
Source organism: Podarcis vaucheri (assembly GCF_965113315.1). Classification (NCBI taxonomy): domain Eukaryota; kingdom Metazoa; phylum Chordata; class Lepidosauria; order Squamata; family Lacertidae; genus Podarcis; species Podarcis vaucheri. Next base: position 71,020,059 of record NC_138759.1, read on the forward strand.
TTCACAGATTGGGGTGGGATTTATCGGCGGCACCCATTCAGATGCTATTTGAAGAAGGTCTTTCTTCGGCTGTGAAAGACGAGCTGTCCCGGAGCCCCAGGGCGGTGTCTATGGATCAGCTGACCAAATCTGCGCTGACCATTGGAGCGCGCCAGGAGGCAAGAGCCTTGGAGAGGCGGGAAGGGAGAGGGGAACGTTGGAAGGAGTTCCGCATTCCAGACATTCCTGAGCCAGCTTTCCCGCCGGCAGAGCCGATGGAAATCGGAACAGCCCGCGCGCGCGCAGTTTCAAAGCCCAGTGAGGGGGCTAAGAAGGAGGGAAAAGGAGCCCGGAAATGCTATCTCTGCCAACAGCCAGGCCACTTTGCCAGAGTCTGCCCCCAGAGGAAGGAATGGCAAGGGATGGTGGGAGCTGTTGAGGGGGGAGAGCAGGGAGAAACGGAGCAGGTAAAAGCCAACGCCTGGTTGCCACCGTCAGGGCACTGCAGCCAGGCCAAAGAGCAGTGAAAGTGCCCGTGCCAGAAGCTCCTCGACCTGCTCTAGTGATTGAAGTGTCGCTAGAGTTGCAAAATGGACACCCCCTAAAAATAAAGGCGCTGTTGGACTCAGGCAGCTCCTGCAATTTTATGAGCAAGGAGTTTGCTGCTGAACACCAGATACAGACGATCCCTTTAAGCAACCCCCTGCAGGTGACCACGATCGATGGCAGGGAACTGTTGGGAGGAGGAGTCAGCTTGCAGACCGTCCCAATGATAATGAGGGTGGCAAGGCACACAGAACTGATAGCGTTTAATGTGGCCACCTTGGGAGGCGCTCCCATTATTTTGGGAATGAGCTGGCTAGCCCTACATGATCCGCTGGTGGGCTGGCATCAAAGAGTGGTTTCCTTCGGTTCAGCACATTGCTTAGAACACTGCAGGGGGGAAAAGGGGTCAGCAGGGGCCCAAGCCACCCTGGCAGGGACTGAAGTAATGGAGAAGGGGAAGGTGCCACCACAGTATGCTGATCTCAGCGACGTGTTCAGCGAGAAGGAAGCTGACCAACTACCCCCGCATAGGCCCTTTGATTGCCAGATCAATTTACTCCCTGGAGCACAGCTTCCTGTAGGCAAGTTGTATGCCATGTCAGACAGGGAAATGCAGGAGTTGCGAGAGTTCATTGACAAGAACCTGAAGAGAGGCTTCATCAGAGAGTCCAAGGCAGCGGGGGGTAGCCCAGTGTTTTTTGTGGATAAAAAGCACACGGACAAGCCGAGACTTGTATGTGATTTCAGGCGGTTAAATGCAGTGACAGAGCCGGCGGCTTTTCCTATGCCCAGGATTGATGATATTTTGACCAGGGTGCGGAAAGGAAAGATTTTTACAAAGCTGGACCTAAGGGGGGCGTACAACCTGATACGTATAAGGAAAGGGGATGAATGGAAAACCACCATGTTCACCCCTTTGGGGGCATTTGAATACCTCGTTATGCCTTTTGGATTACAAACAGGCTCCGCGTGTTTTCAAGCCTTCATGAACCACGTACTGGGGCCTTTGCTCTACAAGAATTGCGTGGCCTTCCTAGATGATGTGTTGGTGTATTCGGAGAATGAGGAGCAACATGTGAGAGACGTCAGAGAAGTGTTGAGCAGGCTGCAAGCCAACAGGCTGTGGGTGAAACTGGAGAAGTGTCAGTTTCATACCAAGGAGGTGGAATTCCTGGGGTACCGCTTGTCAGACAAGGGGTTGGCCATGGACCCCGGCAAGGTTCAAGCAGTGCTGGAATGGAAAACACCCAAAACCAAGAAGGATGTGCAGAGGTTCCTAGGGTTTGGAAACTTTTATCGTAAGTTCATCCGAAACTTCGCCCACCTGACGGCGCCCATCACGGACTGTCTCAGCAGTAAAAAGAAGTTTGTTTGGACGGCGGAGGCGGAGCGAGCGTTTGAGGAACTGAAAAGGGCCTTCGCCTCTGATGAACAACTTCTGCATGTGGATTTACAAAAAAAGCTGAGGGTCGAAACGGACGCTTCTGACAGAGCCATAGGGGCGGTGCTTCTTCTGCAGCCGGGGAAGGAGGAGTCAGAGTGGCGACCGTGTGCCTTCTTTTCGCGAAAGCTGAACAAATCCGAGAGGAACTACACGGTGTACGACCGGGAACTTCTTGCGATTCATGAGGCTTTCCGGAGATGGAGGCACCTGCTAATTGGTGCACAACATAAGGTGCAAGTGTGCACGGACCATAAGAATCTAGAGTATTGGAGAACTGCGCGAGTGCTCAACCAACGGCAGTTGAGATGGGCCCAGGAGTTCTCCAAATTTAACTTTGAGATTTGTTACGTGCCAGGCCCAGAGAACGTTAGGGCGGACGCTCTCTCACGCAAACCTGAATATTTGGAGGGGGAGGGTGCACCCGAAGAGACCCATGTCATTCCAGAGGACCGCTGGGTGTGTGGGGCGGCATTGGTGGGGCAAAGGGAACTGGTAGAGGGAACGGTGCAGGATGAATACGCCCAGGACAAACTCAGGGGTCTCAGGAGGGAGGGAGACAAACCCGGGGGTTTTGAGGAGAGAAACGGGGCGTTGTACTACAAGGGAGCGTTATATATACCTGAAGGGGAATTGAGGGAAAAGGTACTCAAGCAACTGCACGATAGCCCCACAGCAGGGCATTTTGGGCAACACAAAACCATGTGGCTGGTTACCAGGGAATTCTGGTGGCCCAAGGTCAGGGAAGATGTGCGGGAGTATGTGAGAGGGTGTGACCAATGCCAACGAGCCAAGGGGGAGAGGCGGGCACCGGCAGGTTTATTAGAACCACTACCCACGCCGGAAAGGCCATGGGAGGCAGTGGCAATAGATTTCATGACTGATCTGCCAAGGTCCAGAGGGAAAACAGCCATCATGGTTGTGGTAGACCTGTTAACCAAGATGGCCCACTTTATAGCCTGCTCACATGCGGTCACAGCGGAAGAAACCGCTAAATTGTTTGTGGAAAATGTGTTTAGGCTGCATGGCGCCCCCTTGAGGGTGGTTTCTGACCGAGGGAAACAATTTACTTCCAGGTTCTGGAGGAAGCTCATGAGCTTATTGCATGTAGAGGTGAATTTCTCAACTGCCCGTCATCCAGAAACCAACGGGCAGGCGGAAAGAGCTAATGGTGTCCTCCAGCAATATTTGAGGTGTTATGTGAATGACAGAGAGAATGATTGGGTGGAGAAGCTGGCGTTGGCAGAATTTGCCTACAACAATGCAGAGAACGTGTCCACGGGGATGAGCCCCTTTTTGGCTAATCACGGGTGTCATCCCCGAGCCTTCCCAGGGGGGGAAGGGGAGAACTGGAGCGTTCCAGCTGCAGAACAGTTCGTTGAAGAAATGGAAGCGATCCATCGCCAGCTCCAACTTAACTTAAACAGGGCTAAGGAGGAATATAAGAGGCAGGCAGACAAAACCAGAAGGGAAGGGGAAAGCATTAGGGTGGGGGACCAGGTGTGGCTGTCCACCCAAGGGTTACCATTCAAAGGGGGTTGTAAGAAGTTAAGACCCAAAAGGCTGGGCCCATTTGAAGTCACGCAGCAGGTCAACCCAGTGGCTTTCAGACTCCGGTTACCGAACCACATGAAGCTGCACCCAGTGTTCCACAGGTCGTTGCTGTCACCGTATAAAGGGGACAGAGAAGGGAGGGTCAATAGGGGACCAGCTATGGAGGAAAAAGAACACAGCTACCATGTAGCGGAGATTCTCGATTCCAGGTGGAAGGGAGATCAAGTAGAGTATTTGGTAATGTGGGAAGGGGAGCCGGAGTCGGAAAACACCTGGGTCATGGCAGAGGATGTAGATGACGAGGTTTTGATAGAAACTTTTCATCAGAGATTCCCTCGTAAACCTCAGCCAGTGGCGAGGTTCCGGAGGGAATACTTCGCCACCACCGACGAAGAAGAAGAGTTGGAGGGGTTCTCTGATTCCGAGGCGGAGGAGGATTCAGCGAGCCGGAACGAAGACCGATGGAGGGAAATGTTCGAGACGTCTGAAGATGAAGAGGATTCTTTTCGGGGTTTTAGCTCCTCACCACCCAGAGGAGAGAGTAGGGGCAGGGGGGAAGGGGGCCCTGGAGGGGAGGTGGATGTCAGGGAACTGACATCAGAGGAAAGGGAGTTGGTAGGGCTCCCAGAGACTGGGAGAGAGTCAGCAGCCAAAGCAGGGACCAGCAGGGGGAGTGAGGGGTCTCTGGAGGAGGATCTCAGTAATGCTGAGAGAGACGCAGCAGCCCAGGCAGGAAACAGCAGGGGAGAGAAAGGGGTGAGAGACACGTCCAGCGAAAATAGCGGGGAGGTGTCAGAAGCAACTGTAGGGAGACCCATACTTCGCCGGAAGCTGCCACGTCGTGAGTCCAGGAGACGCGTTTCCGTTAAGGAGCTTCTTTGCTGGAAACGCTTCCGCAGGCAGCCACTGTCAGACTCTACTAGTGACTAGAGCAGACATGTCTGAGGAGCTCTGTCACACACAGAGGTTTGTGGAGCCGCACAAACTCTGAGGGGGCACAATTTTAAGCACAAGCAGCTAATCATCCCCTGACATAGTGCTTCAGGTTAAGAACTTTGCTTCAGAATGAGAACAGAAATTGTGCTCCGGCGGCGTGGCAGCAGTAGGAGGCCCCATTAGCTAAAGTGGTGCTTCAGGTTAAGAACAGTTTCAGGTTAAGTACGGACCTCCGGAATGAATTAAGTACTTAACCCGAGGTACCACTGTATATGAAAAAAAATTCAAATCATAATCAAATCATAACTGAAAGATTCTTCCAAAGGTGGGTGCTTAACATACTTAGCAATAAAGCAAGTGCCTTGCCAGAGGTGATAGGGTGCTCAAAATATATATAATAAGTTTTTGCAAAAATTAGACTTAATGCTTATGGCTTGCTGTTTTTCTATTCTATTGATTTTGCATTTTATTGCATGTTTTAATTGTGACAGTTGTTGTTTGTTGTGTTGTAGCTAGTTGTGTCCTTCTGTCGTCATATATAAAATAAGTTCCTTATGTTCAGTATGGTCTGAGCCCTATATAATTTGGTTAAAAACCACACATGAATAATGATATCTTTAAACTTGGTTTTTAAATTGTACTGTAAACTGTCCAGAGATACACCTTTTAAGAGTTCGGATAGTTTGTAAATAATAGTAGTCTACAATAGTTGAGTTCATACAATTTTAAAATATTAATAGCGTCTGAGAGATTTCCCCTTTTGTGTTTTGATTTGTTTTTATTTCCATAATGTGTCTATTAGAGACTCCTTTGCATACAATGCAAATATGTTCTGTACGTAATGTTACAAAAAGAATCTGAGCTGATGAATGATATTACTTGTGTTGGTATAAGAGGATTTATGTCTGCTTTTATCTTGATGACCCACTGTTCAGAACATTGCCAGCAGAAAAAAAGTTAATTGCAGATGTTCTGATGCTAAAGCAACAAAAATATGTCATACTGCTAGAGGCATTTTCCATAATATATGTACATAATGTGTGTATATGAGACAAAAGTGGGAATGTCCTTCCATACATACCATTATGCTGCCTTTATAGTAAAGACTCTCCTCCCTGGAAGAGAGGGGAGTGGTTGTGGGCGGGACCCCAAGCACCGCCCAGCAGGGGGCGTTGCCCCCTGCCTGCAGCTCACCTGGCTGGCGCTCACACCCCCCCCGGTGGCCACCCAACCAGGTGCCGCGGAGGGGGCGTGTTCGGCAGCCTTTTTGCTGCAGCGCCAGCCTCTCCCTGGCCTCATTCCTCATCGTCGTCCTGTCGCGAGTCACCCACCCTCCACTCCCTTTTAGTTAGGGCTTAGGTCATTGGCCTTGCTATGGACCTTAGGTTGGTCGCCCTGGTTGTCTAGGAGGCCTGGTAGGAGTTTTTCCATTTGGCATTAGGCTTTTTGGTTTTTTTCGCCTACCTCGTAGCAATCGTCACAACTTTTGTGGTATTGGTGGGTAGGTTAGGCATTGGAATAATGTGTTGTGGTGTGTCGAAGTGCTAGGTGTGGCCATCGCCTATGCCTTCAATTTTTAGGGGTATTCCGTTAAAGGAATCTGGCTGTCGTGTATTCTGTCCGATGCCTGCTTGGCGGGAGGCCATGGCACGACCCTCGGTGACAGCAGGGGTGAGCCTATAGTTGGATTAGCATCAACAGGCTCCACCTACTGGTAAATATACCCACTTGTTTCAATCCAATGCCTAAGCCAATACCTTTTCATTGCTGTAATCAATAAAGTTGGGCCTTTTCTAGCCCATCAACCTTATATCACGTGTCCTTGTGTCTTCATTTCACTTCGCGGGGGTTGGGTCCTCGAACCACAAAATGAAGGATGTAGCCTGTGAACCAGAGGAAGATCTATCTAGGCCTCTAAATCAGAACTTTGGATCAAATTCCTTAAGTATCTTCTTCCATTACTATTCTGTATATCTGATATTTTATAACCAAACCAGTTCACATTAGCAAAACACGTTTCTTCTACAGTGTCAGTGTTTCTATACCAATTCTACAAGGGTAGAATGTTAATTTACTATTTACTACTGTATTGTCGGGGGACGCGGGTGGCGCTGTGGGTTAAAGCCTCAGCGCCTAGGGCTTGCCGATCGAAAGGTCGGCGGTTCGAATCCCCGCGGCGGGGTGCGCTCCCGCTGCTCGGTCCCAGCGCCTGCCAACCTAGCAGTTCGAAAGCACCCCCGGGGGCAAGTAGATAAATAGGTACCGCTTACCAGCGGGAAGGTAAACGGCGTTCCGTGTGCGGCTCTGGCTCGCCAGAGCAGCGTTGTCACGCTGGCCACGTGACCCGGAAGTGTCTTCGGACAGCGCTGGCCCCCGGCCAATAGATGTGAGATGGGCGCACAAACCCCAGAGTCTGTCAAGACTGGCCCGTTCGGGCAGGGGTACCTTTACCTTTACCTTTTACTGTATTGTCACCTAATCGGTTTTTACTGGATTAATGCTAGTAGGCAAAAGCCTATGCAGAAAATAAAAATAAAAAAGTGATGTCGGAATTAGGAATTATCAAATAGTATTAAATCCAGACATTTCAGTAAGAGAGATGTTGATTTTGTTGATTCCACGCTAGCTGCAAATGTACATTTCTAGTCCTGCTGTGGAATAATCATAGGACTCTGTTCAGACATGTTTGTCTGTCTTTTTGCCTTGTCTTTTCATCTGTTCCATGAGCCTCTATTTAAAAGCCATCTTATTCTAACTATGTCTATAGTGACAACAAAAGTCCAAACAGTTTTAGCCCACACAGTAAGATGATGATGATAGAAGTGACAAAGTTGACAGAGAAATGGAGAGACATCTTGCTTCAAAAGAGTGAGTCAACAATTGGCTACTGCACCTAGCAGGCATATTTTGTCTCTATTTCCTCCATAGATGCCAGATCGATTTCTGTGGCACCGTTTCAGCTCCTTTTAAAACTACATAGCAGAAAAGCTTATTTCACAATGGATGTTCTTCATTCTCCAGTAATATACTTGCAGAGACTTGCTGACGTTTAAATTTTTAAGATGTATTGTTGGACTCTGCATATCTGTTTCATGACCTTCATATTAAATTTAGTAGAATTGGCAGGATGTTTCAGAAAAGTGGGCAGTAAATTATTTGTCCATATTTAGACATAAAGGTAAAGTGTTCTAGCAACATTGCTTTCTGAAGAGATCAAATGCTTCCTTCTTTTTTGTTACCTTTGTAGCATTAACTGAGGTGTCTTTTCTCTAGTTTTTCAGAGTAGGAAAGTTTATCTTTAAACAATAAAATATATTGGCTTCTCTGACATTTCGGACCAGAACTCTTTTGTAAAAAGGTAAAGGTAAAGAACCCCTGACAGTTAAGTTCAGTCACGAATGACTCTGGGATTGCGGTGCTCATCTAGCTTTACTGGCCGAGGGAGCCGACGTTTTTCCACAGGCAGTTTTTCTGGGTCATGTGGCCAGTATTACTAAGCCACTTCTGGAGAAATCAGAGCAGCGCTCAGAAATGCCGTTTACCTTCCCGCCGGAGTTGTACCTATTTATCTACTTGCACTTTGACGTGCTTTCAAACTGCTAGGTTGGCAGGAGCAACAGGAGCTCACCCCATTGCGGGGATTTGAGCCGCCAACCAGAGTATTTTCTTTTCCTACATCAGTGAGCCCATATACAGTGGTATATCTGGTTATAAACTTAATTTGTTCCAGAGGTCTGTTCTTAACCCAAAACCGTTCTTAACCTAAGGTGTGCTTTTGCTAATGGGGCCTCCCGCTGCCTCCTCACCAAGGCGCGTGATTTCCGTTCTCATTCTGGGGCAAAGTTCTCAACCTGAGGTACAAGTGCACAAAAGCACACATTTCCTACAAAAGGAACATAAAACTTTTTATTCCTGAGTATGCTAAAGCTACCTAATATTAGAAGCACTGGAGAAGGCATCAGTATTTTTTCTCACCTTATTTATGGGCATTTCATTTCTACACATTTATTTCGTCTATGTTTGCTGGGATGATCTCTTCAGCTTTAAAGTTGGGAGGATGGCTGACCTCTTATCACACTTGCCAGAGGGTAGCATCATGGTGAGTGTGGTGAACCAAATGGTTAGAGCTTGACTGTTACAGAGTTTTTAAAATCCATCTCATCTCCAGGGGTTCCTGGCTGAAACAGATTATATAGATGCATTTCAGTCTGGCTTTTAGGCTTGGTTATGGAATGGAGACTGCTTTGATTGCCTTGCTGTATGATCTATGCTGGGAACTAGACAGAAGGAGTGTTTCCCTGTTGGTTCTGCTGGACTTCTCAGTGATTTTTAATACCTTCGACCATGGTATCTATTTGGACCAACTGTCTGGGATGGGATTTGGGGGCACTGTTTTACAGTGGCTCTGGTTCTTCTTGGAGGGGTGAGTTCAGAAGACAGTGCTGGGGTACTCCTGTTCAACCACATGGCTGTTGACTTGTAGGGCCCCTGGGTTCCATCTTGTCCCCCATGCTATTTAACATATACATGAAACCTCTGGGAGAGGTCATCTGGAGTTTTGGAGTGCTATGCTGTCAGTATGCTGATGACACCAACACTATCTCTCCTTTCCATCTAAATCCAAAGATGCTGTCTATGTTTTAAATCAGTGTCTGATGTCAGTAATGGACTAGATTAGGATGAACAAGTTGAGGTCAGTTAGAAGGCAGCTCAGGGAATAGGGCTTCAACCTATGCTGGATGAGGCTAAGCTCCTTTTTGAAGATTCAGGCTCACAGTTTGGGTGTAGTCCTGGATGCAGCCATGAACCAGGATGCACAGGATTTGGTGCTGGCTGGAAGTGAATTTGCACAATTGTGGCTCATGCACCAACTGTGCACATTCCTTGAGATGTCAGATGGCCATGCCTTAGTTGCATCTCAAATGGACCACTGTAATATGTTTTACATGGGTCTGCTTTGAAAAATGTTTGTACCCTTCAGCTGTTTCAGAATGCTATGGCCAGACTGCTGCCTGCGGCTGGTTATTGGGAGCATGCTACTCCCCTGTTAAAACAACTTCACGGGCTACTGGTCCAGTTCCAGGCACAGTTCAAAGTGCTTGTTATAACCTATAAAACCCTCTATGGCTTGGTCCCTGGTTACCTGAAATGTCGTATCTCCCTTTATGAAGCTGATTAGGTGCTAAAGTTCTCAGGTGGGCACCTCTCCTTCCATCAGCATCAGAGAAACGGTTGGTAGTGACACAAGAGAGAGCCTTTTCTGTGGCTGCTCCCATATTACAGAATTTCCTTCCGAAAGAGGTTAGATTGGCTTCCTCCTTGCAGTTTTTCCACCGGCTGGCCAATATCTTCATATTCATACAGGCCTTTGAAAACTAAGTGCAGATGATGTTGACCACTGGGCTGCTATCAGAGCAGTTGTTATATTAATTCTGGCTTTAAATGTGTTTAATTTTAATTTTAACTGTTTCTTATTAGTTTGTTTTTGTTACTTTGTATTTTGTCCCCTGAATTGTTTTAAAGTTGGGCTATGCATTTATTACATAAATGAAATGAAAACATGAAATGAATAGTCTATTAATTTCTTTTGGTACTTGTAAGAAAAAAATGCTATTGTCATAAATGAGCTCTGGATGAAATTCATTTGTGTTCATTTTAAATTTGTTCCTATCATTTCCCCTTAGCAGCGTGAATAGTATGGGGTGGAGAATGAATTTAAGTCCATTTAAATCCTGAACACTAATTACTGCTCACAGGAAGTATAATTAAGCCTGTAGAGACTGTGGGAAATCCCAGTGACACAAGCTATGGCAAAAAGCAGCTGTGGTTGTCGAGAATTTGTCTAACTGAGCTCTGGGGAACCTTCCTATGACAGATGCAAGGGCTATTATAGATTCTACTAACTATATTCCAACTCTCTATTTCCTTGACCTCTTCATCTTATGTTGGGAGGGATATTTTAAAAAGGCTTTCTCCCAAATTCTTGAGGTATTTGATTAATTTTCTTTAAGCTCTTCCATAGAGTAGTTGGTCTATGTGCTTTTTTCAGTTGTCTATAAAATGGGGACCCCTTTCCTTATCTGTCTGAAATTTGGCAGGTCTGATCTCTTGGAGGTATGGAATACCTGAAAATCTAATGCATTTGAATAGGAAGGAAAGCAGCAAGAGAACATCTGGGAATAATGGATTTGAGTGTGATGTTAATGACTGAATAACAAAATGAACAAGGAACAAGGTTTTTGATAAAGAAAACAAATGTAGTAATGAATTGGGGAAAAACATTGCAGACACTGTGTCTAAAGTGCCTTCCATATATTTGATGGCTATCATGTGAAGAAGCAAACATAGATGAATTAGGAAAATATATTGGGGTTAATAAGCATAGTTAGTTTTAGAAGCTATGGATTTTTTTATGTCCTTCCATGTCAAATAATCCCATAAATGGAGGAAATAGGAAAATATGTTAATTAGCAATTTAAGGAACTAGGGCAGGGTGGGGGCTGGCTCAAAATAGTAAGTTATGTATTTCAATACGGTAAAGAACAGTTATGAGTAATTTTTAATGACTTATGAACATATTCCCTGGGAATGTTGGATCTAACTAAACTATCTTAATACCTTTTGTAATAATTTTGGGCAAGTCATTTTGGGCATGAATTGGGATTGATCATAAAGTGCCATGAAGAGCATGATTTCTCAGGATGTGTCTTAGGAAAAATATGTCCAGGATATTCCTATCTTTTTTGCAGGCTTTTCCCCTAATAAGGTGGTATGTGCTGTGAGTGCATCCTTTAAAAATCTTTCTTTTGAAAGAGTCAATGAACGTGACACATCAGTGTGACTGCTGTAATACAATTATTAACAACTGAACTGTATCATTATTAGATACGCCCAGTTATGTCTCATTGTTTAAAATATGTGGTGTGTTTGTTTACTACATTTCATTCTTTAAAAGGAAAGATTATAAAAGAGAATGACTTCTATTGAACTCTTGGTCATGGGATTAATTTTCTTACAAGTTATCAGTTATGAAATAACTTGAGAGCAGTAAATTAAAATGTCACATTCAACTTGTAATGCATCATGTCTTAGGCATATAAGTGTGAATGGGTTCAATGGATGGTTCTCCAAAATCCACCCATAATTTACAATTACTTATAATGAAAAGCCCATAAACTGCTTGTTTCATGCATGACTCTATTAGAGAATAAATGGATAACTATTGTCTTCTGTGCAATGGTGCATTTATACAACATCGATCTGTTTAAAGTCAAACTTGTCTCAACATGTTAGCAGTATAAAAAAATCTATTTATTTTAGTTTCTGCCACAAGCACCCCAAAAATACTGAACTGGATAAGAGATAAATGTAAAACTAATAATAAAATATACAATGAACTTAAAATAGTTCCATATCCACACAACACTACATTTATACCCAGTGGCGTAGCGTGGGTTCTCAGCACCTGGGGCAAGGCAAGTAATTTGCGCCCCCTAACCCATGGATTTTAGCACTCGAGTCTCTTCCGCGCCCCCCCAGATGTTGCGCCAGGTGCGGCAGGCCCCCCCTGCACCCCCCATGCTACGCCACTGCTCCCACCACAAGTCTTCAGGACAGCCATCTGAAGGCTGGCGTGGGGAGAAGGTCTCTCCGCCCCACCGCCAGGCTTCGCCGCATCGCCAGGCTTCGGAGCAGCCTTCCGAAGGCTGGTGCGGGGAGAAGGTCTCTCCGCCCCACCGCCAGGCTTCGGAGCAGCCTTCCGAAGGCTGGTGCGGGGAGAAGGTCTCTCCGCCCCACCGCCAGCCTTCGGAGGAGGTCTGAGGACAGTGGGGTTCCTGCTTCCTCGAGGAGGGCCGGTCAAACGCGCCCCCCCCAATGTTGCGCCCGGTGCGGCCAGCACCCCTGGCACCCTCCATGCTACGCCACTGTTTATACCTTTCTGATAGATGACAATTGTACATTAGCTCAGAGGTTTTCAACCTTTTTGAGTCCATGGCTCCCTTGACCAACTACATTCTTTTCCGTGACACCCCTGTGGGCCTCAGGAGCCCTTAGAAAATGCTGAAATATTACACTCTTTCATAAATGTCACACAGTACAGGGGTCGGCAGGTTTACCTCCCTGGGCCAGTTCACTCCAGCGGAGATCCCTCTGTGGGCCGGATCACGCGTGCGCCCACAATTTCCAGCACCGTGAAAGTGAGAGGACTTGCCGAGTGGACGGCTCAGTTCACGGGTGGCTTGAGGGCTGGTTAAACGACCCCCATGGGCTGCTTGTGGCCCATGGGCCTTAGGTTGCCGGCCCTGGCTTAGTATAATCAGGACGACTATAGGATATGAGGAAAGCATCCCCCTTCCAGTGTGTTTGTTTATGGTTAAAATGTAGTGATTTCTTTCTGTGGTTGTTTATATACCTGTGTGTGTGACTCGGATTAGGGTATTGGTTAAACACTTGTTTATGTCAAGTCTTTTTCTGTCTCTGAGAAAACAACATTTTTTACAATAATAGTTACAAAATTAATCATTTTGTGTGAGAAATATGTGAACATTGGAATATTCTCAAACAGCTCTAGGTTAAAATGTGATATTCCCATTTTAAAGAACCTTCTTGAATAGATTATAGCTAATCTTTAAGCAAAGAAAACCAGAAGATAAAACAGTTGATTGGGCTTCTGCAGCTATATCAGGGCTGTTGCTACAGTAGTGGTAAGGGCAACTTTCTCTCATTTTTTTGACTATCTATACACAATCTAACTAAATATGTCATTTTTTTTGTACTAACTGCAATCTGAAAGATTAATATAATTAATACCTGCTATTAGAAAAACAGTTGCAAAATAGAGAACTAGCCTTCAACTCTTCCACAGGCAAGATATTAAAAATATAGTTTCATTTTTGTTTCCATTACTTATGTTTATTCATTTATACAGTGGTGCCCCGCAAGACGAATGCCTCGCAAGACGGAAAACCTGCTAGACGAAAGGGTTTTCCGTTTTTGAGCTGCTTCGCAAGACGATTTTCCCTATGGGCTTGCTTTTCGTCTTGCAAGTGTTCCGATTTTTTTTCGCTTTCCCCCCTTTTTCTAAGCCGCTAAGCCGCTAATAGCCTTTTAGCCCCTAATCCGCTAAGCCTTTAATAGCCGCTAATAGCCTTTTAGCTGCTAATCCGCTAAGCCTTTAATAGCTGCTAAGCCTTTAATAGCTGCTAAGCCTTTAATAGCCGCTAAACCGCTAATAGCGCTAATCCGCTAAGCCGCTAATAGGGTTGCTTCGCAAGACGAAAAAACCGCTAGACGAAGAGGCTCACGGAACGGATTAATTTCGTCTTGCGAGGCACCACTGTACTTGATATACCTAGACATTACTTAATATTATCTTGTAAGCAAAGGAAAATCAAAGCAATGCATATGCACTGTTAGATTAATTTGTATAAGTTAAGAGGAATGTTTTTAAGCAGAGGTTAAATAACCATCTGTCATGGATCCTTTAGTTGTGTTTTCTGCATTGCAGGGGGTTGGGTTGTTGATCCTTGGGGTCCCTTCCAGTTCTATGAGTCTATGAATGTAAGTTGGATGAACAATTCGTGTGCATAACAACCACTCTTAGTGCACATTAACCAGGCCTCATGAAGAATGTGTTCATATTCCTTCCATGAAGAGAGGGTTGTGGACATTTCCCAGTCAATATTATACATAAACTCCAACAGACCTTGGGGAAAGTGTACATCTCGACTGCGTTTTGTACATTCTGCAAACAATATGCATATTCACTGGGCAATATACACATTCTCTGGCCAATAAAGTCTCCCAAGAAACATGCCTTTCACTCTCTCTATATTGTTCAGAAGTGTGCAATCTGTGACTTCCAGGCTGCTTCTGGCCCACTGTATAACTTTACATGGCCCACAACACCTAACATCCTTTCCACCATTCTCACCTGTTAATCAGTAAGCTCAGCATCACAAGAGGAGTTGAAAGAAGAGGAGAGTTTCAAACTTTCTCTCCCCCTCTAATGATTCTGAATCCGCACTCCCCGCACCCTGCTGCTAGTAAGCCAAGTAAAAAGAAAATAGCAGTATTGGGTCAACCACGATGGGAATTGCAAAGAATGGAACATTTAACCACCTGCCGAATGGGTTATGCAGCAAGGAAGAGAGAGCTTGGAGAGTGTGTGAAGCACCTCTGAAATTATCCACTGCTATTTCTGGCCCAATCCACTTGTTTCTAGAGGAACTCCTGTAAAAACCTTTCTCAACTATAGTCAGCAGAATTTATGTTGCTCTTGTAATTTAGTTTTCATTTGCAACTCTGTGTGACTGATATGGTCAGTGATAAGATATTTGTAACAACTTCTGTGTCCCAGAGGATATAGCACTTACGCTTTGTATTTTAAGTTACAAAATTTGAAACAATATTTGGTTACAGATACTAATCTTCAGCATTGTTTCAGAACCACAAAAACACAAGTGTGGGTTTTGTTTTTATTTAACTAGATAGACTGACTTTGGAGAATGGGGCCGTGTGCATGAGAATATAATAGGATTTTTTTTACACCCCATCACTCTTTTAGGTTCCTTTTCTAATCATCTACATCAGGAGTGGCTAATTTGTGGCCCTCGGTGTTGTTGGATTCCAGATCCCATCAGCCCAACCACAATAGCAAATGGTCAGGAATTATGAAAGTTCTAGTTCAGCAAGGTTGGAGAATCACATGTTGGCCACCCTGATTTCTACATTTCAATATACAAGAGGCAGAGCTACATAAAGATGAAACCTAATTGGATGTGAATGGCCAAAACCCCGAGGAAGATATTCTACACTTAGGTGCATGTTTTTCACTTTTATAGGACCCTAAAACATTTTTTTAAGTGTTTAAATAGCAGCTTGGAGGATAAATAACATCCATACACTGACAGCATTTAAAGAGCTTTCATGCCCTGCCCTCAATTCACTCTTTTACACTTTGTTTCTTTCCTAAAAAAGAATAACAAAAATATAACAAAAGCATATTAGAACAGTGTGGGGTTCTATTGGGCTACCTTTTAAGCAAGGAATAATTATAATAGTAAGGTATGGATATCTGCTCAGATTGCCTAGCAAGCACCTTGGATCTTTAGACATATATAGACATACGGTAAATGCAATAGACAAAATTTAATCCTAAGAGAAGAAGCATTGGGATAATACTAATCTACCTTAAGGATTGGACGTGGGTGGCACTGTGGGTAAAACCTCAGTGCCTAGGACTTGCCGATCGTATGGTCGGCGGTTCGAATCCCCGCGGCGGGGTGAGCTCCCGTCTTTCGGTCCCAGCTCCTGCCCACCTAGCAGTTCGAAAGCACCCCTAAGTGCAAGTAGATAAATAGGTACCGTTTTATAGCGGGAAGGTAAACGGCGTTCCGTGTGCTGCGCTGGTGCCGGCTCGCCAGAGCAGCGATGTCACACTGGCCATGTGACCCGGAAGTGTCTGCGGACGGCGCTGGCTCCCGGCCTCTAGAGTGAGATGAGCGCACAACCCTAGAGTCTGACAAGACTGGCCTGTACAAGCAGGGGTACGTTTACCTTTACCTTACCTTAAGGATTACTGTGATGTATGTGCAGCATTTTAAATACTGAAAACACCATATAAATGACTAAATGTAACAATGACATAATACAGGATGGATAAAATACTATAATATGCAAAACTATGTGTTCCATCAGTCTGTAATATCCTATTTGAAACAGGTTATGTTCAATGACCCACCTTCATATGTATTTAGAAAAGTGGGTTGAAATATAATTATCAAATAACATTGACACCCCTCCATTTTATACTCTTATTTAATTTATATAATTGGGATAACTAAGGAAAGTCCCGAGGGACGCGGGTGGCGCTGTGGGTTAAACCACTGAGCCTATGGCTTGCCAATCAGAAGGTTGGCGGTTCAAATCCCCGTGACGCGGTGAGCTCCTGTTGCTTGGTCCCTGCTCCTGCCAACCTAGCAGTTTGAAAGCACGTCAAAGTGCAAGTAGATAAATAGGTACCACTCCGGTGGGAAGGTAAACGGCGTTTCTGTGCACTGGTCTGGTTCACCAGAAGTGGCTTAGTCATGCTGGCCACATGACCTGGAACCTGTACACCGGCTCCCTCGGCCAATAAAGCAAGATGAGCGCCGCAACCCCAGAGTCAGTCACGACTGGACCTAATGGTCAGGGGTCCCTTTACCTTTAAGGAAAGTCCTAGCGTTCCATACAGCTATAGGTGGCAAATGAAGAACACAACTATCAAAGGCATGGTACATAACAGTAGCAGGAGAATTGAGAGTGTTCCATAACCTGGAACGTGTTTCTTTTTTCACAGTATTTGCAACTATTTCCCACTAGGGATAATGAATGCGTAGTCACAGTGTGTTTTGCAGTGTGAGAGGAAGCTCTCCTAAGAAGCTGGAACTACTGTTTCAGATACCAACTCCTCTTCCTGTCATAGCCAAGTTAGGTGGGCCCCAGAAGCCCTTCATCTTTGGCAGCAGATAGAAAGGTGGTTCAGAAACCATTTTGTGAAAACAGACCCACAAGAAGCTAAAATTTTGGGTTTGTTCTCCTTCAGTGACCATTTATCAACAGAATGATGGCACTAAAACACTTCTACGTAGGGTTTAGAATAGAATGCTTTTTGTTTAAAACGATGGCTAAATATGCAGGCTAGTTGTCTCAAACTTAATCTGGTACAGTTCTAGTAAGCATCTGCTTTTCATAGGCTACCTTTTGTTGGCATCTGTCTTGTCTCGAAAGACAATGGAGTGTGCCTCAGGGGTGAAGTCAAACCGCTGTGTTAACAGCACTAAAGTGACTTCCCTGGGGTGCAAGCCTGAGCAGTGTGTTTGGAGGTCCTGGGCTGCCCAGACAACAAGACCCCCCTCTCGGCCTCACTAAAGTGGTCCAAAAGAAAGCAGAGCAATATGTTTGGCACCAGCTTAGCTGCATATGTTGTTGTTGTTGTTGTTGTTGTAGCTGCATTTGTTGTTGTTGTTGTTGTTGTTGTTGTTGTTAATACCCTGCCCATGTGGATGGGTTTCCCCAGCCACTCTGGGCAGCTTCCACAAAATATTAAAATACAATAGTCCGTAAAACATTAAAAGCTTCCCTAAACAGGGCTGCCTTCAGATGTCTTCTACAAGTCTGGTAGTTGTTGTTCTCTTTGACATCTGGTGGGAGGGTGTTCCATAGGGCGGGTGCCACTACCGAGAAGGCCCTTTGCCTGGTTCCCTGTAACGATGGGGGTGGAGATGCTCCTTCAGGTATACTGGACTGAGGCCGTTTAGGGCTTTAAAGGCCTGCACCAACACTTTGAATTGTGCTCGGAAACGTACTGGGAGCCAATGTAGGTCTTTCAATACAGGTGTTATATGGTCCCGGTGGCCGCTCCCAGTTACCAGTCTAGCTGCTGCATTCTGGATTAGTTGTAGTTTCCGGATCACCTTCAAAGGTAGCCCCACATAGAGCGCATTGCAGTAGGCCAAGCGAGAGATAACTAGAGTATGCACCACTCTGGCGAGACATTCCAGGGACAGATAGGGTCTCATCCTGCGTACCAGATGGAGCTGGTAAACAGCTGCCCTGGACACAGAATTACCTGCTCTTCCATGGACAGCTGCGAGTCCAAAATGACTCCCAGGTTGCGCATCTGGTCCTTCAGGGGCACAGCTACCCCATTCAGGACCAGGGAGTACTCCACACCTGCCCGCCTCCTGTCCCCCCTAAACAGTACTTCTGTCTTGTCAGGACTCAACCTCAATCTGTTAGCTGCCATCCATCCTCCAACCGCCTCCAGAAACACATCAGTTGCTGCAAAGAGGTGTCCAACTGTCTTAGGGACTCCACTCTGGATTTCTGTAGGGTTTACTCCTGACGATATCTCACAAACTACCCCAGAAGGTACACCTGGTGTCCCCAACCAGAAGTACTACCCTCCCCCTAGCACCCCCATATACCCTTTTTAATCCTCTAAAATTAACATTCTATGGCCTTTTAAGTGAGTTTGTGGGAGGTGGGGTTAATGGTTTGTTTTAGTTTTATTATGTATTTTGTGTTTTCATTTTGTATTTTTATGTTGTAAACCACCCTGTGATCTTTGGATGAAGTGATATACAAAATAATAATAATAATAATAATAATAATAATAATAATAATAATAATAATATCTGTATCACTGAGAAAGAACTCATTGCTTCTGACTGGGAATTTCTGGCCAAATTTGATCTTCATAGTCTTGCACGTGTAAGTGTACAAGTTGATTTTCGAGGCTGCTCGATTCTTTAAACTTTCCTCTTTGTTATAGAGCAGTCCCAGAAGTAATGTGGAATGCTGTGTGACCTTCCGGGAAGGACTCTGATTGTTCCTTTTGAAGAGAGAAAAATATCTTAAATAAGAATAGAGTCATCAGTCAATGACTAAGGATAACTGCATTTTGCTTAGCTTTCTTTTGTGTTCCTGTTTTGTGAAGACACAAAGTTTTGGGAGTCAGTGATGGGAGATAGTGGAAAGGAAAGCTGAATATTGGCTAATAAATGAAAGCAGGAACTACAGGAGACTCTGTTTGTTTCTCTTAGCAGTTTCGTGATGAAGTCTGTTATTTCAATGAATAAGTAGAAGTAGTGACATGCAGAATTGCACGTTGCTAGCAAGATAACTGACCTGCCAAGATTCCTGTCATTATCTCATACTGTAAGGAATGTTTTACAGAAGGAATCAGTTGCTGTGTAGTAAGCAGTATCTAATAGTAGTGATAGTCAACTCTGAAACTTTAGTATCCAATTAACAAAATTTATATACTGCTTGATTAGAATACATCTCAAAAATAATGAACAAAACATTAAAATTAATAATAAAAAACAGTTAAAAACAGTTATTTTAAAACATTCAAAAACTAATTAAAATCAATAATAAACTAAAAACAGATTAAAACACATATAACTACTATATGTCTGGTTAAAGGTAAAGGTAAAAGGACCCCTGACCATTAGGTCCAGTCGTAACCGACGGGTTGCAGCGCTGATCTCGCTTTATTGGCCGAGGAGCCGGCATACAGCTTCCGGGTCATGTGGCCAGCATGACTAAGCCACTTCTGGCAAACCAGAGCAGCGCACAGAAACGCCGTTTACCTTCCCGCCAGAGCGGTACCTATTTATTTACTTGCACTTTGATGTGCTTTCGAACTGCTAGGTTGGCAGGAGCAGGAACCAAGCAACGGGAGCTCACCCCGTTGCGGGGATTTGAACCGCCAACCTTCCGATCGGCAAGCCCAAGGCTCAGTGGTTTAGACCACAGTGCCACCTGCGTCCCTTATATGTCTGGTTAGGCTTGGGTAAATGAAAACATTGTAAGCAGATGTCAGAAAGAGTACAGCGAAGATACCTGCCTGATGTCAGATGTACCAGAAAAGCAATGATATAAACACCTGGAAGCTACTACATCTGGCAACCTTAATAAATTGTAATTCATTATTCTACTGATATCTGTTATAAAAATCCTGTAAGCAAACCTTTGTGCAAAAATAAATAAATAATTTATTTCATTACTGGATTCTTCTTTTTGGTATACAAGTAATCTTTTATTCTCTTGCAGAAGGAAATGTGAGCCATGCCTTTACAAAGTATTAAATGTAGCAGAGGTTAATGGGCAACCAGTATATTATTGAAGAGAGAGGTGGTGGAAGTTGCATTACTGTGGTTAATGTTGACATTTTATGACTTGACAAAACCCACCCACCCCTAGAGAAAATTACTGCTCCTGCCACCTGTTCTCATCACTGGATATAACCAACCTCTGTCTAAGCTCAGCTAGATTTAGGTAGAGAGATGAGCACCTAGTGAAATCCTTCTTAAATTGATAAGATTCTAATCCTTTATAAAAATTTCATAGTCCATTCCCTAAATATTTTTCTCCCCCAATCCTGTGTTGCACTTAATAGTCAGGTGTAGAAGCTAGTTGCATATGTAAATGATAGAAGGTTGTTTGATTTAGGTTAGATTGCAGGGAATGATTTATGTTTAATGAAAAGATAAAGGCTTTACAGAATGGCCTGAAATGCATGTTTGATTTATTTAATAACTGTTTCCAGAAGAGGTATTTTTCTCTTGACAGAGTTTGAACAGCTGCAAAGAGGTGTTGATGCACCTGAGCTGTTAAAGCTAAATTTTATAATGGCCTTTCCCCCCCAAAGTAGTGTATCTGATATACAAGGCCTTAAAAGTATATTCTTAAAAAAAATAAAAATCCAAATCCATTTTTTCTGACAGACAAAGGTGCCAATTTGTTTATTAAAAACATTAACATTTTTCAATTACGAAGCAATATTATAGGGATTCAGCATTTGTGTGTCAAATGATTATACTAGATCTACTTAATAAAAACTACAAATGTCCTCTTGAATCAAGTCAATTTGATTCAAATGTATGAAGAATGAACTTTCATGTTCTGCTGTATGTGTGGCTTGCCCTGTTTTTTATAAAGTAAATATTGTAATTTGAGCAGAAGGTATAGTGAAGTCCCCACACCTAGACTTTCTAATAATCATGGTGTTATGGACTGTATGCGTATCATGCATTAGCTGCCTATCTGTTGATAATTTTGATACCCTGTGAGCAAATGAGATCCAAAATTCTTAAATAGTTTTTTTACTTGCTTTAAAAGTTTGAAGCCTGTAGGCAACTTAATTCCGATAATCAAGTACTTATGTTCAACAACTATAATTGCAATGCCATAAATTCAGCAACCAGCAGAAAACACCAAACATTTACATGATTTTATAAGAATGATTTTGCTCACAAGTCTCTATGTATAATTATTTAGATTTGCAAGATATCCTTCCCTTAAATGACTGATAAGATGCATCTTTAGTACTCTCAGTGCCTTTGCAAAATACCGTAAGTTCACAGTAACCAACACTTTACATTTGCCTCCGCAGTTGGGTGAGAATATTGAACCTTCCCATCCCCATTCTCCAATTTCAGACCCACTTGTTCAGTGCTGTAAGCGTAACTCAAGATGTTAAGCAAATTCAACTAAGTTGTTACCAACATGAAATGAGTCAGTTCACACAATGGGACTCTTCCAACTCTCCCCCTGCTCACCCCCAAGCCCCCTAAATCTGCTCTGGAGGGTACCCTAAGAACAGGTTTAAGTGTTGAACAGGAGGGAGGAGAAGGAATGTTTTGACCATGATCTGAACTCGTGTGTTGGCCAAGTGCCTTTCTTCAGCTAAGAGCTTGCATGAATACATGAAGATGCCCCATCAGCTATGGACTCAATTGAAAGACCATAGCTCAGCACATGTTTTGCCTGCAGAAGGTCCCAGATTCAATCCCTGCCATCTCCAATTAAAAAGGGTTCTTAGGTACAGGTGATCAGAAGGATCCCTCTTTGCATGAGCCCCTGGAAAGCTGCTGCCAGTTGAAGTAGATTGTGCAAGATTAGATGGACATTTTGAGCTAGTTTAAGACCTACTTTCTTTTATTGTATTTTGAATGCTGTTAGCCACCTTGAGCAGACCTTTGGTAAATGGAAAGGGGTGGTATAAATAAATAACAATACAAGGAGTATTAATAAAAAAAACTAGTTACTCTCTGTTCCTTCTAAGCCAGTTGATTGGTTACCTGAGATTTCCTTTTTTAACTGGAGATGCCAGGGATTGAACTTGGGCACTTGTGCTCTGCCAGTTTGCTCTGCCAGTTTGCTATGACATCTATTCATTCACAGGTGAATTTAAAGTGGCAGAGGACTGGCTTGAAACTCTGATTTTCCCTACCTCTGAATGTTCTCTGTTTAATGTGGGGATAATTGTGTTTATTGCTAAATATTTTGATTGTTATGTTTTTAATGGGCTTATTTTATGCTTACTATAAACTTTGCTTTTAATGTTTAATGGAATTGTTTTATTGTTTTTTATAATTAATTTTTTTATATACTTATAAATGACTTAGAACAGCTCACTGATCTAGAACAGACAGTTATGCAAGAAGAGTAATGGGGCATTATTATTAGTGCAAGTCAGCTCCCCGCCCAAATTTTATTTCCGAAATGTAGCTAACAGGTATAAAAAGAATTAAGTGATCCTGATCTTGGACCTACATCCAGCAGATATTATAATTAAGATTTTCACTAGTTGTGATCAAAGTGCATTTTTAAATTATTATAGTTAGATTTTTATTTGAAAAGCTGAATTATTATTAAAAAGTTTTTTATACATCTGAGGAATCAACTTTCACTGAGTTTTATTCAGGAATAAATACTTCTGAATATTTCATTGTTACCAGTTGTTGATTTGTGATTGGGATTTACCTGAGTTTTAAACAATGACAAGTGGGAAAGAAAATTATTTTATTCTAAAACACACAAAATAAATATGCCAGAACAAATTCACATCTGGTTGGTGGATTTTTTTCATGGACAGATTCCAAATTCATTGTCAAGATTAGTGTAAGCATTTATGGGTTTTCAGGATTTTGACTGGAATTTGAAATATTGTCTGCTGAAGCATTGGACAAATCGGTGTCTCAAAGGTCTTTTATGTACTAAATTTGGAGGGGATTTTGAATGTGTCCTAAGCTTTTGAATGTGTTCTAATCTCAAAGTATGTCATATTTTGAGGCTTGTGTTTTGGGATTTCAGATTGCATTCCCAGAATACTGAAATGTGCACACACAATTCTTTGAAGGTCCCCTTTCTTTTTTAAGAGACTGTGAAGTGTGTTGAGATTTTTTTCCTATGAAAAGTACGACTATACTTTGTGTCAGTAGTATAATCTTAAAGTATGTCAAGTGTGTGTGTGTGTGTGTGTGTGTGTGAGAGAGAGAGAGAGAGAGAGAGAGAGAGAAGAATGCCAGCAGCTGGGAACAGCGTGGCCATGGATAAACTCAAAACACCACTGGTAGATGTGCTAGTTGCAGCCCCTTCCAAGTCTGCAGTTTTTACTTCTGTTATAAACAGCCTCTGCAGAGATATGTGATAAGCTTGTAGAAGTTGCTGTCTACAAGACTTCTGCAGCCTCCTTGACTACTATTCAGGATCCAACAGCAACTCTTTTTTTGCCAGAGCTGTCATTTGTAAGCAAAAGTTACTCTACAGGGGGCAAAGGGGAGGAAACCAAGGATAAGTTGTACAACACTGTCCCTGTTTCACATTCATGTAGACATATTACATCTTATCAACTTTATT
Source organism: Podarcis vaucheri (assembly GCF_965113315.1). Taxonomy (NCBI): domain Eukaryota; kingdom Metazoa; phylum Chordata; class Lepidosauria; order Squamata; family Lacertidae; genus Podarcis; species Podarcis vaucheri. Next base: position 71,043,709 of record NC_138759.1, read on the forward strand.
TTCTTGCAAATTCAGCCTGTCCATAATAACATGTCAAGTCCAACTGATTTTCAGTGGTTGGGTTAATCAGGTACTTACATTTCTGACAATGGAACCAGTGGAACTCTAAAAGTTCTTGCATTGGGCATGATTTAGCTAAAATTACTTGAAATGCAATCTCAAACCAAGTTATGACCAGGAGAAAGCTATGTATGTTTGGGTGACAATCTTTGAAGCAGTTATGGAACTATTATTTAATATTTGCCAGTGGTAGACTTTGGGCTCTCAAATTTCAGCAGCGCCCTGTGTGTCACTGAAATTAGGCAACCTGCCACCTTTCATGCTCCATTCTATAGCATTATTGTGGTGCCCCCTTGCAGTGCAGTACTCAGTATGGCCAAACTGGTTGTGCTACCTTAAACCGCCCCTGTGTTTGCTTTCCATACTCATGAATGATCCATAAAAGTGGAGTTTGTAAGGATAAACTTTGAAGAATTGGAAGTTCTTATTATGCTGTTGTAAGTGCTAGTCCAGCAGAGGATGTTGTCTTGTCATTGAACTGTCCCAGAAATAGTTACTGAACAGCAGTCTATAAATTTATTAAATAAATAAATAAAGCCACATTTCAGACAGCTCCACCTACTTCTGGCAGCAGAGCCTGTCCCTTGTGGAATCAGTTGATGCGTTTGGGCTACAGCAAGTATAGTACAGGCTTCATGTATGGAATTCCCTGGCAGCTTGCTTGTCTAGAGGGAGCTGTAGAGTTTAAGGATTTTTTTTTTTTTTTGAAAAGTTGCTGGAGCTGAACCCGACAGCTAAGAGGAATTTGTTTTATTTTTTACTTAGAAAGACATTAAAGCTTTAAAATGGTCTTGTTTTTAACGTTCTGGATTGTTCAACCCGAATAAGTAACTGGCATGTTTTCCCCAAATGTCAACATCTCTGGTTTCTGTAGGAACTTATGTGTTGTCAACACTTTTTGTTACAAAACATCTGTGTACCAGGAATCCTAAGGCGAAGTTCAAGTGTGATGTCTACTTTTGACTCCAGTGACTGAAAAAGCCTTAATTACTGCAGGATTGATAGCATTGCTGCAGAGAATGGCATCCCTGCTACATGCTGTTGTTAGGTGTGGCACATTATAAGAATTTATTTTTGGATGGTCAGATCAGTTTAGGGAATTGGATTCATCTGTCTTTATTTTACAAGGATTTGCTGAATGAAGAAGAGAGAGAAATGTTAGTGTGGAAACTTACTTTTGTGCTAGAGATGCAGTCATATGTCTCTTCTCTTCTTTTTTGAGTGCTCTCTAAGTGCTAGTTCAGGCCCTGTGGGATTTGACATCTTTCCACAGGGCCTCCAAGACGGAGCTGTTCCGCCAGGCCTTTGGTCCAGGCCCAGTCTGACCCCTTTCTTTCTATGGGACCCTGTATGTAAGTGGCCTCCTTGGTTCTTTTCTTTCGGCCCATATGAGACCAGCACGAGTGGCTGGGTCTGGTGAACTTTTAATTCCTTACCTCTACGGTTATGATCTCCTTGGCTGCTGCATTTCTGGATCCAGATGTTTCAGGAAATTTGAAATATCTAAAGGGCTGTCACATGGAAGATGGAGCAAACTTGTTTTCTCCTACCCTGGAAGATAGGACCAAAACCAATGGCTTCAAATTACAAGAAAGGAGATCCAACTAAACATCAAAAGGAACTTTCTGGCGGTAAAAGCCATTCAACAGTGGAACAGACTCCCTTAGAAGGTGTTGGACTCTCCTTCCTTGGGTGTTTTTAAGCAGAGTATGAATGGCCATCTGTCATGGATGCTTTAGTTGAGATTCTTGCATTGCAGGGAGTTGGACTAGATGACCCTTGGGGGTTCCTTCCAATTCTACAATTTTATGCTTCTGTGATTTATGAACAGAAAATTGAAAGAGAATAGACAAACAGGTTTCAGTCTAAAATTAGTACATAGTGAATACTGAATATAGGTTCAGTAGTCAATGAAGTAATGTATTTCAAAATGTTTGAGTGTCCAGTTGGAGTCAAGGTGATTGTTTAGTGTTACCATGGATAGAGATTTTAGTCATCCACATTTTAAAATCTTGCAATTTGACCTTGATGTGTCCACAAGCAGTTTATATTATCTTGTGAACCTCCCTGAGATCTTTTGATGAAGGGTGAATTGTTGTTGTTGTTACAAAAAGACAGTAACCAATTAAAAATAGAAACAGAAAAATTAAATCCACTAAAAACAGTAGAGAAGATCAGAAGCTCAATGAATGAAAACCAAGTGGGGAACTATAATAGGACAGGTGGTGAGGTGATGGTGTTTAAGCTGCACGCCTAGACCATTTTTGCTAGAAATGGAAATATCAGGAAATTGTATAGACATACAATATCAATGGGAATAGGAATGGAATTCCACGTATCTGCCAAGCACAATGAAATAAGTTGATTAATATATATTGGGCTGCATCACAAACTACAAAATTAATGGTAAATGTCTGCATTTCCATAGATGTATGGTGTGAGAATGCTGTGCAACTTAAAAAAAATACTACTGTGGTGCCTCGCAAGACAAAAGTAATCCGTTCCGCGAGTCTCTTCGTCTTGCGGTTTTTTCGTCTTGCGAAGCACGGCTATTAACGGCTTAGCGGCTATTAACGGCTATTAACGGCTATTAACGGCTTAGCGGCTTTAAGAAAAAGGAAACAAACTCGCAAGAACTCGCAAGACGTTTCGTCTTGCGAAGCAAGCCCATTGGGAAATTCGTCTTGCGGAACGACTCAAAAAACGGAAAACTCTTTCGTCTTGCACATTTTTCGTCTTGCAAGGCATTCGTCTTGCGAGGTACCACTGTATATGCTATGTCTGTGTAGAAAAGGAGAAGTAATTATACCTGCATTTTTGCTGCTCATGCCATAAGCCAGGTAGGAATTTGGCATCATTTTGTTTTGGCTTGGTGTATGTTTTTATAAGTGGAGGGGGGCAGGAAATAATCTTTATACAATGCTTTCTGTCAAGATGATGTAGTCAAACATGTAATATCATTTTGGCAAAAGCTTTCTTACTTATGCCAAGATGCTGAAATAAAATCTCTTTTTTTACTTCATGTAGTTCTGAGCCATGAGTATTAGTGTCAAATGGAAGCTCATGTAAAGTTTTGCCAGCATGAGACTCAGTTCTGGTATGTGTAGTTATTTGGTGCACTTCTTCAAAACTGCTGTGAAAGCTCAGTTGTTGAGTTCATACACTTTGCAGCCAAAATATTGTTCCAAATGTCCTGCTCAGTGTACTTATTTAAATGTTGATTAATTAGGTAACCCCCTCAAAAATCTATTAAGTAGGAATCATAGGTAATAAAAAGCTTTCTCCCAATAGATATTTGTGTCACTACTTTTATCTCTTTAATCATTATAGATACTGTGAAAACAGAGTTACAGATACTCGACTGTGTTTTGTTCCATTACATACTTGGTTGCACCTCATCAAAGAGATGGTTTAGAAGGTGGTGAGATGGTGTTATAAAACATTATAAATGACAGTGTTGAAAACAAAACACTTTTGTCTACTGAAAACAGAGGCAGTTTATTCAGGCACTAAAGCAGGATATATCCTACAGGAGTGCCAGTTGCTATACCTAATACTGCTGCCAATATGATGCTAAATTTGCAAAAGGCCAATAATCTTACATTCATCCTTAGAGCAACTATGTAAGATAAGTCAGTATTCCTATTTATAGGTGTGAAAATTGAATTGAAAATGGTGGCTTACTCAAAGTCAGGCAGCATGTGGATGTGGGACTTATTTCCATTGGTGAGAACCAACATATAGCAAAATATATCACTCAAGATTTAGCTAATGGGGAAGGGCCAGAACCTGCCAGTTCATATGAAGGTGGCCAACTCTATGTGACTCGGGCTCCCACCTTCCCAGTGGCAATAGCCTTCATTGGTTCTTCAGCTGGTGCTGCCCTTAACACAGCAAGATTAAAATAATAAACAGAGGTTCTCTGTAGAAAGGAGCAGGCAAGGGTTATTATTAGGGGTTGGCAGCCATTTTGGACTAGTGGGCACATTTCAAATGTTCAGAGTTCTGGGAGCACCAGTCACAAAATCGCTGCCATGGTGGGTATGAGGCGGATAACAAAAGGACTGCTATGGGGAGCGAGGCATAACACAAAATTAGACAACCACCCCAACAACCTTACCTGACTCCCCAAGATAAGCATATGTCCTGCTTGTCCTGATTTTGGAGATCACCAGGGAACTTTCCTCAGTACCTGGAAAAATATACAAGGGAGCCAGACCACTTTCATTTAACAGAAATAGCTTGGAAGGTATCTGCACATTTTACCCCTTTATAGGAGACTTAGTATAAATAAATAAATAAATAAATAAATCAAAATTCAGAGACTATGGCATCTGCCCAGAGGCACCACTGGAAGCCCCCACTGGGTGTGGGTTGGCTGCCTCTGGGCTTTATAATCCCGTAAGCCTTTTTGGATTTGAAGCTACTGTAGTGCCTACTGGAGAATAGGCAAGGTAAGAAAAACAAAGACTTACTTAACTGCTGCTCTCCAACAGAGCAGGGTACAATCCTATGTGCCAGGACAGTCCAACTTTTCATACCGAGTGGGCTGCAAGAGTACTTTGACACAGAACCTGTGGGCAGCACACTGCCTTGTTGTGCATGAGAGGGGAAGGAAGTGAAAGGGCCCTCCATCACTTGTGCTGACTTCCCAAAGCTGACTAAGTGAGGACTGGGCTTTGAGAAGGAGGCACAGGACTCTGGCAGATGGAAGATGGAAAAGATGGAAGAGCACTAACTAGACTTTGGGAAGGAGTGGGAAGGATTCTAGAACTCTGTCACAGCCCTCACAACTCCTTCCCAAAGCCAAGCACTTCGCTTATTCAGCTTTGAGAAGGAAGCACAAGGGCCGACCAAGCTGGGAGGGGGGCATTCAAATGCTATCAAGGGCTGCCCAAAAGGCATTGAGCGTCACATGTTGGACCACCCTGTCCTTTATCTTCACCTTCAGTCTCCAGCTTTCTTGGCCTTCTAGCTTTTCTCTTTGCTTGCTTGCTTGCCTGCTGAAAGTAGTATCTACTGCCCAGCAGTCTTTCTTCTGATCCTCATCTATAAAACTAACAAAACACGTTTTAATGGCCTTTCTTCCTCACATCCATTTTGCTTGACTGCCCACTGCATTCTTTTCAGACTGCTGTTGTTGATTTGTCATGTGAGCAGACACATGGTGTGTGTGTGTGTGTGTGTGTGTGTGTGTGTGTGTCTGTGTGTGTCTGTGTGTGTTACTCTTGAGTACAGTCTGAGGAAGGTTTGAAGGCAAGCAGGAATCTAGCAATTGGTAGAGCTCTAGCAGAACTTCTTTAAACAACATTCTGCAGGCATTATTCTACTAGTGCACAGGTATGTCCCAGCATCGGAACCCTTTACCTTCTCATGTTTTCCATATATGTCTGTCTCTGCCCGCTGGACCACACTGAGTTTTGTTCAGTGCAATTAAGGTCTTTATATGTGCATGTTCTCCATTATAGGTACATCTGCAAACAGTCTTGTGAAAAAATGTGATGCAAATTGAATGAATAGGTAAATTATTGTGGTCTTTTGTGTAAATATTACCAACATAAAGCCTTACCAACTGAGTCTGCAAGTTTGAGCTGGCAGAAGGAAGTAAATATTGAAACAATGGCTTCTGGCATTAGGAGAAATGAAAAGTATTTAATGTGAAGAACAGCAGATCAAAATTCCTCCACAAGATAGTAATGTGGAATTATTGGTATATCACACTTTAAAGTCTTCTGTTCATTGCTTTTGTTACACTTCACCTCATTTTAATCAATGCAAAATCTCCCCCCCATAAAAGTGTTTATATACCACACACTAACATAAAATAGCAAGGCTGTTCACATCATAGAACAATATAATAAAACAATACCAAATATTCAGAAGAATGACTGGTTCATCTAAAAGAGAAAAGAACTGAATAGGCTTGTCAGCATAAAAAAGTCTCCAAGAGACTTGGTATTACCCTAACGTTTGACATACTTTGTGGATAGTCATTTTGCTTGTTTATTAAAACAGTTTAATACAGGGGATACGGACCTGTGGCCCTCCAAATGTTGATGAAGTAAAACACTAATCTTTCCTGACCATTGGCCCACCTCTCTGGGACTGATGGGAATTGCAATCCAACAATATCTGTAAAGCCACAGGTTCTCCATCTCTTGCTTAATACTTAAAGCCAATGTCTAGAGAGATAAACAGCAGCATTTGGCATTCAGTTACTAACATAAAAACTGCACATGTTACCCATCGAAGATATACATGTCAAAGGAAGACAGAAGTTCATAACACAGATCAGTACTGGGCAGGAGTCTTTTGGTTCTCGTAACGCTCCTCTACATATTAGGCAGTGTATTTTCCAGATTCTCAGTGAAATCTGTTTTTTATCCTCTGCAAGTTAGCTTGCAGAGTTATTGTCAGTTATTAAAATGTCATAGGATTTAGGACAACCTATGTTTCCTGGTACAAAAATCTTTAACTAATTTACCTGGAACTCGCACAGAATAAGCCAAATCTCTTTGTCTAATTGTTTGTTTTCAGGCTTTTAGAATCATTCATTTTAATAACATTGCTTTTGTTTCTGGATAGATGATTTTGTTTAAGATTATCACAATAGGTCCTTAGGCCATTTAACTCCTTAGAATGGCTTGATATACAGTCCTGTACCAGAATGAAACAAATGTATTGCCTTGCAGTAATTACTCTGAAAACTTGACTGACAAAACTACAATAATAGGATACCTACTGGTGACAGCACATATGATCATAGCCACCTTTGGGAAAGATCTTAAAGGAGCTAATTTAACATCTTGGTAAAAGAGGGAATGGCACTTACTGAAAAACTAGCATATAAATTAAGGCTGGCAAGATGAATTAAACAAGAATGATACTTTTGTGGGAGAATTTGGAACTTTATTACTTCCACAAACACATCAGAAAACAGAAGACATGCCCCTAAGGTGTATGTTAATTTCATTATAATTAGTGTGATTTTTGTTGACATTTCATGGGGATTACGCTTACACAGCGTAAACAAGGGTGTCTCAGATGTTGAAGGAGTTTCTGTTTATTGTTATTCTGCGATGTTTGTCCATATCGCAGGATGTGTTCTTCCAGGTATGCTACCAAAAATACACATTTTTATTTTCAAAAACAAACAAGCAGATTTACTATCTCATTGTTTTTATGCCTAGAAACATATGGATGGGACCTCTTCACCATAGCAATACTTTTGGACTGAGATTAGCTGAGGTGCAGAGAATTGATTGTCCAGAGAAATTCAAATGGATGATGGAAGGATGAATGGGACAGGAAAGAATGTGGTGTTGAGTATTTTTGGAGGGGTGGGGAGGAGTTAAACTTGCTTGACTTTTTGGTTGGTAGGGATAACCCTTAATTGCCATAATAGGCCAGCCTCTACTGACTTTAATCAGAGAGTAGGAGAAAATGAGTATTTATTTAGGGGACCCTCAGCAGCACAGGGTCCTATATATGCATATTGCCCTTCTCTACATAGCCACCATTACAACCACCTGTGTGTTGATTGAAGTGGCCAACTGGACCAGGGTTTCTCTTTAAGTGTTTCCATTTAGGGTGGCATATATCGGGAAGCTGAAGAGGAATGGGTAGCACAAGTGATAATTATAAATAATTAAAAAAACACAATTATTCCAGCACTGGTCTCCTTTGCATAAATACTCGTGCATATATTTAATATTAGTTTCAGGTACACTGGTTTACCCAAACAAGCCAGGCTGTAAGCTGTTAAATTTTACATTTAGATCACTATTTTATGACTCAACACTCCAGTATTCTGGGCATCGGTTTTGACTTGTCTTAGAAAATGATAATGAATTTCTCACAGTATTCCAGCATGATGTTAAATTTGCCAGTCTGTTGAAAAATGTGATGGAGATTGCATAAATAAGTGTGCTCCTTTTTTGTTTCTCCAAATCTCACATTACAGTAATTGCAGTCAAGAATAGTTACACATTGGAAAACGAAAAAGCAGTAAATGTTAACAGGCCATTTCTTCATAGCTCGAGAACAGAATACCATGAAATCAAGCAACTAAATTACTTGTCAGTTAGTTGTATCTCACTAAATGCACAGAGAAAAGAGAGTAAAGTACATGTTTTCTTGTTTCTATAATCCTGATTACTAGAAGGCATAATAATCTGTCCTTAATTATGCATACTCATTGTGCTAAAGAATGCCTTAGGTGGCCTTTTGTATAAGATATCAATACTACATTACGAAGCTTGCCATAGTTCAAGTTGCAAGGGGACTTGTAACTGGAAGAAAGTGAGAAGATTATGATAAGATTCCCATATAAGGCATTTACACACTGGAGAAGATTATCTCCACTCCTTTTACTTCACTGTTCTTCCATAGATGTTTCATGAGTGAAGAGTATGACTAATTATAGAAGATGATAAATTCATTGAAAATAGTATTCTAAGCATAGAGATCTACATGTATTGACCACATCAGCCATTTCCCCTCTCTAGTTGTAAACATAGGATGGAACACTCAGCTATTCCCAAGTGCCAACATTTTGAGGCTAAAAATTATTAGGATGTAATTTCCGTGTGCTGCGCTGGTGCCGGCTCGCCAGAGCAGCTTCGTCATGCTGGCCACGTGACCCGGAAGTGTCCTCGGACAGTGCTGGCCCCTGGCCTCTTAAGTGAGATGGGCGCACAACCCTAGAGTCGGACACCACTGGCCTTCGGGCAGGGGTACCTTTACCTTTACCTTTCTTATTTCTTACATGCTCCTCAGTTACAAATTATTGGTGTTTGAGGAGACACTTTGAAGTTACTTTGCAGGTTGTTGAATCTGAAGTATGATGATCTTAGCTTTTTGTTTGTTATCGATTCTGAGCTTTGAGTGTTTGTATCTAGCATTCTCTTCTCTTCTGAAACTACTTGAGTGAGTTCTTAATTTGAGGAGTAGAGAAATAAATGAAAGTCATGATGTCATTTTTTGATACTATTCGCCTGAAACACAAAATTATGCTTCCTGGGTGAGGCTAGCATATGGAACTTAGCCAGTGAAGGGCTGAACTCAATGAGATAAAAGGATGATGCCCAGTAGGTGAGCTCAACCACAGCCTATAAAAGAATATTCAGATAATTTCTCTCCTCTCTTCTATTGCTGACTGTTCTGGCCTCATTGGCAGCTGTAGCACACTGACCTCTCTTTTTCCAAAGTAGTTGTGCTAATAATTATCTCAGTAGACAGGCTTGAGTGAGTGGAACAGATTAACCCCATCTGGCTACTTCAGGCTTCCTCAACCTTGGCCCTCCAGCTGTTTTTGGCCTACAACTCCCATGATCCATAGCTAGCAGGACTAGTGGTCAGGGATGCTGGGAACTGTAGTCTCAAAACATCTGGAAGGCCGAGGTTGAGGAAGCCTGGGCTAGCTAGTCTACTACAGTTCATTCAGATATTTCCCCAAAACCCATTTTTTCTGCAAACCCTTTGGCTTACTGCAAGTGCTATGAGCCATTGAGCCTGGTAAGAAGACCCATCCACTTTGAACTGTATTTAATCCTATAACTGTGGCCTTTTGGATCAGAATGAGTAATGAAGATTATTTTTGCAGCAATTTGTTTTTGAAATATTGCATACTTTGTTTATTGTGAGACACTTTGGGCACATATTTTACTGTGAAAAAGCAACACAATAGCATTCTCCTCATGCAGATCCCTTCCCAAATTCCAACTGTACTGTATTCTTAATTTGTCTATCTGGATTTTGGCTTCAGATAAAGCTAGTCTGTCTGTATTGTTTGTAATTGTATATATATACCATACTGCAGGCATCCTTTACATCTTCAGTATGACGATAGATTATTTCAGTATTGGTATTTTTTCTTGGCAGTCTCAAATACAAATTGTTTCGATATAATTGATAAGAAAACTTTCAGTATCAGTCTGGCATCCACACAATGTAACTTTATTCCCTTCCCTTTCCTCTGTCTCAGATGATATCTGAAACAGAATATTTTTATGCTTCAGGGAATAGTTTATAACTTTTAGGGATAAATCAAATTGACCCATAGAGAAATATATGTCATCTATCTTCTTTACTGGAACTTATAATGCATTAGGCGGAATATAACTACATTACTAATATGCTGCATGTACAAGTATACAATAATATGTTATATAATAACTTAAATAATATTTCATTGTCAACAATCTGGCAACTGCTGGCTTTTTAAAATAAATTGTGGAAAAAGAAAGCTGTGCTTTTATATACACAGTAGGATAGTTTTTGATATGTATGAAACAAAAAATCTGTCATAGCCATTGTGTTTGATCAAACCATACTGAACATTTTGAAAGAGCTGATTAATGCATGAGCAGAAAGTTCTGGATTGTTAAGTATATCCAAGTTGGTATATCATTTCACAAGTATTAACTGTTCTCACAACATGGCTTCCATGTATGACCTTAATGTCATTTTATGATGGTTCCTGAAGGCACTTCGAAAACATTAAATATATTCGAAGAATAATTCCTTTTGCTGCCATACATTATAAAACTTCAATCACAATCTTGCTCAGCCCAGCAATGTACTAAATTTATATACAGAATTTCTGCTTTAGCATACTTTATTCTAAATGCTTAAAGTAGGTAACACTGTAGAATAAAATATATTATTATTATATATGTGAAACTGACAACCATATATAAAGCACAAGTATCAATCCTACATTTGTTTTTAGCTAACCACCAAAAGCCATTTTAAATTCAAAGGTCTTACAATATTTCCAGATGGCTCCTGGGTATGCACTTTTGGCAAATCTTCAGAAGAAAGAATATCCATGAATGTAGGGCAACCACCAGGAATACATAGATGCTTGATGTACTAATTTGGAGATTTGGTCACTAGGATTGGCTGGTTCGCAAGCTTTGTTAGTAAATTGACAACTTTAAATTAAAATCCATCCTTAGCTGAAACATTTATTTACCATGGACAACCCCATTCTAAGATTATTCTGCTGTACCTTTTTAAAAGCAACCCTTGTTCCTAGTCTATTGTCAGGGACAGACTGGGCACTGAGTAGTGGTGGCTGGATACTGGTGAGTGGCCATTGGGAGAAGGTGTGTTGGAAGAAGTGATCATTGATCTGGGGGAGCCTGTAACAGCCAGGAGACGAGTCAGGAGAAGCTGCAGGACTGGAGTGTGAAGAACAGGTTCAGGAGGAGAGAGAGATAGGTCAGGCTGGTGGAGAATCAAGGGCTTCCCTACCTCCTCCTCCTGTCCCCATCTCTCCTGTTCCATTGTCTCAAAAAAAGGAACAACAACCAGAAGAGGGTTGAAGTGGGAGGAGCAGAAACCCCAGAGTCTTTGCCAGCTTGTTTACAGCTCGGGTGGAGGGCGATACATGAACCAAGTTGGGGGGCTTGGACCTCTCTGTTGCTGCAACTGCCTCATCGGGTGCGCATCTAGGAGTAGCTGACAGATGTAGGACTGATGGACATACCATTCCCTAACCTTTGACAACAAAGAGTCAATTCCTCACTCTTGACATTCCTTGCCTGAGCTCCTGACATCTATTGAGAACTCTCCCACTACTTTCTACACTCAGTGTCCTTCCGTTCTAGCTCCATGCCACAGCCACTGCTTTTGTGCAACTTGCCTTCTCTTATGCTCAACAACCCCACCCTGACTTCATGCACATTCAGGATTCTGATGCGGCACTACAAATCTTACATTTTTATTATACAGTAAGCTGAGTCATGACAATGAGTGACATCACCACCTCACAGCCTCCAGAAAACTTATGACATAGAACTTATTAAATAATTTATACCTCATTTTAAATTAGTCCCATGGGTCTCTTGAGATAGCTTCACTAGAGGAACAGAAACATTAATGCTTGTCTTTACAAAATATACATAAATATGCACTCATTTTAGGAATTGCGGCCAACTCTTATCTGTTCAGTTAATACACAATTGAATGCCTTGAGTAAGGTCAGTTATTGAAACATATTGTGTTGAATATTCCCAACAGATGATAAAAAGATCCTCCTTTAATATTTAAATACCTTTTTCAGTAGCCTTCCACAATCACTGAGAAATTCATTCTTTTACCTAGACAAAGCAGATTGTTTATCACAGTGATTTAATTCTGTATTATTTTAGTTTTGTTTTTTGAAATATGGATTATAAAATAATCCAGAGAGACAGAATCATAGAATCATAGAGTTGGAAGAGACCACAAGGGCCATCGAGCCCAACCCCCTGCCAAGCAGGAAACAACTTGAAGTTCATTGAACAAGGGAGTCTCCTAAAGGTTTATGGAGGAAATAAGGTTTGACTTCTTTTTTTGTAAAGACAAAAATCTCATAAAGCAGTGATTAAAATACCTACTGGCTTAACAAATTAAATGTTACAAATACACTGTACCACCACTTCTTGGGACCTGTTGTGAGAAACCAAATTAGATCTTGTTATGCAAGTGTCATGTTATCTGGATTAGTCTGCACAGATCCTTTTGAGTCAAATATGTAATAGAATGGAAAACAGTGTTAGAAAGCTGTTTGGATATGTTAATGGGCTTCTGTACAAAATAAGCTATTTATATATTTTTCGTTAGATGAAATTAGCCTCATTGTTGAAATACTGATTGGAATCTGATTAGTACAAAAATAGCACTGAATTCCAGTTTCCATTAATTAGCAGCATTTCTGCTACTTGTGTTCTGCGATTTATTCTATTTTGCAGCCTGATACTTTGTAGTCTTGAATACAGAAACTTTAATTTAGATGTTGCAAAGTAAGGTACAGTACAATAGTTTTTGTTTTCTTTAGCCCAGAGTTACCGCAAAAGTCTGGCACCAGGTTTGGATTCTGGAGAGCAGACCCTGAGGAACTCAAGATGTGTGTGTGTAGTTCTAGGCAAATAATAATGGAGTAGCCAAAAAGCACCACTCTTTCTATTGGTGAGACATTGATTTCTGAAGAGCAACACTACAGCTGAAAATTCTGGGTATTACAAGAAATGCCACAGTTTTGGAAGTGTTTGTGTGTATAATTTAGATGAGTTATTTCTGCAGCTGTCAATATTGTAAGAACAAAATATGCCATACTAGAAATGTTTCCAAGTGTTCCAAGTTTGTGAACTGTCAAGTAGATCTGCAATAAAATAAAAAACACTGTCCATTATAAGTATTTGTATTTATCATAGTTTTACAGATTATAAATGATTATTTTTAATCAATGTAGTTGGCCTGTGGGTTAAAACTATACTTGTGCTTTCTTTGATCATAGTTTTGTCAGCCTGGAGGATGGCATCTGTCCAGAGAGAGGAAGCAGCCTACGTTCTTTGTGGTGGTGCTCACAGATATAAACTCTGAACGGCATTATTGCTCTTGCCTGACTTTCTATGAAGCAGAGATCAATCTTCAGGTAAATATCTTATTGAATCATTCACACAGCGCATGCACACAAACCTAGGAACTCATTCCTACAAGTTCTTCAGTCACATATCCAGCACTTAATGTACCTCACTCATGCACATTTCATCTACAGCATCAGTTGCCTGGCCCATAATAACTGGGGATCTGAATTAAAAGAAATGTTTATGCAAACTCAAATATTATTCAATAATTTTGGTGTACTTATCTGTCTTCCAATTTACATTTGGCTCATTAACCAGTTGAATGGTTTCTCTCTGGAGATTGTGGAAGGAGTCCATGGAGGCTTTTAAGAAGAGGTTGGATGGCCATCTGTCATGGATGCTTTAGCTAAGATTCTTGCATTGCAGGGGGTTGGACTAGATGACCCTTGGGTCCCTTCCAAAGCTATAATTCTATGTTCAACATCTTTCCCTTGAGTCTTAGTAGTAGGATTTAAAGGGATGCTTATTTGAAACCTCTTTGTTACTTCTTCCCCCTCGCCCCCCAAAAAACTAGTTTCTGTTCAATGTAATTTGTATATTTATAGAAAGCAGTTCAACATGGTATTTTTATTTGCTCTCTTATTTGTGGTTTAACACAGGTTCTTAGTTCTACATTTCAGAATGATTTTAAAAACACATTACTCCCTCTGCTGGATGTCTGTGTATTGGAATAGATTAAAGCATAACAATTTTATTTTTATACATGTATTATATAGCATTAACACAATACAGTACAAAGCAATATAGTACAAACCATTATGGGATGATGGTCAATGCTAATATACTGCCATTGATGTAGAAATATCAATTGTAAGGGTTTGCGTGTTATTCATGTACACATATTTCCATAATTAGAACATGTACTTTCTTACTGTTTGCATGTTTGTTTAATCAATTATATTTAAAATGCTTAACTCCCACCCCATGTTTAGATCTGTGAATACATTCCTAAAAATAGAAAAGTTAGGTTAGATTTTGGGTGTAACCTTCTTGGCAGTTCCCCTTTAAAACATGTGTATTACTAATTTCTGGACAGTTTAAAATGCTTGCTGAAGTAATTTACCCAAATTGGAAATTTTAAATAATTTCTCTATGACACATTATTTGGAATCCTTTGTAGAAAGAATCTAGGGACCAAGATATTGCAACACTTAATTGTGAAATTTATTATAAATTGTTTGAAACTGCTTCTTTCCAACTTGCTCTTTGGCTAAGGCTAAGGTCATTCCAGTATTGAACATGATAGTGAGCTTCAAGAAGTTAATGGTTGTTGCTAGTTAGCAAAAATTATTAAATGGTTTGGAGTAATATTTTAATAGAGATAAGTGTATGTTTGGTCTGAGTCATTTTCAGCTCTGTTCATTCCTAAGTCCTGTTTCTGCAGGAATCTGTGAATTTAAAAAAAATTATGCAAGTTCACATTTATCTATGCATTTTGTACGAAATATGTATTTTTAAATGCGTTTTCTCTCAAAATAAGTAATTTCAGATGCATTTTTATGGATGTTGAACCAAGAGCTACATCACTGAAATTGGGAAAAAGCAAAATGCCAAAAAATGAACATGGTTATTTTACATGAAATATTTTAATGCAACATTTACAGGCAAATGTCTTCCAAAGATGGTGTATGTGTGTGTGTGTGTATATATATATATATATAAAACACACCCACATTAAACACACTTAATTAAAGCTAACTAAATTAAAAGGAAAATGTCCAGCCAACCCAAAACTAAATAATGACAAAGTACACTGGCAACCCCACAGAACAAAGCCTGATTTCAGGCAACAGTCAAGTATTGTTTTTTAAAAAACAGATGTGTTTTTAAAAAATGTCTTGCAATTGTGTACGGATGATGCCTGATGAACCAGCTCTGCATTCTTGAGACGTGGAAGCACAGCTTAAAAGGCCCAGTGCTCAAAGATAAGCATGAGAGGAAGGCCTCTACGTGGTTGATCTTGGCGTGCAGACAGGGTGATCTGAGTGAAGCTGATGCTTCAGATAGCTATGTTTTGATCCGTAATGCAGTTTGTAATAATCTCATATTAGATAATGTCATATTAAAGCTGTCTGATTCTTTCTTTTTCTCTCTCTAATTATTTTGTTATGTCTTTGTAAACTGTGTTTCTGCTTTAAATTTCCATATACTTCAATTCTCAGTGACAAATTAGTCTGCCCCCCCCCCCCGGAGAAATGGCAGTTCCAAGGAAGGGCTTTGTACCATGCTATTCACCATTACATGACATTGGGCTTCATTTCAGTTTGGGAATTTCAGGAATTGTTGCCTGCAAGGGAGAGGCAAAGTCTACATATGTACTTAACCACATAATCTAAAGAGAACATTAAAATGAAGCACAAACTCTGATAGACTGCAGTGAGATTTACAGAGCAATCCTTTGCATGTTCACAGAAAGTTGGCCAACTCTTATTTAGTGGTATTTTCATAATCCCAGGTTAGCATACCCAGGATTATACACTCAAAAATCTAAATGGTTTGGAGACCAATCTTGTACTGAACTACCCAGAAGCTCCCAGAGCGTGGTCTGAAGGCACAAGAGGCCACCACTTCCCTGAAGCTAAGCATGTTTGAATCTGAATAAGAACCATATTCATAAAGTGAGCCCTATTGAACTCAGTGAGACTTACATCTGTGTAACTATGAATAGAATTTCAATATTATCTTTTTATTACACCAAGAACAGAATGCATGTGTCTAAGGTCTCAAAATTAGATCAGTAGTCACCAGAAGAAGGCAAGCAGGAGCTCACAGAAAACAAAGGCCATGTATGCATGCTCTTCCCTTGTAGGTGGCAAATATCAAAATACATACTAGATTAAAAAGTTGACTACTTCTGTAGTATGCTTTGCTGTTAGTGTGCTGCCACAACTTTCTGCTGCTGTTACTGAGGCTGGAACCTCCTTCTGTTAACAGAACTCTTTCTCCATGAAGAATGAAATTAAAGCTCCTTCCATTCATAGTGTGAAAATATTGGAAACAACCCAATATGATCAAGCCTTCTAATGTAAGAGATGTGAAGTAGCAAAGTTTTACATTAAAACTGAGGCTACTAAGTTCTGGCAGTAGAAGGCAAAACATATAAGGTGTTATTCCCACATATTTTGGTCTGTATAATACACTTCATTGGAAGGTTTGGCTGCTTTCTGTAGTAAAAGACACCTAAAAGAATTTAGCGGCTGATACAAAATGCAAAACCATTGATGCATCACGTGCAATGCTTTTAAAAGCAATTCAAATGAAAATGCTGTATACACAGTTAAATCTTAAATTGTCTGCTTTTGTTTGTTATTCATGAGTGTGGTTAGAAGTTCTTTTATTCAGATTCCAGAACTAATATTTTAAAATTGTTCTAGAGTTTCTGTGGTCTGGAAGAAGTGCGTGAATTTATTCGGAGCATAACAAAGAGGCTAAGGGTTTATAACTGTTTGACGGTGGCCCTGAGTTGTTAATGTTAAAGGCATTGCCCTATCTATTTTAGGCTTCTTAAGTACTCCTGCATTTTTTAATCATAGGTGCATAGAATATGTCTGATTCTTCTAGGTATGTTGTTGCAATAGTGGGCAGGTGTGTCAGGAATACCAAACATGGACATAGAGGTTCACAGCAATGTTGGTAAAAAGTAACCAAAAACCATTTCACAGGTTTTCTTAGACATTTTTTAGCTTTACCCTTGGTAAAACCCTACTCTCCAAATTCCTGTTAATATGGCCTTTTGTAAATGTAGCATACCCTTTAGTTACATGCACTGCCCATAGTCTTGGTGTAAATTAATATCCTGATTAGATTTCAGATTTTCATAAATCTTTTGAATAGCCTTTATAAAAATAACAGATTTTTGACACTACAGACAATTTTTTTCACATTATATCTCATTATATATCTGCTTTTATAATGCAGCTTGTAATAATGTAGCCATACAACTTTTACAAAATTTCAAACTGGCCGCTACGCTTGCCAACAGGGTCACATTAAAGCAGTCTGATTCTTTTCTCTCTCTAATTTATTTTGTTCTATCTTTGTAAACTGTGTTTCAGTAAACTGCTTTACATTTCCATATTGTTATGTGCCTGCGTGGTTGCTCGAGAGCGAACTGGCAAGACTCTCACCGGTCTTTTCCAGGCTTTATTAACTGTACAAAAACATTTACAGTGCCGAGCGTCTCATGTCCATGTCTGCTCAATCACTAGCAGAATCTGGGAGTGGGCGGTCCTTAAACTTTCCCCAGCATAACAGTCTTTTGACCCCCATCCTTCTCCTCCCCTCTCTGCACGTAAGCCGACTGCGCAGAGAGGGCGCTGGCAAAGGGGGACTTGCCTCCCCCCTGCTTTGTTCAAGCTCGGTGTTGCGGTGCTCTCTAGCATCTTCCGATCCCTGCATCCCTTCCCCACTGGAGGTGGGGCTTCCCTCCTCGCCGGAGGAAGAGCTGCTTTGCACGATCTTCGGAGGTTCCCTGTAACCCAACTGCCCTTCCACCTCTTACCTCTGAGCTGATGGCAGTTCCCTGACACATATACTTTAATTCTGGTCTACGCAGGGCTGCCCTTGAAGCTGTCCCAGAAACTCCAGCGGATGCAGAATGCTGCAGCGAGGCTCCTCACGGGGTCTCTGCCATGGGAGCATATTCACCCAGTGCTTTTCAAGCTGCACTGGCTCCCAGTGGAGTACAGGGTCAGATTTAAGGTGCTGCTTTTGACCTTTAAAGGCCTTCACGGCCTAGGACCCTTGTACCTGCGGGACCGCCTCTCCCGGTATGCCCCACGGAGAGCCTCAAGGTCCATAAATAGCAACACCCTAGTGGTCCCGGGCCCTAAGGAAGTTAGATTGGCTTCAGCCAGAGCCAGGGCCTCTTCAGCACTGGCTCCAGCCTGGTGGAATGCTCTGCCTCATGAGACCAGGGCTCTGCAGGATCTGATTTCTTTCCGCAGGGCCTGTAGGACAGAGTTGTTCCACCTGGCCTTTGGCTTGGAACCAATTTGATTCCCTCCCCGTCTTTCTTTTCTCTTTTTCCTTTCTCCTCCTGTGATGGGGCTGCATTTTAATATTTTAATGTTTCAATATTTTAATGTTGTATTTTGAACTTGCTTTTAATTTGTATTCATTCAACTTGTTTTTATTATTGCTTGTTAGCTGCCCTGAAACCGGCCTTGGCTGGGGAGGGCGGGGTATAAATAAAAATTATTATTATTATTATTATTATTATTATTATTATTATTATTATTATTAATTCCTAGTGAAAAATTAGTCTCCCCGCATCCTAGAGAAAAGGCATTTCCAAGTAAGGGCTTTGTACTATTCTATGCACTATTACATGACCTTGGGCTTGGTTTCAGTTTGGGAATTTCAGGAATTGTTGCCTGCAGGAGAGAAGCAGAGCCTACATGTGTACTTACCCACATACCGTAATCTAAAGAGAACATTAAAATGAAGCATAATCTCAGAGAAATTTCAATTTGTTTAAGGTCAACCAGACCAGGGGTCTGCAACCTTTAAGACAAAAAGAGCCACTTGGACCCGTTTCTGAAGGAAAAAAAACTGGGAGCCGCAAAACTCGTCATTGTAAAAATAACTTTTTTGTCACTTTTTTATTATTTCTTTGTTTGACCCCTCAGAATTACTCCTCCTCATAGAAATAAACGTTAAATTAACAAGTTACCTTTTTGTGTGTGTGTGTTCTTCACTCCCTTTCAATGCAGTGACCAGCGTACATGCCCCCTTTCAATGCAGTGACCAGCGTACATGCCCCCTTTCAATGCAGTGACCAACGTACATGCCCCCTTTCAATGCAGTGTCCAACGTAAATGCCCCCTTTCAGTGCAGTGACCAGCGTACATGCCCCTTACAATGTAGCGGGTGGGCGGGAAGGTGACGTCGGGACGGTGCGTGACTAACGCACGCACCGCCCCCATGCGACGTCACAGCCAGTACAGCGCCACCACAGTGGGGAGTGTCGGGGCGCACAATGCGCCTCCTCCCCTCGCTAGTATCCGCCCTGGAGCCGCAGCAAAGGTGTAAAAGAGCCACATGTGGCTCCAGAGCCGCGGGTTGCAGACCCCTGAACCAGACCATCCAAATTGGCCAACCAAGTAGGAATTTGTGCTGAAGTGTTTGAGCTGCAAACAAAACACCCATAACAAATGGAGTAAACCAACTTTTTTGGATTCAAAGCAGAAGTTGCTGGGTTTTTTGTTTTGTTTTTTGTCTCTCAGAAAAAAATAGTTTGAAGCAGGACGGACGGTTTTAATGTACATTTGTGGTTGTGGGAACACTTCAGGTTCGTTTATTGAGATTTAAAAAATGGATTAACAAGGTATTTTAAAAATATTTTCATGTGTCTGTGTCTGCTCTAAACATGTGGGAAAGTTCTATTTTGTGTTTGCTCACTTTATGACATAAGTGATTCACATTTGTTTACTGATTGTATGTATCCTAGATTAATTGGATTAAAAGTGTCTGGCTTCCACATGTCTCCTATGTGATGCTCATTGCTTAGGCAGTAGAGAGTCATAATTTTATCATGATTAGCATTTAACTGCTAGGAAGGGATCTCAGAAGTATACGGAGGATGATTATTGGCCAAATGCAAATTATTTTATTTTTTTCAGCAGCAATGAGTTTAAACCAAGTGTAGGTAACAGGATACCCTCCAGATTTCGGACTATGGCTCTCATAATCCCTGAATGTTTGCTTTGCTGGCTAGGCTGAGCAGAATTGTAGTATGAACAACATTTGGAAGGCCACAAGTTCCTAAACAGTTTAAATGGATTAAATCAGTTGCCACTAAAGAAGAGCTATGACACATGATTCATGTTACACTGATATATTATTTTGTACTGCACCTTTGAGAACCTCTCTTTCTGTCTTTTAAAATGTTCATTTGTCTTATAAGCAGTTCAGAAACTCATCTGCATTTTTTGTTTGAGTTCTTTGGCGTTCCATTAATAGTTTATACAAATATAATGTAAATCATATATGCTAAACATGTTGTGTGAACACCATTTTTTCAGGAAAATGTATGAGCTCATTAATGTCATAAAAACCAGTGGAAATATTTTATGAAATTGCTTCTTCATAAATTGATTGTGGTTGATGTAAATCTTTTAAATTTAAATCTGATTTTGTACTCATTTTAGATGTGAGAGGGTTTACTAGCTTTAGCTTGGTTATTCTCGGTTCAAGGTCAGACTGATCCAGAACATGTCTTCTACTGCATTAAGATGAAATATTTGTCAGCCAAGCCTGCACATAGTGTACTAACGTATGCTCCCCCCATACATTTACTTTAAATACAATCCATTTTACATTAATAGTATACAAAGTTTAAGCACTTAAAATAGATTAGGATATTATTCCAACCTTGTGTTTGCTTCTGCTTGACCTAGTTGTCTTGAATATTTTAATAAGTAGCTCATTAATTTTAAAAAATTGTTGTTTTCCTTTGCTTGACATGTGAAGACTGTGTCTTTAATATGAACTCTACTGCTAAAAGCTTATTCACATGATAGTATTAAAGTACAAACTAGCTGAGGGAACTGTGACTTTGAGCTATATGTATGAGATTAATTTTAAAGCATTCCCATCTTCATCTGTTACAACTGATGTAGATGAGACACAGTTTATGACAGAAAGGATATGGCAAATTATTAAAAATTACTCTTGACACACATGGTGTTAGCACACAGCTTTTTCTTCGCTTTTAATCTCTGAATATGTTCCTAATTGACATATTATCCCATTTCTGGGCTTCACTATGTCATCTCTCACTTTAAATCAGTTAAGTAGATTGGTTGCTATTGGGAATAATAATCAGCAAAAAATGGAGACCACCAAAGAACAAACTGTTGCCTGTTTCATTTTGGAGCACTTGCTGTCATCATGCATAAAAGACTTGAAGAAAAATCTCATTGTTTGGATGTCTTAGAGTATATTTCAGATGGCATTGTCATGAGCTCTCTGATGTTTAATATAGTTAATTTTAGGGGGAATATGTCTTTATCTGTTTATATCACTTTGATTTTTTCCTATAGTTTTCAGCACAGAATACACTTATTCAGTTGAGACCCAGATTTGGTTCTTTGAAAAACTACCTGACTTGCTATAAAGCATTTTGAAAACTTCCTAATTCAGCCTGGGTTCATATCTCAATTTGGAAAAAATGAAGCTTCATGCCTTCTCTCATTCACTATTGTAGGAAAATAAAAATGCCTATAACTTACCCCTCTTTTTGACACAATTGGATATTTGCAGGCATAGTTTACCTTGCTGTTTGTAAGTAGCTCAGGAATCTTTCTGTTGGGCACCCTTCAATCTATTTTTTTTAAACAATGAAACCCCTTGTTTAAAAAAAACCCTTGTGAGGGATGAATACTGCCAAATTTCAGAACAATTGGTGCAGTGAATTTCCTGGAAAGACAACCCTTACAGTTTAGGGTGGTTAAAAATGATGCATTTAATATCCCCTGTTGTTTTGTGTCCAATTTGTATTAGTGTACATCATAGAGATGCCCCCAGCCAAGAAAGCTGCCAAATTTCAGAAGACTGGCTTATATTAATTTATGAATTGCTTGGGAGTTACTGATTCAGGGAGGTTTGTGCTAGGTTTTTTCCTTAGGATTTTAGTATGATAATGGCATACATTGTAGAGTGTTCCTAAGGAAGTAACCTGTAAAATTTCAGAAACTTGGGTACAGGGGCTAGGGACCTGAGATGAATGAAGAAGAATTTACAAAACTTCAGACTTTTGTTTTGCTAAGTTGGCTACAGTAGTGGCATGGGTGGGATTGTGTTGCTGATCTGGCTTCCTAACACTGCACACTGCTGCCAGTTATCAAGAGGGAGAGGGGCAAGGCAGCAGGGAGCTCAAAACAGTATAAGCATAGTGTCAGGATCATCAGATATGCTTCCGCTGCATCTGCTGCCTTGCCTCCCACCCTTTTCTCTAACCAGTAACAGCATGTGGTGCTGGGACGCAAGGTCAGCAGTGCATGTTGCCATGCCATCCTCCATTGGTTGGCAGCAAAAGTCACTGAAACCAAGTGCAAAACAGAATTGATAAAGGTGGCATTGCCTCTTCCTCCTCGCTAGCATGAAATACCTACTGATAACATAGTTCATAGGCCATACATAAATACTGTATTCTTAAATCGCTGTGACCTGCCCTGGGACCTTGTGGTGAGGGATGGGTAAGAAGTATGTTGATGATGATGAATCTTTATCATCATTATCTCATATTTTTGTACTGCATATTTCAGGCAGAAAAACTACACTGAGATGGTAAATTTGAGAAGTGCTTAAGAGGAATTTGTACTTAGAACAGTAGCTACTTGGAGGCCAATGTAGTAGCAGAATAATATGATGGTACTGTAATAGTCAGCCTTAGTGAGCAGCTGAGACACTGCATGTTGCACTAGCTGCAGTTTACAGGTCAAGGGAAGTCCCACATAGACCACATTGTAGTAATATGGAAGTTACTAGCACATGGACAACAGTGATCAAGTTATAGAAATTAAATATTTAAAATAGTTATTACAATTACTATATTTTGGGTTTTTTTTACTTTTATTAAAAAATGCCTCCTGCTGTCCAAGCTGAAGTGGAATCATAGAATCGTAGAGTTGGAAGGACCTGAGGATCATTTAGTCCAACCTGTGGTACAGAACTATGCCACAGTCCCATATGAGGATTGAATTCGACCTTGGTATTATCAGCTCCTCTCTCTCTCTCTCTCTCTCTCTCTGTGTGTGTGTGTGTGTGTGTGTGTGTGTGTGTGTGAAAGAGGGAGGGAGAGAGAGAGAGAGATATCCAAGGTTTTGTTTTCAGTTCCTTGAATTGTATGTGTCAATCTGACTGAAGCAATATTGCTCAGCTATGTTCATCTCTTTCAAGTCTGAGTAATTCACAGTTTAATCAGAACTACAACATCTGGAGGTAACCAGCTTGGCTCCCCCTGACATATGGAAGACTTAGGAGGGTGGCTATTCCCATTGTGTTTGGGGTAAATACATGTACCATCAAATCAAATATTTTTTCCCAAAAGTGTTCTTGAACATGGAGTATTGCATTGGTCTTCTTGTGAGAGAGAATGCATTTCTAAACTGGAACCGAAAGATTAACTGGCTATGGACTTCTCGCTTTACACTGTGTGTTCAGAGAATGCATATACTGTTAGTGCTCACAATAAAGTAGTTTGAAAGTCATGTGTTTAATCAGATTATCCTTTTAGGCTGTGACTTCTGATAATGACATGGCCGGTAATACCTCTGTTTGTATATGTGACTAGCTTTGGTTTTCTAGGAATTTCTTTGATTGCTTTATCACATTGGAATTGTTAATCACATTCTTACTAAGTACCGTATTTTACGTGCTCTAAATGTGCTTAGAAGACTTGTATTAATTATGTTGCAAAGTAATTTTTGCAGGCCAAGGCTTTGCAGGAATTTTACATTGTTGTTTAATAAGAAGCCTTTATGAAAAATAGGTCCTTTCTTTCAATTTTTAGACACCGTTGTTGTTGCAAAAATTAAATAAAATTATATCTTGCTTATCTTCAAATTGAACCCATTGTAGCTTACAATATCAGCTAGAATCAAATTGCAACAGTAAAATCAAGCTATACAGTTAATAAATATGATTATATAATAGCAAAACAACAATTAAACCATACATTGGGTTGGATTATGAGTAGGATTTCCACAAATGAAAGGGCAAATTTCATTTGTTCAGCTGGTGTTCAAAAGGCAAATTCTATGCTAGGAATCATTAGGAACAGGAATAAATATAAAATTGCCAATATCATAATGTCACACAAATCTATGGTGTGACTGCACGGGATGCTGTGTACAATTCTGGTCTTCTCACCTCAAAAAGGCTATGTGGTCTCAAGCTCATGCTTCTGCATCACTCCTCCAGAAAAGCACAGTTAAAATGATCAAGGGGCTGGAGCAACTTTCGTATGAAGAAAGTTTATGGCATTTGGAAATTTTCAGTTTAGAGAAAAGGTGAGATAAGAGGAGACAGAGAGGGGCATAAAAATAAGCATGGTGTGTAGAAAGTGGATAGCACTTCTCCCTTATAATACTGGAGTATTATTGGGAATAATATTATTATATTATTGGGAATAATAATAATAAATACTGTGGGGTCCTGTTTTTGTTTGTTATTATGGAATGTATTTTTGTGTTTTTATATTGTAAATTGCCCTGCAGTCTTCAGGTGAAGGGCGGTATAGAAATTTAATAACTAATATAATAATAAATAATTTTGGACAAACCAGTAAGTACTTCACACACCACATAGTTAAATTATGGAATATACTCCCACAAGATGTAATGATGGTCACCAACTTGGATGGTTGTTTTTTTTTTTTTTTTTAAAAACAACCCCATAGAATCATAGAATTGCAGAGTTGGAAGTGACCCCAAGGGTGCAACCCCCTGCAATGCAGGAATCTTAGCTAAATCATCCATGACATGACATGGTATCCAACCTCTGCTTGAAAACCTCCAGTGGAGTCCACAGCCTACTTCGATGTTCTTTCTGTAAGGCTGAAGACAGGATGATTGTGAATAACAGTTCCTGATAATCACAAAGGGAGAGAGCATTGTTGTGCTCATTACCTGCTTGCACACTTTCCTATAGACATCTGGTTGAACACTGTGAAGACAAAATGTTGGCCTTGTTGGGCCTTTGGCCAGATCTAGGAGGGTGGTTCTTTATAGTAGGCACTCGGATTGAGCAGAAGCTCCCACTGGAGGAAGTGGGCGGGGGATCAGTTGGATGGTGGATGCTGCAAATTCATTGGCTTCATACATGGTATATGCTAATAGAGGATAGCTCTCTGTATTCATTTTTAAAAGGATGAGCCTATCTGAACAATAATATTCTTTCCCTAAATCTAAAATATTTAGGTAAGGTGATTTTGTTGTACTACTGGAGAAGTTCAGCAGAATCAGCTTGAACAAATGAGAAATGTGTTACCATATGTGGAATTATTGTTAATGTGCCGAAAAATTTAAGTAGGTTTTTTGCAGATGTAGAAAAACATTTTTCCTTCATTTTATCTACAAAACCTTGAATTGAAATAAATTGTTTTGAGATTCCATAATCCTAGAATTGTAGAGTTGGAAGTGACCACAAGGATCATCTAGTCCAACCCCTTGCAATACAGGAATCACAACTAAAGAATCCCAGCCTCTGTTTAAAACCTTCCAATGAAGGAAAGTCCACCACCTTCCAAGGTATTCCATTGCACTGTTGAACAGCTCTTACCATCAGAAAGTTTTTCCTAATGTTTAAGTGAGAATCTCCTTTTTTTGTAATTTTAATCCATTGATTCGGATTCTAGCCTTTGGAGCTGCAGAAAACAAGTTTGTTTCATCTTCCATATGGCAGCCTTTCATATATTTGTAGATGTCTATCATATCACCTCTCAGTCTTCTCTTCTCTAAGCTAGACATATCCAGCTCTCTCAACCATTCCTCATAAGGATTGGTTTCCATATGTTTTAATGGCTCTACCCCTACAGCTACATATTTCAAGTAATCTCCATGGTTTTTCCACCACAGAACATCCCGTTCTATAGAGTATTTTAGAATGCAGAAATTTAAGGAGTAACCACAGTTATGTGTTCAGTAGTGTGACACAAAGGGCAATAAACACCAAGATAAATTTATAACTTAAAACAGAGATAAAATAATTTCCTAGCAGCAGGTCAGATATATTGGCTGGAGACTGTTAAAGGCAAGAGGTTATCATTTATCTTAGACATAATTAATAGTACTATTCACCCAGGATGCACAGGAATTGCAAAATATGTTCCCAAATCCCATGCTAAAATGCAATTTGTCTGCCATTCTTTGGTGAATCAGCATCCTTCCTCCCCCCCCCCCTCTCTTTCTTGGTAGTTTCTACAGAAACAAAATTCCTCCAGTAGTTAATGCTTTAAAAAACATTTCTCTAATGTTTCATTTTTTCAAAACATAATAAAGAGAGAGCATACACTGGCCCAGTTTGTACGTCACATTAAGCCATAATTAAAACAAACTATGGTTTATTGTGAACCCACAGAATGCTGCCAGTGCTCACAGCAGAAAAGTGTTGCAGAAAAAGAAGCCCAAGTTTTGCTTGTCAAAGTGTCTGAAATTGAGCTTGTGGTTTGTTTGGAGAGAAACAAACCATGAACCTGGGTTCAGACAACGTGACAAATTAGACTCCCCCCCCTCTTTTGTTCATGGTGCTGCAGCAATGGAGTGGGGAAGAAGCACCACAGAAACTTTTGAACAGTATGCACAAATGCACTCCTGTGTTCCACTGCCTCCCGCAGTTTGGTCAAACTCATGTTGGTAGCTTCGAGAACACTGTCCAACCATCTCGTCCTCTGTCGTCCCCTTCTCCTTGTGCCCTCAATCTTTCCCAACATCAGAGTCTTTTCCAGGGAGTCTTCTTTTCAAGCAATGACAAACCTAGATAGCATCTTAAAAAACAGAGACATCACCTTGCCGACAAAGGTCCACATAGTTAAAGCTATAGTTTTCCCAGTAGTGACGTATGGAAGTGAGAGCTGGACCATAAAGAAGGCTGATTGCCAAAGAATTGATGCTTTTGAATTATGGTGCTGGAGGAGACTCTTGAGAGTCCAGTAGACTGCAAGAAGATCAAACCTCTCCATTCTTAAGGAAATCAGCCCTGAGTGCTCACTGGAAGGACAGATGATGAAGCTGAGGATCAAATACTTTGGCCACCTCATAAGAAGAGAAATCATAGCTTGTTTAAAATTATGATGCAATGTGCTATGTGAACAAGCCCATTCTGATTTAGTGAGATTGTATTATCAATAGGTCACTGGTCTTGGACATTTTCAGAGCACATTTTCCAGAAATTAAAGGGGGAATTTGTTTTAAGTTGTAATGTTTTGTACCTTTGTGGATAATGCTGATTGTATAGTTTGTGCATTGTCATTTCTTCCTACTTGTAATTAAGCATGATCCTGTAAATAGCATATCAGAGATATGAAGAAATTAGTTGGCAGGGAAAAGGGAGTGTACAATCACTGGAAATTCAGAACGTTGTCTACAGTTTATTGTGTCACTTAGTGAAACAATGCCAGGAATGTTGGAAATGAAAGAACATGTATCATTCTTTGGCTTTGATTGTGGCTAGTATAAACTTTGTGCAATGTTTGCTTTAATTACCATATATGGGCTTTTGTAATTGGTTCTACAAAGTGCTTACTAATAGCTTTTTGAAGTGCAGCCATCTCCTCTGCTTAGCATTTTGTAAGGTAATGAGATCTGTCTATGCAGTTGGCTCATTTCTTCACAAAGAATAAATGTGGGTAAATCTCACTTTTCCCACAGCAAGAGAATTCTGTGATAGAAATTTTGCATGGGTAAGCATGGTTGAAATGCTGGAATTAGGGAATGCTGACACTCTTTTCAATGTGAATTGAAAAGTTTAGGCTTCCTCTAGCTAGATTTCTTGCAGTTGTCCTTTTATGCAAAAATATGTAACTAATTGCATTTTAAAAAGCCATTTATAATACCTTATCTTTAGTGATGACATCTTGCACCATAGCCATATAATATTTGTCAAATTGCTTCTGATTTTTTTGCTGAGCACGTGGTTTGTTCTGTTGCTCAGACTTCAAGAAATGCCACGCAGAAGCAGAACAGCATGAAACCAGACTAATACAAATCCACACAGATAAACATACTTTCAATAAACGTACAATATTTTCTGAACACATTAGGATGTATTATATCTACACATAATTTTACATGTGCAACAGTAAGACGTGCAGATGTTAACTTTATAGGCTCCATATGCAATGTCTGCAAAAAAATACATTGCTTTGTTAGGAAACTACATAACAGTGTCAGGCAATAAGACTTGTGTTTAATCACTGGTTTTTAACCAGCTCCATTTAATGAAAAATATGGATCTTTTCTCTCAGATTTGGACCTAGCTACTTGAAACTATGCCTTCAGGATCTAGCTTGATTCCCTTTTCTAAAAAAAAATCAGAAACATTATGGACATAAAAGCCTTTTCTCTTCCCATTTTTAAATATTTATTGGAATATATAAATATGCCACCTTTCATTTGAAATTGCAAGGTGGTGTACAGTAAAACTCTCTCTCTCTCTCTCTCTCTCTCTCTCTAAATTATAATACAAAATAAAAACATCAGCCAGTAGGCCAGGGCAGAGTTAAATTAATACAACTAACTTGTAACAGAGACCTGAGAAAATAAATGTGTTTTTAAAGGAAGTACAGTGGTACCTCAGGTTACATATGCTTCAGGTTACATACACTTCAGGTTACAGACTCTGCTAACCGAGAAATAGTACTTTGGGTTAAGAACTTTGCTTCAGGATGAGAACAGAAATCGTGCTCTGGCGGTGCGGCGGCAGTGGGAGGCCCCATTAGCTAAAGTGGTGCTTCAGGTTAAGAACAGTTTCAGGTTAAGAACGGACCTCCGGAACGAATTAAGTACTTAACCTGAGGTACCACTGTACCAAAATGGCATCAGAGTTAGCATTGGCTTTAGTTTAGATGGGAGGTAATTCTACAGAGAGGGTGCCACGAATAAAAACATCTGAAAGGGTGCTTGGATCCGTGAAAGCTGAATCTCTACAGGCAGAAGGCACTGTTCATTGGGGAGGGCTTGTTTTCCATGGGATTGTTTCCTAATTTACAGTTAAACTGCAGTGCAGATTACATTCTCTGCTCTCTGACAAAGATAAAATAATATGTCCTCCATATCTTCCCATTCAAATCCAAAATATACTTTTGACAGAGAAGAGATTCCTGTTGAACCATACAAGAGTTTTCATTCAAATGCTGTATAGGTCATGCAGTTCTTCTTATTTACACTGTCTGTTACAAGTTGTTTGTAGGAAAATTACGGTACTTTTCATTTCTGCTGGTAGTGAAACAAAGGTTCACTGATTTTGTTGTGCCACACAGATGTTTGTCACTCTTACTCTTGGAAGCAAGATGGGAAATGATGCAGCGCATGGAAGATTAGTGTATGGTTCCTTCACATCTGTTTGTTTTACCTTCAAATAGCATGGTTTTTGTATGAGTACCCAGCTGAAAGAAATGACTAAGTTGAACAGAATTTAAAAGTCTTCCAAGCCACTCCTATGTGTCATGGGTCATCCCTATATGAAGGAAGCCTGGAAGTACTTGCTGTAAGAATCTCCAGTGCCACCTACTGGTATTTCACCAAAAGAACTCAAGTAGAACCCAGTGTGATCTCAATCCTAACTTGCAGTGCCAGAGAATCTTATCAAAATTCACCTTTGTAGTCATGTGGACTGTTTTTCATAATTTGATTTAGTAAAAGAAAACAATGTATTTCAATGTGTATCTGAAGAACTATGCGTGCACACAAAAGCTCATACCAAGAACAAACATAAAGGTAAAGGTAAAGGTACCCCTGCCCGAACGGGCCAGTCTTGCCAGACTCTGGGGTTTGTGCGCCCATCTCACATCTATTGGCCGGGGGCCAGCGCTGTCCGGGGACACTTCCGGGTCACGTGGCCAGCGTGACAACGCTGCTCTGGCGAGCCAGAGCCGCACACGGAACGCCGTTTACCTTCCCGCTGGTAAGCGGTACCTATTTATCTACTTGCCCCCGGGGGTGCTTTCGAACTGCTAGGTGGGCAGGCGCTGGGACCGAGCAGCGGGAGCGCACCCCGCCGCGGGGATTCGAACCGCCGACCTTTCGATCGGCAAGCCCTAGGCGTTGAGGCTTTAGCCCACAGCGCCACCCGCGTCCCTAAGAACAAACATAGTTGGTCTCTAAGGTGCTACTGGACAATTTTTTTATTTTTTAAAATATATTTCTACTGCCTTAGACCAACACGGCTACCTACCTGAATGTATTAGGTGATTGTTAGGGTGTTGTTTGGGTTTTTTTTCCTTTAAGTGAAACACTAATCTCCAACTGTTTCCACTATCTATTTTTACTAGATATAAAACTGTTTTCTATAAAAAGAAGTAACTTAGCAAACAATGAGAATGACTGGAATTAAGTCAGATTTTACTTCAGCAATATAAATAATAATTGTGGTTCTGTTAGCTATTTCTAGCTCTTTTTTCTTTTTCTCCTAATGTAGTATAAAGCTGATCTCCATACTAATTATAGATAAGTCTGCTTGTAAGAATCAATTCATCTTACCTATTTGATGTATTGAATCTGAATAAGGTTTTGAAACTGGGTAATAGAAATGTTCTGAGAGGATTTACTGTGGGCATATCCATTGCTGTAAACACTGCTAGAGAGCATTGTGCAATGTTTGCTCTTAAATTATTTTAAAATGTAGTGGTGGTTCCCACAGCAAGATGTTTATCCAATTTTAGAAAGTATTTTTCACTGATAATAGCTGACAGTCCTGTAGCACAGCATAGTACAAAGTGAAAATGATATTAGTCACTGCTATACCAAATACAGTTCAGGGCAACAAGACTTAATAAGCTTTGATTAGCTTACATTCAGAAGTTTCCGTTTGACCCTCCACTTTCCCCCAGGAAAATCTGCAGTTTAGCACTGAATCAGAATCAGGTTTTCCACAGATTTCCATGTGTTCTGATTTAACACTAAAGAACAGGTTTTTCCAGGGGGAAATGGAGGGGCAAAGGCAAATCCAGTCAGACCCATGCCTAGAAAGCATGGGACAAGTGAAAAACCAGTCAGACCCGTCCTTTCTAGGTACAGGAGAAGCAGAAGTGTAGGTGAGCTCTGTGTCTTGTTCACTACTGAGAAGCTTCCTATTTAAAGCTACTAGATTCAAGTCGGTCAGCTCATTCATAGGCCTTACCAGTATGTTAAGGATCATGATGGTTGACATTACAAAAGATGATGCACTTTTGTACAAGAAGAGGTACAAAATAGGTTGCCAACATATTAGCTAACATATTAGTAAAAGAGAATAAGCAAACCGAGGTACACAAAACAGGGTTTGGCCTGACATTCAATGTAATTTTAACAACTTGTACATTCTTCCATAACTTTATGGTCCAAAAAAAGGGATAAACATGTATACATTTACTCTGACACAAAAGTGAGCTGTCCTTGCTATAAGGTTCCTTTAAACATGTTTGGTTGTTTTTATTTTTCGATTATTTATTGAAATTTTCAAAATGTTACAAAAAATAAAAAATAAAATAGAAACAGAAGAAGGTACAGAACAAAAATAGTTGACAAAGTAGAAAAAGAAAAAAGCAAACCCCTTCCCACCATATGAGTAAAGATTCAAAATATAAAAAGTGACAAAAAAAGAAAAATACAAAAATACATCACAAACCGTTAAAAACATTTAAAAACAAATTCATTATTTTCAGATCCTTAACTGTCATTGCCTTCTTTCTTAGACCTTCTCCTCCTCCCTTTCTTTGTATCCTAGTTATTAATTATCCCAGCAAATCCTTTCCATGTTTCATAATATTCTGTCATTGCATTACCCTAAACTGTTTTAGTCTTATCTTTCTATAATAAAGTAAACCTTAAAACTTAAATCTTATCCTTACCAACTTCTCTTGACCATAATATTCTTTCATAATTCTCTGAACATCTTTGCTAAAGCCAAATAATTTCATTCCAACATTTTTCTAACATTCATCAATTTTATAAAGCAGTTCTAATGGTAGAGAAAAGAGATACAAACAGATCCAATCTTCATCCAACGTCCCTTCCTCCTGGTTCCGGGTTTTGTCAGTCCTTATTATCCCGTCGATCTAGCCCATTAACCTGGCAACCTTATATCCGAGGCCCTCAAGTCTCTTCCATGTCCATGTCGTGGTAACTCCAGCTTGACAATGTTTAACCCTCCGGCAATGGTTATGCGGCTTCCCTCCATGGAAATAGCAGTTGACTCACAGCACCGCGCCACTTCCCCCTCTTCACTTCGGAGCCCGTTAGTGAGTTCCTTAGCGGGTTGGGGGCGCTAAAGGTGCCCGCCGAGTCCCATGGTCACAGGCTTCATCCGCCTGATTTTTAAAAGGGTCCCCGCTTCGCCATAGCGGAGAAGACCCGTTTCCCACAGAGCTAGTCCCTCCAGTTCAGAGGGAGTCCGCCATTGCCGGTGGCGCCACCCCGGAAGCCCTGGTTGTTTTTATTTTTCATGCCATACAGTTTGAAAAGAAAATCCCCGTCTCTCATATAGATGTAGAGATATGGCCTGCTGTGATCATTCAAGGTCCTGAAAATGTAATGTTTTCGAATTTTAAAATCCTATTTGAACTCAAATTGGTTTTTTAATAACAAAATAAAGTTGAAAGTCTTAATTTAGCTAATACAGGCTGCTATGTTAGCAGCAACTCAACAATTAATATTCAAAGAAAACATCACAGAAACAGCAAATGTGTATGCCAGTGACATTCATTATTCAGCTTAATTATTCATGGACAGCTCCAGTCAACAGGCATCAGAGCATTGTAAACAGTGAGGTAGAAGGAACAAAAACTTCCTTTTCATTTGTACTCTTTTGCTATAGCCCAGTAGTTCAATCTGCCCTTTAGCTTGGATAGTAGGTCCCAGTGTCCTCTCCTGGTAGGATAGCTACAGTAAGAAACAAGTTGATGTGTATTTGAATTCTCCTGAGAATGGTTGCCACTCCTAGGTTACAAACAAGTACTACTGGCATATCCAGTGCAAGCCAAAGCATGTTTTGCTGCTGTCACACTGCTAGAAATAATGATTTTGAATAAAAATTGCAGAGGTCAGTACTAGAACCTTTTGAGACAGTCAGCAAAACTGGAACTCAGGTCTCATGTTTTGAAATACCAATCTCTCTTTACCACCTACCTGCAGCTTTTGGGGCCTGCCCAGTCCTCTTGTCTAGGAAGCAACAGCTGATTGGGGTAGTAATTAGTGAGAGACCAATCCAACAAATCCCAGTGGGCCGTTGAGGTGTGATTCTCTGCTGCCCTTGGCATTCTGTCTACTGAATGACATGATGTAGGATGAAATCTATGGGTAGGATTAGAAATGTCATAAGTTCACAGATAGAGCTACATGAGTTCACACTTTTATTGAAAACTGCTATGTTGAGATAGCTTCAAAGAGGAGCTTTTGACTAACTTGTAGGAAGCAGAGTTGCTTTTGCTTTCAAAGTAGAAGTTTCCCCTTTGTGTTTTGTGCAAAAACTGTGCTTAGCTATTTTATTTGCTTGTTTCAATAAGTCATATTGGAAACCGTGAGGTACAAATTGCATGGTAGTTCCTTTAAAGTTCTAATGTTTTTATAAAAGCTATATTTTATTTTAAATTATAGGACATGTTTGGGTTTTATTTTAAAAAATACTATTTCTCCAAAAGGTGATCACCATCTTATCTGTTGACTGAAGTATGTCTGTTTTCAAAGGGATCAAGAGAAACAGAAGGAGAGGAGGAGACAGGTTTGATCCAGCCCGCAGAAGTATTTGCTCCCAAAAGCCTGGTGTTGGTGTCCAGATTAGATTATCCAGAAATTTTCAGGGTAAAGAACCTGTCATTTATAATGTGCCATTGTACAAAATTGTTGGATGTTTGATAAGTAACAGTGGCAAGTATTCTTGAACTGAAATATATTTACACTGTTATGAGAATTTAGACAGCACAAGGAGAAATAGGCTGCATTTTATACAAATCACATTTCACTGGTACATCAATGCTGTGCACTTTTTATTCACAGAAGCATTATATTCAGAAGCACATATATACCAAATAAATATTTAGTTATCCCAGCCTAATGTCAGGGCTAAGCCATAGGCAACTGTCAGAGTTGCACTGGTGAATTGGAACCAAGGGACCAAGAGAGGAGTTGAAGCCAAAGAACACATCAAAACCAGAAAGAGCATCTTGCTCAGGCAAGGTCCCATCCCACAAAAGGAAGCCTTTATAGCCTTCCTGTCCAGATGATAATCCAAGCTGCAGTTCTGACGGCTCACCACAGGCAGCTGCCGCAAACTGGTTCTAGCCCTGGAATTTCCTAGCTACTCATATAGAACTAAAAATGTAAACTTCAGAGCAATTAGTTTGGTCAAAGTAATTGAGTTGATTCACTTACATAGCTTAATGCTGGTTCTGATGCAACAGCTGATTCAGTAAACAAGCAACTGGTTAGGTAGCAAAGTGGGGAAAATATTTCAGCCTCACTCAAAACTCTTTGCACTCCAAATGAAATGGTTAAATGTTTGGCACAAGACTAATAAAAAATGTTTTTATTTAAAATTTGCAGTACACGACTATATTTTTGATTATGCCCAATATGTTATTACTTACACACGACTTTGAGACTGAGCTTCTAGATAACTCAAGCTATGGAGCTTCTTAATAGCAGTCCTTAAGTTTAGTATGGAAAGCCTCAGCAGTAGCTGGCCTTGCAGCCTGCAACTTTTATTTCTGAGGCTCATATGCGGTACACAAACAGCAACGTCTTTAAAAAGCCTTCCTTATACTTATGTCACTCAAAAATTAGTTCTTCCCCCCTCATTCATTCAGCTTCCTCCTCCTGAAGGAACCCAGGGTGGTGAGCACATCCATAATAAAACTCAGCCCAGCCACTGATCTTAGGGGTGCCAGGAACAGTTTCCTTCAGCCATCAAACAGGGATTTTTTCAAATTCCTCCTGCAAGTCAGTAATGAGGGTGACAGGAGGGCCACAAATGGGGAACTGCTACTCAAACAACCCTGCCATGGGTCAGAGCAGCTCCCAGTGACAGCTGTACCAACAAGGCTCACTTGCCAACCATCCAGTCTGAGTTGGCTCATATTATGAAAAACCCTGTTTTAGGTACTTGGGTCTCAAGCTGTTAAGGGCTTTAGATGCTAGCACTAATGTCTTGAATTAGGCCTGGTACTTGCAACCTGAGCAGTGTTTTCAGAACCAGTGACATATGGTCCTATCGGGCTACCCCACTTACCAGCCTAGCAGCCACATTCTTCAATAGCTACAGCTTCCAGACCACCTTAAAGGTTAACCCTAAGTATTATAGTATCCCAAATCGGAGGTCACTAGAGCATGGACAACTGAGCAAAACTATCGCTGTGCAGGAATGGTCATAGACAGCAAACCATCATAAGCTGGGCATAAGTTCTGCTAGCCACAGAAGCCACTTGAGACTCTAGTGACAAGTTGGAATCCAGGGGTATGCCCAGACTGTGATCCTGTTCTTTCACAGGGGAGTGCAGTCACCTCGCAGAATGGATCACACACCTAATTCCCAGAAACAGGAACCACCCCCCACAACACTTCCATCTTAGCAGGATTTAAGCTGAGTTTATTGGACTCTATCCAGTCCATCACTACCTCTAGACACTTGTCCAACATCTTCACAGCCTTTCTTGATTTCAGTGGAATGCAGAAAGCTGCGTTCATCAGCATGGTGCTGAAACTATGCTCTAACCCCCAGACGAGAGCTCCCAACTCTTTAATATAGATGCTCAATAGAAAAAGGAAACAGAATCGCCTCTTGTGGGGCAGCCCTATGGGACCCAGCCATGGTGCTAAGTACCAATCTCCTAGAACTGTCTGGTAGCAACCCTGCAGGTAAGAGCAGAACTAATGTAACACATTACCACCAACTCCCATCTCCTTGAGTTGCTTCAGAAGAACACCATGGTCAATTGCATCAAAAGCTGCTGACAGGTAGAGGCAAAACAACATTCTCTTTTCTCACTGCTCATAAAGATCAGTCATGGTTATCAAGATGGTTTCAGTTCTAAAACCAGGCGTGAAACTACTACTACGAAAACATACTACTGATAAAGCTATATAGTTCTAACTCAAAAGCCTTAGATTGCACTTTAATTAAGCAAAATATTTTTTTCATGTATAAATATTCCAAAATTGCATTCCTTATACTACAGATGTATATTTTCCAATAATTATTAGTATTATCTTTTCCCCAGGTTGCAATGTAATATATTTTTATTTCATGTTTTAGGCTTGCCTTGGCTTGGTCTACACTGTGTATGTGGACAACCTGCATGTTTCACTGGAGAGTATCATTGCAAATCTCTGTTCGTGCTTTGTCCCTGCTGCTGGAGGGTCACAGGTAAATAGGAAAAAAGGGTATTTATTCAGCTAATTTGATTTATGAAGAAAGCAAAAAATAAATTCTTTAAATATTTTGATTTAATAGAGGACCATAGTTCAGTTGAGTATGTCCCAGTGGCCCGTCTTCTAAAGAGAGCGAGAATTCCATTCCACCATAAGGTCAAAGGGTTAATTCTGTCATTTCAAATTCCTGTTTCAAGGCATAGTATGAATTCAGAAACATTGCGGTAGAATTCAACCTTTTTTATTACCAGTGCTTCTAAATATTTTATGTTTTTTCTTGGTTTGCATGAGATACTGGGGAGCGGAGTTTTTCTGTTCTTTGAACTTGATTTTATTGGGTCAGTCCTGGTGTAGTTCATTGTTTCAGTGGACCTACTACATAGTCTTCAAAGATAATGCAGATTTCAATGAAAGACAACGATGATGAAATTAGGTTTTAAGAAAACCTTGCTCTGTTGCATACTAGTAATTTGTGCCTTAAGATGAAAAATAGTTGCACAGAATTCACATGTAAGTATGGATGATTTTGTCATGGTAAAGGTAAATTAGTTGCCATAGCAAATTTCAGAAGTGGGGTGTGATGGTGAATACCATCATCAAGAGCCTTTTCCTTCCCTATTCCCTACTGCCAACATACTCTGCTGATAGTACCCTGGATCAGGGAAGGGGGGGCACTGAAATGTCCTTGTCATACTTTGAGCTGGTAGACTGTACTGAAGAATGAGTAGTGTGTTATCTAGAAAATAAGCCAGAATTTCTTCTTCCCATTTCCTCATAAGTTAGCTTCATTCCCAACTCTTGCTTGTACATTACTGTAGTTTATATACTCATTGAAAGTAGTGCTGACATAATGACTATTTGACCAATCTACTATATACCATATATACTTTTTTTTCTTAACCCCCATGCTTCAGTCCTTCCGCAACACCCTCTCTTTAGAGCACATGCTTTGCAGTCCTGGCATTCTTAGCCTAAAGAAGGATCAGATAGCAGGTGATGGGAGAGCTGCTGCCACTGAGAGTAGATGGACTCTCAGTCAAACCCAGTATATGGCACCTTTCCAAGTAGTACCCAATGAAGTAATTGTGCTTGCAGAATGACTTCCACTTGCACAGTGGAACTTGCCCTCCTCCTCCCAAATCTTGGGGGAACCCTATAGTGCATTTGGTGCATCTGTGCAAAGGGTTCATAGGGTAAGGAGAGGGATGGGAAGTTGTGTTAGCAGAAGTCATTCTGCAAACGGAATTACTGTGTTGGATGCAATGCTTTATGCTTTTTCTCAGGCAACTTATCCTGTAGCCTGCTTTAGTAAGCATGAATCTCTGTATACTTCTGTTCCTCTTGCCTCTACTTGACTTGACAGAGCCATTTCCACACTCCTTCCATTTGTTTAGTTGCTTCCTTTCCAATTCTCAGAGGATTGCCTGGCTTCGATGAACAGGGATCTTTCATTCTTTTTCATGTTTTATGGACATGGAAATGGACTTACAACCAAGATTACTAGAAAATGGACTTACAGACAAAGCAGCCAATTCTTGGATGCCTTTTTGCGTTCAGTCAGAAATAGTCAGAAAAAGACTATTTTCTTTTCTTTCTTTTTTTAAAGCAGACTTGCAGGAGCCTGATACTATAGTGCCACATGAGTGTATGTGTTAACCCTCCACAGTCCCAAAACAATCCTCCCTTGAGCTGCTATTTTCCTCACTAGAGGGAAACAATTGGCAACAATGACAATGATTTTCATTGGGGTTATGGCTCAGGGAGAAAGGATTAATTCCCTCTCCCACACTCTGTGGTCCTGATCTTGACCAGCCCTTCCCCGCAGCTGCTGCTAAGTCACCCCAAAGTCCATTGGGTCCTTTATCTTCTTGGAGAAGATAAGCCCTGGTAAAAGACTCATGATGCTGCAAAGCCCAGGGAGAAGTGAGATACCTCCCCACCCCATCAGTGTTCTCTGTGATTCACAGAACACTCGGTTAGCGATTGGTGGCAAGAGAGGGAGAAGTGTTTGTTCACTGTACTCACAGCAGTTGCTAGAACTATATTGGCAACATGACAACCGTGTTTGGGGGCCCAAAATTGTAGGATATTGAATAGTATGCAATTGTAAACACATAAACAACAGTTTGACTTAATTAA
The DNA here is from genome assembly GCF_965113315.1 of Podarcis vaucheri. NCBI lineage: Eukaryota > Metazoa > Chordata > Lepidosauria > Squamata > Lacertidae > Podarcis > Podarcis vaucheri. The sequence continues at coordinate 71,082,386 of NC_138759.1, forward strand.
TATACATCTGATGACAATGGTTCAAAAACAACTCGCCTCATATTGCATAAGCAATTATAGTGTATTAATATATATTTCTACAGAAGCTGTTTTCCTTGGGAGCAGGAGACAGGCAACTGATACAAACTCCTTTACATGATAGTCTTCCTGTCACAGGGACCAGTGTGGCTCTTCTGTTTCAACAATTAGGTATGTCTGTTTTGGGGTTATTATTATTTTTATATTTTGCCATTGTTTCTAAACTGACTGCACATATGTAATAGTAACTTTTGCTGGTTTTGAGTTTCAAAACCTAAGATGTTGCTTTTTCTGTATTTTGGAACATAGTTGTACATGTCCTAATGATGATCTGAATGTAACCTGGGTGTCTTGCAGCTGTATCCAGTTTGATTAGTACTTTACTGCTGTATCGCTCTGCGTGCGTGCACACACTTGAGACAAATGAGTCTGAAGTAGTACAAATCACAATGACTTGAGGAATTTATCACACCTAGTAGATGTGTTTCTGTCATACCATAATATTATCATAGATCTAATCTGTGATATTTCTTTCTGTACTTTTTTCTTCTTCAGCTGCTTGTTTCTTTGCTGTGCAACCTTAATATTTCTTTTGTTTTTTTAACTAAAGTTTAAAATATCTCTTTGTAGCTGAGAAATTAAACCAAGTATTAAACATTTTTTTCCAATTTAATTCCTAATGGTGAACATATTGCAATAAACAGGGACAAATTAGAAATGCAGCACACAGGGAGGGTGAAATATGCACAAGGTACCAAGTTTTCAATGGAAGCAAATCTGTAAAGCCTGGTTTTGGGAGAGAAGATACATAACAGCTCCTTTATGCAAAGAAAGATACAGTACTTGGATGACAGCTTGTTGAGAAATGAAGCTAAATATTTTTTGTACTTGCATGGGGCATATATACTGTGCAGTGAGTCAGCTTTTACCCCTTTCTAAGATATACTCCCATCTACTGGATGAAAGATGAGGTATAGTGTTGCCATAAGTGGCAGGAAAATTATCTTTCTAGGTTCATAGTGACACCGGACCTGGAGGGTACATGTGCTTTCCTTGTGGTTTTGCTCTGTTCCTCGAACAACAGAAGTATAGCTGTGATGTGTGATGTGCCTTCAAGTAGAGTTCCCTGCAGAGTACCAAGAAAGAAGCACTCTGTGGGCACATTTTTCTCTGTCGTATCTCATTGGAAAGTCATGTGGCAGTTGTAATAGCACTCAGCAGTTAACTCCCCCAAAACCCTCAAGCTCTTGCTGAAAAAATAATCCTTATGGCATGTGCACCTGAAAGCCTTCTTTACTCAGTTGGATGTTTCAGCGCAAATCTAGAAACAGTAACAAGGGTGAGTGACTGTTTACACTAAACAGTACATAGGAAGCTGCCTTATAACAAGTCAGACTGTTGCCTCCTCTACCTCAGTATTGTTGGCATCTTCTCCAGGGTTTTATACAGGAGACTGCCCAGCCCTACCAACAGACATCAGGGATTGAAACAGGGACAAGTGTATAATCTGCTACAGAGATACAGTCCCTTTCCCAGTATATTGCTACTTTTGCTGATGACAGTTTCATTGGTCTGCTATGTAGTAAATTAACAGAAAAATATGTGTTTAGTACAGAAGCTGTGAGTTTTTTTTACTCCCAGGGTAAAAAAACAAACAACTCCTACAGCCATGCATGTTCTTGGAGTCATGGCAGAACAGCATGTTCCATGATATAACTTTTTATGGTGCAAAGCAGCTGTGGGTGACTTTAGATTGAGCAGAAGTCTGGCATTTCCAGCTGTTTGTCTACTCACCCCCCCCCCCACTTCCATTGCTCTTTTCCCTAAGGAGTAAAAAATATAGATCTAAATATATTTACTCCTAGAGGTGAAAAGCAGCATGATCTTAAGCACACAAATGTTGGCAAAGAAACAGTTAAAATGCCCCTTTCTACCTTCACTAGCCCACTTGCCCACTGCTGAATCTGAATCCACCAGCAGCTGCTTTATAGTATAAATGAAAGCCCTTGGACTGGTAGACCAACCACAGAGCTTACACTTCATGTTCTCGGTCTAAGGTAAAAAGCCAAAATGAAACAGGTATTACAGAATGTTTTGTTCACTTGTACAAAAATGTGCTGAGTAACAAGTTTGGGACATTCACTAACTCATTTATGAGTAATTTACTATAGTTTCATTGTAGTTTTTGAGCCACTTACACAGGAACCAGAACATTGGCACAAACATACTTTTTTCCCCTTGAGAAAATTCTATGGTAAGAATATATCCGCATCTGTTGAAGACTGAAGAAGTTCATTGTGATGGCGAAGAAGTTAGCATATTAGCTTTTCCATGGTCAGTGAAATCATAAATTTTAGTGTCCACTAATTTTAAGCAGACCATTTGCAACAAAAACTAAATTTAGGAAAGATGTTTAGCTTACTCTGTCATAGCCTACTCGTGGTTCTGCTTCTGTTACAGATTGCTTTCAAATGTTAAAATAAGCCTTATGCGGGAATGAAAGACTGGAAAATTTTGAAACAAGTTTCTCAGACAGCATGAATGCACCCCAAGCCACAGAAAATTCATGTAAGTGGTTGGAGTTGGAAAACTAGCTACCCTCACAATACTGACAAAGCAAATTGTAGAGTATCGTTATCTAAAGCCATGCTGTGGAATGTTTGGAAAGATTTTTGGCTTAGCCTCCCTTTTGCATAATTCATCATCATTGATTTTCAATGAATGCAAATGAATTATTGTTGCCTAGCACTGGCATTTTTCTGGAACTCACCCAACAAATTTCATGGTTTTGGAGGTAGAGGACAAAGGCAATTGAGCATTTATAGAGCACCTTTGGTAATCTAGGAGAGGTACTGGACATGTTACTGGATTGGCTTAGAAGCCTATTGAATATTATTCATATGTAAGAAACCTGGCTTTTCAGCTGAGGAAGAACAACATTCGGGTGGATTTTACTTTACTTACAATCAATGCTATTTTTCTAGAAAAAGAGGTGCCAGAAGTCACCATGTACGCCTCCTTTGTTCTCTTAGAATGCCAATGGCGCTCATCTGAGAGGTACCGGAACTGAGTTCCGGTGAGTTCATACTGGAAAGAAGCCCTGCTTACAATTTTATAGGATGTTGACATGGGAAGCTAAACAATGCAGTGAATCCCTGGTTTTGTTAGGAGTTAAGTGGAACAAGGGTTTACACTTGTGATAAAGTGTGACTGGTGTGTACACTTAACATTTTCCATCCATTGCTCTCCTGCTTTCTTGCCAACTTTATTTTTACTTTGAATTGCTCTATGCCAAGTTGTCTGTATGGATTCTTAATTACAGTTTTTCATTATTTGTGCTTCCCCCTCCCCTTGGAACCAAACAAGTCAACACAGATAATAAAAATGCAAATAGAGCTGAGCGAAAATGTTTCTGTATGGGAAGCGGGGGTTTTGTTGTTAAAATCTTCATCAGTGTCAGAAGGGTCCCACATTTCACTAATTTGGGGGTAGTGGTTTTGAAAGAGCTGCAAGAGTTCAGTTATTAGAATGATCCCTGATTGACTAGAATTACCCATGTGATCTGTATCAGACAGTTTTCACCAATCTGATGCACTCAATATGCTTTGGACTAGAACTTCCATAAGCTGCAACCAGCATGGCCAATGGACAGGGATGCTGGGAGTTGTGACCAAAACATCTAGAAGGTCCCAGGTTTGGGAAGGATGTTACAGAAAGTAAATGTGCTTTATTTGCTGTTGTGACATCATAATATCCAGTATGGTAATATGACTCTATGGATCACTGACTCAAATGGCACAAGTGCAGATGATATGAAAGGGAGTGGCAGTGGCTTTGAAGAGTTGTGAAAGGGCACAAACTAATTAGGGGTTTTCAGGATCTGTTTGGCCCTCCATGACTACTTTTGTAAAAAGCTATAAAAGAATGTTGAAAAGTGAGCAAACTATAGAGAGTGTTCTATGAGCCCCTAGTTCTGAGAAAACATTAATTCATTTTTCTCAGACATAATAGTGTAGGAATAGCTATAATTAACAAAATATGGTTGTCTTGGGCTGTATTATATGATCTCTGTTTATTTAAGCCTCAATATATCCTTCATGCCTTTTATAAAATAATCTGTTTAAACTCAGACCAACTTTCAACTCTGATTATGTTTAATTCTATTCAGATGTTAATGTACTAAAGGTCATTTATTTGAAATTGATAAAAAAGACACTGGATTAATAACTAGTTTTTTAAAACATTTCCGCATCATTTTTTCTAGTCTTTTGCATGCAGACAGATGAATAGTTACATTAGTCTGGGAGGCTTGGCATGGAATGGTGGGATCTTCATTCTATTCTTTCTTTGTTCTAAATTAAGGCCTGTAATCTAAATATAGAGCAGTTTTGCAGCAAGCTAGTTATACCCAACCACCCTAGTGCAGCTACTTCCTCTGCTTCCACCAACCACAATTCTAAAAAATTAAGATTAAAGCAGTAATTGTTTCTCACCCCTTAATGGCAAACAAATTTATTAGTAACTAGTCCTCTATAAATGGAACTAGTATTTTTCTGAATGTTGCAGTGCATTCTTTACATATTAAATGTGTCCTATGGAAAGCAAGAGTTATGAGAGAACAAACCTAAAATAAACGTTGAAACATGTTACTAGAGCTGCATTTGCACAGACATGAGCTGCCTTTAACAAATTGTTCCCATATGTTTACCAAATACAGAGTAGTCAACAATTACAAAACAAATTCATCATTTTTTACTTTGGCTATATTATTTAGAGAAACATTGTGCAATGGTGATGTGTAACCCACCCAAACCCCCTTTCCAGAAAAAGGAAGGCTTTGTAACACCACCCAGGACACATTGTCTCTGAACAGACAAATATCCAGGGCACCAACCTACATTTGAGGGCAATAGTCCAAAATAGTTTGAATCATTAGTAATCCATGAAAGAATGAAACATAATTTTAAAAATAGGCTTTATTTTAAGATATCTGTTTATGATAAATTGACAAGAGGCAGACTTATTATTCCCCAGATATTGAAAGTGATATCACTTTTAAGAGCTTTACTTGAGCAGTGAAATCAAATAACCTATTTTTAAACTTGGTTTCAGTTAAAATCATGCCTAGAGGGAGAATCCCATTTTCCAGAATTTTTTCAGCCGCAGTCAACTATATGGGTCCATCTGAAAAATAATAAATTGTCCAGAATTACTAACCCTATTGTGGGTCATGTTGACTAGAGGTGTGTGAGTGGGGTGGAACTGCTATCATTCACATGGAAACCTTCAGGCCTACATTGGAACTACAGCCATCAGGACTGGCTTACAACTATAACTTCTCTCACTAGGTTCAGTTTGTATTTTTTCCTGGTCTTTCAAGATCACCATAATTAAAGGCCTGAGTTGCTTTATGAATTCAGACTGGGCTGTGGAGTTGCAAGCAGCTTACTACAAGAGTTGAAAGTCAGCGTGGATAGTTCAGTTGGTTAAAGCGTGGTCCTGATAATGCCAAGGTTGCAGATTTCATCCCCATATGGGATAGCTGCATATTCCTGCATTGCAGGGGGTTTGGACTAGATGATCCTTAGGGTCCCTTCCAACTCTAAATTTTATTATTCTACTAAGATCAACAAATATACATCTGAACAAAAAAATTGTTAACATATGGTATCATTTACATCTAGTAATATTAACTAAAATTTAAAATTAGCTGGCATAGTTTCATGAACAGTTATTTTCTGCATCTAGATTATGAGCAGACCGCTGAAAGACAAAGGACCACTTTGAACATTGCATGGCAAGTGTATATATTGCAGACCTAGCAGTGTTTCTTGGCAAATACATAATGCATAAACAACAGATAAGTGTCTGTAAAACACTCATGTACACACTTGAGGAAACCACAGCAAAGTCAGCTAAAAATAACCAAGTATCTATTCCTGAACCTGCAGCTATAATTTGAATTTGATGTGTTGCTGTCTGAACATGGATGAACCCAGAGCAAATGCAGTTGCTCCCTGATATATTAATTCTTCAAACTTCTGGAAAGTTCACAAATCTTGTTGCTCTGGGGTCCTTTGGCAGGAAGGGCAGGTTAACATTTTAATTAACTTATGAAGCTAGTTCTCATTATTTATTTGCTGAGCCTTTTCTTTGAATATTATAAACAGTTTATTTTTATTTATTTTACTATGTACTGTAGTAACATGCTGCTTGGGCCAATATCTCCCTAAATAAACCGTGAACCATAGGATTCAGAGCTGTCCATCTCACTTCTAAATATACTTAGTGGCCTAGGTGTTTTGGCCTGAGAAAGCAAGTGATTTAGATGAGGAAAGGAGAGTTGGAACTGAACACATATGTACACACACAAAACAAATGTAGCAGTAATTTTACAAGTCTGAAATAATTACAAGTTTAACTTTTAATTTCTTGCTGCAAAAGAGGATGAGAATCTCTGTTTGAATGCCCACAGTTCATGATTACTGGAATTCACAACTTCAGTACTGGACTATTACAAATATTCAGTACTTTTTAAAGTAGTAATTTTAATTTATGCATACAGAATAAACAGCTATCTTAAATTTTGAAGTTCAAAGCATAAGTGTCTGTGGCAGTAGTGTTAGCTATATGATGAACTTTGAAAATTTAACTTGATAGTTTTCAAAGCAGTTGCTTTCTCTGAGTGAGTTCGCACTTAACCAATATGCCATACATTTTTGTGGCACACAGGCTTAGAGTACACATGGCATCTGACAGTCTGTGTGACATTTGGTAGTGCTGCATCACCCATCTGCTTTTGCTCTATCAAAGGTTTCAGGATGTTATGACCACAACAACTAGAATATTACACTTGATATATCTGAAGGCCACCCCAGACCATGTTTATGACAGGATATCAACCTATCAGTGACCTATTAGATATGAATTGCCAAGCAACCTTCTGCAACTTGAAGGCTTGATTATTCTGAAAAACAATTACAAAGAATGCAAATAAAAAGAACATCCAGAATGGGCAAATACAAGCACTGATGAAGTGCTGTATCTATCAGGACTCCTCCTTTTTCTAAAAGTGCTTTACTTTTTATACAGTGGTACCTCGGCTTACAGACGCTTCAGGTTACAAACTCCACTAACCCAGAAATAGTACCTCAGGTTAAGAACTTTGCTTCAGGATGAGAACAGAAATTGCGGCGTGGTGGCAGCAGGAGGCCCCATTAGTTAAAGTGGTGCTTCAGGTTAAGAACAGTTTCAGGTTAAGAACGGACCTCCAGAACGAATTAAGTTCTTAACCTGAGGTACCACTGTATAGTGGTGGAAGCTACAAACAACTGAGGCTGTATGTTTATACACATAGCCTTTGAAACACGCATGGGCGATCCCCCCCCCTTTGAACATAGCAACTGGCAGTTGTACACACTTTTGCACAATACCATCTTCTAGAGTCAATGTTGTCTGTTTGTACAGGTGGACATGTTCTCAAACTAATATGCAAGGGTATTTTCTCATCCCCTCAATTAGTGTTTCCACACTAATTGCATCAAAAGCTGTAGAGAGATCCAATGGAACTAATGGGTGCACTTCTCATGTTCAGTTCACCCACCAAGGCAATTAAAACAATTTCTGTTCCATAACCAGGCCTAAAACCAGATTAAAATGGCTCTAGGATCTTGAAGCTGAGCTGTCACCCCATACTTTGACCCATAAACATATACCATATTGGCCCGAATATAAGCCGCACTTCCCCCCACCCCCCAAATTCCAACTGTGAAAAGTTAAAGTGTGGCTTATATTTGTGAGCTTACAAAAATATTCCAGTATGCAGCCAGGAGCACGGGGCAAACAGTGCCAGGAGCGCGGCAAAGTGGTGCCCGCCCCACGCATAGTCCCCCGTCCTCTCCCCCAAGGCCAGAAAAGGAGAGAGCGAGGAAGGGAAAAGGCTGCCGGCAACATAACATGGCTCCCCCCGCCCATTTACACAGCTAGGAGTGCAGGCCAAACAACACCAGGAGCGCGGTGAAGTGGTGCCCGCCCTGCACGTAGTCCCCTATTCTCTCCCCCAAGGCCAGGACAGGAGAAAGTGAGGAAGGGAGCAGCTTATATTCGGGTATTGTCTTTTTTTCTCCCCCCCCACCCAACTTTTAAATGTGTGGCTTATATTCAGGTGCGGCCAATATAATCGGGCCAATATGGTAAGCTATATGCTAATATATTAGCATAGTAATTGCTGGATCACTGGAACATTTCATTCAGTTAACAAATACATATCCATATGCTGTTATACTGTCAGACTTACAGAGTACAGTAATCTTGGACTCTTTTTAGCCATAAAAATGTATAGCAGAGGAAGCAGCTGTCAAAACTTCCCTTCATTGTCCTGCATTCTGCTTAGCTTTTCCGTAACTCAACATGCCACCTGGTTGTTCCAGCTCAGTCTTCCACTATCCTCTTACTACTTTGCTGGGAATGTATATAAGATATGATGGTGATGGTATTGTGATCTAATTAGAAATAGGGGATACTTTGTGTGGAGGAAGATAACTGGTTAGAATGCATATCCTAAGCAGAGAAATTATTCGTGTTCTATCAGCCAGTTCTGTGAGACTTGGTTGTAAGTCACTTTCTATTGCCTTGGGAAAGGTAAAGCTACTAACAAACTTAATAAATAAAGTACCATTTTTTATTTAAAAAAAAAGAGCTGTGGGGATAAATGGGTATGAAAGGTGGGGATACAGAGAAGCTATGTAAAAACTAGTGAATGAACACTGAAAGCAATTGTATTTGTATGCTGCTTCTGTATCCATCCATGACTCAAAGGGATTTGTGAATGTAAACAGGCCTAAATAGTACCTTGCAGCATTTGTCCTGGACCTGTTACAACTTTCCATATTTTTAACTTTCTCGCATTATAATCTTTAAACTGAAGTTGTGTGTTGTTGTTTTATTATTATTATTATTATTATTATTATTATTATTATTATTATTACTTATACCCCACCCATCTGGCTGGGTTTCCCACTCTTGGCGGCTCCCAACAGAATATTAAAAACACGATAACACATCCAACATAAAAAACTTCCCTAAACAGGGCTGCCTTCAGATGTCTTCTAAAAGTCAGTTGTTTATTTCCTTGACATCTGAGGGGAGGGTGTTCCACAGGGCGGGCGCCACTGCCAAGAAGGTCCTCTGCCTGGTTCCCTGCAACCTCACTTCTCACAGTGAGGGAACCGCCAGAAGGTTCTTGGAGCTGGACCTCAGTGTCCGGGCTGAACGATGGGGGTGGAGACGCTCCTTCAGGTTAATTACTTTAAGATGTTCTTTCAGAGTAACCTGATGGCCAAATACTTTTATAGTATTTGCCCTGTTTCTTCCAAAAACTTTATATATGTAACTTTACACCAGGCAAAAAGCTATGAGATAGAAAATAATTCCTGCCAACCTAGCAGTTCAAAAACATACCAGTGCAAGTAGATAAATAGGTACCACTGCGGTGGGAAAGTAAACAGTGTTTCCATGCGCTCTGGAACTCATCACAGTGTCCCGTTGCACCAGAAGCAGTTTAGTCATGCTGGCCACATGACCCAGAAAGGTGTCTCTGGACCAACGCCGGCTCCCTCGGCCTGAAGCAAGATGAAAGCCACACCCCAGAATACTCAGAATGCCCACCTCCTTTCTATGTTTACTGTTCTATGCTCACATAAAGTCTGTTTTGCCAATATATAGGTACTGACAGTTCCTGATTTTTAACATTTATCTCCTTTTCATTTAGAGTATCAGGGTTCATACATGTTTGGCCTTTGCTGAGTCCTGGGCAGTGCTGAGTTTCTGGTTTGAACTGAGTATTGTTATTAATGCTGAATTCAGTAAATCTAGAGAGTAATTACATTCTTTGTATTATATTAAGCACCCAAAATAAACAATGAACTAATATCATTTGTGTTTGTTTCTACTTCCTAAAATTACTGTCAGTTTACTAGGCAGATGTACCAGTTTTCTTGGAATAATATCTCAAAATGTCTCTTCCACTTTAAACTGTCTCTTAATCAAGCCTGTTTCCCATTCCTATTAAGATGTTGCATTATAAAACTTTTACAACCTCTGTACTGGGCTGTGCCAACCACCATAATCTTTCAGAAAAGCTTTCTCAAAGTTGTTGACCCATTTTTGTGGATTAGTCTCACTAGGTTACAGATTATTTCTTTTGTTAAGCTTTTAATTATAACCTATTCTAAGATCCCGGAACCTGTTGCATCATATTGGTTAGAGAATTTATTGATCTTGGTAAATACCCTAATCCAGTGTCTATAATTGCTCATTTTATTTAAGCATCTTACAGTCACTGTTTTTAGACTTCTGAAACATTGTACCATGGAATAATATTGTAATAGTTTGAACAATGAACTATGCACTTATGTGTGCATGCGTGTCTCTTAAATCATTTTCTTAAAAAGAACAACAGGAAGCAGGCTGATTGATTGCATTTTTTAAAAGTAGGAAGTCAGATATTTTAGTGCAAATTACATATCATTTCAAATACTTGAAAACAGTGAAGGTCAGTCAGGAAACCTCTGTTCAAAAATTTCCAGCATATGGATAATGTTCAACAGGATGTATGCTTGACTATGGAATCTTAATCTGTAATAATCAACATGAGAAAGATTGTTGATATGTTTTTGTGTTGTCTAGTCTGTTTGTGCCCTGGCTAGTCAGTGTCACGGATGTACCTTGAAGTTCAAGGTTACCAACAAATATAGTTCTGCCTTCCAGCATGAGGAAGCAACACTGATCTGTCTTCAGAAGTTGCTGTTGCAATACGTTATCATTCAGGAGCTGAAAAGGACCTTTTGCTTGTTTATTTCATTGACTTGTTTAAGGAAGGAAGAGAAGTAAACAGTTATTACATTTAGCTCTTAGGACTTACAATAGCAGATGTAGGCTCCTTTAAAAATGCAGAATATTTGAATATATTCTGTAGTTCAGTTTACAGGACAATCCTATACATGTTTACTTGGAAGAAAGCCCCTTTGGATTTAGTAGGGCTTATACCCGGGTAGTATAAGTGAGTATAGGATTGCAGTCATCAGCTCCCATGTGTTTTTTGTTTTGCAGACATCAAAAGGTTACAAAACTGTTTTTATAAAGCCTACCTTTATATGCCCCTCAGGCATATGTAAACTGTTACTCTCAAAATATACACCTCTAAATAAAAATACACCCAATTATATTTATTTTATTTAATAAAATGTCTATACTCTTTAATTCCCAAAATATAAAGTTTATAGTCATGATTTTAATTAAATCAGTTGTGGCTTAAATTTTAAAAAAACGCATTTATAAGGGTGTTTTTAATAAAAAAAATCTGAAGCTTATCTGTTTTGTTTGTGTACTGCGGTGGAGAACATCTAATCCCATGTACTATCAAGTACTATATATGTAAGTAGTAGGAAGTGCCTTGCACTGCCTATAAAGTCAAAGAAACCAGAAAATATTGTGATTTTTATATGGATAGAGTGATTTATGAGTTTTAGGGCTGCACGCAAACACACCAAGTGTGGGTATGCTAATGTTTAATTAGGTTTGGTCTGCTGTCTTGATTCTGCATGATAACTAGCATCCAAATATAGACAAAGAGGGTTCCGTCTTGGCAACCATCATGCCAAATTGAGCAATGATATTTTCAAAGGCAGCTGAACTGTCACACCCAATTTGGCAAAGTCACATAAAACTGGCTGACAGTTTCTTCAGAGGTGTACAGATTAATGTAGTTCGGACATTTAACGCCAAATTGGACAAAGTAATTTCAAAGTTGTGTTTCAGTCCACCATTTTGGTTCAATGGCAGCGAATGTTCCAAAGTCAATGAAAACGGCCACCCCCACATCAGGAATCCTCATGCCAGGTTTGGTAATGATATCTTAAGAGGCATCCAGACCTATAGAGAACAGACGGACAGACAAACCGCTTTCCAAAATAGTGGCTTTAGATAATCTGAACATAAGTAATTTTTAAAGACCATTGTAGCAGTGGTCAGAAGTGAAGAGTTAAATTACATGAACAACAACCCAGTCACAATCTGGCATCCAAAGTATGTGAAACTGATCCCAATTGTCTGAATATATAACCCTCTACTCAGGCTTTGTGATTTAAAAAACAAAATACAATTTATCTTACCCTTCAACTGTCCCATTTTATCTGGGTCAACCACAGATTTAAAAGCTCTGCTAGCAAGAAACCCCACGGTCTAACAGTTCTACTTTTAAAGCAGCAGCCAGTTTGGTATTGAGCAGAATACATGTAGGTGTTAGCTGCAGCTGAAGTGGGCATGATTTGTACGACTTGTTGACCAGAGTTGTATATACATGGATATATTTCATCTATAGGGATGCAAAAAGCTGTAATTTTTGGTAATTGTAAAAGTTCTGTCGAAAGCAAAGAGACTGTCAAAATTTGCATGATGCATTTATTTATGTAGAAAATAAAGGAAGTTATTCTAGTGATCAGCACACTTTCAGTGTTTTAATACCGTACATGCTTTCTTTTTAAAAAATGTGTAGTGTTGTAGGGATTGTTTGGCTTTCACATACTCTGTCGTCTTTGAACTCTGTAAAATGTTGGCTTCTAAATAGTAACATGTTCAGTGTGTGGTTTTTGTTTTTTTGCAATGTCACCAAGTGATGAAGGCGAAATTGATGAACTCCAGATCTTGTACAGCTGAAACCATATACTCAAGCCCTTCATTAGTTTAAATGAAAAACTTATGGAACATATTTACTTGCTTCCAAGAACAAATTCCTGCAGGTAGAAAAATGCTTACTCACCCCAACTGCAATTTTGAGTTACAGAGGAAGCTACTTGCAGAATGTGATATATCATGAGCCTGCCTTATGAGCTGTAAAACCTCTAGAAAGAAAATTAAGGAATGACTGAATCTGAAAGTTTGTGGTTGCCATTGATTCACTTATTTTACTCACATTTAGGGTAGGCTCCTCAGCACTTCTGCTACACCTCCACCTGGAGAACTGCAGCCTGTTTGAGAGCCAGAAGATTTAGCCATCTAGCTCTACTTGTAAAGAGCAAGAATTTGCCCCAGCTATGGCAGGTTTCGGGGGGGGGGGAGCCTACTCATTTGGAGGTGGTAGGCCACTAATTTCGGACCAGGATGTAATTAGGGCAAGGGCATGCACCCATCCACTCCGAGTTGTGGATAGGCTTTTTTCTAGGTGAGAGATTGGAGTAACCAGAGTGGGGGTGCAGAATGTGAGCTAACAGCCTTCCAAGTGAGAAGAGGAATGCTGGGGAGCTGTATCTGTATTGGTAGTACTGAATGCAGCTCACAAATGTATATCCAGTGTGATTGGTTGGTATTTGGTAATTTTGCTACTGTGTATTGCTTTGATTGCTGTATATCATGCCCACCTCTCTCTACCAGAACCATTTTTTCCTGCATAGCCTTTGGTTTCTCTGCTGACTTGTAATGGCATTTGCACTCATTCTTCACTTCCTTTTCTTTTCTGGTCTTCCCTTCCCTCAATTGTTTCTTCACTGTCTATTTTAGATCATATGTTTCTTGGGTGCAGGGACCTATCTATGCTGCCCATATAGCTCTTTTAAATTATCTTTGGCCCTGATAAGTGTGGCTGGTATAAACAGAATTATTATAATTATCTATTTATTTAAACATCACCAGAGTGCATTATAATAGAAATAAGATCTGTTGAAGCAATGTATGTCTTCTAATTCAACCCTGTGCATAAGAATGATTTTAAAGGGAAAATGTTGATCTGGGTTAATAGTCTCTTGAGCAGCTAAAGCATTAGAAGTAAACCATTTCTTTCAAACCCTTTCATTTGTCATAATCTTTTGCCATGCATTGCTGTCATGTAATTAAAAAAAACCCAAACTTTTCCCCACTGCTTGCTTTTGCATACTGCAAGAGAGAAAACAGGGGAAACAACAGGTCAGGGGCTATTTCCTGCATACCAGGGGAGGTGGTGGGGAATGACACCCAAAGTATGCAAGAAACTTGTGGGTTAAAAAAGCACATACTACTTTCCTCAAATCTCCAGAAATCCCATGTTGCCATCATGCTGACAGTCGGTATCAGCTCTAGTAGAGAATGTAGGCAGAGGTCCTCAGCCAGTGAGGACTGACAAGCTGACTGAAAAGTCAGCTGCTTCTGTTTAGCCTGCGGTCCCAAGAAGATAGAAGCTGCCCCATGTAAGGCATTTAGCTTTCCTCAAGCCCAGTTGTTTTAGGCTGTGTGAGTGACTGACTGCACAATTTACAGTTTCAATGATGGGGAGCGGGGGAATTCTCTTCATAGAATCATAAGATTGCAGAGTTGGAAAGGACCACGAAGGCCATCTAGTTCAACCCCCTGCAATACAGGAATCCTGCCCACAGCTGTCCCTGGGTCAGCTCAAACCACCAACCTTCTGGTTAACAGCTAAATGCACTGGGATATACACAGGGCTGTGCACCGAAGAGCAGAATTTCTCTCTCCAAATTTAGACCCCTTAAAGTTGCAGGCACTGTAGGGGGAGGGTGGAATCTGCAGAAATTGTCTCCCAATAGCAGGAGTATCACATGGGTGAAATTCCTCTCCAGTGATGCTCCTGCCAGTGGGAATAAAGTCTGAATTCCAAGCCATAGCATTGTAGTACTTGTAAGCATTTTAATCTGTAATTGGATCCTTAAAAGGTCATTGACACTTAAGACCTAAGCAGGTTATTGCAAGTAATTTTTCAAAAACTAATGTGACGTTAGTTAGTTAGTTAGTTAGTTATTAAATTTGTATACCACCCCCATCCGCAGATCTTAGGGCAGTTCACAATATATAAAACCACAAAATATATAGTAAAAATAAGAACAACAAACCAATAATCCCATATAAAATGCCTTCAGAATTCCATCGTTGAGGAAGTGTTTCCAAATATGATGACACCTAACAGCTACCACATGTTGCAAGTTATGCACTTCACTCTCACCGCAACTTGGAGTTTCTAAAAATAAAACAAATCTAGCACATAACGTAGTAGTACATTCTTTAATAGGGCAGGCCCAAAACATCTTGCTGCCTGAGGCAAAGGACAATATGTGTTTCTTCCTCCCCACCCACCCTCCTGTACAGCAGCAGACTGGACTGACAATTGAAACTTGCTTCAAGGCTAACAATTGAATAATGTCCTCCTTGTGCAGCTGGCTAGTTTAGAGGGTGTATGACATGCATGTAGCACACATAGCTCCAATCTGCAGCAGAGGAGGATGGGTGGGGGGCAGGCTTAGGAGGAATGACTGAGCAAGGTGCAGTGGCGTAGCGTGAGTTGTCAGCACCCGGGGCAAGGCAAGTAATTTGCGCCCCCTAACCTGGGGCAAGGCAAGTAATTTGCGCCCCCCCAACCCCTAACCTGCGAGTTGCCGCTGGCGCTGCCGTCCAAACGACGCCACTTGCCCGGAGGAGGAGGGGGGCAGAGAGGCGAGGAAAATGCAACATGGCCCTGCAGCAGCAGCGGCGGAGGCGGGGCTGTGAGGAGGGGCTGCCTGGCGCGTCCTCCGCGGCGAGCGCTGAGAGCCGCTGCCTGCCGGGCGCCTTCAGCCCGGATGCGCGCACAGCTCGTCGGTTCCGCGAGACATGCTGCTCTGCTACAGCCTGCGCCCAAGGCTCTTCGGCAACTCCGGAGGCAGCGAGCGTGCCCCCCCAGATGTTGCGCCCGGTGCAGCCTGCCCCCCTTGCACCCCCCACGCTACGCCACTGGCAAGGTGCCTAAAACAAGCTGCTGCTTGAGATCTTTGCCTCCCTTTTCCAAATAGTAGGGCTGGCCCCAGGGCATTAGAATGTTTAGACATTGTACTGGTATACTGTTTATGTCTGGAATAAGTTATTGTCTGTCTTTTTTTAGTAGCATTTGATTCATTAACTCAATTAATGTGAGAGTTGTTTAGATTTTACAGCCAGCTAATCTTTTACAGTCGCTTACATAACCTGTGTTGGCTTCTGTTCAGACTTAAAACTTTCAGTTTATACTTTACAGATAACTTCTAGTAGACATTTTCTGTTCTTCCGCTGACAACAACAACCTAATGTATTTAGAGACCCGTTATGTAAAGGTTGATACATTAAGCTTGGTTGATAAGTTAACCACTTGCCTGGCTCCGGAAGCGCAAATACTTGTACAAAATGCCATTTCAGGTCACTATTGAGCACTGTTAGGAAAATAGGATCAAATATCCTGAAAGACATCTAACACAAAATATTCCAACCATAGGGAAATAATCATAGAGGAGCGGACCAGCCTTAAAATAAAAGAAACAAACAAACAAAACTTGAGTGTCACGGAAAAGAGAAAATCCCCAAGACGTAGCACATTATATTCTTACCACAGATTTTCCTAAAGTGACTCCAAAAATGTTAATTACTTTATTTTAACTTTTATTTGGCAGTGCATTTCTATCTTCTAAAATTTGTTTGTGTTTTTTTTTTGTAAAGGAATTCAAAATGTGCTGAGTCTGTTCTGCGCAGTTCTTACAGAAAATAAGGTCCTCTTTCATTCTGCAAGTTTCCAAAGACTGAGCGATGCCAGTAGAGCACTTGAATCTTTAATGTTTCCTCTCAAATATAGGTAAGCTCTTTTGTGCAGCTCGTGGCATTGAGGAACACCAAATCCATATTGGATTAGATATTAGACATTTTTACAGAAGATTATGTTACTGCATGCAACTCATTCAACTTATTTCCTTTTAATACATTTCAAAGCATTGAGATCTATTCTCATCTAAGAGTTAGCATCAGAACTGAAATTCAGAAATTCAAAATTAGAATCCTGATTGAAAAACGTATTTTCAAATATATTGTTCAAAAGAGGTTGGTAGCTATATCAGGTTATATTCATACATTTTGTTACATGGAAAACAGTGAAATGCATTATATTTTGCATTCAAAAGCCAGAATTAACAACAGTGTTTAAAGAATGTAATACTCAACATTTCTAAGATTTCGAACTCCAGTAATACAATCTTATATTAGATTCTCATGTAATCTGGTTTAAAGCCAATGTAGACCTTAGCACATTGGGGAAACTTGGTGTGCTGAAGATGCTTAAACATATTTCAACTTTCACTGGTTGTCTCTTTCTGCCTCCCAGTTCCAGGAAGGGTTGGTCTTATTTTAAATCTGTTATTTTAAATCTGTTCAGATCTATCTGAAGTGGACAGACACTATCGTGGTTAGGGTGTAGGTGTTACACTCATACTGTGTTTCCAAAGGGGTAGCTCTGTTAGTCTGCTGCAGCAAAAACAACAAGAGCCTCATTGAATTCTTGAAGGCTCACAAAATTTATTACAGCTTAAGCCTTCATGGACTACAGTCCACTTTATCAGATGCAACTTTATCAGATTTTAATATTTGTGCATAGCAACATTCATAGCTGGGGTGCCCACATTATGCATTAGCAACATCATAGATTTGTGGCTGTGGGAACACCCAGGGTGATAACGAACTACTTATGAAGGCCATGAACCTCGTCTAGGTACAACTTATTACCATTAACAGATCTTCAGAATTCCTTCTGCTTAAATGAGCATAAATTATTTGCCTAGTTTGTATTGTTAATTTTCATATTAGTAGACTGTACATTATTGAAATAACTTTTATATTCCATAACTGTTTAAAATATATTTACATAGGGTTATCTGTAAAATACAGATTAACTAGTGAACTGACAGTCATTTTAAATGAATACTTGCTGTCTAAATATTGATAATCCAAAAATCAGATTTTTCTATCTGTGACTCATGGATAAATAATATTGTGTTGGGGTGGGAAGTAATTTCTAAATGGTCGAGTCAAGTGATTCTGTAGATAAATATGTGTTTGCTGCTATAGTGCAAATAGTGTGTGATTTTTAATTTTTTTTTAAAAAAAGGTGTATATATGGGAAATGGTAAGTATAAGAAAGCTACTTCATGTAATATGTTATGTTCAACAAGTTGCTACAGTTTTTCCCTTCACTTTTCCCCCAGTTACCCATACATTCCAATTCTCCCTGCACAGCTGCTTGAAGTTCTCAGCTCACCCACACCCTTTATTATTGGTGTGCATTCTGTCTTCCGTAATGAGATTCATGAACTTGTGAGTATATTCAACCAAGTTTATCCCTGCTTATGTTGCCATACAGAGAAATGATTGAGCATAAAATTCAGGTAGATCATCTTCATAATAAAAAGAACTGTAACAAGCAAGTGGATAAAGCAAATTAATGGCATAAAATGGTTTTAAATGTATTGTTAGTCATCCCATAAACAAACATAAGTGTATGCAAATACAAAATAGAAGAAAACAAAAGATGGCTTACTATTTAAAATTTATCTATCCATTTTTTTAGATAATGCACATATTTATTTGTTGCAGTACACAACATCTTGGTAGATCCTTTCCCTCCTGTGAAATAGAGAAAAGGAGATATTTATTCTATGATAAATACTTAACATTTTTTATCTGCTGCCTGCTTTTTTAGAAACATGTCTGTAAATAATAATGTTTTAGTTGATCTAATCAATCCGTTGAGTACATGCTGCAGTTCTATTCAATATCAATACTTCAACTGTGCCCCTAGTAGTGCACTGTTTATCAGGATACAGGTTTCCATATTTTGCTTCTAATACATCATCAAAACTGTGGTTTGTTACAGGTGGTGTTCTCATTCACTCTAGGTACAGGTCCATGCAGGAGTGAGTTAGGCGTGGGTTCAGGTTTCAGCAAAGCAACGTCAGCAAAGCAAGTTTCAGGTTCCAATGAGGCAAAGTTAAGCCAAGCCAAGTTCAGGTTCCAACGATGCATGTTCAGACAAAGCAAGTTAGCACCCTGGATAGCTCCATGTGCACCTCTGGCTGAAGCATCAGAGGAGGAAGCTCAAATTATGTTGCTTCAACAGCAAGCAAACCTACAGTGAGCCTTCAGTAGAGCCCTAGTTCTGTGACTAGCCCCCACCCCACCAGATGAGCAAAGCTTCTTCAGTTAAAAGGGCCTAGCCTGCTTTTATAGTCATCAACTTCATTGCAGCAGTTTTTTTTGGGGGGGGGGATTTCTGGGTTGGGGTCATTTGAAAGCAGCCTAAAATTTCCTGGCAAAACAGGCTTCTCTTACACCTGGGCTTTCATGGATGTGGGGATGTCTAGGTCTGTTTTCAGTGTAGTTCCCTCCCACCTGCTGATGCTCCTTGTGAATTCATGACCTCATCCCCTGAAATAGGGAGTCAGAACCAGAGGTCACAACACAGTTGTCAAGAGGCATCCCATGAGATTTTTCTGCTGTTTTTTAAAAAAATATTTCAATTGTGTTCCTATCCATTATGTGAAGTTTCATATAACATTTTCATTCATTTGCCATTGTCTTTCAGTTAGATGTAATTATAGCAGATCTGGATGGTGGTACAATAAAAATTCCCGAATGTATTCATCTCTCCCAGCTCCCCGAACCACTACTCCACCAGACTCAAACTGCCCTCTCTCTAGTAAGTCTAATTTCCAATATTACCCTTTAATGTGCATCACTTTTGTTTTCTCAATTTGTTACCAAATAACATAAAGAGGCAAATATTTCATACTAATATGCTAGACCAACATAGACCAAGCATAAATACAAAGCAAGAATCACCAGGAAATTGTAAAGGAAACATTTATTTGTTTTATACCCCTTGTTACATACATCTTCAACTCTGTCTGTCCTGTTTCCCCCTTTACAGACTTAAAAGACCAATAGTTGCTTTATTGTTGAGAGTTGCTTTATTGTTGAGTTATAATTATTTTCTTACTCGTCATTGCTTGATTTTTTTAGAGTCTTTTTGTCTGTTCAGTCTCATAGGAGGGGGGAGGTAAGGATCTAAATGGGATGCAAGCCTTTGCTGTCAGGCTTAATATGAAATATGTTTGTGGAAGGGTCTATATTAAGAAAAATAAACTTAGGAAAATGTTGCCAACAGAGTGCTTCCTTTGAATTTTTGTTCTTTAAAATTGTAGGTTTTACATCCAGATTTGGAAACAGCAGATTATGCATTTCCTCCTCCTCGAACAGCTCTGTCACATTCCAAAATGTTGGTAAGACCCAGTTATTTCTAGCTTTGTAATAAACAGAAAAAATAATGCTTTTCCTGAAATGAAGGTTTTCCTTTTACTGTATTCTTCATAAATACTTTATAATTATTACATTTTTTCATCATTTCATCATTTCATTTTAACATTTTTTTTTTTACAATTGCTATTAAATTGAAGGGCACTATCTGACAAGGCAGTGTATCCAACCAAGTTCTACTCAGAGTAGACACATTGAAATTAATGCCACACATTGAAATTAATTTCAGTGCATCTACTCTACATAGGACTAGCATCCTATATCTTTATACTGGTTTATGAGGTTATACAGTACCTCATCAGTGTCCTCTGATGTAAGCCCACATTGTACTTTTTATCGTTGAAATTTAGCACTAATGCAAATTCAGAATACCACTTACACACAATACTTCATTTTTAATGGAAAACTAATAAGAATCAAAGAATGATAGAGTCGGAAGGGACCCTGAGAGCCATCTAGTCCAACCCTTCAATGCAGGAATCTCAACATGCAGATTTGTGCTCTTCTTCTTCTTCCTGAGTAGATTACTGATGATGGATCCTTCTGGCAGCCAAACTGCTGCTCATACAGATAATCTGGACTTCCCACCTGGTTGGGCACCACTTACTTTCTTGATGTGCAAGGGATGAAGCGGGAGAATCAGAGAACAAGGCAGAGCTCAGGAGACTGATTGGAATCATCATGTTTCCTTATCCTTAAATGTCAGGTAGATTTAATACTTCAGGAGGTATGAGTAACAAAGCCCAGGCATTGCTGGTATTACTCTTTGTGATGCCATCCATTCTGGCAAGAAGCTGTCCAGAAGTAGCAATAGGTTAAATTCTGGTTTAGGCTAAGCTTGGAACATTTTTATTCCTAACTGAAAGGTAAATCTTTCACCTTTCAAGAGCTAATGAAAGATCTTTCTAAAATGTACTTTAGATGTTAAACAAAGATGTCACACTCTGACTGTTGTTTTTATTGGGCCATTGGAGTTCATATGAAAGGATTTTATACTTTTACACTTTACCATACCATTTGCGCCTCTTGGTATGTTATGCCTAAAGACAGAGGAAGCATTTTTCTCTTAGTTTGTGTTTAATAGGAGATAGTTGCACTCAATTTGCTTGTCTTTTCACAGGATAAAGAAGTGCGGGGTGTCTTTCTTAGGTTATTTGCACAGCTTTTCCAAGGATATAGATCTTGTCTTCAGCTAATCAGGATTCATTCAGAACCTGTCATAAACTTTCACAAGGTAAAAGCAAAGCTAAGTTATCAGCTTCTAGATGATCATGCATTTTTGTTTTGTTTTTAAGAGGTTAAAAAAGTCTTAGAATTATTAGTGCAGCAGTTGTCTTGCATAGGTCAGTGATGTGGTTTGATACTCCACTGTAGATTAGTTTGCTGAATCCTGATATGTTTTTTCTGCATACTGTAGCCTACAGATAGCAGTTAAACTAAAAAATGAAATGGTGATCACTTTGTCTACCCCTTTGCTCTTGAAAGCAACAGTTGTACACTCATTAACCTCCAACACATTAACATGCACCATCCAGTTGATAACAATGTGCAATTAGCAGAGATTAGGAGTGAATAATGTGTATCATATTAAATGTTAATTCACAATTCAGTGAATAGTTTTGTAAAATAATCCAGATGGCTCCAGCAAGTGAGCCAAAATAAGGAAGAATAAACAAGCTAGCATTTCCTAGCCTATTTGACCATTGGGGGGATTTTTTTGACCGCAGCCGGACATTGAGCATGAAGCAAAGCTTATCTGCCAAGTTGTTTTTCCATCAGACTTTTTCCCTGACCTTCTATAGCACAAGTCTGCCCCACTCAGCATTCCATCTTCATTTGTCCTATTGCATGCTCCAATGCCCTAGAAGAAGGGGAAGGGGGCATCATATTAGGTGGCTCAAGAAAACCTTCAAATAGCACCATATCCCAATGGATCCAGTGAGAATCAAGATTGAAAATGCTCATGTTTTATCGTCACCTAATTTTGCTTTAGTACTAGTTAGTTGTTGTTTTTCACCCCACAGCTGTTAAATGCATTTAATATGTAACTTTTACATCTTACCTTGCATAATTTTGTTTGCTGAAAGAAAACAGAGTTCTGAATGCATTCCAAACATATTTGGAATGAGAATGTGTGTGTTGATGGAAAATTTTCTGTTTACAGTAACCTTGATGCTATGCAAGTTCACTGTTTGGTTTTATAAAAAGCGTTAGGCGCTCATTCTTTGCTTTTGTATCTTACTTTCTATTGCAACCATCTTTTTGTGTTTGCTTGTTTTGACTCTTAAGTACAATGATATGAAAAAATGTGTTTACATGGTTAACATTTACTTGTTTCCACAGGCAGCCTTCTTGGGACAGAGAGGCTTGATTGAGAATGATTTTCTTACCAAAATCCTGAATGGAATGGCATTTGCTGGTTTTGTGTCAGAGAGAGGTCCTCCTTACAGATCCTGTGATCTCTTTGATGAGGTAGAAACATTTTAAAAGAAATATGAAAGTGAGAGAAAATATTCATACTTAAATTTCTGTGACAATTTTTTCTGTCATAAAAATAATGCTTTTGTCACATTATTTGTGTATCACCTTTATACCCCACCTTTCCTCCAATGAAGAAAATGGCATACATGGTTCTCCC
The DNA here is from genome assembly GCF_965113315.1 of Podarcis vaucheri. Lineage (NCBI taxonomy): Eukaryota > Metazoa > Chordata > Lepidosauria > Squamata > Lacertidae > Podarcis > Podarcis vaucheri. The sequence continues at coordinate 71,105,166 of NC_138759.1, forward strand.
CTCCCCCTCCATTTTTATCCCCACGGCAATTCTGTCATGTAGGCTGGGCAGTGACTAGCCCAAGGTTCATGGCTGAGCGTGGATTTGAACCCTAGTCTCCCAAGTTCCAGTGCTCTAACCACTAAACCACACTGGTTCCCCATTATGAAATCTATCATTGTGAAAAATTCTGCAGTGAATTACCTCTGAAGCACTCCTTTTGTGTAGTCATTACATTTTTTCCTGCAAATAATTTCACTGGAAACAATTGGGATTTTTTTCTGCTGAATGCATTTTTTAAAAAAAGAAAATGATTTTAAGTTCTTAAAAAAAGGTGTGGAACCAATGGGAATATTCCCAGCCATAATGAATGTATGAGAACATATTGCAAGCTCTGTCGTAATAAATAAAAAGTGACTACTGCATGTTACAGACAGTTTAAAGGTAAAGGTACCCCTGCCCATATGGGCCAGTCGTGTCCGACTCTAGGGTTGTGCGCCCATCTCACTTAAGAGGCCGGGGGCCAGCACTGTCCGAGGACACTTCCGGGTCACGTGGCCAGCGTGACGAAGCTGCTCTGGCGAGCCGGCACCAGCGCAGCACACGGAAACGCCGTTTACCTTCCCGCTATAAAGCGGTATCTATTTATCTACTTGCACTTAGGGGTGCTTTCGAACTGCTAGGTGGGCAGTAGCTGGGACCGAAAGACGGGAGCTCACCCCGCCGCGGGCATTCGAACCGCCGACCATACAATCGGCAAGTCCTAGGCACTGAGGTTTTACCCACAGCGCCACCCGCGTCCCCTACAGACAGTTTAGAATCTTTAAAAATTGCAATGGCAATATTATAACATGGTTTTACATACTCCTACAAATCTTTCTGTATGACATTTATGGGAGTTTGTTAATGCAGAGAAGAAATGGGCTAATATTGCTTTTAAAATAAAACAGTTGGGTTTTCATAACTGGCATGACTAGTGCCATAAATTTTACAATTTATAAAAAAGAATAATGAACTATTGGGGAATCATGTTTATTTATTTACAGTGTTTCTATGCTCCCTTGCAATCAGTTTGTTTTGTTGATTTGCTGTGTACACTTCTGAATGCTGAATATAATGCACACAAAAACTAACAGATTTTGACAAAACATTCCTGTAAAAATATAGCATGCATTTAAAACATGAACTGCATATTGAACCGACCCACACCCTGCAATCATCATCTGAGGTCCGAAGGGTGGCAACACAAGAGTGGACCTTTTCTGTGGTGACTCCCTGCTTGTGGAATACTTTCCCCAGGAAGGTTCATATATTAAAGTGCCAAGCAAAAACATTCCTCTCCCCCTAGGCCTTCGGCTAACTAAACAATTTATGGCCTTTTAACCAAAAGGGGGGGAAATTTTCATATATTTTTTTGTTACTGTGTTATGTATTTTTGTTTTTTTATATTCTAAACAGCCCTGTGATCCTCGGATGAAAGGCAGTATAGAAATTTAATGAATAATAATAATAATATTGCTTAGCATATTACATGTGCTATATAAATTGACAGTTGTCAATATTATTTTAAAGAACTATACTACCAGATTAGAAATGGTTCATCAAATATGATATCCTACTTCTGGAGTCTGTTTCCGCAAAAGTGAAGTTAGAGATGTTGCATGATGTGTGCAATATGATGGGACAAACTTGTCTTTTCATTAGAGGAGTGTGGGTTTCAAATTCATGACTGGGCAATAAACCAACATATATGAATCCTGGGAAATGCGGGTGCATGCAGAAGGTGTTTCAGTGGACAACAATAAAAAGTACCATATAATGTAGCATACAAGTCCTTTCTTGGATTGAAGAGTGCCGTGTCAAACTCAAAGTCTGGTTCATGAATGTCCAAAATGGACGACTCAGACTGACCAAACCTCTATTTGTGTAGACTAGTGGGGCTGAGCCAGTCTTCTGCCAGCTGCAGCTTCTGGTTTGGGGTCCTTGGCAGCAGGACTGTTTCTCAGAGTCTTCATTATACTAAACTTTATTTTGGATCCTGAAAAGAGTTACTTTACTCTCCAGAAAATAGTTAATTTTTTTCAACTAAAACATTTTTTCCCCTTTAAGTTGGTAGCATTTGAAGTAGAGAGAATTAAATCGGAGGAAAGCAATTCATCAAAAATGTTAAAGCATGTCAGAGAACTTGCAGACCAGCTGTTCAAAAATGTAAGTACAAAGCATTCACATATTATAATGTCACTGAATAATGTTTCACTTCAAATTATTGAAGCTGTAGAAATTTAAATAGGAATCATTGAAGCAGTGGAAATTTAAATAGAATTAGCCTTGAATGTATGTTGAAGCTATACATATAGTTACTTAGTTGTATAACTTAACTGCAATGATTGTTGCATTTGGAGACCCATTTACACTGAATCTAACTCAAAGTATCTTTTCTTAATATTAGTTGAAATATGCCACTTACTTTTAAGTTGTGTCAGATATGCAACAACCAAAACCATGCCCAGAAATGGGAGCCATATAGATAAAGTAAGATGAAAACTAGTCCCCTTACTTGTGTGTCTGTGGCTTCTGCTTTCTTGCTTGGAACAATAGTTTCTGCTTGACTTTACTAACCAGAGCCAATACTGTTTTTGAGCAACCCTAGGACTACTTCAGTACTGAAAGTATGACAGCTATTGTTGTTCTGTGTGTCAACAGAGCAGATGTATTGTGATCTGTGGGATATCATTATTGTTACATTTATGTTTTTGGAGACTTTCCAGCCCAGGTGTGTGTATGTGGATGAGACAAAGGCTCATCATTATTTTTGTCAAGCTCTGGGTTCCCAACAATGGAAAATGGGAATAAACCTTCATTAACACCATCTTTTCTACCATACCCCTGAATTGCTGATAGCTAGAATTGTGCCATTTGTGATTAAAATCTGAGCAAGGGAGAAGACGTCTGGGCACGGCCTCAGAAAGGCCTTCACATGTCCCTATGAGTTTAATTATTGTGCTGTTTTGGGGAAAGTGTTGCTTTAGTGTGAGACTGAATGACTTCTTTACAGAATCACTTATGATGAGATTACTCATGTAAACAAAATTAAAACAGAAGCAGTGTGTTAAATTAAGGCCAAAATCAAATGATGGAAAAGGACAAGTGAGATGAGTGGCTGTATAAACAATATTGTAGAGATAGTGTGTGTCAAAGATTTGTTGCAAGCACACATGGAAAAGTGAAAAAGGAGGTGAGGTTAAAATCCCCTGTGAGACCCTTTCTGTGTAAATAAGCTTGAAATGAGGCTTATAAATTAAATAAACACTGTCTGAAAGAACAGTTAAGTGTTATTTTATGCCCAGCTGATGTGATGTTCTGGGTTCAATGTATTGTGATTGTATTTTAGCACTAAAATTTTAAATCAACACTGTTATAAAAATAGTTTGTGTGAATTTATGTTATTGTTGTGAACCACATAAAAGTTGTAGGGAGTGAGAACAGAAATGTTTTGCTATAGCATAAAGACTATAGGACTACCCACAGTTCATATACTGCAGCATAAAAACACAATGTACATACTTTTACATTGTATAATTTTTGCTTTGTGAACTAGTATTAATCATTTTGGAAAATTGCATGTGCTGTATAGAAGAGGCTTGGATTGCACATCTATTCAGTTTCAGAATTATACAAGCTTAGCCTTGTCTTACAACTTTGTTTTTAAAGGTTGATCTTATAAAAATGAACATTGGAAAATTACAGTTACATGAATTTGTGATGGAGCATTAGTCATTTTTAAATTCTACACAAAGACAGTGCATAAAGTTTTATTACTTTCCAATAAGCTACAAACTTGGTGTTTTTGAATCACAAAAGAATACTTTGGGCTCAAACCAAAGTGAAGCACATTCAAATGGAGCACTTTTATTTATTTTATGTGTTATGCACATGCTTAAATCAAACATGCTTAAGTTTTTACTAGTGAAGGCTTGATACTCCTCTTAGGGTTACACAATCACTTCCACCCTTTTGCTAAGTGAAATAATATGTCAAATAAGTCTTTTATTGGTTTAGATACCAAGATGATACTCTGTATTGTTATAAACTATTGATAGAAAGTACTGAATACCTTAATTCAAGTAGTATTTATTTTAATTCAGGAGAATCCAAATCCTCACATGGCATTCCAGAAAGTTCCACGACCTACGGAAGGATCTCACCTGCGAGTTCATGTACTTCCTTTCCCCAAGATTAATGAGAATCATGTTCAGGATCTAATCCAGGAAAGTTTGGTTAAGAACCAAAGTGCACCACCTGCTTCTCGTGTGGAAAGGAAATGTGTTGTTCCTGCTGGCCCACCTGTTGGTAAGAGAAGCCACCCTATGTTTAATTCTGCTGTAACAATTTCTCCTGACAGGATAAATGTGGATATTTTCATACGTTTTCCCACATTGATTCACAGTGATGTGGGTTTCACAGTTAAGAAGGGAGTAACACTTTAGCCATTGAAATAAACCACTGACTTGTTTAATGATAGGAATAAAGTTGTCATTAACAGTAGTCCTATCTTTAGGTATCTATGAGTTCTTATGGTTGTGGAATATATTTTGATGTGATGGGAAGTAGCAGTTTTAAGAAAATATATAAGTGTACTCTGTGGTATCAAAATAAATATTTCTGTGTTCATATTAGTTTGTTGAATAGATCTGTGTCCTACCCTCCTCTGAGGTGCTTAGATCCTCCCACCCAATGTACAAGAGTTGACAGTTATTCTATTAAACCACAGAAGTATTCACTACATAGCCTATCATGTGTGCAGGGTTCTGCATTGCTAATGCATTACCCACTGCCATAATCACTATACCAGTTAGCCAGCCATCTTTTCTATTTGGCCTTACCATCATCAGTGCATTAACTAACTTGAGTCATTATTACATATTGGACTGTTTTCAGCAGTTGAGGACTGCCTTCTTGACAATTTGGGTAATACGGTGGTTGAAATAAGGGTGCCTACTTTGGCATGGGCCCTGAGCTATTCATTTGGGGCCATGTGTCATGCTGGATTTCTAACGGTAAGACACAGTTTTCTCTGCTAGGGGAATCCCCAGGGTGCCATTGTTTTTAAAAAGCCAATGGCATTTCCCATTATTTGCCCTGGCTTGGCCCCCAACTCCCTTTTAATTCTCCACTGCTGGAATCCCAGGTATCTTACTTCTGTAAAGGAGTATAACCCATAATTCACAAGGGTTTTGCAGGGGAAATTGATCATCAAAATGCCAGATTTCTGCTTGTTCTTGCTCCTGAATATTCCTTGCCAAATTCATATGGATTTTAAATTCTAACATGCTTGCACAGTTTTCCTCTTTGGGGGGAAAATGTCAGTCAAGTCTGCCCACGTATCAATATGATAGACATGACTGTGCATTAATAGGGTTGTGTTCTCCTGCGCATTTAATGAGGACAAATGTAGCAAAATAAAACAAAGATACCCTAGGAGTTATTCTAGGAATGTTTCTAATGCAATAGCTCTTTAGTGATGGTTTTTACAAGAAATTGTTTCACATATGTTTCTACTTCTTTCTTTGTTAGTTTCCATAGTAGAAAAGTCAAGTACGGTTTTCAACAGTGCACAAAGGCTGGAAGTTGTTAGAAACTGCATCTCTTTTATATTTGAAAATAAAATTTTGGAGACTGAAAAGGTAATAAAAAATTCTCCTAAACTATTTGAGGAGTACTTCCAAGTTAAACTCATACATGTTAAGTGATTGACCTCTTTACTACTCCTGCCAGATTGTAGTCCTTTTTCATTTATTCATTGTCCTCTTCATCAAGTATCAGACTGAAAGTACTGAGGTACCAATTAGGGTGGAGGCAGTGCATGTGAATATGTGGATTCCTTTTTACTCTAAATTAAAATTGGAATCTTACCTCACCCTCTTGTTTGCCCCTTCTCTGTTACATTTCTGTACATGGAACCCCTCCCCCGCAAATCTTCCCTGTTTTTCTTTACCTTATACATAGAGAGGTCACTCCACGTAATTTTTCTCCTTTTCCACCCAGTGAACAATTAGGTCCAAACAGTATTTCCTGTTTCTCTTCTCCCTGTTCCAGCCCTTCATACCCTCAAAGTCTGTCTCCAACTTCGGGTTGGTTGGTTCCCTTACTTCAAAGCTGGAGGCAGACTTTGAAGGTATGAAGGGTTGGAACAGGGAGAAGAGAAACAGGAAATACTGTTGTGCAAATAGATTTTTGTTGTGGAAGCAGGCAGGCATCTTTGGATATTGCCCTTATTTTATTAATACAAATAAATCAATGTCCTAAAGAACTAAGGGCTGGATCAATTAACCCACTCTACTAGTGGAAGCCAGCACAAGGGCTCCTACTGGCACTATTTTCACTTGCCTTCCCTCTGCATACACGCCCAAATCTACTCTAGAGGGTCAGGAGAAACTCTAGAAAGAGTGCATAAGGGAAAGAGACGGGAAATCATTCCATTGGGCAAGCAGAAATGCTTCTGATGAAGAACCATCTCCCTAGCACAATGTTGAATTCCACCCTCAGTCATATGACCACTTATACAACATCTTTAAAGTCTGTGGAAAGAGCAGTGCTTTTCACACATTCATTAAAACCTACAAGACTGAGCACTGCCATGTCTCAGTATGTTGCATACTCCTTAACTTTTGAGACCACAACCAAGAAGTTACTTCTCTAAGCCCCCACATTTCATTCAGTTTTATAATTTAGCATGAAAATGTTGTTCGGTTAAGAAATAGGAATACAGTGGTACCTTGGTTCTAGAACGTAATCCATTCTGGAAGTCCGTTCGACTTCCAAAACATTCGAAAACCAAGGTGCGGCTTCCGATTGGCTGCAGGAGCTTCCTTCACTCAAGCAGAAGCTGCATCAGACGTTCGGCTTCCGAAAAACATTCAAAAACTGGAACACTTACTTCCAGGTTTTGGTGTCCGGGAGCCGATTTGTTCATCAACTAAGCCATTTGAGAACCAAGGTTCAACTGTATATGAAAATCTGGGAGAGTTTAAACCTATCACTAGCTTAAATGTATTCAGTAAATTACTGAATCACGACTCGTTAAGAGTCGTCAACAGGCTCATCTCAGCTATCTGCCAATCTCCCACTCCCACCACCCTTCTGAGTAATACCCCTCCCCACCTTCTCACTATATAGAAGGATCTGGCAACTTCTGTTTCAGTGTATCTGAAGAAGTGTGCATGCACACGAAAGCTCATACCAAGAACTAACTTAGTTGGTCTTTAAGGTGCTACTGGAAGGAATTTTCTTATTTTGACTATGGCAGACCAACACGGCTACCTATCTGTAACTAGCTTAAATGTTGATCGTTTAGAGACTTTGTTGATTTGGTTTACTTTATTTACAAATAACCCAAGTATTAGTAAAGAACTCAATTAAACTAATGTTTTGTGGAATTGGAATACACTTTTCTCTATATAGACTCTGCCTGCTGCACTGAGAGCCCTAAAAGGAAAAGCAGCGCGGCAATGTTTGACACAGGAACTAAGCCTACATGTTCAGCAAAATCGAGCTATACTGGATCATCAGCAGTTCGATTACATTGTACGGATGATGAACTGTACTTTGCAGGTACTTAAAATTGCTTTTAGCTTCAACTTGTAATTTACTGAATACAAATGTTCATGTTTGTGAGGTACTAGATTGCGTTGTTTATTTTGCTGTATTTCCAATTAGCTGATTATAACTGCCATTTATAATTAGCATGGGTGATATTTTAGCATTCTTCCCTCTTCCTACAACACTTTGCTCCTGGGGGTCTGAGCATCACTCTTAACCATTTTTTTTGCACTATAAATGTGAAGCATTTCTTTTCCCTGGAAGACAGCTAGGGCAGTGTTTCCCAACCGGTGTCCCAACAACGAGTGTGCCGTGAGACGTTGCCTCGTGTGCCGCGAGATGCCTGGAGGGAGGCGGGCGAGTCGGGCGGCGAGAGGCGGGGCGGCGGCGGCGAGGAGAGGCCGCGCCTCCTGCTGCTGCCTGGCGCTCCTCCTCGCAGCCGGCAGCGCTGCCTGGGCGCCTCCGCGCGACTCTGCCTCGCTGGGTTGTCTCCCAGCAGAGACGGGTCACACGCGCACCTCCCTCCCTCCCTCCCTCAGCCTGCGCGGAGGGAGAGCCAGAGAGAGGCATCGCTCCTGCGCGGCGGGAGAGGGAGCAGCTGGAGCAATGCCCCAAACGAAGGCATGGGACCGGAGGGGAAATCCTCTCCGAGGAGGATTGAGCGCAGCTGAGAGAAGCCTTTCGAGGAGCTGCCGTGTCCCCTGGAAACCCCCTTCCCAGCTCTGCCTGCCTGCCTGCCCAAAGCTTGGAGGTTCCCCGGCAAGGGGGAGGGAAAAAACTTTCACTTTTGTGCGTCCCTCCCGGCGTGACGCTGCGCGCTGACGTCACGGGGCGGGGCTTTAATGGTGGTGTGCCGCGAGATTTTTTTTCAGTAAACAGGTGTGCCGTTGCCCAAAAACGTTTGGGAAACACTGAGCTAGGGTTCCATCTTGCTTTGGTAGCATTTGTCTTACACTTCAGATTGTTGCTAACACATAGCTTTGTTTTGGTTTGTTTATTTTATAGCATCTGAATGCTTTCTACACTGTACCTACTACTAGATAATGAATGAGAAATTACAAGTGATGAATAGTGCATCAGTTTGTTTGGTTTTCTAAGTAGCTTTGGCGGGGGGGGGGAGTTACTGCACTAAAGTCTATATTGGGGTAGGCAACCTAAGGCCCGGGGGCCGAATGTGGCCAAATCACCTTCTCAATCCAGCCCAAATGCATTTCTGGGTTATTTGTGGGGCATAGGAATTCGTTCATATTTTTTTTCAAAATATAGTCCGGCCTACCACATGGTCTGAGGGACAGTGGACCAGCCCACGGCTGAAAAAGGTTGATGACCCCTGGTATCACTCAAGAGCAAGAGAATTTCATGGCGGAGACCAAATTTTGGGGTTATGGAAGTATACAAAAATATTTAGCAGAATTGAATCAAATTATTCACAAACTTTAATAGCTGTGTTTTTCTTTGACCCATGAGTATTTTCTGTACAAAAGAACTTTCTTCCAGAATGCTTATGATTTTGATTTCAGGGTTATTTTCTTTTTCAAGCTTCTTCATGACAAAACCGAAGAACTCCCCCTGTGCAATTGTCTGCTACTTAAAATCAATGTTATCTCATGAAGCTTTCTTGGATTTGGAATATTGGGATAACTGTTGATACTAAATATGCATTTAAAATATGGCTACTTTAAACCAAGAAGTTTGAACTAAGCCAGCTACTTTATGAATTGTAAAATATACATGGGTGTCTGAGGACATGGCCAGGAACTAGAAAAATCCACATGAAATTTTACCTGTCAAATGTTCCATATTTACTTCTCCAAGGTATCATTCTAAAAAGGCGCCTGTGTTAGATAATAAACACTAGAATTGCATTTCATAAAAAAATTGCCAAAAGTGACAGGATATGCATCATTATTGATTTCCTTAAAATTGTTATAGAATAGCATGTAGTATGTAGGGAAGTTGGCACTGTGAGAGCCCATGAGCAGGAGCACCACATTGTCTCCACCAATGCATCTCACAATGCATATCTCCCCACCTCTTCACCCCTCTCTCTCCCAGTAAGTAGCTGGGAGGCCAGGTATGCAGCACCATCCACCCTCACTGACTGCTCCCAACAGGATCCCAACAAAAGTCATTTGAAAATATAATTATATACAGTAACACAGTTAGTTATACATAGTGCCTATATGTGTGTGTAGAATCATATATAATATTCTTTTTTACAGATTTTTAAAACTTTGCCCAGCAGATATGTTTGTCTTATTTAGGGACCACCACTTGACTTTATTATACCAGGATAATAATACAGTAAAAAGACTATGTCTAATAAACTGTGATTCACAGCCCCTTCAAAATCAATCTTTGAATGTGGAAAGTGAAAAGTGTGTTTGGGCTGTAAAAATTAATCTACCGTATCTGTATAATATGCTTTACATGGGAAAGGAATTAACAGTACATAGAGCACTGAATCAAAAACATGTAGGAGAACGTCAGCTTTGGAGTACTTGCAAAATAAAGAGAGGACCTAAACACAAATTAAACAAAATGCAAGTTAAGACAACATTCAAGTTAAACAAAATAAATCACAATGTCCAATTGTATTTTTCTCACAATATAATTGTAAGCTGCAGTCTATTCTCATTTATTCATTTTCATCTTTTGCCCACTCCGTCCCAGAAGCACCACAACAGTAAATTCAAATGAAACAAACACCAACATTAACATCAGACAAGCAAAACTACAATATTCAAAGTTCTGCCTAACCCTGTTTTTCCTTTTGCCAAACCTCCTCCTGCTCATGCTATGCTTCTTACCCAGGGGAGTCCTTTGGATTCTTCCTGCATAGTACTGTAGTTCAAAGATCATTGCCTTAATGTGCAGTTTCATTATGACTGTTTATTAATTTTCAAGATGCCTGCAGGGAGGTTGTCAATTAAAAGACCAATGCCAAAACTCTTTATAGACATTTCTGCTCTTTGGTATCTGTGAATAATAAGTAAAATATCTCTGGAAAAATAGATTTGATCCAGAGCTGCAGATCAGAGGTGAGCCCAGACTTGCATGATTTCCTTTGGTTTTCACCAGAACCCCATCATCTTCCATAACAGATCATACTACAAAATGGCTACATGGGGGCTACCTACATATCCAGTAACATACCTGAGGTACTATAGATAGCAATTCTAACATCAAGCCCTAAAAACTGCACAAGAACACAAAGGACAGGAAAAACAAGCCCCCTTTGCAGGTGAGGGATAAAGTGGCTTCAACCTCATTTGCTCTTAATTAGGTTGTCTCATTTATATTGAACAATATTGAGCTCATTATTCATTAACTGACTACTTATTGACTTGTCCACATGCAGATACATAAACAATTTTAAATGGCAAAACCAGGTTATTATTATGAGTGCTGAAGGATAATGGACAGCAAAGATATTTCAGTGGTTAGATATGGTTGGGTAGCAAGTTTCATAATGAGGTTTTAATATTTCCTCTTCAATCAAACAACAGTGAATTTTCAAAGCACTTGTAAGAACTTTTGCTATGAACTTTTTTTAAAAAAATAAATAAGTCATAATAATGAAAATACTCCTGAGTAAAGAATTACACACAGGCCTACTTTACATATCATGCTAAGTCACACTATCCTAACAGCTGCTTTGCTCTTCCCTTGTTCTTTTCATTGTTAAACCAAGCCATGATTTGGCTTAGCATATAATCTGAACCTTGGCTCATGGTTTGTCTCATTCCAGACAAACCCCAAGCTATAACAAGGGTTTGTTAACCAAGTGCCTTCTTCTAAGAGGATTGATGCTGGCAGCAAACACTTAAAACACAGAGAGTAATCATTGCTGTCCTAGCCTGTTTTAACGTAGATGTTCCAAGGCGAAAAGGACAAAGTTTTGCAGGCTTACTGGCAATTGCCTGCCCATGATTGATACTGCTCACTTGTTTCAGCTGATGTTCACAGAATCTCATAACTATCATAGAAGGACAATCAAATGGAGCACAGTTCAAAGACATGGTGCATTTAAAATCAGAATGCAGCTTGCAGTTTGAGTTCAGAATTTTATGAGCTAGCAAAAACTCATAGCCAAGGACTGGTGAACAAATGTATTAGAGTCATTTAAGCCTACTTCTCACAAAAGTGCAGATTAGGTGGCAAAACTGTGTCTGTCCTACATAACTTCAGGATGCATATTGGGACTTACACAACTGTTATCTTCCTTTGTATGAGAACACCCCCTTGCATAAAAACTAGCATGCCAGGGATAATACCTTTCTGTCCATTACCTGGTTTTGTTTGTGCAGAGATATGGAGGGTCTTTCAACCATGTGAATTCCTATCTGCAGTCTGAAGTAATATACTCTAGAAACATGTTACCAGCCTTATCTGGTCTTTGCCAGAATGAGCTCTTATCTTCCGGACATGGGCAAGGATAGCCTATAGATGTGGGTTGATATTTGAAGGACCACATCCTCCAAAAGCAAGTTGCCCAGTACTCAGATCATAATTGGTGATTGTCCCCGGTCTTTAGAACTGTTATCTCCCCAGGGACCTGCCAATTTCCCTCCAGCAGAGAGCAAACACCTTTTCTTTGGAAATATAGTACGTTATAGTTATTTACCATCTACTACTTTTTGTATGATTAGTTGCATGCTGCTGTTTATTCTCTTAGGTATATTATCTGCCTTTTCCCATTTTTATTTGGTTATTTCTGTAAATATGGTATGAGATTTTGTTGATTTTAAATTACTTTTGTTAACCATATTTTGTTAAGTATATTTCAATAGAAAGGTAGGATAAAAATACCTTTAATAAAAACAAAACGGAAGAAGGCTTTGTCTAGAAGGATTCAGTCTGAGAACTAAAAGTCACTTTGGTTTCTTAGGAGAATAAATGAAATTTCATTTTATGCTGTTTATAAATCAAACTTCTCAAATGGTCATGCATTCAGCAGAATAGTTCAAGCAATAAAACTGTTTTGTGGATAACTGTAGCAGAAGGACTTGTTGAATGAAAAATTTGACATACCTCATGCCTCATTTCACCTGAGATGTTTGCATATATCATATTACTATGCCTTGTCATGTGTTAGCATATTTTCATTCTTTGTGCATTAACTAGGGATTAAAGTTAATGTGATGCTAAAATTGCTCAGTTAGATTAAATCACTATTTATGGTTTTCACCAGTTTCTCCCATGTTGCCAAAAAACAAACCCCAGTTACAGAAAGAAAAGCAAATAAAATATGCAGTGTGTTAAGAGCAGAATTTCTGTTGATGTTTTCTGTCTGATAACCTCCGTTGCTTGGCTGAGTGTGAGGAGGTAGACATTTAGGAGAATTTAAAAAACCAACTATGAATCAAATACCCTATATTCAGAACAATTATGCATATACTATAATAGGTCTATGTACCTTTTCTTGACAATATTTTAGGATGGAATTCAGTGTTACACTCTTCTAATTGTTAAGAACATAAGAAGAGCCTTCTGGATCAGGCCAATGGCACATCTAACCAACCAGATGCCTGTGGAAAACTAGCATGCAGGATTTGAGCACAAGAGCTCTGCCCCCCTCCTGTGGTTTCCAGCAACTGGTATTTAGAAATATTGCTGCCATCAATTGTGGAGAGCAGAACACAGCCCTCTCTTGTTCTCTCTGTGTGAGCATTGTAGCTTGCTAGGTAGATCATTCCCCCTCTCCTCCCACCACACACTATTCTGGGGGTTCTTCTGACCGCCTCTGAGACAATTTGGGGAGCACGTAGGGGGAGAAAGAAAGCTCTATTGCATGACCAGATGTCCTTCACAGGGCTGGTTTGATGAATCCTGCCCAAAAATTATGGCTGAAAGTTCATTGTTTTCAGTCCACATATAAGCACTAGTATTCATTAACCATTTTTCTGTCGAAATAATTTGCTGACAATGCGCTTTGTTTGAAGAACAACTGGGGCTTTGAATTTAATATACAGTGGTACCTCTGGTTAAGAACTTAATTCATTCCAGAGGTCCGTTCTTAACCTGAAACTGTTCTTAACCTGAGGTACCACTTTAGCTAATGGGCCTCCTGCTGCTGCACAATTTCTGTTCTCATCCTGAAGTAAAGTTCTTAACCTGAGGTACTACTTCCGGGTTAGCAGAGTCTGTAACCTGAAGTGTTTGTAACCCGAAGCATTTGTAACCCAAGGTACCACTGTATTCTATCCCTCTTGGTCCTCCGTTCAACCTCTTCACATACCCTTTCTTTTTATTTTATGGGATGGGAATAATTTTTTTTGGCACGTACACAATTTCTAACTTTTCATTTTAGTCTAGGCTTAACTGTACAAACACCTTAGGCTAAAACTCTGTGAACAGAGCCTGAATCATATGCCATCAAAATAAACAACTGACCCCCAAGGGCATCTAAAGTCAGTTGTACCCATATGTTGCAGCAGCATTTTCACAGATAAAGTATCTTGCAAATATAGTAACAACATACTCTATAATTAGCAATTTAATAAATTGCTTGGTCTTCTTGAAAAGGGTCGAGGAGCACATTGGACATACCTAAAGTAGCCATTTGCATTTAAGCTAAGCAGGTGATTACATTTCTTGCTAGATTTTCTTAGTACTGCACATCTCCCTATTTTAATATGTTGTTCCTAACCACCGTTGGTCTAAAAAGTTGTATGTAACAAATACATTAGCCAAACAACAAATACTACATTTAGTTTTACTTATGTTAATTAGATTCCTTTTGGTTTAGATAATTTTATATTGTTTATTAAACTTGTGTACTACTGCTATAAACGACGTCTCCATTTGGGCCATGTCGTAATCCGCAAAATGTTCAAGAATCATTGAGAAGCTATTTCAATTATTTGTTTTCAAGCTGTGGTTTTTGCTTAGAAACCCTTGGAAGGCAATCCGTTTAATTTCACATGTAATAAGACAGTTTCTGCTTCTACTGCTTTTCTATGAAATTAATACATTTAATGAATATAGCATGCAAAAATAAAGCCAAACTAAAATGAAATTTTACTATCACGGCTTGATAAAACAATATGGTTGGTGCTTTTCTAGCACCTCTAACTTTCCCATAGAGTACCAGGAGGTGTAAATTAGCTCTAGGCTTTTAAAAGCTATCTGTGTAGGGAGGGAGTAAGGACCATAGATATAGATACAGCTATCACACTAGGCAACTGCAAGAGCTCTCCAATTGAGCTTCTCACTCCAGCTGAAGCTGTAGGTGACTTGAAGAATGGGGATTGACTGGGAAGGATGTGCATGGACTGTTGCCCTTCTGCTTATCAAGTCTTCCTCCTATACCAGCCACATCTGGGGAAATGGTGACAGTGAGAGAGCATAGTAGTTGGGTACGTAAGCGGAGACATGGATGCAGTGGTTCTTTCACCTGATGCCTTGGGCACAGTGGGAAGTGGGAAATCATATAGATTGGCAAGACACAAGAAAATGATCTGTGCCGATATTACTATTAAATAGCAAGGAATTCCATATAAAGTAAAAGTGTGTGTGCTACTCGTATCACTTACACTTGAAGCAGCATGCAAATCTCAGTTTAAATGTGGAATGTTAATAAAGAATGAAATGTTTTCTTTATAAAGATTATTTTTAAATGCCGAACTTGTCTTCTCCTTCTAGATAAGCTTAAAAATGTCAATAAAGAATGAAATGTTTTCTTTATATAGAAATTTATAAAAACATAAAATTGGCTTCTGCGACCACATAGTGCATTAAAACATGTCTGTCAACTGAGATGATAGTGTTGACAGGAGAAAAGTCATGGAGTTTGTATTATTCTGTAAAAAGAGCAATCTATTGTGTGTCTCCCCAGACTCTGAATCCAAGATTAAAGTGCATGTTTGATATTCATAAATTAAACTAAAATCAATGTCACTAATAAGCCCCTCAACTTTTTATTGGTTAGCTGTCATTAGTATTTCTGCCAAGTGTGCTGTTTCTCAGGGCCATGTGATGTTCGTCATGTGGGGCGGGGGAACAATATGGTGAGGGAAGCCAGGTTAAGACCATGACATGGGTGGAAGGGAACTTTAATCCTTTGAGTTTGCCATTATCCCAATCAGATTGCTACTCTGTACCGGCTGTTTCTAATGGGAGGAAGGTCCAATTAAGGTAAAGGTAAAGGTACCCCTGCCCGAACGGGCCAGTCTTGACAGACTCTGGGGTTTGTGCGCCCATCTCACATCTATAGGCCGGGGGCCAGCGCTGTCCGCAGACACTTCCGGGTCACGTGGCCAGCGTGACAAGCTGCATCTGGCGAGCCAGCGCAGCACACGGAACGCCGTTTACCTTCCCGCTGGTAAGCGGTACCTATTTATCTACTTGCACCCGGGGGTGCTTTCGAACTGCTAGGTTGGCAGGCGCTGGGACCGAGCGACGGGAGCGCACCCCGCCGCGGGGATTCGAACCGCCGACCTTTCGATCGGCAAGCCCTAGGCGCTGAGGCTTTTACCCACAGCGCCACCCGCGTCCCCTAAGGTCCAATTGGCACTAGCCTAATTGATTTAGCTTTATTTGATTGGCCTAATGTGCTTATTACGCGAACTGGCTAATTATATAAATTATGCTCCTGTGTTACATGCAAATACTTGTTTTTGGTGCTAAATATAATGCAATAAATACAATTTTTTAATCTAAATAAATAAACAGATCAAAAGAGGAAAATATGTATTTTCTGGAGGAAGTAGTTTTTTTTTCTCTTTTCAACAGAATAAGCATGATTTTCAGTGGAAGTGAGGTATCATATTTTGTTTTAACTCTGCTTCAGAACACTTCTAGAGAAATGCAACTAAATGTTTATTCCTTTGGGAAATTCTTTCTGTATTTGAGGGAAGTACTATTTTGTATTTACTTTTTTGCACCAAAGCAAAATCTGTTATCAATGTTCTGAAATGCTCCTGTCCTGTTGGAAGGCACCTAGAGCACAACACCTAGAGCATAATACAGAAGTTGAATAAATACAGAATGGAATTGGAGAAATCCATTCATCTGTACTCAGAGGCAGAATTGGAGCAATTGAGCCACAATTTTGGAGCAATTGAGCCACAATTTTGTAGGTGCAAGAAGATGGAACAAGGAGGAGAGAGAGAGATGACATGTCTTTTATGAAAAGTGTATGCAAGATAAATCAAACATTCCAAAGGCAGGAACCAAAGGGGGGTGAGCTATGAGTGGGGAACTGGGCAAAGGATATATTGATGGCAGGTCAAGTTCATAAGAAAAGTTCAGACTAACAGCAATGAATGAAATATGAAATGCAATTTATTTCTGCAAGGGAGGCAAAAATTGTTGACTACAACTTCCTGTTTGCTATATGGTTCTGTTGCAAATATAGTTTCCTAGCTGGTAATCTTCTGAAGTTATATGATTCTGAGTTACATTAACTCTTCAGTTTTCTAAAACCATTTCAAATATTGTGTTCAATGTGTAAGTTTATAAATTAGTTTGTTCAACTTGAACAATGTATGCATTTTAATTATACTGTATCATATAAGATCCTTAAAACAGAAGAATAATGATGTACCAGGCTAAAAACAAGCAAATCCAACTAATATTTGAGGGGGAGGGATAAGCTTTTTAAATATATACATTTTAGGGGGAAAACGTCTCTGTGGGGCAGGTCTAGGGATTAAGCTCTATAAATGAGCCATTTACAACAAAATACAATCAGCTAGATCAGAGGTTCAGCAATTATTTATAATATAATACAGCTGTGCAAAGCTACTTATCTTCTTCATATTGCCACAATCTAAACTAGCATGGAGACTTTCTGAGGTCAGTATTACAATAGGGTTATCTGTTTGGCTGTCTGCACCATCCGGTTTTTTTAACCGTTCCAGAAAGCATTTGCCTTCCTCTGGGGTTTGGACATACATTGCCAAAGTTGTGTGGGTAATGGTTAACATAAATGAAAAACCTGATCAATAACTTCAGAGGGTGTGACTACAATTTTATCACAGCCTAAAGTGCTACTTTACTTTAATGGCTCTGGTGAGAGAAGTGTGTGCGCTCTGCTTAGTTGTCTCTTCATTACTATCCAATCCAATCCTGGGGGGGACGGGACAGGCCATGCTCCTTCCGGGGTAGTTTGTCCACCTTTAGTCCCCACCCTGCACTCAGCTCTCACTTGTGGCTCCTAGAGGCTGTCAGCATGTGACAGCAGCCACAGCAAGGGAACAGCTTCAACCAGCCAGCTAAACTAGGTGCGGGTAGCCGATGCATCTCAAACCCTCAGTGAGTTAGGGACTTCTTGATGTGAAGACCGGCTCCAGAAGATTGAGTGGACGAGGCCAATGGTGGGTCCAAGAAGGCAATTTCTGCACATGCTGTAGAGGTAAATGAGGGGCAGAAAAGTCTCTTCAGTGCTGCTAAAGCAGCAGTTTGACTTCACTCCCACAGGTGCATTCACTTGTCTCTCAAGACAGACGGATGCCAGATAGAAAAATGCAGTGTGTTTATTCTTGCCTCTTCCTCCTGTCTTTTGCACAATTTTTTATTAGAATTATACCTGGATAAAAAAGATGCTGTTTCTTTGACATTACTTTGTTTTCTCTATAGCTTTATGTTCTTAAGTATTTTTATCATTGTGCCAATTTACATCTTTTTGTACCAGCAATGCATTCTTAAATTCATACTCTCCATAGTTCCTATGATTTTTATTTAAGAGTTAGAAATTTAGCCCTGCATAACAGTCTGGGGAATTCAGAAAGCCCAGAGATGGTATTTCTAAATTGTGCTAAATGTCAAAATGATCCTCCTTTTGCAAGGGGATTTTCATGATTACCTTTTTTTTTCTTCTTCTTCTTTTTGGTTCTCTTGTGACAGAGCAGGGATTTCCCCCTTTTTTATAGCAAGCAGTTTTACTACATTGACTAAATTGTTGCAGAATCTAGTTATGGGAAGTGATTATGTACTTTTCTACAATGTCATATCCTCTAGCAAATGGAAATAACTGTAAAGTTTTAGGAAGATTTCATGTAATTTAAGACTCATCTTTCTTGATTCACTTCCTAACACGCACATGTACACTCCAAGATTTTATGTATTTCCAAAGGGAGGTTATTGTATTGTAACATTCAGTTAACTGCTCCTCACAGCGACAAATATTTATAGAATTACTCATACTATTTTTCTTTTGCTGTAGTGGTCACAATAACAGCGGTAGCTTCAGAGCAGTGGGGATTTTCATAAAGAAAATTGTGTGTCTTGCAGGGGGAGCTAAATAAATTCCTTGTGCATCCCCTGTGATCCTATGGAAGAGTGCTATTTGTTTTATAATTGCCATTGTGTAGAGTTGCCATATTTCAAACAGTGAAAATTCAGTTAAGTTACTAAGCTTTTTTAATGGAAAAACAGCACTGCCAACATGGGCTGCCATACATCCGGATTTTCACCCAGGCACTGCTGCCGACTACAGTATTCCAGATATGTCTGGGAACATCCGGACGTATGGCAACCCTGCCTGTGCCGCAATTTTTCTTTGTTTTTTCCTTACCTTCAGATTTTGGACTTTGCTAGTGGAAGTAGTATTAATAGGCTCCTCAGAGTTAAATGAAATTGCATTCTCTGTAGCAAAATGTGCCCTCATAGGCCAAAGGACTGTATCCCTTGGAGCAGAGGGCTGCTTTCATTCTGACTTCTAACTTCCCTGAGCACAGCTGAGAGTGAGGTACAAACTGAGGAGATGGGCATGTAAGGCTGAATGCTGGAGGTGTAGCTTCATGACAGGATCAAATGAAAAAAAAAATCAAAGGAATTATTCCCTATCTTGAGTTGACTATTTTAAAAAGAGTAATTTAAACAGAGAGATGCCTGTTACGTGCTAATCTGATTCTGCTTGTCCCATGGGTTATGTGGGTTTCACATTCCTGCTTTTTGTTTTAACTCGGTGTTTGCTTCAGCCTGTAAAACTTTAAAGTCATCTGGAGATTAAGCTCAATCGATGCAAGAATATGTGACTGATGGCTGAGATGATTCAGAGCAATGACCAAGCAAATTGTTCAAATTACTTGAAGCCCTGATCTTCTAATTAAGCTTTGTTTAATGTGCTTGCTACGTGCTGCTTACTGAGACTTCATTTCTAGTCATCCAGATGACACACATAGCAGATTTATTTCCCACCATTACTACTTTAATTCTCTTTGGAAACATTATTTTTTTCCTCTATATATATTCTTAGTAAATGTATAAGAACATTAACAATTGATCAGTTTATGTTGCTGGAGGCATAAATAATCAAACTGCATATGTCATTATTTATTAGTGCTTTTTATGCTACTTTCAGATCACTATATTTGTAATGTAACTTTTGATAAACATGCACTTTGTATATCTGGTTCTCACACCATGCTAAGCCACCTCTCTCATGTTCCTTTCCTCCCTAACAGAGCCATTCCACTCATAAGGCGGGGTGAAGCAGTTCTGCCACCTAGCTTTGCTGCTGATATCCCTGGCCTCTAGGGGCAGAGGGGGACTGGCAGCAAGCCTCTGCAAAACGCCTCCACTCCTGCTGGTTCAGCTAGAGGCGAGACTTTCCGCAACCCAGCTTTGCTGCTGGGCTTCAGGCAGCCCTTGAGGACAATAGCTTATCCCCACCACCACCACCAATTTTGGAGGCAGAAGTGGGATGTTTCACCTCAGGTGCCAAAATGCCTTGGGCTACCCCTGCCCCCTAACCTTAGCACAGTTGTCTTTCAGCTTATGAAGAGTATTGCTGCATTGTCATTTTGCATGTAGCCACTATCATAATGTTCCACTGTACCAGAGTCATTGGGAACCAGTGAAGGATAGTCAAAGCAGATGCACTCTGTTTTTCTATACTTTGCATATCAGGGTGAGAGTGAGATTCTGAAGGCATTTGCACCACGTGGTTTTGATCAACTGGAATACGATCTAAAGTAACTGAAGCCTGCAGTATATTGCAAATCATTGATTATGAAAGCCATAACCCATATGCCCCCAATCCTACTGTGTCTGGTGTCATCTGTTTAGGTTTGAGGTTTTTTCTATAATCAAGCAGCATATAAATTTTATAAAATAAATAATTATATTTCATCATGTACTGTACTCCATTGTCGCATTATCATACTTGCAAAATAGCACTGCTAAGTGGGATATCTTTTTAACTGTCCTGGCTTTCCCTTGGGATTCGTGGGAACAGTAGCTGGTAATTCTTAAACATTCCTAGATTCCTTTCAAAAGTACAACATAGAGAAGGAAACTATGGCAATGAAATCACTTTAGGTTTATATTGTAGGCTTGCACACTTTCAAAATATTAACCCAACAAGGAATGTATGGGAAAATAATGGATCCTGGGTATGTTGTGTTGGAAGGGAGATCAGATAAAATGGGAAAAATATATTGTTCTACTAATGTGAAGTCCAATTGAACAGG
Source organism: Podarcis vaucheri (assembly GCF_965113315.1). NCBI lineage: Eukaryota > Metazoa > Chordata > Lepidosauria > Squamata > Lacertidae > Podarcis > Podarcis vaucheri. The sequence continues at coordinate 71,126,165 of NC_138759.1, forward strand.
TTAATGAGTTTCATATGTCTAACTATCATCTAAGTTAATGAAAGCTTGCAGGTGCCGTCTACCATACTGATATGGAAATAAATTCATTTGAAATGTGTGACTTGTAGACAATTAAAGGTCAGATGTTCTATACAGTACCTTTCGTATAGGCACATTAGTTTAATAAAAAAAACCACTTAACATCTGCTTAGTTTTCCTCCTAACAGCACAGAATGCTATGTTTAGGCCTTCTACAACAGACATTTTTCAACTGCCTATCACTCTTATTTTCATTTTCTTAAATTTTCATTTCATCTGGAATGAAAGTTTCAGAGTCCTGTTTGCTGCTTCTGCAGACATCAACTTCCTTAAAAAAGAAAGAATCCAGTTCTTGAACAAGGCCTGGATGAGGGAGAAATATCCTACCATTTCAGGTAAAAGGGAAATATCACACCACTTAAGGAGAATTTTTTTTATATAAATTTTTTATTGGTTTTACAACATTTTTTTAAACAATACAAACAAATAAAAAGACAAACAAACATGTATAATTTCATAACCTTTTTTCCATAATCCTCCTTTCTCGGACTCCCCCATACCTCCCCTTTCTGCATCCCAATTTACAGGATTATTTCAGCAGCTTCTAAGCAATTTTATCAAATATGTGTCCTCTTAGTCCTTTCTTTAACTTAATCTTATGTCACTGTATCCCTTTTTCTCTCAACACCTCGGCATTTTAACATTCTTCAATTTTATAATAGTTCTTAAGATAGATTTTAAATTTCTTCCAGTCCTCTTCCGCCGTCTCTTTCCCCTGATCACGGATTCTGCCTGTCATCTCAGCCAATGTCATATAGTCCATCACTTTCATCTGCCATTCTTCCAGAGTGGGTAGATCTTGTGTCTTCCAATACTTTGCGATGAGTATTCTTGCTGCTGTCGTAGCATACATAAAGAAAATTCTGTCTTTCTTTGACACCAATTGGCCGACAATGCCCAAGAGAAAGGCCTCTGGTTTCTTAGGGAAAGTACATTTAAGTACCTTTTTCATTTCATTATATATCATTTCCCAGAAAGCCTTAATCTTAAATTCATACTTAAGACGTAAGGAGAATTTAAGATGTGTCCGTAGTGTTAGTGATGAGCCCCCTGTGGAAGCACACTTGCTGCATATCATTCATATACCATCATCTTGCTCTATTCCTAATCGTGGGGAAAATGTGTTTTTTCCAGTCCACCATCTTCTAAGGTAGTCCGTTCCATTGTCAGGACAGCTCTCACCATCAGAAAGTTCTTCCTAATGCGTATTCGGAATCCCATTTGTTGTAATTTGAATCCATTGATTTGGTTCTATCCTCTGGAGCAGCAGTAATGCTCAGCGTCTATTGATATTTTTTGTCTTCCTAGTTTGTCATGTGTTATAAAGCATCCCACTGCTTAATTTAAAAACTATTTGTAGAATAGTTCTACAAATTCTGTTGTGGGCCAGTATATCACAGATGTTGTAGTTTAAGGTTTGGACAGAGTTGCAGCGAATGAAGTCCTGCTGTGAAATAAAAGTCAAAAGGCATCTTGGCATCCCAACCATTTCCTTGGGAGAAGATTACAGCCTGAGTATGCTGAACTTTATTGCTATGGGCCTCATGACAGTTTTCAGAAACATGCATGGCATTTTTGCTAAAGAAACTCAGATGTGCAGAAACGTAGGGGCTGTCATTCTTGTATTTTATCATTGTCTTAAGGGGGGGAAGTGAAGAACATGAGCCCTTAGGTTTAATAGTTTTTTGTTACAATAAGTGACAATACTGATGTGAAATGTAGGAAATCACTCTTCTGTGACGGTTGAGCTTTTTTTTTCTATTGTAAGAGAAAAATGAAGGAACAATGAATCTTACTCGTATCAGTGTCATCACTGATTTTGACCGCTGTTAGTTTTAAAGTACTGTAGAGCTGCTCAAGACAGATGTTTTGTATTGCCGAAACTTAACAATACTATTGAGGGTAAATCTAGGTAAAATTTGTTTTGGGTTGCAGTAGAACTAATTGTCTCCAAGTCTGACTAGTGAAAAATTGCATTCAACCCTCATCCCCCCCCCCTTTTCCATCTTGAATTCACTCAAACCTATGAATGCCTGGCTCCTGCTGAACCATTTTTGTGCTGGGGAATTCACCAGAAACAGGATAATCTATGGACTAGTTAGCCTTTAATAACACCACTGTACGTTCCAAGCTTAATAACGAATCCAATAAACATGAATAAATCAGACCTAGCTTTTTGGTTTGGCTTGTCAAGTTTTGGGGGAGATCGTTTGAAGGAGCAACTAGTATGATTTTATGGTAGTGTGACAGCTGGACATGCAGCTGTAGCACAGTATATCCCTTCATGCACCTTTTATAATTATTTTCAGAATAGAACCTGGTTTTTGGTTGACTGGGGGAAACCCTGACAAATTAGTAGGAAAGACATCAGATAATGTTTTAATGGGAAAAATAATGATTGACTTTAGTAAATGTAGAACAACTATACACACAGGTGCTGCTTATGGAGCAAAAAATCAAGTTCCTAAGAAATTGTTTGTTAGCTTGTTATGAGAACACTCAGCTGACAATTTTCATTATTTCCTGTGGTACCATTTCTAATTCCCTCTACTGCCATGGTTTTTTCCTAAAATGGCTACAGCTAAAGAGAAACAAAGGAGCAACTAATCTGTCTCATCTCTCCTGCTCTCTGATTTGTCCAATCTCTCTGCCCACCCCCTCCATGGTTTGTACTTGGAAATAATAATAATAATAATAATAATAATAATAATAATAATAATAATAATAATAAATACCCCGCCCATCTGGCTGGGTTTCCCCAGCTGCTCTGGGCAGCTCCTAGCACAATAGTCAAAACTTGATAAAACATTAAAAACTTCCCTAAACAGGACTGCCTTCAGATGCCTTAACAGGACAAATTTTAAGAGGCAACAGTGCAGCATAACCAGGTGGCAGTCACTCAGGCATGTAGAGGCCAACTTGATGAGCAAGAGGAAGAGGTCACAATCAGCCTTGAATAGATATATATAGTTGACTGTGCTCCCACTCACCCCACCTTCTTGGATGTCTCACTGATACCATAACTTAAGCATACTGAATATTAAACCTTTTCTAGCATAAACTTTCTTTTTCCTCTTGCTCTATTATTTTTTAAAAAATCCCTTTTATTTCCTTGTTCTCATCACTCCTGACGCCTCTTGGTCCTTTCAGGTTCCAGTATTAACTTTCCAAGTAGATTAATTGCTGCTAAGAAAATAGTAGTATAAATTATTAAGGGCAAGAATAAATATACGCATACATATTTAAACCCTAAAATGCATAAAGAACCATCTGCTTCTTTTTATTACAATTGTGGGTTGATTTTAATTTGGTTTGCAATTGCTTGATTTATACTCACTTTGGAAAAACCTGAGTTGCATTCTTGGCAGCTCAGTTAACTTTTTGAAATGTTTACGGAGATTGAAATCAAATGGTTACAATCCGAACAAATATTCTAAATTTAGCTTTCCAGTGCTCTTTACATTGTTGCTTGTGTGGTTTTTGTCATTTATTTTAATGTACTGATGTCATGTGGAAACTAAACTAAACTAAAAATGCATACAAAATCTAAATGCACTGAATGAATTGTCAGAAGCGTAAGGAAAGTACGTACAGAATCTAGAACTCTGCAGTAGTGCTAATGCAGCTCAAGAGGAAGAAAATCTCAAACATTACTGGAGGCCGGGGAAACCATTGAAACACTGCTGGTTGGAGCCATCACAACAGCTATAGACCATGCTATAGAGAGCACAGTGCCATGGACTTTTAGCTCCAGATAGGAAATGTTTCCCCTGCCCCCAACCATCACAACGGTGGCAATTGTTGTTAAACAGCCTATGGCTAATGCTTGTATCTAGTCTCTGGGATTGCAGATGAGTGGGGAAGAAATCATTGCAAGAAGTATGTTTGTGAATCCTGGATTTTAGATGTCCTTCTTGGATTTGTCTGACAATTTATGACAATCCAGGGTGCCTTACTTTTTCTTTTGCAACCTATAATCCAGAGCTCTACAGTTCCCTCATTCATTCTGCTTGATGAAATCTGATCAGTATGGGGTGGCAGAGCCTGGTATCCCCAAGTTACACAAATAGACTAATTTTTAAAATGGTCTCTTGCTGTCTAAATGACATGGGAGTTTCCTAAGTTGCCTTCTCTGAACTCAGATACTTCTCAACACAGGCACAAAGATCAAAGAATCATAGAACTGTAGAGTTGGAAGGAACCCTGTGGGTCATCTAGTCTAACCTGCAATGCAGGAATATGCAGGTGGCCCACAACCTTGGCATTATCAGCACCATACTCGAAACCAACTGAGCTACCTGGCGCACGGACACAAATATACTGACCACACTATACCTGACTACACTGATGCAATCTGGGGTGTAAAGAGGCTTTATTATAATATAGGCACCAAAAGGATTGGTTAGCTGTAAATAGACATCTCAGATGGAAGTTTTTTCTGCTTTCCAGATTGTTTCAGGTTTGTTTGGTTTTTTAAAGAACTACCAGGAGGCTATATTTGCTTCTGTCATGATTGAGTAGGATTCTTTCTGGTCTTCAAAGCTCTCTGTGGGTAATCCTCATAATTACAGTTGAAAATGCAAGCTGATTAGAATAACTTGCTAACTTCCTCTTTTTGTTTCAACTTGAAGGATTGTTCAACGTCAGAAGAGTACAACATTGCTGCAGCACTGCTGCCACTAACAACTGCTTTCTATAGGGTAAGTTGTGGTTTTCTGGGAATTTGATAATAAGTGCTTGTATACCTCTATATTAATTGAGATCCCTTCTTGTGAGAATTTAGTTTTAATAATACCCTTTGAAGCCATTTCATGTACCCCCATCCGCATACCACACTTTGCAAACACACTAATTTAAAGAACCAAGCTTGTCAGAGATTTGGTTGTCTTACTCAGAATTCATTCAATTCATGGTCATATTTAGACATGACCCCAAATGCATAGTGGGTTGGTTTATATTACAGTTAAAAGGATGATTCTCATCAGCATGGAGCGCATTGAGATGTTTAACCCTTTCCCTGCCTGCTATCCCAGTGGAAAATTTTTACTAAGGAGGTTTTCCCCCTAAATCGGAGGTGGGGATTTTCTTGGAATCACAGCTGGCACGGAAAAGGTAGCAGCAGTGGAGTGATTTGCACAGTGTGTACCAGCATACTGCTCATTTGTGGTAAACCATTGTATGTTTCTGACCATGGCTTTCCATTACATGTAAATAGGACCTAGTCTTTCTACTGTCTGGCTCTATTCTAGAAGTAAACACCAGATATTATCCTTCCCTCATTCCAGCTCCTTAGTTGTTTGCTAAGAACTTAAGAAGAGCCTATCTAGTCCAGCATTCTGTTCTCACAGTTACCTGTAAAATGCCTATGGTAAGCCCTTTTAAGCAGGACCCGAGTGCAACAGTATTTTCTATTAATCTATGAAGAAATTCTTTTTATAGGTACAGGTGCTCACAATAAACTTTGAAAATTAAATACTGCTTAGATTGGATGCATGTGTACCAAACTTTCAAAATGGAAGCAGCTTCTTCTAATCTAACTCAGTAAACCAGTGAGTTTTCACTAAAAACGTTTACTAAGTCAAGTTAGCATGGTTGTCAGGTAGGAATGCTGTGAATTCTGTGTCTTTAAAATATTAATATTAGTGCAAAATGCTTCATAGTAATCAGAAAATCTGCTTTGGTGGAAGGCTAGCTATGTGATCTGGCAATTGCTTCTTAAAGTTTTCATGAAGCCTGTGGCTTCCAAGACGTTTAGTCTAGGGGCATTGCACATGTGTAATTAAAATAACGAAAAAGAATTTCTGTTTACAGTATATTGTGCCTCATGTGATGTCCAGTATAATTCCAGTAGTTAATACCCAGTGACTAGACTCTTACAAAACCTGACAGGGCAGGATGTGACTGAAGAAATCCACAAGCTCATAGCCGTCAGCATTAAATTCATGGACAACAAGTCAGTACAATAGATGCATACTTGTGGCCTGGAAGAAAATTTCATACAAACACCACTATAACTTCACTCTAGTTCAATTTTAAATTACTAGATCTAAGAAATCAAAAGAGTGTGATTCATCTAAGTCAGGAAGAGCACTCTTCACTGTGTGTAGTAATGTCCTGTGCAAGCAAACAACTTTAGCCTTGGGGGCAGAAAACAGTGTTTCTGTTTACCATTAGTAATACAATTGGAATTTGTTTAAAATATAAATAACACGTAATTGTACAAGATACAATGTTTCCCTTCCTTTTGATGGAAGACGGCCTATTATGTTAATTTTCCAGTGTTAGTTGTTAAAGGAATGTCGTAGCAAAACAGTGCACAATAAATTTATGTACATATTTTCTCCTAGCAATACTTCTGCCTATAGATTGCCTTTTCCCTTTTTTCAAATTTCTAGTTTCCACCCTGTAGGCTGAGATAACATTGCTTGCCCTTGTGCATGATCTTCCATGGGAACTGACCTGGGGAAGATGGTCCCTCCTGATTCTTTCTGCGCTATGAGTTACTTTCAGTGTAATTGACCTTAATATTCATCTAAATCACCTGCCCAGGATGTGGCTTGTATGCACTGTTTTATAATGACTCTAGTTCTTCCTGGAAAGCAGATTTTAGATGGTGGTACTGGGAAGCTGTTGCTCAAATTGGCTTAGACTTAGGGATCCAGCACATTTTGTTTCCAGTTCTACATAACATATATATGAGCTCTTGTGTAAGGATGTCTAGAGATTTGGGATATGGTGTGGCATTCACATTATGCTGATGATACCATTCCCTCTCCTTTCCATTTAGTTCTAGAAAGAAAATGGAATACCTAAACAAAGGTTCACTTCAGTAATGAACTGGTTGTGGGTTAATGCTTAAAGCTGAGACAGAGATGCTTTTATCTAATAGAATAGCTGGTCTTAGAAGTTCTTATACTACCTCTTAAGAATTGGATCCGCAGCCTGAGATGGCTCCTGGCCAAAACATTACCCTAGATAGCCCGATAAGGGATGCGGGTGGCGCTGTGCTGTAAACCACTGAGCTTTCACAGAAAAGTGAAAAATGATCCTCCGGCTGCGTACTCATTGTACATTTTGAAGAACTACCCCCCCCCCCCGAATACTGGGTACTGTAGTTTGCTAAGGGTGCTGAGAACTGTTGCTGTGGGGGGTAAACTACAATTCTCAGGATTCTTTAGATGGTTGGGGAAGAATGTGCTTTAAATGTATGCTGTATACGCAGCCTCACTATGTCTGTGCTATGGAGTTTGTGCTCTTTGAAGGTAAGAGATGAGATGCCATAACAAGAATTGATCAGAAATACATACCAGTGAATTCAGTGGAATTTATGTAAACAAGTTTAGGATGGCCTCCTTAGGAATGACTAACTTTAACTGCACAGATATAATAACATCTAAGGAAAAATATTAGACGTTTCATTGAGAAATTACAATGTGCAATTAGATTATGTAACTGACCTCTTTTAGATCATTGATTCACTTTGCTTGATTAACTCAGCTAAAAGTTTTATATATAATTATTCCCTTCCCCGCCGCTTCCCCCCACCCCCGCAAAAAGAATTACATGACAGTTGTTTGATTTCTCACTGGTCTATGATCTCCTCTCTAAAAAACGTTCTAATCAGTATTCAATTTAAGGTTAAAATTTAAACACTGGTCAGATATTTTGTAAATCTAGCCCTTGGGATTAGCAGAATAATTCATAGTCTGAGACATTGTTTATATTTCTACGCCCTCCTCCACCCATGCTTTCCTACCTATTCCCCAGACAAGGCGTTTGGTTTTTGATTTGTGTACATTATTTCTGAGGAAATGGTTTTCGCCAATAAGCTGTATCACTAGGGCCCTACCTCATTTGCGTACTTTCAAAGCCTTTTCCATGAAATGAACATACTAATGGAATAATGATTATTTTCATATGTTTTTTTCTTAGGCCATTTTTTCAAGAAACATAAATCTTATTGGGTGTTCAATCTCATGTGCCATAATCATGTGGATAGCAGAGCTGTTTGTGTTTACCCTGAGCTTCTGAATACACTTAGTATGGTGCCTGAACCGAAAAGCAACCTTAAAATTTGAATGTTCTTGTGACCACTATTTTAGCTAAGAGTTATTTTGCTTATCATAATGCTTTGCATATAGATGTAGGGCCACAGGTAGTCTTCAGTATCAATATTTTACCCATTTTAATCATGTTGAAATTGGCACACAAAGGAACATTCTTGGATACACATTATAGTGGCGCCTTTCACACAATAATTGTTATGAACATATGTCAGAGCATCTAGGATGCTCCCTGTTGGGGTTTTACAACTTGGCACAAAAATGATCTTGGCAAAAATGACCTTTACATTATTTTTGTAAGTGTATAGAATGTGATTGTGATCTTGGAACTGGAAATTAAATATTTGCACCTTGCATTACCCTGGAGAAATCTGCACATTCATTGTTAAGACTGTACTAAGGCTGCACATTCAGAAGTGCAGTTTGAAAATACTGAGCATGATTTATCCAAGTAGAGCACTTTAAAACCCAAAGGGTATCAGTGGGAGTCTTAGACATATACTTAAAATCTCTCCCTTCTGAAGCCTATCAGATTTAAAGGTTCTTTGGCAGGATCATGCCCCAATAAATTACTTTGCAGAGAGAGAGAGAGCACACTCTTTTATATTTGATCAGGATTTCTTGTGCCCAGTCATGATACAAATGTACATATCCTAAATAAAAGAGCTGTAAACTGCATTTTCTTATGTATACACCTATGCACATAGACACATCCTAAATTGTGATTGCAGTGCCCTTCAAAACAAGTCACACAAGATGGCCATGCTCCTGGTTCTACATCTCTATAAGTTTTTCTATCATGGTGTGTCACAAATTCATTTTTTATTGTAGGTTATTTCCAGAAGACTTACTCCAGCAACAATCAGATAGGATCCTGTCCATTCCAACAGATGTAGGAATTACCTTGCTCCCTTATCCCTTTTTGTATAAACTTGCTGGGTGTACATTCTATTGCAGAAGAGGGAGAGTTCACAGTGTCCTGTGATTTAAAGAAGTGTACAGGATATGTGACGCGGGTGGCGCTGTGGGTAAAAGCCTCAGCGCCTAGGGCTTGCCGATCGAAAGGTCGGCGGTTCGAATCCCTGCGGCGGGGTGCGTTCCCGCTGCTCGGTCCCAGCGCCTGCCAACCTAGCAGTTCGAAAGCACCCCCGGGTGCAAGTAGATAAATAGGTACCGCTTACCAGCGGGAAGGTAAACGGCGTTCCGTGTGCTGCGCTGGCTCGCCAGATGCAGCTTTGTCACGCTGACCACGTGACCCGGAAGTGTCTCCGGACAGCGCTGGCCCCCGGCCTATAGATGTGAGATGGGCGCACAAACCCCAGAGTCTGTCAAGACTGGCCCGCTCGGGCAGGGGTACCTTTACCTTTTACAGGATATTGTAGGAACTCCCTACAACTGGCAATTGCAGATTAATAGTTGTTCTCTATGAGGATGAGTTTGGATAAGCTCACTGACTGCTCCTTCCTCATCTATCTAGCCACCATTTCAGGGAGTCCGTTATTGAATCATTGTGTGAATAATTTTTTTGTGCTTCTTAGATTGCCAGTACCAGCACCAGAATCCTGAACTGCTGCAGTAAGCATGTGGGGTGCAATTAACATCTATTCACACACTGGTGGAGCTTTGCAGAGCAGCAGAACCACCATTGCATCCACGGCACAGCACCGCCCAGCAACCAGAGAGTAGCAGTGGCAGGACGATTGGGCTTGATCCCTGCACCAGCTCTAGACTGATGCAGCAGTCAAACCCAAATCAGGCCTGATGCTGGCCTGCAGTTGCTGTGAGACTGTCTGAAGATCCAGCAGATTCCAGGGCAGCCCCATCCCATCCCCTGCCTTGGAATTTTGAGTCTTTTGCTTTCCACTGGGCTCCACTGGTGGGCAGAAGGGGAAAGTCAGCACTGACACAGTGATGTATTTCTCTGTCTATGGCACCCAGCTGGCAAAACTGGGTGCAGAAATACCTTGGCTCTGTCCAAACTCCTGACAGTCTGGTGTGAGCAGGCCTGGATTGCACTATTGTTTATCAATTTGCAGTTTGCAATACTAGAAACAATACCATCTCAATAAATATTCTTTCTAACCCCAAAAGAAGAACACACAACAGTCATAAACTGCAATACTAATAAAGTAAGTTAAACAGATAACATGAAACTGATAAAGAAGAAGAAGAAACTGCTTACCATGCTGCTCAGGAGCAGCAGCAATTGTGGTCTGGTGTGGCTGTGGGCAAGTTGGTTGGGGGCAAAAAGTCCCTGCACAGCTGGGTGTGTCATCAGCCCCAGCAGGCCACAGAGAATGATAGGACTTTTCTGCTGTTCAAATTTAAATTGGCCAATCATGGCCATACTGCAGGGGGACTTTGGGGAGTGGACCTGGGTTGAGCCTGCCTTTGCTCAGGTCTATCCTCAAACCATTTAAACCTGTATGTGGGGGCAGGGGGGCCGTGCATATGAATGCCGTGGAATTGCTTGATGGCTTTATTGGGGGCCAGGAAGGAATTTGCCTAATTGGGCTGGTTTGGAGGTTTTACTTACCTCACAGCAATTGTCACAACATTGATGGGAAAATGCATTGGGGCGGATCCTTAGTCTCATCAGATGGTGTGGAAAGGAGCCTACCCCCCCATCAAAGTATCAGGGTACCCCGGTAAATGGGTCCAAGGGGAAGAATTCTGACTATGTGTCCAGGCAGGGGCTAACAGACCATAGAACTCCCTTAATGGTGTCCTCGGTGTGTGTCATATGGGGTCCCTTAACCCAGTATTGACCTTGATGATGTGATCAGTGAGCAGTCAGGTTGGTTGATTTTGGATACATACCCAGTGCCTATGCCAAAGCCTACTGGCATCTGTAAATCAATAAAGTTGTGGCCATTTTCGATCCCAAAATGTTGTCATGTAGTTATTGCCTCCTGTGCCCCATCCCAGCAATCTTAGGCTTCCTGCAGCTGGGCCTGCAAAAAAACCCCAAAGAACTACTAGTACTTTAAAATTCATAGTCAAAATATAAAAAAATCCTTCCAGTAGCACCTTAAAGACCAACTAAGTTAGTTCTTGGTATGAGCTTTCGTGTGCATGCACACTTCTTCAGATACCTGAAAGCTCATACCAAGAACTAACTTAGTTGGTCTTTAAGGTGCTACTGGAAGGATTTTTTTTATTTTGACTATGGCAGACCAACACGGCTACCTATCTGTATTTAAAATTCATAGCCTCTCAAAACCATACCATATATTTGGAAGGTGATTTTGACTGTGGTGCCTCGCAAGACGAAATTAATTCGTTCCGCGAGTTTTGTCGTCTTGCGATTTTTTTCGTCTTGCGAAGCACGGTGTCGGGAAAGCTTTGGAAAAGCTTCAAAAATCACCAGTCTTTAAAAACCTCAAAAAAGGCTACCACACTGCGTTCTATGAGTTGCTCCTTGAAGTCAAGTCGCAACTGTATTAACGGTGTTAAGAAAAAGGAAACAAACTTGCAAGACGTTTCCGTCTTGTGAAGCAAGCCTATAGGGAAATTCGTCTTGCGAAGCAGCTCAAAAAACAAAAAACCCTTTCGTCTAGCGAGTTTTTTTGTCTTGCAAGGCATTCGTCTTGCGAGGTACCACTGTAGTTAAGAAACAGAATCTCTTTGCTACAAAAGTATTTCATCTTTGTTGTTTCTTTTGACCTCAGAAAATGTCAACTTAGACATTAAGTTAAATTCCCAAGTTTTATCTATCCATTCATTAATATTAGATGTCCCCTGAGATCTTCAATTCTTTGCATGACATTTTCTAGTGGCAGCTGCCATATAGGAAGAACATTTCAGTGTGTTCTTTCTTTATTAAGTCAACCATATAATTTATTAATAAATCATGTGGAATTTAATACCCCAATATCTTTGTTTTTAAATTTATAATCTTTTCCCATAATTCTTTTATGAAATTGTGCTTCTACCAGGCCCCTTATTATTTCCAGTGTTTCCAATTCATCTTAGAGTAATTCTTTCTTGTTTTACTTAAAACATCAAAAGGAGTTGTTGTTGTTATTGACTGTACCTGGGAAATGAGTTCCAAAGGTAAGATGCCACGACAGAAAAGTCTGTGTCACAGAACAGAACAGCCTCTCATGAAAGGCAGGTTAGGGGGGGGCAGTGATTGAGTTATTCTGGTGCTGTCATTCAGGCTCTGAAAGTTAAAACCAACATTTCCTATTGGACCCAGAAATTAGTGAAGCCATTTCAAGATCAGTGAGATGTCTTCCAAATTCCCAGTTGCAGTTAGTAGCCATATTCTGAACTAACAGTAGTTTCTGTGCCATCTTAAAGGACAGCCCAATGTACAACACACTGTAACCATCCATAGACAATGTTGCCAGAGTGTATGTAAGTGAGGCTGGATTTTCTTGGTCTAGGAGAGGCCATACTGTACCAGCCTAAATTGAGGGTAGGTATTTTGTGCCAGTAATGCTACTTGGGCTTCTAGAGATCTAAAAGCACTATCAAACTGCAACCCCATCCAGAATAAAAGGCTGTATAGAATCACATACATATACAGTTGTAGAGCTGGAAGGGACCACAAGGGTAATCTAGTCCAACCCCCTGCAATGCAGGAACCTATTTTCCCAAAGTGGGGCTCAAACCCACACCCCTAAGATTAAGAGCCTCATGCTCTACCAACTAAGCTAACTCCCATATTATCTCCCAAGTCAGATAGGCCACTTGTCAGCATAATCCCTGTCTGATCAGGACTGAAATTCAATTTATTGTCTCTTATGCCCTTATATGGAACCACACCAAGAAGCTAGCTGAGAGGAGTACATTTAGGTTTTGTTGTAGGCTAGCAGAGGTAAGATCAGAGGAGTACAGGACTAATGGGGAAGCATGGATATCATTTCAAGGAAAACAATGTAGTCACATGGCATATTATTGATATTTTTGTGTATGTAAGATTTATTTTTTACAGGCAGATCTGTTAGGCAGAGTTCATCACTGATCTTTCAGTTGTTGAGACAGTCAGCGCCACTATTTTATTAGGCTGCCTTTACAGAGAAATGGCATGTAGTTTCCACAGAAATCTATTGCCATCTGCTGGCTGCTGTTTGGTTGCACTGAATAACAGTTCTAATGAAACACCTGTAAGCTAATTCAGAAAGACTGAATAGAAATAGAAATCAGGGAAACGTCTGGAATAATTTGGAATTTAGGATTGTTTTGGGATGGCTTGTAATAGCGTATGACTTTGTATATGATTGAACAACAGATCAAAATATGCAGTGCATCTGATTTCAGTGACCCTAAAAGCTAATCCTCATTTTGTAATATAAATATGGAAGGAATGCAATGCTGCAATGTAGGTGGAGTATCTGAAGTTTCAACAAGTACATTAAATGGGGGGGGGGGGTACAGAGCCATCTCTGCATTATTTGCAGGACCTTTGAAAAGATTAAAAAATAAGCACTGTGTAATTGAAAATACTACTAATGTACCTTGTAGACCTGCTTCAGATTCTTTGAAAAGCTACTCACTACATACAAATTTCAGTGCAAATTTCGGAGTTCAATCAGGTGAAAATAGAGCAAACCAAGCTTACATATTCCACTATCCCATTGTTCTCACTTTTGGATCTTGTACCTCTATGTGTCTTGGTGCAACATTCATACTCAAGAATGAGCCTTCTGTAAGATTTTGTCTTCAAATAAACAGAATTATTAGTGAGTTGCCCACTAGTTTACTCAACATGAATGTAAAGGAGAGAATATATTCATGATTATTATATGTACACATACATCATTAGGATTAGTTGTCTGTTTCATTAATGATTTTTATTGCCACAACAGTTGAATACATTGTTGTTCCTACTATTGAAAATGAATCTGATGACTCATCGTTGTGCTTTCAGAAACTAGCTCCTGGAGTCAGTCAGTTTGTTTACACCTGTGTTCAAGATCATCCAATATGGGCTAACCAGCAGTTCTGGGAAACAAACTTTTACAGTGATGTGGAAAATCAAATTCGTTCACTCTATCTTTCAGCTAAGGAAGACAATCATCCACAACACTTAAAGCAGAAAGTAAGTAAAACAATAATATAGAAATTTTAATGAGCAAAGAAATAAGCTAAACTAAATCTGTGTTGAAGTCAGTTGGCATTTAGTTAAAGAAAATGTTTGATATTGTATAGTTTGTTGGACCTTCTTGAATTAATATGCCAGGCAAGGGGTGTGTTCCTAAATACTGGAATTAATTCTTAAATCTTAAGGTACTAGTTGTAAAGAACTTGTTAATAGTGTGGACAAGATTTAAGATGTTTTATATATAAAGCAACACAACTATCCAGGATAATTCATTAATACTCACAAAAAAAAAGTTTGCTTTCCTTTAGAATAGATGAGTATATTATCTTAATATGCTCACAGTCCTAACATGCATTACTACATGTTTTTCTAGCTTTGGCAGCACTCTGTTCCTTCTGCTTCAAATCAGACAGCATTCCCAGACAAAACTTTACCCTTCCCTTAAGAATGTCCCCCCGCCTCCATCAGAAATGGATAGTAGATGTTGTGAATATTGGTGCCAAAGGAAACCTAAAATGCAGATTTTCCACCCTGGTGCATAAACATAATTTCCAAAATAACTATTTCCCCCAATAGCAGCAATGAATAACTGTGTATGAGTTTAGCTGCACAAATCTTGGAGCTTACTTTGTATTGGAACCCAAAGGCTAATTCAGCTGTCATGTTGTCAGAGTTGCTCCCCGATCCTAGCTCACAGAGGATCACGCTAGCCAGCGATCATTTAGTAAAAGTCTTTATTGAGTTACAGTTCCCATTCTCAAGCTGCTGCGTGCAACTCTACGTCTTATGGTTAGATCGGCGAAGCTCTGTCTGGGTCCCCGCCTCCTGTACACCAACTTAATATCCTAGCCTTACTCCACCTTTTCCGCCTGACTGTTCTTCTCTGGGTCCCTCTGCCCCCCGGGGTCTCTTCCTTCCGGGACTCTTCTGACGCTGACCCCCCGGACCCTTCTGTCTCCTTGCGCCGGGCTTTAGGACCTGGCTCCCTTTCCGGGCTGCTTACTGCGCCACCTTCCTGTGCATTTGAACTTGGCGCGCGCGCCCAACCTTTCACTTTCCGTCTGACCGTTTCTTCGCTCCCTGATGGAGGTGTGGCCACTCCTGCCTCGTGCCCTCCCTCCTGTTGTGAGCTGCCAGCGCTTGATACCTGACTCCCTTCCTCTCCCCTGCTCTCTGTTGGTGACGCTGGTCCCGATTTCCAACTGCTCCCCTCTGAGCTCCCTCTGGCCCTTTCCTCCTGGGGTGTCCCCCTAGGCTCCCCCCTTGCCCTGGCCACTGGTGCTCCTTTCTGTGAATCTTCCGATTCACTGGAAAGACTCGGAGATCTCGGGTCGTCGTCATCACTCATCCTTTCTTCTGCCTCCTCCCCCTCGCTCTCTGTTTCCTCCCTTGCCCTTGCCTCTGCTCCTGAACCCCTGACACATGTCTTATCTAATTCCACAACAACTTTTGTTCTGGACCATTATATCTTGCAGTATAATTGTATTGGCATTGTAATAGTGTAGATTTTGTACCAGGAGCATCTAAAAGTTCCTTCAGAGGCACACAGCATTCATGAAAAATAAAAATTCTTGTCCCGAGCACAAGCCAAAATTTTCCCTTACCAGAGGTCTTTCCAAATTTAAGACCTTGGGAGGTATAAGCATCAATCTGGTTAATGTGGGGTAAAAATGTAAAATTTCCATCAAGATGTGCAGGCATAGTGGTTGGGGAGAAAGACCACTTGTCCACATGGTTCTGTGACCATGGCTAGCAGAGGGGAAAGCAATAGTTATTGGGGGGGGGCATGAGAAGTGGATGGTAGTGAAAGAGTTAGTGACAAGCTTGTGTGAACATGTATGATATCCAATACATGCTTATAGAATTGTAGAGTTGGAAGGGATCCCAGGGGTCATCTAGTCCAACCCTCTGCAACACAGGAATCTTGCCCACCGCCATCCCTGGGTGGGCTTAAGCCACAGATCTTCTTGTTAACATCCAGACACACTGACCCATTGCACCACCGTACATTGACTACTTGTCAGACTTACCAAGAAGCTTCACAACTGAACACATGCAAGATGTGTACTGGATTGCTCTCAAGTTACAAAAAAAAAAAGCACACTCTTTCCAGCCACTTCGTTACATGCTTCTTAAGAGCACATATGTAGAAAATTAATATGAAAATCAGTCCTTTGCTTGTGGCTTTTACAGTTACTTCAGCCACAGATAAAATAAGTTTTCCTTCTCCCTTTCGTTGACTTGCTTTGAAGTCTTATGTCCAGTGCAGAGCTGAAAAGGCATGTCAGTGCTGCAGCATAAACTGGCTCCCATTTCGTGCTTTGTACAATGTGCCATCATTCTGTATTATGTTGCTCTCTTTCTCGCCTTTCATTTTCTAACCTTTTCCTCCTTTTGGGGGGCTCATAAACAGTGTTGTGGTATTTGAAATTGGACAGATCAGAAATATGAAGCTGCATGACTCTGGAAATATACTTTCTGCTTGTGTGACTACAGGGTCATCTTTAAACAAAGATATGCAGATTAGGCATGATAGCTGGTGTCAATAATATTATTCCAACTGTACTTCAGATATTACAGGGATTATTCAGGGTGGGTGGGTGTTATAATGATTTAAGCTGGGATGGATATTGAGCTACATCTGGACCAGTGTGGCGTAATGGTTAGAGTGTTGGACTATGACCTGTGAGACAAGGGTTTCAATCCCTACACAGCTATGAAGCTTACTGGATGATCTTGGGCCAGTCACTATCTCTTAGCCTAGTCTACCTCCCAGGGTAGTTGTGAGGATGAAACAGGGAGGAGAACCATGCACACGACCTTGAGCAACTTGGAAGAAAAAGTTAGTACATAAATGAAATAAGTAAGTAAAGTATAGGTCCTAATTGTCCTGTTATAAAAGGAACAGGTTGCATCTTTCCAGTATGGCAAAACCAGTAAAATGCCAGGACCTTGGCAATTCTAGACAAAGTAATAGAAGAAGGCACTCTGCCATCTTAGCGTGTCAGTAATGTTCCTCTAAATACTGTAGGGACTATCAAACATGAAGGAAAAGCCATGAACAGGAAAGTTGCTACCAATATTAACTGTACTATAGAGAAGCAACAGAGAACAGTGGTAGCAGAATTGGGAAATAGAAGCAGTTGTAGCACATACGCACACTTGAAGCTTTTCCTCATATTCTTCAGAGGTCTAAAAGGCTGATCATACAATTGTAGGTTCCTGCTGCTTTTCCTTTAAAAAATGAGGTTATGTGAAAACAGTTGCCAGTCACCTTTGCCCTAATTTCTTTAGGCTACAATATGTTGTGTCTACGTGCCATCCACTTCGTTTACAGAGAACGACTGTTAGATTTGAAATCTGGCATGTGAAAACATGTAACTTTTTCAGTGCTATAAGCTATTTATAGCTACACGTGGCTCACTGACTCAAGCACTACAGAAGATTGGACAGGATCATCTGTGCCAGGCAGTTAGTTGAATGCCAGGCAGTTAGTTCTTGAGCCAATTCATATTCACTGTGAGAACGAGCCAAGAGTTTGCAAGCAGAATGAAATCCTAATGTATATATTAGCTTGTAAAACTGCAATGAGGAAACAAACAAAAACAATTAAACCCACCAACAAGCAGATTAAATTGATGCTGTGTTGAAAGGGCTATAAGTGAATTAGACTTGCCTTCAGTTGCTCCATGTTGTGCATTCCTTTTTCTATGGATTGTGTAGGTATGTCAGAAATAGTTCTTTAAATTTTAAGACCAGCCATGGCCCTGTGCTTGCACAAGGATCTAATTTCAGATGCAATGGAAAGTAAAGGGTAAGATGGGCACGACATTTGGAAATTGAATGGTTTTTTGCAGGCAGATCCAGGTCTTGCCCCACCCCTGAGCAATGTGGATGCAAAAAGCAAAGTGCATCTTGAGACATCAACCAGTAGAGAAGCCTTTCTATAATGTTCTGCTGTCGCTTAGTATGCAGTAGCACAACTTAGAGGCAGTACGTGGGTGGTGTAGAGGCATAATTTCCCATGAGCAAGAAAACTGCAACTTCAGTACCAAATCCTGCATTGTGGTTCATTATTTGTTATTCTTTGCACAGTGTTTTTTCTTATGTTTGGTTCCTCCAGCAAAAGTTCTCTTCCCCTCATAATAATAATAATAATTTATTATTTATACCCCGCCCATCTGGCTGGGTCCCCCCAGCCACTCTGGGCGACTTCCAACAAAACACTAAAATACAATAACCTGTTAAACATTAAAAGCTTCCCTAAACAGGGCTGCCTTTAGATGTCTTCTAAAAGTTTGGTAGTTATTTTTTTCTTTGACATCTGGTGGGAGGGCGTTCTACAGGGCGGGCGCCACTACCAAGAAGGCCCTCTGCCTGCTTCCCCGTAACTTGGCTTCTCACAGCGAGGGAACCGCCAGAAGGCCCTCGGCGCTGGACCTCAATGTCTGGGCAGAACAATGGAGGTGGAGACGCTCCTTCAGGTATACTAGACCGAGCCTGTTTAGGGCTTTAAAGGTCAGCACCAACACTTTGAATTGTGCTCAGAAACGTACTGGGAGCCAGTGTAGGTCTTTCAAGACCAGTGTTATATGGTCTCATATATAGTTTATAGGCAGCCTTTGTCCCCATTCCAAAAGAACAAAAATAATTTAAAGCCACAGTATAATATTCTACTGTCTAACCTTTTTCTCCCCTAGGAGAAGAATTCTGATGCCCAGGCCCAAGAAAAGACTGCCATGGACTTAGCTGCAGAGCAGATGCGTCTGTGGCCAACACTTAGTAAAGAGACTCAACAGCAACTAGTACAAAGTGAAGAAAGTATGGTTTTCAGTCAGGCAATTCATTTTGCTAACCTCATGGTATACCTGCTGGTGCCACTGGACACCAGTAAAAACAAACTCCTAAGAACTTCAGCAACGGGCGACTGGGAGAGTGGAAGCAATAGCATTGTCACAAATAGGTGTGTAATCAGGACAACCACATTATTTTCAAACAGAGTGATGTTTATTTTGCTCCAATGTAGATTTAACTGATTAGAATTGCTTTTTTAGCATTGCAGGCAGCGTTGCTGAGAGTTATGATACTGAAAGTGGGTTTGAGGATTCTGAGAACAATGACATTGCCAATGCTGTCATACGCTTCATTACTAGGTTCATAGACAAGGTTTGTACAGAAAGTGGAGTTACACAGGATCACATCAGGAGTCTTCATTGTATGATACCAGGTATGAAGAGCTATGCTGAAGTCTTGAAAGATTTTGAGAGGGATGTATTTTGCACTGTCTGAGAAAATATATTTTTGAAAAGAGCTTCTTTGTGTGTGTTATTTTCAGTTGACAATAAGGGTTTGCACTTCTAATTTTAGTCTGTCGGTGTCTACATAGTCATGTGAGAGCCCTATTCTGGGCTTTCTGAAAGCAGTTTTTAGAAGGGTGGAATTATTTTAGTTTGTTTTCTTCTTGCTATGTTTTGCTCATTTGCGGTGGTGTTTGCTCCCAGGAATTGTAGCAATGCACATTGAGACTCTGGAGGCTGTTCATCGAGAAAGTAGAAGGTTGCCACCAATTCAGAAGGCAAGTATTTTGGACTTTGTTTACACTATTTACATTTTAGGTATATGGCAAGTTTGCTCAGTTTTCTGTGGGTTTTTTTTTTTTCTAATATAATTGAGGAGATATTTGGAACATTTAAAAGGATGCTGAAAAATATGAAAAAATCAACAAATAAGCAGCTTGGCTATAGTTTTGTGAAATATGAACTAGAGAAAAGTATCAGCCAAACCTCTGAATCAAAATAAGCTGCTGTTGCATGTCCATTGTTGATTTAAGACCTATTCTTTATCAACCCACTCCCTTTTCCAGTCAAACAGCATCTAAGCAAATAATGCTTTCCCTTTTGGACTGAAGAGGCAAAAACTCTAACCCAGACACTGGGAACCTGTGACCCTCCTGCGTTGCTGAACTACAACTCCCATCCCCCGCCCCCCGACCATTGGCTATGCTAAGTAGGCAACGTTGGGAGTCCAACAACATCTAGAGAACCAGAGATTCCCCACTCCTGCTCCAAACCATCAGAGCCTTGCATCTTTGCCACTTTTCTAAAAAGACGGAACTTATTTTACTCAGTTCTTCCTCTTATCCTAGTTGAAATCCAGTCTGCCCAGTAAGCACAGGGGCAGAGGGATGTTTCTGACCATGAATGGTGATAAGAGATCTGAAAGAGTGCAGGAAAGCCCTAGGGAGACCAGATAAGTGACTATCTGCCCAGCTGGCACACCTTATCCCTTCTATGAATGCAAACAATGTGATTGTTAGTGTGGTATAGTGGTTAGAGTGTTGGACTAGGGCTCTTTGTTAAATCCCTTTTCTACAAAATACACCCATTTTTACAATAACCTGTATTTTACAAACTATAGCTGTAATTCCAGCTCAATCCTTTTTAGTTTGACACCTGTAGTGTACTATGTGTAACACAATTTGTGTGTATATATATATAAATCTTGTCTTTGGGCTCAGCCCAAGATTCTACGACCAGCTTTGCTACCAGGGGAAGAGTTTGTGTGTGAAGGTCTCCGTGTGCTTCTGGATCCTGATGGCCGAGAGGAGGCAACTGGAGGATTGCTTGGAGGCCCTCACATTCTCCCTGCAGAAGGAGCTTTGTTCCTTACTACGTACAGAGTTATATTTAAAGGCACACCTCATGATCAACTAGGTATGGTCTTCTTTATGAATGTTAAAATAATTTTTTACTTCAGAACACACTTGAAGCTAACCCGCAGTCCATTTAAGTCGCTTAAAACAAATGTGCCAGAATAGGATCAGTATCTAGAATTCAACCTTCTGATCGGTATGAATTTCTGTAATCTGCATAGCTAATTAAATAACAAATTATTATAATTGTTCTCATAAGCCTTATTCATGTGTTCAAAAGAACACGTAAGGGCTTAAACTGTGGAGAACATACGTGTCAGATGCACTCACTGCACCCCAACTTTATCACATTGACTAGATCTGAAGGGGGGCATTTAGGCACATTCAGCTGGACACATTTACAAGCCTTCCTATGATTGGGAACCTTGTATTATCTGTCGAATGCACTTAGAAGCCCCCTTCAAACCCTCCCGCTGAACTTGGAAAGACTTAGAGTGGAGTGGGGACACTAGGCATATGGAGGGAACTTGGAGGCAGCATGCACAAGCCTGCTTCTCAGTTTAAGTCCTCTTTTCCTTTGAATGCATGGATAGGACTGTAATGTGATAGGCTTCATAAAAAAGTTTTCTTGAACTGTCTGGAGCATAGACATAAAGACATATATGTGGATCATAGGCAGATGGATGGATGGGTGGATGGATGGATGGATGTGCTTATATGGACAAACAAAAAATGTGATCCAGGAGATTGGTCAGAAGCAATTTCCATGTCCTCAACTGTTGGGCTATGGATCAGACTTTTTAGTTTGTTATAAACAACTATCCTTTGTTCACAAGCAGTAACAATCTTGAGATTAAGTGCAAGCAAAGTAAGTGCTGCTGAGGTCTCCTGCCAGGAGCCAAAGGCTTGCTTGGGCTCATTTCAGCTTATGCACATTGTGAGTCGAGGACGCTCCACCCACGTAGTGATAAAATGAGACACAAGGACACATGTATTTTAGGTTAATGGGCTAAAGTAGGCCGCAACTTTTATTGGTTACAGCAAGTGAGTGGTATTGGCTTAGGTATTGGGTCAAATAACCTATATTTGCAGGGGTCTTTGGAGGTTAACAAACAGTGGCAGGAGCTTGTTGATGCAAATACAACTAGAAGCTTCCCCTGATGTCACTGGGGGTCGTGCCATTGCCCTAGCCACCGACAGGGCATTGGACAGGATCCACGACCGCTGGATTCCTTTAATGGAATACCCAACGAGGGGCGGGGGTAGGTGATGGCCAAACCCCACCCACCAACGCACAACACATATCCCAGTGCCTAACTGCCAATACCAAAAAAGTTGTGGCAATTTGCTATGAGGTAGGCGAAAAACCAAGAGGCTGGTGCCAATCTGCCAAATGGATAAAAACTCCTTGCAGGCCCCCTGGGCAACCAGGGCAACCAACCAAAGTCCATAGCAAGGTCAAAGCATAAATATGACCTGGAGGGGGGGAGGGCGGGCGGGTGATCCGACGACTCCAGGGAAGCAGAATGAGGCGCGGGGCTGCTGCGGCCGCTTGAATGCAGCTAGACCTCGCCCCCAAGCCAACCCTATTGGCTGGCCTGGTGGGCACGGCAGCCGGGTGAGTGATGCAGGGGGCCGAGTACGCCCCCCTGCCAACGCAGGAACGGCTCCCGCTCACAACACCTCCCCTCTAGGAGGAGGAGAGGTTTTATGCTAAACTATGGTATAGCATGACATGTGAAGGTCCTGGTTATAGGTTAGAGCTCAGAGGAGACCCATTGAAACTAATGGACCTAACTTAATCATGTTCATGATTTTAAAGGATCTACTCTGAGTAGGAGAAACATGTTAAAAAGACAAGAGCAACTACTCAAGGATTACCTGGATCACTCACATGAATAAAAGTGGATGGATGGTTGGTTGGTTGGTTGGTTGGTTGGTTGGTTGGTGGCAGATATGCACAAATAATATGGAAACTTCTTCTTGCGCAGGCAGAAATATTGAGTACATGACCTTTATTATCATTGGCTACTAGCACAATAGTTATGTTCTGCCTCTGCTGTTGGAGGCAGTAAGTCTCTGAATACCAATTCCTGGGAATTAAAAGTGGGATGAGTGCTATTGCACTCATGCCCTATAGGCATCTAGTTGGCCACTGTGAGATCAAGATGCTGGACTAGATGGGCCATTGGCCTGATCCAGCAGGCCTTTCTTGTGTCAATCTGTGTTTTTTGCTTGCATTTGTAGCAGTTGTAAGTTCTGAATTACAGTTCATTTATCTTATTCCTGGCTAGTTCTGTGGTTCTTATGTGGTTAGTGTTTAACTAGTTTGCCATGGGTGTGAGAGATATAGCCAGTGAATGAGAAATTAGTGAACTGGTTTCTGCAACAACTCTTTCTCCCAGAGTGGAAAGTAATTTGAATCTATATAATCCTTCACTTTATTAAAAGAGCAGAAATTAATAAAAGTACACTATTTTAAAATGTCATGAGAACAAATAATGTTAACAATTTTTAAAACTGCTATATTGGGCCGATGAAAAAGTAGCAATTATTTATTTAACAATTATCTTACTTGTTAAGTGAAATTTGTAACTCTAGCTTTTTGAGGATAAGAATTCTACAGTGGTACCCCGGGTTACATACACTTCAGGTTACATACGCTTCAGGTTACAGACTCCGCTAACACAGAAATATTACCTTGGGTAATATGACTTTGCATAATTGATATGACAGTGATACACTGGATATGCCATTTATAATGTTTGGAATTCATGTATAAAAGTGTTGTCACATGTTAACACTTTTATATAAATGGCTCTTTCCACACAACCAAAAGTGCCCCACAAAACAAATTTTCCCTTTTGTTGCAAAACTGTAAACTTTGACCCACAGCCACTAGACCTATGCTTGTCATCTCATAATGTACAACTTTTCTAAATTCATCTTTCTCATGAAGATAGCCAAGTTGCTGAAATTGCAATTGAGCAATCTCAATTAAGCAATCCTAAACACATTTTTCTTGGGTGTAAGCTTCACTAAACACAGTAGGACTTACTTACTTACTTACTTGTAAACATACATATGCTGAATATCTGTCATAATACATTTTAATGTAATCTGGTGTAATTTAAGGAATAGATGTTACAAGGCATCATGTTGGTTTATTTTTTAAAAAATGTTAATGTTAATAAAATAAATCAATTGATTCAGTTTGGTAAGCTGACTGAGGAAGTACATGTTCCTTTTTTGGAACTAATAGGCTCTTTAGCATGTCCTTCATGAAATGAGCTAAATATTTTGATAGACATTCCAGCTTTGATTATGGCTTTGACTTTGTTGCATCTTTCTTGCATCTGTGTAAAACTGACCATACATATTGAGTAGAGTATGTAAAATATGAACAGCTCTGATAACTTGAACAATGACGCAGTGCTCCTCTGACTAATATTCTTAGTGGGAGAACAAACTGTTATTCGGAGCGTTCCCATTGCCTCAATAACTAAGGAGAAGAAAATTACCATCCAGAACCAGCTTCAACAAAGCATGCAGGAAGGGCTACAAATTACCTCTGCTGTGTTTCAGGTAAAATAAAGCTGCTTAAAGTTCAAAGTTTGTTGGGGTTTTTTTGGAACACTCTTACTTCCTTCTGCATGTTGTATTCACAATATCACCAATTCCAAAATAAATCAACTGTCATGTCCCTGAATTCATTCCACTAAGAAAGTCTGCATATAAAGGCCAGAATCAAGCACAATTTTTAAAAATGGAGGCAGCCAAAGTTGTTGTTGCCATGTTTGTTCTTTAAAATAAATAAAAAGTGTTGTTGTTGTTGTTGTTGTTGTTGCTTTAAAAAAAATCCCGCACAATTAAGTTAACTTAAGCCCTGTTAGTATAACTAAGGTTTTAAGCGTTTATTATTGTTAACTACCTTGGACATCTTCTGTAGAAAGGCAGAGTATGAATTAATTCAACTGAAAAGAGAGATCATCTTAAAGAAATGGAAACCATTACAACTATAATAGTTTTTCCTAGGAGCATTCCTTTTAAGGGCCACATCTGGAAAAATAAGCAACCGATGTTGGCACCACAAAATATTCATTTTGCAGAAGAAAACTGGTGATGCTCAGAATTCTCCCACTACCCAAACCCAAAAACAAATAAAACACAGATCCCAAAAAAGCAAGCACACTCCCCTCACAGCACCAGTGCAAGGCAGACATCTGAGGGCACCATATTTGGTGACCCCGGGTCTAGGTACACTAGGCAGATGTGCCAAGAACACTATTTTAATCTTTGTCACACAATGCATCTGCCTCAAATTTATGACTGAAATGTAGAGTAGGTTTTCTTAGCAAGGTCACAATCTGGACAATTTCTTATGCAACATTGGATGTCATTTTCATAAATTAATAAAGTGCCATCACCTTCATTTAAAAATAGGTTGCCCATGCCTTGTTCATAGTACAATAGAGAACTTAAGCAAAATGCCCATCAGAGAGTGAAAGTATATATGGAATGTATCCATAAACCTAGGCCATAGTTCTGTGGGGTCATGAGTTACTGTACCTGACTTCTGTTTGCCCACTTTCAGTATTGCCTATTTATTTCCAGGCCTTTTAAGCATGACAGTTTTTGCCTTCCCTTAGTATTGAAGCACCTTGGTTACAAGACATGCAAATAGGCCAGGGGATGCAGTGCCAGTCTCATAAGCAGTTTCTGTAGGAAGGAGCATTTGGGAGAGTACTCTTCCAGGTTCCCCAAACATACTCTATTATCCTCCACTCTGTCTCAGCTTTCTGATGGCATTTACCCTGCCCATATTTCCAAAGCATTTCAAGAGAAGATGGACAGGCTTGCAAACAGTGGGACAATATTATGGAAAATAGTTTGTCATTTTGCCCAAATGTTGTGTCTGTTCAACATACCGTAAATGTGACACTGATTAATCTTAATTGCATTTCAAGCAAAATAGCATAGAAATCTTCTGCCTCATTTTAATGCTTGTATTTTCTTCTCTTTGTTATTCATGAGATAAACCAAAATAACACCTTCAAATTATACCATTCCACATAGTGTTATTGTTTTTAAATAAATATATACAGTGTGTTGGAATAACAACAACAACAATTTATTTATACCCCACCCATCCAGCTAGGTTTCCAGAGCCACTCTGGGTGGCTCCCAACAGATTAAAAACAGAATAAAATATCCAACATTAAAAACTTCCCTAAACATTAAAAACTTCCCTATTACTATTATTGTCAAAACCCCTGTATGATTTTCTTTGATCTTATACATTTTCTTTTGTCTTTTCTAATTTGTAAGCAATGCATTACAAAAATGATTTAATTAACCATAAAGTTTATATAAATTGCTTCATAAATCAGTAATACTATTTTATAATAATATTTCATAATATTTTAGAAACTTGATTTTATATTTCTTATATTTTATTTTACCTTTTATTTTTAATTCATTGCATCTTTTTTATACATAGCTGATTAAGGTAGCTTTTGATGAAGAAGTGGGCCCTGAAGTTGTAGAGATATTTAAGAAACAGCTAATGAAGTTTCGCTACCCCCAGTCCATCTTTAGCACTTTTGCTTTTGCAGCTGGTCAAACTGCACCTCAGATAATCTTACCAAAGCAAAAAGAAAAGAACACTTCCTTTCGGTAAGGAATGGTCCCTTTTTGTATGTTTGCTTCTTTCTTATAAATACTCTTCTACATTATTAGTATCAAAAAGGATTCTGCAATGGAGTTATATTTAAGAAGTTTTAAAATCATGCTTATAGCATGATTTAGTAAAGGAGATGCTGCAATATATGTGAGAATTCTAATGAAAATTGCATAATAATTATAATATGGAACATTATGATCATTAAGGTGGGATTTTCTGTATTTCTTGTTCCCAAATCACCTCACCAAATCTTCCTGTTGGTGAGAGAGGGACCTGCATCATGAAAATATGCCTCTGATTATTTGTGAGAATGTGCTGCAACAAAAAACCCTTTCATGTACAATATTCATTAGAAGGCATGGGATCACATCTATACTTTGTATATATTCCACACATTTCTCTAGTGGCTGTTGGAGAGGAAGTTCCTAGAAGGGATAATGTCCAGTTTTTCTCTTTCAACCACGATACAGATATTTTGGTTCTTTTCTAAATTGTAGCACTCTTTCAAAAACAATTGTAAAAGGAGCAAAACGTGCAGGGAAGATGACAATTGGCCGACAGTACCTACTAAAGAAGAAAACGGGGACAATTGTGGAAGAAAGAGTGAATCGTCCTGGATGGAATGAGGAGGATGATCTATCAGGTAAGAAAACTTTAGAGGGGCTTTTCTGTAAATATCTGAATTCAGCTAACGTATTACACTCTGCAGTGTACTTGCTTCACTAAATATTAAGATAGTAAAATAATACAACTTTAGTTTCAGATGACAGTGAAATGCACACTAGTGCTACTTTGAAAGCATCAGAGAAATCAACTATGGAACAGCTAGTGGAAAGAGCTTGTTTCAGAGATTATCAACGCTTGGGATTGGGAACTATCAATAATAGCTCTTCTCGCTCAAAAACAGAGTACTTTCGAATAACGGCCTTGAACAGGATGTATTCTCTTTGCAGAAGGTGAGCCAACTTTCTTGTTGTAATTATTAAAACCACAACCCATAAAAATATTCCAAATGGCATTGCGTTTTGACAAATATTACAAAGCCTTGTTGATGTGAAATATTATTCATTCTAGAAGGGAAGGGTTGTAGCTCTTGCTTTGCAATCCCTGGCATCTCCAGGTAGGGCTGGCAAACACTCCTGTCTGAAATCCTGCCAGTCATGTACACAATAGTTAGCTAGATGGGATAATAGTCCCAACACAGCATTTACTTACTTTACATGCCATGACTTCTCACTATTGACCTTCAAGGTGCTTTTGGCCAAACTACACCCACCTCCCCTGATAACAATCTGGTTCTGAGCCCCAATCTTAGTGATTTGAGGTGGAGCAAACTCCTAATGACTTCATATAGATGCTGATTAGTATTGAGGACAAAATGGTGGACCATGGCACTACGAAGCATAAATACCAGGAGGCTGAAGAGCAGTCACCCTATGCTAATCTCTGGACATGACCTTGTAAGGTGGAACAGAGGCACCATAACAAAGTGCTACTATGCCCATCCACAGAGTTGGTCCAGAAGAATACCAGTACAGGCCTGAACCCTGGCCTAAACCCAGAGTGGAATGGATCCAGATAATCAGCCTCATTCAATAATGTCTGCAGTTCTGCCACAATCCTCTCAATTATCCTCCTCCCCCACCCCAAGAAATATTTGAAACTGGGTAATAGTTGTTACAATTGATTGGATCCAGTGCCTGCTTTTTCAGTAGTGGCTGCACCATCATCTCCTTTAGGGCGGAAGTCACTTCCACCTTTATGCAACGAAGCATTGAGCACACCCTTGACCCACCAATTCAAGACCCCCAAGCAGAATGTCACCAGCCACAATGGGCAGCGATCCAGATGGCACATAGTTGGACACAGCCCTGCAAGTACCTCATCCATATCATCAGGCTGGACAAGCTGAAACTGATCCCACAAACACTGGACACTTCAGCTGGAACTGGAACAGTTATTATAGCAATTAAATTGCTCTCAAGTTGATCGACTTAATACTAAAAATGATGAGCCAGAGGCTCATCCCCACCAATTAGCAAGACCAGATTCTGAATTCTCCTGAAAAAGCTGTGCTGGATGGAAGCAATATGCTTCTGCACCTAAGAAAACAGAATTTGCAGGAAATAGAAATTGTGCCAATCCTGCAGGTAGCTAATAAAAGCATTTGGTTTATCATTTGGTGTTTTCATGGTATTCTGCTATTTTATTTTATTTATTGCTATTTTGCTCTAGGTGGTTTGCCTGTTGATGTATAGAAAAGCTATATAGTTGGTTCACCTTAAAATACATATACACATTTGTAAGTTTGTATAGAATTGTGGAATATGTTCAAGAGTTGGGGAAGGTTTGGAGGATGGGGTGTTACCATTCAGCAAGCCACTATCTTTCTGCAGTTGCCAGAGTCTACCCAGCCCCTTTGATAGCCTTTTAGAGACCTAGAATTTGCCATCCACAAGGCTTTAAAACCCACATGTGCTTCGAGGGGCTAGCAGTGTTCATCAGTAACAAAAGTTGGACAGATCTGTTTTTGTTCTTTCAGGTCTCTGTAAACAGGCTGTTTATTGAGCATTCATAGATTTTGTTTACACAAGGCTTGCAGGGAGGTTACATGACATCGACTTAAGCATTGAGCACTCTTTCTGATTTGAATCAAAGAAGGAAAATTACACGAAGTTGCATCAAACAGTTGCTATTCTACAATTTATAGTGCATTTTCCCTCCACTTTTCTTACCAGTGGGGGGGGGGTGTCAAATGAATTTTGCAGTCAGCCCTGGGAATTTATTTTTCAGAAACATAAGAGCTTTGCTTTCCTTAATGTCATACAAGACCATACTGTGCATTTCTCAAAACCAGGAAATATTCATATAGATTAGAAATGTAATTTTTAATCATCTTAACTTTTATGTAAATGACTTTAGACACATGTTCAAATTCACCTTATTTAAAAACATCCGGAGTCCCTGGAATCTTTTCTCTTTCGGCCAGGGTTGGAGTAGAATCTGAAGCAGCTGCATTTCTTTGTTAACTTGCTCTATTTTTTAAATAAATTATATAACTAGCAGTTTGCGTACTATCATTTCAGAGCTGTTTAAATGGATTTTGATGCAAGCCAGAGTTGGTTCCTTGTCAGAGCCAAAGTACTGGCAGTGTTTAGTGTGTTAAATTAGAGCATCTAAACATTCTTGCTCATAAAAAGTAAGTGCCTGTAAACAATCAGTCTAGGACAAGTATGAAATGTACCATGTTGTTTCTTTCTGTGTTGCTGTAGTGACCCCCTTACTGCTTTCAAAGGAACTATTTAATAACACTTAATCTTAAAATGTAATATAATAACATGTTAAGGATCGTGCTGTGAATAATTTATGTTGTTGGAAAGTATCCGCAGGCTTCCTCATTTTCACTTGCCATGGCAAGTGTGCCACCTTCCTCTGGTAAACATGATGAATGATAAAAGCCTTCTTTCTGGCAGTTGTGCTGTAATCTCTGCCCTCTCGCCCAGCTCTTAAGATTGAGAAGAAGGCTGTGGGCTGTTTGGCAGCTGCTGCTTGACTAAGGCACCCAAATACAAACCATCAAGCCCTCCAAAAGTTGGAAGGGCGTCTTTCTTGGCTCTGGCTAGGCAGAGATGCTTAGGGTGATAGCAGCAAAGCTTGTAGGAGAAGAGGGAGAGGGAGAAACAGTAACCTGGCAACCCCTGTGTTTGGCTTTACTATCAAGCCTCATCAAAAACCATATCAACTGTTTGTATCCATCAATGATAAAATGATCAAGGAAGAAAATAATAAGTAAACCACTTCATGTGCTGGGATAAAACATTAGTTATTTGAATTAATTTGTGTACAGTACAATTGCATATTGGGCAAGGTTCAGTTCCAAGAGTTCCTTGTAAAGTGGTACCTCAGGTTACATACGCTTCAGGTTACATATGCTTCAGGCTACAGACTCCGCTAACCCAGAAATAGTACCTCGGGTTAAGAACTTTGCTTCAGGATGAGAACAGAAATCGCGTGGCAGAAGCGGTAGGCCCCATTAGCTAAAGTGGTGCTTCAGGTTAAGAACAGTTTTAGGTTAAGAATGGACCTCCGGAACGAATTAAGTATGTAACCAGAGGTACCACTGTATATATGAAAATCATGTATACCCAAACCCTTGGCTCCACCCAATGGCTAACAGGTGAGGGGCAGAGAGAATCTCCCATACTCCCAGAGCCTGTGTGCCATGCAGGCCTTGCGCAGAAAGCAAAGTGGAGAGCTTAAAAGCTCTTTTCACACTGGGTAACCCAAACCTGCTCAGTGCACAAACTTAGAGGCTAGGGATGGTTGTGCAAGAACTCTGATGACCCCACAATATTGGGTTATCCAGCGCATAACGAGCTCTCTGTCTTGTTTGAGGTGCAATGTCTGCTCAGTGTACCATCCCTGGGATGCTCGTGTGAGATTTCACAGGATGGCAGATGGCAGACCTGGTGCAAGAAGAGCTTTTAAACTCTCCACCTTGCTTGGATTTAACTTGAAGTTTCAACCAGCCTGCTTCCATCTGTGTATAGTTGAAATCACACAAGTTAAATGTATGTAAGATGTGATCATACTGTACTTTAAATGTGAGCTGTAAATACAAAAATAAATTAATATAGAACTTGATAAATTCTGATGTTATCATTTCTATTCAATATGCCAATTTTTACAGTTCAGCTCCATAGTGGCCTACCTTATTGTAAAATAATAAAAGCAACACTATTAATTCAAAGCAAAAAAAAGGACAAAACCAGGAAGAGTCAATATGAAAAAGGGAATTAAAACAACTCAAAAGCCTCATAGGACAGAAATGTTTTAATTCCTTTTAAAAAGGATCCCTCACAGGAGGGAATACTACAACGGGGAAGGAAGGCATTACTATTTATAGGTGAAGGTTTTGCCTCTGTTAGTGATGGGGCAGGAAAAAGAGACCTTTTTATGCTGGGAAACAAAATAATGTGGCGTAAACATTTCAAAAATAATGTTCTTTAATTATATCCCTAAATGATGTAGCAAAGAAAGGTATTCATTTTGTCAATGTGATCAATTATTAGGGGATGATTAGCTGCTTGTGCTTAAAATGGTGCCCCTTCAGAGTTTGTGCGGCCCCACAAACCTCTGTGTGTGACAGAGCTCCTCAGACATGTCTGCTCTAGTCACTGTTAGAGTCCGACAGTGGCTGTTTGCGGAAACGCCTCCAACAAAGAAGTTCCTTAACGGAAACACGTCTCCTGGACTCACGACGTGACAGCTTCCGACGAAGCATGGGTCTCCCTGCAATTGCTTCTGACACCTCCCCACTATTTTCACTGGACGTGTCTCTCACCCCTTTCTCCCCCCTGCTTCCTGCCTGCGCTGCTGCATCTCTCTCAGTATCCCTGAGATCCTCCTCCAGAGACCCCGCGCTCCCCCTGCTGGTCCCTGCTTTGGCTGTTGAGTCTCTCCCAGTCTCTGGGAGCCCTATCACCTCCTTTCCCTCTGAGGTCAGTTCCCTGACATCCACCTCCCCTCCAGGGCCCCCTTCCCCCCCGCCCCCTCCCTCTCCTCTGGGCGGTGAGGAGCTGAAACCCCGAAACGAATCCTCTTCATCTTCCGACGTCTCGAACATCTCCCTCCATCGGTCTTTGTTCCGACTCGCTGAATCCTCCTCCACCTCGGAATCAGAGAACCCCTCCAACTCCTCTTCTTCGTCTGTGGTGGCGAAGTATTCCCTCCGGAACCTCGCCACTGGCTGGGGTTTTCGAGGGAATCTCTGATGAAAAGTTTCAATTAGAACCTCGTCATCTACATCCTCTGCCCTGACCCAGGTGTTTTCCGACTCCGGTTCCCCTTCCCACATTACCAAATACTCTACTTGCTCTCCTTTCCACCTGGAATCTAGGATCTCCGCTGCATGGTAGCTGTGTTCTTTTTCCTCCATCGCTGGTCCCCTATTGACCCTCCCCTCTCTGTCCCCTATATACGGTGACAGCAACGATCTGTGGAACACTGGGTGCAACTTCATGTGGTTCGGTAACCGGAGTCTGAAAGCCACTGGGTTGACCTGTTGCGTGACTTCAAATGGGCCCAGTCTTTTGGGTCTTAACTTCTTACAACCTCCTTTAAATGGTAAGCCTTGGGTGGACAGCCACACCTGGTCTCCCACCCTAAGGCTTTCCCCTTCCCTTCTGGTTTTGTCTGCCTGCCTCTTATATTCCTCCTTCGCCCGGTTTAAATTAAGTTGGAGTTGGCGATGGATCGCTTCCATTTCTTCAACGAACTGTTCTGCTGCTGGAACGCTCCAGTTCTCCCCCTCCCCCCCTGGGAAGGCTCGGGGATGACACCCGTGATTGGCCAAAAAAGGGCTCATTCCCGTGGACACGTTCTCTGCATTGTTGTAAGCAAATTCTGCCAACGCCAGCTTCTCCACCCAATCATTCTCTCTGTCATTAACATAACACCTCAAATATTGCTGGAGGACACCATTAGCTCTTTCCGCCTGCCCGTTGGTTTCTGGATGACGGGCAGTAGAGAAATTAACCTCTACATGCAGTAAGCTCATGAGCTTCCTCCAGAACCTGGAAGTAAATTGTTTCCCTCGGTCCGAAACCACCCTCAAGGGGGCGCCATGCAACCTAAACACATTTTCCACAAACAATTTGGCGGTTTCTTCTGCTGTGACCGCATGTGAGCAGGCTATAAAGTGTGCCATCTTGGTTAACAGATCTACCACCACCATAATGGCTGTTTTCCCTTTGGACCTGGGCAGATCAGTCATAAAATCTATTGCCACTGCCTCCCACGGTCTTTCCGGCGTGGGTAGTGGTTCTAATAAACCTGCCGGTGCCCGCCTCTCCCCCTTGGCTCGTTGGCAACGGTCACACCCTCTCACATATTCACGCACATCTTCCCTGACCTTGGGCCACCAGAATTCCCTGGTAACCAGCCACATGGTTTTGTGTTGCCCAAAATGCCCTGCTGTGGGGTTATCGTGCAGTTGCTTGAGTACCTTTTCCCTCAATTCCCCTTCAGGTATGTATAACGCTCCCTTGTAGTACAACGCCCCATTTCTCTCCTCAAAACCCCCGGGTTTGTCTCCCTCCCTCCTAAGACTCCTGAGTTTGTCCTGGGCGTATACATCCTGCCCCGTTCCCTCTACCAGTTCCCTTTGCCCCACCAATGCCGCCCCACACACCCAGCGGTCCTCGGGAATGACATGGGTCTCTTCGGGTACACCCTCTCCCTCCAAATATTCAGGTTTGCGTGAGAGAGCGTCCGCCCTAACGTTCTCCGGGCCTGGTACGTAACAAATCTCAAAGTTAAATTTGGAGAACTCCTGGGCCCATCTCAACTGCCGTTGGTTGAGCACTCGCGCAGTTCTCCAATACTCTAGATTCTTATGGTCCGTGCACACTTGCACCTTCTGTTGTGCACCAATTAGTAGGTGCCTCCATCTCCGGAAGGCCTCATAAATTGCAAGAAGTTCCCGGTCGTACACCGTGTAGTTCCTCTCAGACTTGTTCAGCTTCCGCGAAAAGAAGGCACACGGTCGCCACTCCGACCCCTCCTTCCCCGGCTGCAGAAGAAGCACCGCCCCTATGGCTCGGTCCGACGCGTCTGTTTCGACCCTCAGCTTTTTTTGTAAATCCACATGTAGAAGTTGTTCGCCAGAGGCGAAGGCCCTTTTCAGTTCCTCAAACGCTCGCTCCGCCTCCCCCGTCCAAACAAACTTCTTTTTGCTGCTGAGACAGTCCGTGATGGGCGCCGTCAGGTGGGCGAAGTTGCGGATGAACTTACGATAAAAGTTTCCAAACCCTAGGAACCTCTGCACATCCTTCTTGGTCTTGGGTGTTTTCCATTCCAGCACCGCTTGAACCTTGCCGGGGTCCATGGCCAACCCTTTGTCTGACAAGCGGTACCCCAGGAATTCCACCTCCTTGGTATGAAACTGACACTTCTCCAGTTTCACCCACAGTCGGTTGGCTTGCAGCCTGCTCAACACTTCTCTGACGTCTCTCACATGTTGCTCCTCATTCTCCGAATACACCAACACGTCATCTAAGAAGGCCACGCAATTCTTGTAGAGCAAAGGCCCCAGTACGTGGTTCATGAAAGCTTGAAAACACGCGGAGCCTGTTTGTAATCCAAAAGGCATAACTAAGTATTCAAATGCCCCCAAAGGGGTGAACATGGTGGTCTTCCATTCATCCCCTTTCCTTATACGTATCAGGTTGTACGCCCCCCTTAGGTCCAGCTTAGTAAAAATCTTTCCCTTCCGCACCCTGGTCAAAATATCATCAATCCTGGGCATAGGAAAAGCCGCCGGCTCTGTCACTGCATTTAGGGCCCGAAAGTCACATACCAGCCTCGGCTTGTCCGTGTTTTTTTTGTCCACAAAAAACACTGGGCTACCCCCCGCTGCCTTGGACTCTCTGATGAAGCCCCTCTTCAGGTTCTTGTCAATGAACGCTCGCAACTCCTGCATTTCCCTGTCTGACATGGCATACAACTTGCCTACAGGAAGCTGTGCTCCAGGGAGTAAATTGATCTGGCAATCAAAGGGTCTATGCGGAGGTAGTTGGTCAGCTTCCTTCTCGCTGAACACGTCGCTGAGATCAGCATACTGTGGTGGCACCTTCCCCTTCTCCACTACTTCAGTCCCTGCCAGGGTGGCTTGGGCGCCTGCTGACCCCTTTTCCCCCCTGCAGTGTTCTAAGCAATGTGCGGAACCGAAGGAAACCACTCTTTGATGCCAGCCCACCAGCGGATCATGTAGGGCTAGCCAGCTCATTCCCAAAATAATGGGAGCACCTCCCAAGGTGGCCACATTAAACGCTATCAGTTCTGTGTGCCTTGCCACCCTCATTATCATTGGGATGGTCTGCAAGCTGACTCCTCCTCCCAACAGTTCCCTGCCATCGATCGTGGTCACCTGCAGGGGGTTGCTTAAAGGGATAGTCTGTATCTGGTGTTCAGCAGCAAACTCCTTGCTCATAAAATTGCAGGAGCTGCCTGAGTCCAACAGTGCCTTTATTTTTAGGGGGTGTCCATTTTGCAGCTCTAGCGACACTTCAATCACTAGAGCCGGTCGAGGAGCTTCTGGCACTGGCACTTGGGGAAGGGGCACTTTCACTGCTCTTTGGCCTGGCTGCAGTGCCCTGATGGCAACCAGGCGTTGGCTTTTACCTGCTCCGTTTCTCCCTGCTCTTCCCCCTCAACAGTTCCCACCATCCCTTGCCATTCCTTCCTCTGGGGGCAGACTCTGGCAAAGTGGCCTGGCTGTTGGCAGAGATAGCATTTCCGGGCTCCCTTTCCCTCCTTCTTCGCCCCCTCACTGGGCTTTGAAACTGCGCGCGCGCGGGCTGTTCCGATTTCCATCGGCTCTGCCGGCGGGAAAGCTGGCTCAGGAATGTCTGGAATGCGTAACTCCTTCCAACGTTCCCCTCTCCCTTCCCGCCTCTCCAAGGCTCTTGCCTCCTGGCGCGCTCCAATGGTCAGCGCAGATTTGGTCAGCTGATCCATAGACACCGCCCTGGGGCTCCTGGCCAGCTCGTCTTTCACAGCTGAAGAAAGACCTTCTTCAAATAGCATCTGAATGGGTGCTGCCGATAAATCCCACCCCAATCTGTGAATCAGCATGGTAAATTCAGTCCAGTACTCACGGACAGATCTGCTTCCCTGCTTGCAAGCCATTAACTGTCTGCGCACCGCCCCTTCCTCAACGTCGCTGGAAAACATGATATCCATTGCACGAAAAAATTTCATAGTGTCCTTTAGGATATCGTTGTGCGTTGCCATCAGGGGTCGAACCCAGTCTCGCGCGCCCTTCTCAAGATGCCCAATTACAAAAGCAACTCGAGATTCCTCATCCGGGAACTCATCAAACTGGACATTCAGGGCATATTGCATTTCAGTCCTAAAGGCATGGTAATCCTTGGGGTCCCCCCCAAACTTCTGCACCAATCCTGGTACCTTTCTGGGGAACTGAGTGGTTCTCCCCTTCTTGTCTGCATCTTGAGCCCTCCTCTCCTCGAGCCTCGCCGTCTGCAGCGCCAGTTGGACCTCCAATGCTCGGCATCTTTCTTCCAAGCTTGGATCAGCTCCTCCCCCTGCTCCGGCTGGGTCGCTCATGATGCTTTCTCCTGCACAGGCAGCGTACAGAGACTGTCGGACTGCTATTAGGGGATGATTAGCTGCTTGTGCTTAAAATGGTGCCCCTTCAGAGTTTGTGCGGCCCCACAAACCTCTGTGTGTGACAGAGCTCCTCAGACATGTCTGCTCTAGTCACTGTTAGAGTCCGACAGTGGCTGTTTGCGGAAACGCCTCCAACAAAGAAGTTCCTTAACGGAAACACGTCTCCTGGACTCACGACGTGACAGCTTCCGACGAAGCATGGGTCTCCCTGCAATTGCTTCTGACACCTCCCCACTATTTTCACTGGACGTGTCTCTCACCCCTTTCTCCCCCCTGCTTCCTGCCTGCGCTGCTGCATCTCTCTCAGTATCCCTGAGATCCTCCTCCAGAGACCCCGCGCTCCCCCTGCTGGTCCCTGCTTTGGCTGTTGAGTCTCTCCCAGTCTCTGGGAGCCCTATCACCTCCTTTCCCTCTGAGGTCAGTTCCCTGACATCAATAAAATTATAAAGGGAAGTTGGATGCCATGCTTTAATCTTGTTATTCCCCTCTTCTTCTGGATCATTGGAGATGGCTCAAGTGGGTAGAACTGGAGCTTGATTTAGAAATGCAAACTTGGCTAACATGATTGGTGGGCTTTGAATTCACACAGTATCTGATTAACTGAAACATTTGGAATAAGTAAGAAGTATTCCTCAATCACATCTGTTTTCCTTGTAGCCTGGTACCACAGCTTGGCTTATCTGAACCATCTAATTCTCTCTCTCTCTTCCCCCCACCCCCTTCTTATTGATTTAGCTATCCAGGGCTACTAGTGGTACCTCAGTGTGTGCAGGACAGCAGCCTGCAGAGAGTAGCTCGCTGTTACAGACACAATCGCTTGCCAGTGGTATGTTGGAAAAACTCAAAAACCAGCACACTTCTGCTTCGAGCCGGTGGCTTTCATGGCAAAGGAGTTGTTGGCCTTTTCAAATCTCAAAATACACAAACATCAGGTGAGTGCATGTTTCACTTCCAGGATATTTTGTGGGAAAGAAGTGTCTTCAATATAAGTTTACGCAGTCTGCTTTTTATTATGTTTTTCTAGTTTTTGTCTTCCCAAAATAATGCTCCATGGTATCAAAGTGGGTGCCAGCCATGGAATTTAACATTTAGGGCAGTATTTAACTCCTTTGGGTCATCAGTGAAGATTTCCACTTGTGCAGCAAGGCTTCCTTCCCCAATGTACACCCCATGCTTTGTCCAGATCTGCTCTAGAGGGTGGGACAACTTCTGGAAAGATTTATGAGTCACACTGTGAAAGTGAGGAGTCCCATCGTACAAGTGTAAAAACAAGAGACTTACATTGGACACAAATCATTATAAATACAGGGCCATCTCTTGTATTTCTCCCCTTCTCTCTGAAACATTGCAAATATTTGCATTGGGGCTGATAATTGAAATAAAAATACTTAGGAGCATAATGGAATGAATGATGGGTTGAATTGCTTATGCCTTCTTGTGAACTTCCTTCTGAAGTGTCTTAGAGAAACCACCATCAGGAAGTGGATACTAGAGGTCATAGACATTTACTAAAATGTTCATCAAACAAGAGAATAACATGGAAGTTCAGTCCTACAGCAGTCTTATTTATGATGGCCTGTACCATGTTGTCATGGAATTATGTGGATACCAGTCCCCCCCTCCCCGGTGCCCTTTAGATATATTGGACTCCAGCTCCCATCAGCCGCCGGTGCTCAAGAATAATTGTGGCTGTAATCTAAAGCACCAAAAGAGCTCTAGGTTGGGGAAGGCTGCTCTGCAGTATCACTCCAGTAAGCAGCATACAGAATGCTTCTCATTCACTAGAATCTGAGGGGTGGAGGCGTGCTGCAGCCTCATCTGGCATTCCCCTGGGGTACAAAATTCCTGTTCTGCCTTTGTGAGGCACAGAGCCAACATGGAGATGAACCTCAGAGTTCATCTAATTTGGAAAGGAGGGAAAGGGCTTATTCCTGAGATAAACATTGGTGTTGCTGGCCTGCCTGAACAACTTGCCCTATGGAATTTCTGAAGAGGACAGTGGATAGAATAATTCATAGTTATGCACAAGTTACATAAGCGGTGAATCATTCAAGAGTTCATGATGAGGATAGATGTTCATGGCTTAAATACTTCAGCATAATCCTATGAATGGCATACTACTTTGTGTGAGTTTGTAAGTAAAATACATACACACAATAAATGAATTTTCCACAGTGGCTCAGCAAATAATCTACAAAGCATAGCTGTGCAAGTTTGTGTGGGTGTGTATTGGTATCTACTTTCAGTATTTTAAAATACTAGATTACATTACTCCTTAAGCTTAACTACAAGAGTTGTGCAATTTGCAAAAATAAAACATGGCAGCAGAGGTAGAACTTTGGCTTCACCCCAATAGAAAACCACCATACTAAAATCACATCATGTGTTGTCCAAAGTTTGGTGGTTACATAAACAGAACTATGCACAAATAGAGACTACCCCATTCTCTACACTGTTTGGGGGGGCCTCAATGACTGGGCTTGCGGAAGGTTGGGAGAAGGGGGGAAACGGGGGGAAAGGCAAAGTTTTTAAATGGGAGACTAGGAATGGGGAAGAAAACAAGTGTAAAAGGGGCCTGGAGTAAAAGGGGTCTGCCTCTAAGAACAAAACTAATTGTGGAAAAATAAAATGGGTGAGAGCCTCATATGAGGATAACTGTAAAAAGAAGGGTATTTTCATGAAGTAAGCAAACATGTTCCTCTCTCCAGAAATCTAAGTTCCAGCCACCAGACTCAGTCTTTGCCTGTATTTTTTGCAACCCTATTAATGAGCTATACCCAGGAAGTATTTTGGGAGTAGCTTTCAGCATAGCAAAAGTGACATCCGTCATTGGCATGTTATCCTTATTAATGTGAGCAGACATGTTTCTATACGTGAAAAGGGAAGAAATTGCCTCCATAGCCATAAAGGAAACTATATATGGGGGCATGTTAAGTAAACGTCCATAATGAGCTTTTTAAAGGTAAAGGGACCCCTGACCATTAGGTCCAGTCGTGACCGACTCTGGGATTGCGGCGCTCATCTCGCTTTATTGGCCGAGGGAGCCGGCGTACAGCTTCCGGGTCATGTGGCCAGCATGACTAAGCCGCTTCTGGCAAAGCCAGAGCAGCGCACAGAAACGTCGTTTCCCTTTCCACCGGAGCGGTACCTATTTATCTACTTGCACTTTGATGTGCTTTCGAACTGCTAGATTGGCAGGAGCAGGGACCAAGCAATGGGAGCTCACCCCATCTTAGAGACAGCAAAAAACCAACAAGAAACAAAGCAGCCACAGACTCCTTTCCAGGAACATGCACATTAATGTGGTCCTGGTAAGCCATAGTTTGGTGTGTAAACAGGCCTGTTTTAATGGGAGAGTGATGGTATCCTGTATTCTGAAATCAAAATTATTGCCACTGGAATTTATTCTTTATATGTTATGCTTGTGATCACAGAAGGGTAATTTGTACTTTCCGTTGATACTTGGAGGTAGGTTGGTGATCAATAGTTTAATCAAATTTTATTTGTTGGGGTTTTTTTTAATACCAGAATATATTTACCATTTTCTCAACATTCTTTATCATGTCTGGATCTTAGGAGTAATATTCAGCTATCTAAATAAGAGCATACACTGGGTAATACTTTCACTTCAATGACATGAAACATGCTGTATAAAAGATCAATATAATTTATTCCCTCCTTTGTTTGCATAGCTCCTACATCACTAGAATCATCAAACAGCATAGAACAAGAAAAATACCTTCAAGCCTTACTGAATGCAATTTCTGTCCATTGTAAAATGAATGGCAATACTCTCACTGTCAGGCCAACAATTGCTTTGTCTCCAGGTAATGTTATGCTTTTATATAGCTATGCTAAATGTAAGACCAGTCTGACTGTGTTATTATTTATTTTGTTTTGTTTCCTAGTTCTATCTCTATATTCTCTCAGTGTGCCGTTGTCTGAATGGTTCACTGTCCACATAGATGACATGTCTGGTTTTTGCATATAATTTTTTTGTGTTTTCTGCATATAAATTTTTCAGGGTAAATTTCAAAATTAAAATGACTTAAGCAGAATTGTTAATCAATGAAATTCTATTCC
The DNA here is from genome assembly GCF_965113315.1 of Podarcis vaucheri. Classification (NCBI taxonomy): domain Eukaryota; kingdom Metazoa; phylum Chordata; class Lepidosauria; order Squamata; family Lacertidae; genus Podarcis; species Podarcis vaucheri. Next base: position 71,166,967 of record NC_138759.1, read on the forward strand.
ATATAGGTGGAAAAATGTACAGTGTTTATATCAAAGTATTAGAAATTTATGCTGAAGAAATTGATTACTTTTCGTTCTCTAACGAACGTAGGAATAGGGTTTTTTTAAGCAAAGAGACTAAAATGTAATAAGCTTTTTGTAGATAGGTCTTGATGAAGTCATTAAGAAATGCATTAATATTCTATTTCAGTTGTCATGTGATGAAACCTGATAGGGTTCATGCAAAGGTAAAAGCTGCTGTCTTAGACACAGGAGCATGCAACTTGCCAAGTATGTCCATTTGGCTTAATCAGTTGGTGAAATCAAGTGTATCTAAATTCTGGCTTTTCTCATAACATAACACCATCACCAAATTGTGCATGCCTTGCTTCATTTGTTGTTAAATACTTTGATTGTGTTAGCCATGCCTAACCTTCTGTGATGCTGCAAATGTATACTTTTTTAATTATGTGTAATGTCTCTTAAATGTTGTAAACTAGCAACAATTAGATATATAAGTCATAAAAAGAACATTTCTGTGTAATTTTAAAAAATACCTTTTGGGCCTCAGGTCAGGATAACAAATAGGTAATGTCATCTTGCATGATACTGTACTTTTAATCTCTCCATTCTTTTTGACTGACTTTAGGCACTGAAAGGAGGGCTTCAAGAATGTCCACTGTGTTTAAGCAGGTAGTGCCAGGACAGTTGGATGTAAATCTATCCAATAGCTTTGCCCGAGGAGGTTAGTAAGACTAGTTCAAAGCCTACACGGGGATGTAATATGAAAATAATGGTAACATCTGAGGAATTGCTATTGCGTTATCCTTCCGTTTCTCAGTATAAACCAAATACTACCAACTGGTCTACCAAACTCCACCTGATCCACTTTTGAGAACAGGCTTACCTTTGCTGAAATAGAAACTGCACATGCAAATAGATATGCATGTGGTTCTTGTGATTGGATTCCTGCAGCCAGCACCCAAGAGCTGTGCATGCAAATTCTGTTCACTAGACTGGGGCTATGCTCTTTAGCAGATGATGGGTGCCACCAATCCTGTCGTGGGTGGAAAATTAACTGAGCCCATGCAGTCATTTACACACACAGAACCTATCACAAAGGCGGCAGTTGCAACTGTTTAACAAGCTGGTATGGCCATGCAAATATGTGCACACACACTTCTATGAGATGTGGATATCTCCAGGCCAGTGTTTTCACTTCAGATAATAGTTGTAAATACTACTGGGCTTCAGGCAGTTGTAGCTTCTGATTGGTACATAAGGTAGCTCAAAGGTGAATTGTGAAGAGTATTGCTTTATTTCAGTTACTTGTATCACAAAAATAATGTATGAACAAACTTGTAATGATGAAGTAAAAATTACTTTTCCACATTATTATTATACACCAATAATTATTGAACACCAATAATTATCTTCATTTACAACCTATATTGATCACTTTGAACTGTATCACGGCCAGTCCAGATTCTCACTTAACTGAGGCTGTGCAGTCAGCCGAGTGTTTAAGTGTAAATATTCCTTTGCATAAAGTGACGCATGCAGAAGCCGAAGGAGTATGCTTGTCAGTCTTGAACGTGGTGATATAGAATAACCAGAACTGGAGTATTAAGTACTGAGAAGAGTGACACTTTAAATCTGAAGTTAAATATATCTTCACAGGTGTCATTGGAAAATCATGTTCTAGCAACTAATAGATTTATAAACTAATAGAAAGTATGTTTTAAAATGCAATACACCCTTAGCAATGAAGTGAGAGTAGAAATTGTAATGCTTTGCATTACTGGTTATATACTGTGGAAAAGTAAGGAAGGTGCTGAATTGTGAAGACAGTAGTCTGTCTAATGGCTCAGCCCAATTACTCCAGAGTTCTTGAATTTAAGGCAGGTTCATCTGTTGACTACAATATGACTAATGTTCTGGACTGAAAAATGACAGTACCAACTGAACTGCATTAAATTGAGAAAGCAAGGTGGGATTGTGCACAAGTACATGGGTGTGTTTTACACTGGTCATTAGCAAAGCCTATTAGTGTATTACTTGAGTTTATGAAACAGTTTGTGTGTTACTCTAAATCAAGGCTTAGCAATAAGTGGACCTTCAGAAGTCTAAGCAAGCCATTAGGCTCTCATGCTGCCAGGAGCATTTCAAAGAATCTGTACTTAAGTGTTATATGTTAACTAGGAACAAAGCCTAGTTGCTAAACAAGCCAACTTCATAGTGCATCATTTGAATTTTGCTTGTTTAGCAATTAACTACTGTTTGTTTTAAACTAGGATTCCTAGATCACTCACCTACCTATTTTGAAACTGAAATCTTTGAAGGAGGAAAGATGAGGAGAGAACATGAGCCCAACATTTTACTCACGTTTTCTGTGGCATATCTGTGGTTAACCATGGTTTAGAGCTGCACGCTAGCTAGTTTAGCACAAAGGGGGTATAATATAGAAGGGTTCTTATACTGTGCCTACAGAGAAAGAATCTATGAAGAAAGTACCACAATTCTTTTGGAAGCTAGTCAGTGGCAACACTCTAAACCTGAAAGCCTCTGTCTAGGAGTAATTGTCAGTCACAGAGATCTTCCAGCATTGCCGTCATATAACTTGGGAACCAGATCATATGTAACAGTGGCAGGAAATGAACATGGTGGGAAGAATAATAACTCATCCCTGTTATGGGGAGCATAGCTCAGTTGGTAGAGCATAATCTATGATTCCTCTCCTGTCATGCTGCCATTATTCACTCCCAAAGTCCTGTAGGGAAGTACTTTACCACTGAATTAGGAAGTGAGTAAATAAGAATGCACCATGGCAGTGCACTTGAACACAGTCTGGGATCCCCCTCATAATATCACAACTTGTGGTTTCCCATATCTTCCATTCCAGAGTGTCCATGCAGACAGTGAATACTTCATTTCTGACTGTTTTATTCAGAAGTACTGTATGTGTACATTTCATGACTGTTCTGTGTCACATTCTATATAAACAAAAAACTTAATTTACTGTAACTTTAGGGGGGGAAATGCAGCCAGGGAAGCAAATTTTTCAATGTTCACTATTATCAGGTTAAGTTGTGCAGGTTAATTAAATATACTAACATTTTTGACATTGACCAATATGAGTTCTAATTTATTATAATCCAACAATTCAGCATCAGCAGAAGTGATGACAACTATTTTTAACTTTACAGTGAAGCTTATTCTTTTACACGTATTCTGTCCTGATTTTAAAAAGAAAGTCTGCAACCATAAAAATTAGAAGCTCCATATAGAAACCCCCGTCTAGATTTAGTCTCTTTGGCAATCATTGCCTTATATTTATTTATTTTTACCCTTATCTCCATAATTACAGTTACTAGAATTATTATTTTTTCAAATAAAAGCAAGAATTCTCTAAAATGTGGATGTACTGGCAAGCATAGTAGATTCCATTGTTTATGGTATCTGTCAGAAATGTGACCAAATAGTTTCATTTTGCAGGAGTACGAACATATTACTTGAAGTAGAGGCTTCTGCTTCTAATTCCCCTTTTTATTTGGCTCAAGTATGGTATGGTACTTAATCAGGTATCTGAAACAATGTTTGGCATCCAGTTTATCCTCCAGCCATCTAGATATTAAGTGGTAATGTTAGTGAAATAGAATGTTTCCACAGGAATAATGGTCCCCTGCTGCTCTCAAATACTTTGATGTCTCTGTAGAAAAATTTGGAATCTAAGCAAGAAAAGAAAAGTTTGTAAAACAAAGCAGGAGTCATTGTTACTGTGGTTTTCTATTTAAAACTACATTTCCATTATACCAAATGGCCTAAGTAACTTAATCCCATGGGAGGACTAGGTCGTCTTCTTCCTCCCACACAATGCATGAGTGCTGCTGGACAGGACTGCCCAAGAACAAAATAATGCATGCTAATAATGTGACTGTAAATAACCACATGCTTTGCATGGTGCTTTAGGAATGTAGATCTGTTTAGGTAAGGTTATGTGGACGTCTGTCCTGCATTTAGATTAATTTTATGCTTCTGGCAATCAAAGTGGGCAATAGAGATAAGTTGTGCTAAACATTTTTTAACTGACAAATCTCACACATTTTAAAAATGTTTTTCACAATGGACAAGTTTCCATTTGGTATAATACAACGGCACATCATTTTGGCTGTTTTGCATGTCTGTAATTAATTGCAGTGGCCATGAACATTATCCTGTTTGGTAAAGGATTTAATACAGAATTTCCCCCCTCCTATTCTTTTCCCCAAATTATTTTAGCTTGATTTGCTTTCCTTTTTTTCCTTTTTGGCAATTCCTTGGCGCTAGCCATTAAAATCAAATATAATTAGCAGTTGTTTTATTTTAATCAAGTAAATAGAAATGTACAAGTAACCTTTTTCTTCTTTCCTGTTCAATTTGCTGTGACTGTCTCATTGCAATGTGCATTCCATTGCTCCTCCTTTTCCTCCTGTCCTTACTGCTATCTGCCAGTGCTTGGGTACAGAGATAAATGTTTCACACATTCAAATTCCAAATCAGGAAGAGTCTATCAAGGTACCGTATTCTTTGCACTAATAGTACATTCTACCATCTCCATGATTATGCATATCAGTATAGAGAAACCAAGTAAACTTGCTTAGGCACGCAATTTAGTTACCATGTGACAGCTTTGCTGCAGGATGAAATGGAATAACTTCTAGATCATAAGTATCCTTGCCATCATTGCAAGAAAATGATAAAGAATATATTATCTCATCATCCAAGCGTTGATACTCACTAGCCACAGAGTAAAGAAATGCTGTTATCTACTGAGTAAACATTCATGCTGACATAAATTTTAAAATCATTATTTAGTAACATTTTACAGAGGTAATAAACATAGACCTTGGTGACATACTTATTAGCACTGATAAAACAATGATCTCAAAATGAGAACAGGAAACGTGTTGTATACCACTTTTGGTTTGTTGTTGTTTTTTAATACAAAACTTCTGTGGCAAGGAATAGTAGCTGGGGAGTGATATGTAGAGACCTGTAAACCCTTTAATCGCTGTAACTCATCACTGGTACCTGTTATAGTCTGCATGTGCTTTTCAATTGGCTGTGACTGTTGCTTTTATGTGGTGCAAATTATAATCAAACTCTCCTTTGTCGATACCAAAAGTGGGATGGGTTGCTTTCTCCTGGACATCCTTTGGCTTTTAGTTTTAAAAAATGAGGAATAACATTTATTTTCTGTGTAAGCTCTGATTCTTCGGTAACAAATCATGGGTTGTTTTTTTTACTAATAATATGGAAAACAAAAGTCAGATTAAACATGTGCTCCCTGCTGAAGTGTTTGCTACAGCTTGCTTTATTTCAAAGAAGGGACTACAGCATCTTACCAGCTTCAATTTCCTAAGAAACCATTTTTGTTTGTGTCCTCTATGTTCACATGTAAAGCAAGCAGACTGACTTTGATATATCAGCAGGCATGTCCCTATTTTTACTGTTTTAGTAAAAAAATCAGTTTTTCAAAGTGTGCACCTATTTCACCAGGAGTACTTAAACTACTATTTTTGGTACTACATGCATAATAAGCCAATAGCCCCCACTCCAATGCACTGTAAGACTGGTCTGTTGCTGCACTTTCAGTTCTTAAAGAATGATTGGTGCTAGAATAGAGCCCCTTGTGGCCTTATACGCTCTCATATGAAACAACACCTGGAGAAAAGAGGCAGCAAGGTTGTGGCCTAGATCATACATCTCTGTAGTTTGGCTGACACCATGGTCAAGCTACACACTGTAATTGTAACATATGCAAGCATAGCATCAAGTGGATTTTTTAGATCCAATGTGGAGATCCTTTGGCCTTCCAGGTGTTGCTGAACTAAAGTTCCCATCATCTCAGGCCATTGGCCACCCTTGATGGGACTGATGGCAGCAGTGGTATAGCAACACACAGAGCACAAAAGGTTTCCCACATCTGACCTAGATCATAGGTTCACTCCCAGTGCCATTACTGCATCTATATGGGCTTGAGAACTAACCACATGGCTCACTAGCCCAACTGATGTGATGTTGCTTGTTTTACTGTTGCAACATAGAACCCAGCTACATGAAGTGGTTTTCTGATGGCAGCCAAAGCAAGCAATAAAACATCTTTGAACTAGCAGCTTCTTTCCCCCACCTGCACTGAACAGTAACAGTATGGGAGGAGCATGGCAACACCCACCTGGCAGCCACACAGAATGCATAGGAAGAGTTCTGTATTAATGTTAAATGTGACGTGGTTTTGATGATTATCTCAGTTTAGACAGATCTTGGCTATGCATTACTTCATAGAATAGAATTGTAGAATTGAAAGGGACCCAAAGCGTCATCTAGTCCAACCCAAAGCTGGCACATTTTTTCCAGGTGCATTATGTGTGACCTATCCAAAAACATTGTAACTGAGATGCAAATGTTTTCTTTTCAAACAATGCACATTCCTTACTGGAGATTTACAGAATAGTCCAATTCCATGAAAATATGAAATATTTCATTCTATTTTTAATCTTTCTAAAGGTGTGTGGGCAAGTCTTCGTTCTAGCAGTCGATTTATCAGCACTCAAATGCCATTCCTAGATGTGGGTGCAAGATTAGCAGGGAAAGATGGTTCACCTTCATATACCAGCAGTAGTGCATATTTTCAAAACCGGCTTCTGAAACGCCAGGCTTCCCTCTATATATTTGGAGAAAAATCTCAGCTAAGGGTATGGATGCTTTCCAGTTATAATTTTGTATTTTTGCTTGGCTGCTTTTAAAGGGGAGATTTGTATGTAACTGTGGTGCAATACAGCCCAGAATTATGCAGGTTTAAGCCCTACTGATTTCACTAGGCATTAAATGTTCATAACTGTGTGCTAGTTTGCAGGATATCTTTAGAGTCCATGACTACTTAAACGATCACAACAATAGAAGTTTCTCTCCCTGAACCATTGAAAGAGATACACATCTATTGCTCATTGAGTTAAGAATTGTGAACATGTATCAAATGTACTTCCAAAAGCAACAGAAAGACTTAAAGAGCCAGTGTGGTGTAGTGGTTAAGAATGGTGGACTCGTAATCTGGTGAACTGGGTTCGATTCCCCGCTCCTCCACATGCAGCTGCTGGGTGACCTTGGGCTAGTCACACTTCTCTGAAGTCTCTCAGCCTCGCTCACCTCACAGAGTGTTTGTTGTGGGGGAGGAGGGAAAGGAGAATGTTAGCCGCTTTGAGACTCCTTAGGGTAGCGATAAAGCGGGATATCAAATCCAAACTCTTCTTCAACATAATATGGCTTAAGTTTTTGTAGACAAGAGTCCACTTGTGTCTGCACACGTGGGTGCAAAAGGGGAAAACTGCACATGGTGGGTTAAATGGCAATGAAATGCAAGGAGTATGATCAGTTAGACCTTCAGTTTATACAAAATAGTACAAAAAAATGACAATTCATAGCACCCGTAACACAATATCAAGGTTGTTAAATAAATCAACACCTGTTATGACTCATGAGGATTGGGTAACATCCAATTGTGGCAGCATGTTTGCATAACAGCCATTCAGCTCATGAAAATGGGAGCAGGGCGGGAAACCACTCAATATTAAAGTAACACTATTAATTTTACTTTAAATGCACATTATTAACACAAGTAAATACCTTCTTTGTCCACAGAGCTTCAAACTTGATTTTGCTTTAAATTGTGAATTTGTTCCTGTTGAGTTCAGTGACATCCGGCAAGTGAAAGCTAGTTTTAAAAAGCTCATGAGTGCTTGTGTCCCTAGCAATATTCCTGCAGATTCTGAAATAACATTCCTTAAAGCACTTGGAGAATCAGAATGGTTCCCACAGGTAAAGTGATATCGTGGAGTCATAAATGTCTTGTGATTTCTGATGCATAACAAAGTGCTATTTCTGTCCAGTGAAAAATTCTCCTTTTCTTCAATAACTGCTTTAAATATCATATGCTGTATTCTTATGCAGACAGATGTATTTCAGTGTTCACACTGTGAGATTTGACGAATGAAGCATTACATGGCTCCCTATAAATTATAATCAGTCATGAATATGTAGTACATGGTTGTTATTATTTACTTTCTCTCTTAAAGTCAATTTAAATCTTTTGCTGCTTTTATTAAAGCAATTTCAGTTTAAATTTCCAGTATTAAAAATGATGTAACATGAATAACAGTGTGTCTGAATCTGTTATTGTTGGTTATCCTTTGTAGTTAAGGATCTAACCACCATATTGTATTCATTCAGTACCTTGGCACAAGTCTCCTTGAAGTGAAATGGATATTTCAAAAGTTATGGTCTACTGCATCTAAATATGGCTTTTTAAAAGTATATTGCAGTTGGGCGGTGGGCAGTTTATCCAGACTAGAGCCCTGATATGGGGCAAATGGGGGCTTTAAGCCTTTCTTCATTGCAGGGGTCCTAACTGGTCTCACACCTGCTATTTATATTGAAGGGGGGAAACTTCTATTTCCACCAATTTCTTAGTGCAATTAAGTTAATTAATACCCATTCAGGACCCCCATGGATGGGCAAAGATTAATGCCTCCAACCACCCATTCCGGATCTCTTCCTACCCCATGTTTGGAGTTTACTTTTTAAAAGCAAGTCACACAATTGGTAGTAGTATTGTATCTCATTTGTCCCCTAATTTTTTTGGGGGGGGACCTGAGGCCCTCCAGATCATATTAGGCTACAACTCCCATCATCCCCGACTATTGGTCATGCTAGCTGGGATTGATGGGAATTGCAGTGCAACAACATCAGGAGGGCCACAAGTTTCCTACTCCAGTGTAGAATCTACACTCATGTTTTGCAGCTGTAGTGTGAGACACAGAATAATCACAAGCTTATTTATTATATGGACTAAGAGTCAGTGGTGCTTGAAGAAGAGATTACAGAATATCTTTTAAATCAGATTACCAATCAAGGCTGCCAGTATTAGACTTCTAGACTGTTCTAAGCCCTCTTTGGATTTAATATGGGTAAAATCCTTCCCATAACCTGGGTTATGCATTACGTCTGATGCCAGTAAAAAAAGCATCACTATAGCATGTTCTCCAGTTCTCCCTCCTTGATCTGTTGTTTATAACCTCTGACCTCAGTGAAACTTAAACGAAACTGATTGTAGCCTTTAGGCAAGAGTGTTGAATAATATTCATTCATATAAAAATCTTTCTAATACTCATTTTTTACAAGACTAGTTTGTTGAGTACCAGCATAATTTGATTCCAGAAATCATTTTGTTTACTAATTTATCCTTCATTCTAACATATGCTCTTCATCTTTTATATATACATACTGTATATAGCTTCACAGAATAATGCAGTTGGGTGTGGTTATATCGGAGTTGCTTGAGAATGGTTCTTCAGTTTTGGTTTGCCTGGAAGATGGCTGGGATATCACAGCACAGGTGAGCCTATAACATATTAATGGCCAGCAAAGATCACTTTGCTCTGACCAGTTTACTATATCTGTTTAATAATTTCAGATGCCAAAGAATGCATCAGACTTAAAACCCTTCACAGCTTTCTTTTATATAACTTTTTTTTTAAAAAAAACAACCCTATCCCTTGAATCTTTAATCCTTTAGAAAGAAATGAACGTTTTTGCTGATGGCCAACTGATGTGTCTCTGTGTGGAGCTGGATCTGTCTCACATACATTCATACTTGCAAGCACTATTGTCCTATAATTCTGGTGTTTGGAAAAGGCTTGGTGTAAAAATAAACTGCCAGTAATTTTAGTCCTATGTAACAAACTATGGAAGAAATGAACAGTAATTCCAGATCTCATCGGCTATGTTGTTTTTTCTAAAATTGCAACAGGTTACTTACTACATCTAACATAGTTTCTGAGTTATCATGGCTTAATGTGAAAAAGCAGTGTGCTCTGATTTCATCCATCCCCTAGTGTGAGCAGGATAAATCCATTGTGCCCAAACCAGGGATTGCAGTTTGTTGCTCCCTAAGTAGTTATTATCAGCAAACACGACTTAAGATTGGTTATCAATTGTGGCTTGTTTGGGAGCTATAAACCATGATCCCTGGTTTAGATATAACATGAAACGAAGGGCTCCTGGTTTGTGTATTCCACGTGCCCAGAGGAGTGGTCCCAGAGTGATTGGGCAGTAGAAATTTTAAAAGTTGGACAACTTGTTTTACTCTTTGAGCCTCATCCTCACCCCTCCCAATTCTTTACTGTTCTGGCAAGCTCTATCTGATGGTGACGCAGAGTTTGCATCACCAACCTCCACAAGCAGTATTGACATTGTACATATGCACAGCAGTTCTGCTGATTGGTCTCACACTTCAAAGATAGAAGTACAAGGTACACTAAACGGTAGGGGGAAAGAGACAAGGAAAGGTATACACCACAGCAGTGCCCAGATATTTCTCATGCAACATGCTAGATTGTTTCTAATGTGCTGTATCTAATGTATTACAAATGTCATTTGATATCCAGGTGGTGTCTCTCGTGCAATTACTCAGTGATCCGTTCTATCGAACACTTGAAGGTTTCAAAATGCTAGTGGAAAAAGAATGGCTGTCATTTGGTCACAAGTTCAGCCAGCGCAGTAATTTGACTCTCAATTGCCAGGGGAGTGGATTTGCTCCTGTCTTTTTGCAGTTCTTGGATTGTGTTCACCAGGTAAGTTGAGCAAATCTTTATCTCTAATATAGATAGATAGATAGATAAAGTGCCAACATTCCAGGGTAATGGACAAATATATTAGAAAAAGAGGAACATGTTTTATGTTCTCAGTAGGATAAATAAACTTAGCGCGACAGAAAAATGTGAAATTAAAGCTGTTTTCATGGTAGTAGTGTAATGTACTTCTACCATACTTCTCAAAGAAAATATAAGCAAGTATCCACAAATCTGCTCCATAGATGCTATGACTCTGCTCCTCTGGCAAAAAGGACTCCCCCTAGCTCTCACTTGCAAAGCAGTTTGTAAAGTTAAGTGACAGCAGCAGTCTCTTTCTCTCTTTTTTAATACATATTTTCCATATCTCAGCACAAATTAGAGAACTCTAAAGCCCTCTTCATTGCCATAAAGCTTTGGGGGGGAGACGGTAGCAAGTTGGTGGCAAGCACAAATAGTGGCTGCCCGATAGGCCATCCAATATTTGCAGACACCTGCAGGTAAGATTTTTCTACATTTGCAGAGCTCACTGGTGCTAACCCATCTACCTGAGTCAACACCAAGAAACAAAAATGAATATGCTGGATCATCCAGCTCAGTATCATATTTCCAACAGAGGGCATGGGGTGCACAGATCAGCTTGTAAACAGGATGCGGTGGTGATAGCCATCACTTGTTAGCTCCTGGCACCTGAAAATCATAGCCATGATGCCTTGTACATGAAATGGACTCTAGCATTGCACTGGAATAACTACTTTTTGGATTGTAGTCTTGCCTATGTAGAACATGGTTTTCTAGAATTACCGGTAATTCATTCTGCATAAAGATGACAATGGAATCCTTCTGTTTCTTTATTTTGGATCTGCTGTGCAAATTCAATCAGAAGCAATAAGTGAAGGTTTTAATGGCATGCCACTTTTAACACGCTGAATGAGACTGGAATGATCCTGCGGAAAAAAGCCGTCCTTGTTTCAACTAGAAAGAACATATAAAACAGGGCTTCTTAAATTAGAACTGCATCATCTTACAAAAAGCCATTGTTTATGCCAGTATCTCCAGGTGTCAGCTGAATTATTAATGTGAATCATTATTTCACAATAGCAACATCTGGTAGCTCTTGTAGATGTTTCTAGGAAGACAGAATTTGTGACAGTGATGTCACACTAGAAAGCTTCCATCACTTTCTCCAGAATCCCGTGTCAGTTTTAATGTGTTGTTATAATGCTGCATTTGCATAAAACTTTTCTCTGTGAAAGTTATTTCTTCTCTTCCTACCTCTTTCCACTTCCCCACCCTTACTGTAGTGAGGAAAAGTTACAGCATATGTTGCTGTCTCAGCCATGTGTGTTCTTTGTAGGCTAGGCATAGACTGGGTATGATCCAAAGGTACACCTAAAATGAAATCTCACTGAAATGATGAGAACAGCTTCCACCCCACTACCTCTATAGTGACTATTTGTGGTAGGGGTAGCCAATGTCTGCCTTCTAGATGCTGTGGACTCTCATCATGCCTGCCTGCCAGATTTGAAGAAAGCACTAGGAATTTGGTGGTATAAAAAAAATGTTTAATGAATTGTTTTTGTGGGTAGCTTTTTCCCTTTCATAGTATTATTATCATCAACATCATCATCACTTGGGAACTTATAGATCTGTTTTCAAAACCCATTTGGCATGGATGCACATCTTCAGTAAATGCTACTTATCCATTTTAAGTAATTAACAGAAATGGTAATTGTCAGCCTCTTTTTCACCTGCTCCATTCTTTTCCTGCAGAAAAAAGGACAAATTACATATTATATGGATGATCTGAGGGGGACTTTACTTTCCTTCTGTGGGCAGGCAGCATCTGTGGGAGGGGTGAAAAGCAAAGCACTCCTCCCCCACTACTGCTAACAGATTTTCAGGACAACACCCCCCCCCCCCGCTTTCCAGGTTTTTGGTTTTGAAAAAAAACACCTAGTGAGTCAATCACAGATTCCTTGTAACTCCTAGTACTTGAAGAAATATTGACTTCACTTTTAGCCCACTTAAACAATAATACCACATTGCCCTAGTTGGCTTTAATACAGTTCCAGCAGACAGTGTGGTGCAAGATTTTCATTGCTGTTATTGAACCAAATCTGGAATTTCAAGGCATTGCAAATATTTTTAAATAAGGTCTGCATTTTTATGTCCCCCCCCCCCCACTTTCTGTCCCATGATTTGGTTTGCAAGAACTCTCAATGCAGCTAGCAACTTCATAATGATACAAGGTATGAAAACAAAATATCAGTCTTCAACAAATCAAACTGAGATGCTTTTGTAACAACTTTTCAAAAGTGGCATTGTGGCATGATGATGAAAATAGCAGTAACAGTAGATTGTTTGTTTATTAAGACCGCAGAATTTTAAAACACATATTTGGAACCTTTCCCTAAGAGCACTATAGTGCTTTGACAGAAGTGATAAAAACCCATTTTAATCTAGTAGTTATAAGGTTGTAGCAGAAAAGCTTGCAGAGGTGCCTGATCGATGAAAGTAAGATAAATAATATATTTTGCTGTTTAAGTTTAGGTTTTTTAAATAATATATATTATTGTTGTAATATATGTTGCTATCATTTGTGCATTTCAGATTCATAACCAGTATCCAACAGAGTTTGAATTCAATCAGTATTACCTGAAGTTTGTAGCATTTCACTATGTTTCCAATCGATTTAAAACATTCTTGCTGGACTCAGACTATGAAAGACTGGAACATGGTAAGGATCCCAGTTTTGCTGGTGTTACTTTTTATTTTAATTTTAAAGCACTGACTAAAGTTAACATTGAAGTTGTTTCCAGTAGCACCTTAAAGACCAACTAAGTGTATCTGAAGAAGTGTGCATGCACACGAAAGCTCATACCAAGAACTAACTTAGTTGGTCTTTAAGGTGCTACTGGAAGGGATTTTTTTATTTTGACTATGGCAGACCAACACGGCTACCTATCTGTAATTGAAGTTGTTGTAATATACCTGCCACCCTTTGCTATCTTGAAATTTGTTCTGTGGCTGCAATCTTATACATAATTACCAGGACGTAAACTCCATTGAACTCAGCAGGCCTACTTATGAACAGACATGTAATGGTTTGCATTTTTAGCTTGTGACATTGGAAGTTACCTATGACATTTAAAATTCCTGGCAAGTAGCTCCTTTTCCTAACTAGGAAAAGGAGGACACTATGCCTAGGAACCGCATATCCACACTGCCTAGACCAGAGCTTTCCAAACTGTGTGTCGCGACACAGTAGTGTGTCAGCTGCAGTGGGTAGGTGTGCCATGTGAATGTTCCCCATGCTCCTCCCAGGGCTGGAAAGGGGCTAGTTTAACCTCCTGTTTGCTAGTAAAACTAAATTACTGTGTTGCGAAATGGTGCATGTCTAAAAAGTGTGTCACCAGCATGAAAAGTTTGGAAAGCTCTGGCCTAGAAGGTAGAGCTCAATATGTGATATCACCAAAAGTAAAGTGTGTTCATTGCTCCCAGATAAGTCCTGCCTTCAGAGCTTTGAAGGCTTCTATTCCCTTTGGAGCCCCATTAGAATGAAATTTTATTTTTCTCACTTAAGTAGTTCACATCGCAGAATTCAGAGGCCAGGTTGCTCACCGGGCAAGATGGTTTGAGCATATAACGCCAATCCTGTCAATTACTGTATTGGCCCAAATATAAGCTGCACCCGAATATAATCCACCCCTTTAAAATTCAAGGGGAGAAAAGGAAAAAAATACTATACCTGAATATAAGCTGCTCCCTTAAAATTCCACAGGCACTCACACCCGTTTCATTTTACCATATGTCTGTTTCAGCAACAATACTGTAAAAGCCAATTTTTGTAAGGTTACAAATTTAAGCCGTACTTTAACTTTTCACAGTCAGAATTTGGGGGGAAGTGAGGCTTATATTCATGCCAATACAGTAGTTTCTGGGCCCAATTCAAAGTGCTGGTTTAGACCTATAAAGCCTTAAACAGCCCAGGACTACAATACCTAAAGGACCGCCTCTTTCCATATGAACCTACCCAGATCCTGAGATCATCTTCTGAGGCCCTTCTTCATGTGCTGCCTCCTCCTCAAGAGGTCCGGAGGGTGGCAACTGAGAATGGGCCTTTTCTGCAGTGGCTCCCTGCTTGTGGCATGTAAGCAAGTTGAGAGAGGAGTCCTCGTTTTTGCCACAATTTAGTGCTGCTAGTTAACAGGTATTAGCAGTTAAATTACACTGTGATGTCACAGGCAGCTGTTAATAAAAGGCAGCTGAATTTCTTACAATTATGTTTATATCTGAAAGTACTCCTGACACATAATCAGATGCATCTTTTCCAAACTTATAGGAAAAGAAAAGAAGCCTTAGAAGGTCACAAGCTTACGTATAAGAACACTGGAGAACAGGGAGGAGCTCTCTAATGCTGTCCCTCACTGGCCATTGTTCCTTCAACTTCTTATGTTTTCTTGTTTTCTAGGGACACTGTTTGAAGATAAAGGAGAGAAACATGGCAAGAAAGGAGTTTGCATGTGGGAATGCATAGACAAAATTCACAAAAGAAGTCCTGTTTTCTTCAATTACCTCTATGCACCAGCTGAAACAGAGGTATAAAGCAGAAAGGTTCAGGATCTTCATTATCCTGGTACCTGAATAAAGTTTGGTGTCTCATTTGAGACTTTCATTGAGTGAACTACCTAGATGACCTGAATGTTACCTAGCATAAACAGGACTACAGAACCATGGCCAAGATCCCAAGAGCCTATCCAATGGCTGGGGCATGCTCAGTTGGATATTTTTAGTTCTTTAACAAGCAAAATCCTGTACTGTGAAGAGCCTTCAGTTTCAAAAGCACTTTTCACTATCTGGCATGAAGCATTAATGTTTTCCAAACACAACCACCTGGGCATGAGGAAGTAATTGTGCAGTTTGCTTTTTTTAGGAGAGGGGGAATAACAGCTTTGGTTCTGCAACCTTAAGCTTGTGTTGTGGGGCAAAGGTGTACAGACAATGTAAGGCAAGCATATTTCCCTCTAAATTATTTGTGCCTATTACTAGAATATCCTATAACTCTGCATTAAAACAGCAACTTGGCTGGCAGAGCAGCAGGTAAGGCGCTGGGACATGGTCTCAGGAGGTGATCTCATGCTAATTCTTGAATTTAAACCTAGTTTTACTACTGAAAAGCTATAGCTTTGTTGGTGACACAGTTATAAATGTACATGCCTGGCACTGTGGAAAGAGTTGAAACCAGGATCAGTAGAACTAGTGACAGCTCCTCATCACAAAATCTTCGAACCAAAAATCTGCAAAGCTATTTTTATTTAAACATGTATATTGGTGGGGTTTCTGAGTCTATAAATAATATTCAGCATATTTACTTTAATAATATCACCCATTTCTATCAGCATTTTATTACATCCTTTCAAAAGGACCTTTCTGACCTATTTTGCTAGATGAATGAGGAGCCTAATATATCCTTGATAAATGGAATTTGAAAGAAAGGGAGGGCTTTCCAAGGTTAGAACTGAAATAAAGAGATAATGTACCCCCTGAACAGTATGGACAAACTGAAATTTGAATTTATTACCCTATTAAGGAAACTGAATATTTATCTTGCTCTTACAATTGAGGCAGCTTGCTTCAGCAATGCAAAAAGTTTGAGGTCAGGTCAGGTATGTTCCAGATGTTATCTATAAAATGTTAAGTACAGAAGAGCAGCTGAAGTAGTGCACATCAATTGGCCTTTGAGGAAGTGGGGACAATGATACCAGAAAGCCATTATGCATTATTAATCTGCTGGCATTAATTTCTACAGGCATTAAAACCAAATGTAAACATATCCAGTCTTAAAAAGTGGGATTACTACACAGAGGAGACTTTGGCTACTGGTCCTTCTTATGACTGGGCCATGGTAACTGCAAAATGTAGTACCTTGGATGAACCTGACCAAATGGACATGTCACCTTCCCACAGTAAGAGGAAAATTGTCTGGCCATGCTATGACAACATTAGCAAAGTGCAGCCAGATGCCATCACCAGCCTATTAAATGTGAGTATAATTTTTTTAAGCATCTATTGGTGTCAGGTAACATCCATTCAATTTTTAAAAATGTATTTCCCTTAAGAAAGCAGAAATAGAGCAAAATGATATTTTGGCTCAAAGGAAAGACCACTCCTTTTTCTGAGTTAGGATTGCCTATGCCTGTTTCCCAGACTAACTGAAAGCCAACCAATTGTCTGTAGAAATTAAGTTAGCAAAATACAATACATTTTGGATGTTAGTCCTTTTCTGGAAATATTGAAATGTATCGCAAGATTTTTTAAAGTCTGTGAGTGGTCTTTAGGATATTGTTTGTGAAATGCCCAATTTGGAGTATTTTTAACTATTTCACACAAAGAACTTATAGCTTCTCTCATTGTACAACAGAACTGCACTGGCATGTATTGGTTAGCTTCATATAAACTCCACGTCTGCCTAAACTAAGTGGAGCTGCTATGTAGTGTGGTTATCCTGCTAACTTCTAAGGAATAATAAATTCCATTGAAAAATGGTTAGGTAGTATCAAGGGTATTGAATGCAGACAAGTGTTAGGAAGATGTGTTTTAAAATCTTTAAAATAGTTTTTATAATAAGCAGCAGCAAGACATTTTCCTGAACTAATTGCTATTTTAAAGCAATAAAAAAATGCATACCAAACATATCAATTTTTGGGGCAGGGAAATGCCTAAATATTTTCAGCTTACAATCAGTAATTGCTGTGCTTCCGTACTATGGAAAATGGATTCAAAATTAGCCTATAATAATAGTCCATGTTCGGCTTTATATACTTGAATTCAGTTTTTTCCTTTCTCTTAGCATATGATCCTTCTGCAGTTTAGAAGAACTGTAATTTAGCAGTAAATAAAATGTGGTTTTGAAACATAATAACTATGGGCTCCAACTAGCTATTTATGACATTTTCAATGTTCCTAGAACAGGGGTTGGCAACCTGTGGCCCATGGGCCACAAGCAGCCCACAGGGGTTGTTTAAACAGCCCATGAGCTATTCCCGAACCAAGCCACCCGCTTGGCGAGTCCCCGCATGCTGCGCTAAACCGGCAGAGTGGGGACTCACTTCCGCGGTGCCGGAAATTGCGTCTGCACAGATGCGATCCGGCCCACGGAGCAATCTCCACGGGAGTAAACTGGCCCAGGTGAGGTAAACCTTGCCAACCCCTGTCCTAGAATTTATACTTCGCTTTAGAACATAGAGGCTTAGATCCTAACTTTTAACCCTGTGAACAGAAGGAGAGCTGTATTTGCAGAGCACAGTGCTCTTTGGGGTCATGGAGCTAAACATTAGGCTCCGAGCCATACCATAGCAGATGATTTCCTAAAATTAGAGTTTTGAGGGCATTTCTTGCCACCTTATTTTCAGTGTTCTTTCTCTTTTGAAGCAGAAGATAATACAATGACCAGTAAGCTAATACCTGCTATAAATACAACGCTGCATTTTTATTAAAGGATTAAGATCAAATGTTTCACAACAGAAGTTCAAGAACAAGCAATATGCTCTTATTCAATTTAAGTAACAAAAACTTGTGATATTAGCCAATGCTGCCATAGTTTGTTTTATTACTGTGTGTCATGATAAGTTAACATGAACAACACTTAAATGGGAAAGCTGGTTTAAAGGTATAGCTGACATTTACTCATATAGTATCTTTCACAAAGTTTCGTGTTCCTTGTGCTCCTGCATTCATCTGCTTATGGTTTGTTTCAAGAGGAACAAACCATGAGCCCAAGTTCAGACAACATGATAAACCAGACTATGGCTTGTTTCATGACAGCCCAGCAGGAACAGGAACAGGAACACGAGAGGAGCCAAGTATCCATGATTTGCTGCTCATTCGCATTAAACCATAGCTAATTTTAAATATTGTTTAATCAGATGCACAAATCAAACGCCTATCTCACGAAAAATTCACACAGGAACATACATTAATAAAATGTCGCAAGAGGCTACCAAAGAGTTCAAATTCCCAGTTTCACAACAAGAACAACTTACAGTCTGGCATACATACTAAATAAGTTTTTCTGTTTCATTTTTGTTTTTTATTACAGTTTGGTACTGTTCCTTAGAAAAAACAGGGTAAATGTTACTCTTGGCAGTTTGTAATATTGATGTCATAGCACTGGGCCTGAATTTTGCAAGTACTCTTTTAAAAACATATCCAGCCCTTTTCATCATTTTTCATCATGGCAAGCAGTTATAGCTTTTGTTTTAATGATACAAACAAACCGTCAGAAATATTTAATGTCAGGAAAAACCCCTTCCATTGTTTTCAGGAAATCGAAAGATTGGAGAACAAGTTAAATCAAAGCCCAGAAAGGTGGCAGCCATTGTGGGAAAAAGTCAAAGTAAATGTTAAAGAAGATACAAGGCAGGACAATGTAAGTGGCAGAAAGTACACTGATCAGTAATTGCATTCCTTCTTCAAACAAAGACTGGCAAGAGTTGTGACCAAAGCACCTTCTGAAATTGAATTCTTACCTGTTTAAAGTGGCAGTTTTAGATTTGCTTAGATCTGGACTTGCACACAGTGGTGGTTTTCCCTTCTTCCTGGTTATTTCTAATTTTAAGAATTTTGTGAAATAGCTATACTCTTTGTTTTGTCAATGCATGAAGAAAATAGTATTGTCTAATGAGGTCAGCTATAGTAATTCAGCTCCTTACACTTTTAATTCACTCTGTGAATTGGTGTGCTGTACTCTTGCCAAAATGTTTTAATGGTCACTGTGGTTCTAACTTAAACCAGCCAGGAATCCCAGTTTAGAATGTTGCTTTGTTGAAACCTTGACTACCCCTCCATCTTAAAACTTCTTGAAATTTTATCACTTTTTCAAAGCATCGGAGACATCCTTCTGGCTCGTCAGCAATCATGTCTGCCAATCTGCATTCTTATCAAAAGAGGTCTTTGTTACATCTACCAGACAGTGGATTGGGTGAAGAACAGAACACCAACATCTCGCCCTCCAATGGTGTGGAAAGGAGAGTAACTACGCTGTACAATCAGTTCACATCAAAGAATGATGAAAATAGGTAATTTGAGTGGTTAGCATATGATTCACCTCTTTTTCAGCCAGGAAGGAAAGTCACATCCATTTCTTAATCTGCTGTTTCAAACTGCAGTTCATCAAATATAACAAAAAAGTAATCAGGGTATTAAAACAATACCATATTGAAATAGAAAGCCAGACAAATCAAGTACAGACAACTAGCTACTATCTCTCTTATAAATTTTGCTATTTTAAAATACTGTTTTATTCATATTATTTACATTTTTTTCTTCAAAAGAATTTTGAGGTAAATCCTTGGCTCAAAGAAGAAACGTTTCTGGGGATGTATGCTGACTATTTAATGCTTTTGAGTAATGAGAAACCATTTATTAAATCTGCATTTTTATTTTCAGCTTAATTCATAAGTATGTCCAGAGTGGCTGGGGAAACTCATTAAATTATTATTTACAATCTAAGGCATCTGGCTTCTTTCCTCCTAATGGCCATATTTCATTTAGAGGCAAGATGCTAGTTGCATTAAGACTCTACACAGAGAAATAATTGCTACATAGTCTGGCATACAATACAAACAGTATTTTTGATAACAGATAAACACTTTAAACCTCATGGTTATCCAAGGATCACACTATTCCAAATGCATTGACCTTGTAGGGACGTATGTACAATTCTCATTAAAGAAAATATGGATTTAACTGCATGGATTTAGCGAGAAATATGAGGTAATTACTGATACTGATACATAAATGCTTACTTAGGTGACACTAGGGAGCTTAAGAGTAAATGCATATATATTTCTTTTCTTTTCCTTAAGATCATTTGAAGGTACACTTTACAAAAGAGGAGCTTTGTTGAAAGGCTGGAAACCTCGTTGGTTTGTGCTAGATGTTACCAAACACCAAGTAAGATCTACTTCTGTTTTCTAATAGAATAATCTTATTATTCGTGCAAAATAAGTTTTGCAGAGACTGCAATAAATAATTATACCACTAGGCTGGGGGGGGGAGAAAGCAATTGTACTATCTGATCTCCCTGCTTACAGATGTTTCTTTAAGAGGCCTGAGTTTGGGCACCTTCAGTGAAGCAAGGAGATGCTTTCTGACGTCGGACTAGAATCTATGTTTCAGAAAACAGCAGCAAATGAGCTGCTCAGTTTGTGTGTTGAGTTTCCACAGCACCTTGTACATAGGTCCATAAGAACTGCCTTGCTAGGTGAGACCAAAGACCTAGTCTAGTGGCTGTCAAACAGGTGCTCCTGGGAAGTAGTACTGGGCAGGGTATGGTAGCACACCCTGTTTTATTCCCAGCATTTGATCCTGAGGTACGCTGCCTCTGAACACAATAAATTCTGCAAGTTAATCACCCATGGGTGGCTCCTCAAAATACAGTCCATTCAAAATGCCTAATTATAGCTCCTGAGTTTGTAACATCTGTCTATGTTTATTATGTAATCTCTCACGCAGAGGACAGTTAGATTTTTAGGCAATCAAAGATCTTTTTGAAAAAAAATGTTCCAACCCCAAGGTGAAGCTTTGGGTGCTCTGCTGCATCGCTCCTCCCCTAAAGAGACTGGAATTGATCCAGTTACAGATAGGTAGCCGTGTTGGTCTGCCATAGTCAAAATAAAAAAATTCCTTCCTGTAGCACCTTAAAGAACCAACTAAGTTAGTTCTTGGTATGAGCTTTCGTGTGCATGCACACTTCTTCAGATTGGTACCTAGGTTGATGTATTTCTTTCCAGAATTTATAAGCAGCAAGTTGCTCCAATATTATTGTAAATTGCAATCTACCCAAGTGCTAGTGGTTCAAACTGTGAAAACTATGGCAATTGTTAGGTTCTCAAGTGTGTAATCTGTTTGTTGTTCCTTTGCATAGTGTATAATTTTCTTCTTTCGTTACTAGCTAAGATATTATGATTCTGTTGAGGATGCATGCTGCAAGGGCCATATCGATCTTGCAGAAGTAGAAAGTGTGATACCTGCTTCACCTACTATGGGTGCTCCAAAGCATGCTAATGAGAGAGCATTCTTTGATGTAAGTATATTGGCTACAGACCTTGGACTACTTCATATTAGTACCAAAAATCCCTACTCCCTCTGTGTGTTTGCATCTGTCTCTCAAACACACACACACACTCACAGTAAGCAAACTTCATGTTTTTGAAGTTTTCATCAGATAGCCTTAGTCCCTTTTTCCATTTTAAGAAAACTTTAAAAAAATAAAATAGATAAAACACTGCTGCTAAGGTAAGGCTCTTGATTGACATATATTGGTTTTACTCTTGAATGCTGATAAAAGAGCACACTGCTATTCATGTCTGCATCCTTTTGAATATGAGTTTCAGCATACCTACTCAAGTGTAAGGCAAAAATGTCCTGAATATTCTGCCTGTCAAAGTAGAAATTACACATGGCAGGACAATAATCCTGAACAGATAAATTCCCACCCCCGTATCACTAATTCATTGTAATGTGTCACAGGCATGATATGCTGGATTTCTGCAATCCTCCCAAACCTTCTTTGAGGAAGAAAAGAGCCCATAGGAATAATGTTCACAAGTGTTCATACAATGCCTGTACAGTGGAACCTCGGTTCCTGAACAGCTTTGTTGTCATACATTTTGGTTCTCAAACGCCGAAAACCCAGAAGTAATTGGTCCATTTCCGAATGTTTTTTGGAACCCAAACATGCAGCATGGATTTTGTTCAGGAACAAGGTACCACCATATCTTGTTTGGAAGCCATTGTCAGCCCAAATGCATGGAACTCCTCTGTAACCAAAATTGACAACTTTATATATATTGGAATGAAACAAAAAGTAACCTTTTGAGGGTTATTACTTAGTATGTAGGATTTTCAAGTTGCCAGCCCAACTTTTTCTGGGAAGATGAAATACAAACAATACAATATCTCAAGAAGTATCAATTCTAGCCATTATTAAAGACTGTGTATTTTATTCTCTTTAAGAAAGACAATTCATATATTTCCAGAATATCTAAGATGTCAAATTTAAACACCCTGAAGGAGGCAAGTTTGCTGTCTGTCTTGGTAAACCTTCTAATGTCTGAAGGGGAAATGGGAACCATGAGCTGGCAGTAGTTCCTCAATAGTTGGGTCCTCCTGTCAAAAATTACAATTTATCACTGGGAGACATGTGATCTACAAACACCAAATTAATGTGTGCTGCACAAAGTATAAATTGGCCACAATAAGCTCTAAAATTATGCTTAAGAAAGTATGGAAATTTTCTTATCTTTACTTTTCATTTTGCAGCTGAAGACAAGTAAACGTGTATATAATTTCTGTGCCCAAGATGCACAAAGTGCCCAGCAGTGGATGGACCGAATACAGAGCTGTATTTCAGATGCATAATTAGGAATTTTGCTTTGCTGCCAACAGCAAAAAGGAAATGATTCCATATGCAAAATAAAATCACTTTGGATTATGAGAAGATTTGTTATTGCAGATCAAGCAGCCTTATATTTCAGCCATAAATACTCAAAACATCGCCTTTCCTTAACCATATAGCCTGTATTATGACTCTCCATATGGAAAACACTCAAAATCAATTAACTTCTCTGCCTGCAAAATGGTTCTCTTCAATAGAATTGCAGGCCTGATGACCAGGCTGCTTTGTACTGGGATATGCTGTTATCTCAGACTTGCTATTTGTGAACAGTTTCTTCCAAATAACCCTATATTTTCCAGTGTTTCAGCAAGGGAGTCAATTATCAGGCTAGTAAATCTTATACAGCATTATTAAAATCTTCAAGACCCATTAAGAATTGTATCCCACAGGTGCATAAACAAAATACAGTTTGCACAACTATTTTTTTCTTCTGAAAAGCCTTTCCAGGCAGCTGAGGGACCCTCCTGAAAAATGTTGGTTGTGGTTGTACAGGGCTATATAGTGGGAAGGGGGAAGTGTCTATAATCAGGCTCATGCAAGGTTCCTCAACCAAATTTCAGGTAATTTTTCCCTCCCCACTACCACCCAACACAACACAGCCCACATTTGTCAGGAGACTTCTCCAACCCTCTGAGCTGCTGCACTTCCCAAAAGATTACCCAGAGGGGATGGAAAGAATGGATTGTGCAGGCTATCCTCTAGCCCTGTAACCATGGTTTGGAAACCAATAAATATGCATGACAGAGTCTTAAGGCATTTATTCTAGACACCAAAAAAGTTTAAGAAAGGTTTCTTTCCTGATATTTTTGTCTCCAGATATATCTAGATAGTTGAAGGATACATCATTTTTTATTTACATTCTCTTTACCTGTGGCAGTAGATAAATGAAGACAACAATAAAACTGACAAAGGTCGAAACCTTCTACAAATCACTTGGGAGAAAAGCCTAAGAAATATAAAAAGTTGTATATTAATTTATGTGCTGTTCTGCTCGTTGTAAAATGAAATAACACAATGATAAATGCACTAAACAAAACAAACACTTGCACTGAAATCCTTGAAAGCAGACATTTGAAGGATAGAGGTAAATTATTTATAGCAGAATGCTAGCTAGATAACAGTGATGACAGATAAAGAATATGTACATAATTGGGCATAATATGGTGTGATTTGATACTTTAAAAACATTTTTGCACATGAATTGGAAGAATGTTTTTAGATTTTTTACATATGCTAACATTGTGTTTGTTCATCTTAAAAATCTTTGAGGAATGTTGTTGGTTTTTTTACAGTCCAAAATTAATAACAAGTTTGACTTGGTGCAATCTGTGATGACTTTGAGTGTGGAGTCTCTAGATAGCTAACATGTCATGTTTTTGTTTTAAGTACTAATATGTTTAAATATCAAGCTAATATGTCAGCGCTTGTACATACTGGTCAGTATTTTCTAGTGTTTAGTAATGTTGCTTGTAACTTAATGGCTACATTCACATGTCATGCTAAACTATGGTCAAGTGTAACAATGACAAACCAGCGAGTGTTGGGCTTGCATGCTATTCCCTCCTCTTCTGGTGCAGCAAAGAGGAACAGCTCAAAAGCTTCCCACTCAAACTGTTTAGTCTTAACCAGTCATCCCCAAACTCAGCCCTCCAGATGTTTTGGAACTACAATTCCCATCATCCCTGACCACGGGTCCTGTTAGCTAGGGATGATGAGAGTTGTAGTCCCAAAACATCTGGAGGGCTGAGTTTGGGGATGACTGGTCTTAACTGTAATTAGTAAAAACAAGGCAATTTGAACCCATATTTTACAAAGCTGGGGTATTTTCACTAACGATAGTTAATAGCAGGTACAGTTTAGGAATTGGACATAATATTCAAATGTGGTTGATATAAAAGGGAAGAGAGAGCTTTCATTCTGCTCATCACAAGTGTGCTAGAGGTGAGGAAGGGAGCATATTAGCCCAAGGCTCATTGTGGCTTTTCATTCTAACATCAAACCATGGTTTACAATCTCATGTGAACTGGGTCACTACCAACTAACCAAACTGACTTCATTTATAGAATTTCAGTTACTGAAATTGTTTACCTTTTTTAAAAAAAAACCACTACTTTTTCTATATTTTTTAAAGTAAATAGTGAATACAGATTTCACATTGTACTCAGACTAGGAAATACATCTGTTTTAAATACATTGGAATCCCAAAAACAAACAGGAATGAAGGATTTTTCTAGCATTTTCAGCCAATAACCACCACCTATGAAAAATGGTGTTTGCACATTCATGTATTTTCTTTGTATATGAAGTACTTTTATATGTACTTTGTATAATTATTCTGTTCTATAGTTGTTTAAAATGTACACTACTTCTATGGTTGTAACTAGCCAATTTTAATTATTTTATGTATGTTACATAACTAGTATATGCTAACCAACTTGTAATAAAGATACTTCTTAAGAAAGCATCCCTTCTTTCCTCTACCGAGTGGTATACAATAAATACCTTGCCTCATATAACTGTACAGTTAAATTATATTCCAAATAACCCTGCAATAAAATTCATATTTTTATACAGGCAAGTGCCATCTTGTATGTGGGAAAAACTTGTTCCTAAGTGTGTTTTACCATTATTAAACTCACAACATTCCATTAATACTACAGGCGGCCAGTAATATTTCACTATTATTACTTACTTAGAAAAGTTGTGCTTCTGTATTAAGTGAATACAAAAAAAAATAAAAAAAATCCACATGCAACATGAATATGGATACAATATACAAATGGCATGTTCAACAACAGTTGATTACTTGAGCCTTTTAGCACCAGAACTGCCATAGGAAGGCTTAGACATCTGGCATTTTCCATTGTCTACAGGAAAATAGTTGGTTTAGGAGGCCTTTTCATTGAGTAGTAACACTTCATCAAAAAATTATTCTAAGTATGCCCTCCAGTTTATCTTTAAATGTTCCCCAAAACACACTGTAATTTAGGGCATAGCTGCCAACAGCAAGATTTTGTGAAATTTCTATGATAAAAAATAGAGCAAGTATATTATATAGCCCATAAACTGGTGACATTTTCTATTCAGATAGTGCACTATTCTTGGGTTTCTTTGCATGCAATATAAGCATCTTATGGTGGTAACCTTTGTACTTGTTTTGTTATTTTCCTAATGTTCAAATGTTTCACAATCTTTCACATCCCAGATATTAAATTTAATGTAGATAACATAATTTTGAGTAGATTTTCTCATGAAGTGTTAGCAGTCACCCGTAGCAGCAGATGCAGAAGACACTCAGACCATCTCCTCCACATCTGCTGCTTGCTTGTCACTTTGACCTGTGATGTTCTTGCAGGGCAGTTTGGCTCTGCAAAGAAGTTTGGTTTCCTAGGATTGCCAGCCAGCCCTGACTTGGCAGTTCCTAATAGCAGGCACCTTTATCTGCCTTAATCATCAGCTCCACAGGGATTCTTGTAGGGTCGTCCTCAAACTAATGATTACCTGGTTGGTTTGACTTGTTGATTGGGTTGATTCCTGGGTGCAAGGCCTAACCCAGTATTTTGATTGAGAGGCAGAGTGCTGGGAAATGGTGACCTGATAAGAGCATGGCAGCCATTCATGGACACATCCACAAGATATATGGTCGGTGGCAATGTGATCTGTTGGGCAATTGTGTTGGGAGCTTCTTATTCAGGGTCCTGAGATTTGGAAGCGAATGTTTATGAGTTGAGATGTGAGACACAGTAGAGGAGAGGAGACTGATGGTGACCCTATACAAGTGACCACAGGTAGGGGGGCCATTGGGTGTATGGGTGATCTAGATGACTACACAGGCCATTCATTACAGGCACCTGGTGGCCAACTGAGTTGGTGCTACTGTTTAGTTTGATTACGAATGAAGGAATCTGTCTAGCCTGTATTACTGAGACCTGGGTGAGTTGGGCAGAGTGGATTTGATGCAAGGTTTAACAGATATCTGGTGCAGCATCCACCTTGTTTGGAGGTCCAGAGAAGGGGAGTCTCTGTGGCCCATAGAGTTTGCGTCTTGTTCACCAGGAAGCCTTTCCATCCTGGGCTGGGCTATGAAGGCCTGTACTTTGGTAGCCTCAAGGTGTGGTGTTGGGAGAATTCCATGGCACTGGTTCTGGTAGCTCAATATTTCTATCAAGTGTAGGGTAAGATCAAAACTTCATGTTCTCAATGAAATCCACAGGGCTGTTCAAAGTTGTCAGCAGCCCAATGCATAGGATGTCGCATACATACCCTGATTTGGTCTTTACCTCAGGGTGTGAGGGGTGGCAGTCTGAATATGGGTGGGGAGGGAGAGGTTTGAATTGACCGTTGTCCTGGTCAGACATGGTTACGTTTGGTCTTACATCGTGTTTTCCTCCTACAGTGGTAAAGGGGTCCTTCATAGTGTCTACTGCCAAAGACTTGTGGAATTAGAATTTATTAATGCTTTGGGGGATTTTCCAGAAATCAGAGCCCGCAATCCTGCTAAGACCTTCATTTTACTATGGAATAGCAGCAATCCAGCTGCAGACACTCTTGAAGGAAGCTGATTATCTTGACCCATTTCAGTTTGGGTTCAAGACCAGCTTTGAGACAAAATAGGCCTTGGATGGAAGACCCTGTTTTATGTTTGTTGCACAACAAAAAAATACACTGCTTATCTCTCAGTGGCTTTCAATACACTGATCATGGCATCCTCCTGGACTGTCTCAGTGAGTGGCATTGTGTTGCTGTGGATCCCTAATTCTTTCTTTTGTTTTAAAATACTTTTATTATACTATTTTATATTGTATTGTTGTTTTAATGATATTGTTTATTGTTTTTGTGTTGTACACCACTTTGAGATTTTAAAAAGTATTAAATTGTTTATAAATGCTTTTACATAAAACAAAAAATAAATATTGTCCTGTCCCTTCCAGCATTAGTTTTTTTTGGGGGGGGAGGATTATTATGTTTCTGTGTATAACTGGCTTTCTTGATTTTTCTTCTCACTTGCAGCATCCTGCTACATCACAATTCCACAGAAATTTCTCTCTCACACATGCACATCTTTGGAGGGCACATACACAACTAGTTTTTTTTAAAAAAGGATGGCAAACTGCAAAGTACTGTAAAGCCCATTTCACACATGACAGAGAACTATGAACTAGCTCTGCATAATAAGCCATTTGTGTGAGTGATTCCGTTCAGTATTCAGGTGAGTTTAACTGTGCTGTTTAAGCCCTTCTGATGTACATCCTAGCCCTAATCGCTGCACAGAAAAAATGTTTTTTTAATTTAAAAGGTACATCCGGAATTAGAACATACTAAAATGAATATGAAAGAGAGAACTAAAAACAGGAATGAAAATAGGAGACTGAGAAGGAAGCAGAGCAAATATAAAACGGGCAACTTTGAAAAACAGCTGGAAAAGCAGGTGCTAATTAAAAGGTAAAGGGACCCCCGACCCTTAAGTCCATTCGCTGATGACTCTGGGGTTGCGGCGCTCATCTCGCTTTATTTGCCAAGGGAGCCGGCGTACAGCTTGTGGGTCATGTGGCCAACATGACTAAGTCGCTTCTGGCGAACCAGAGCAGCACATGGAAACACCATTTCCCTTCCCGCCGGAGCAGAACCTATCTATCTAATTGCACTTTGACGTGCCTTCGAACTGCTAGGTTGGCAGGAGCAGGGACCAAGCAATGGGAGCTAACCCCTGTTGTGGGGATTCGAACCGCCAACCTTCTGATTGGCAAGCCCTAGGCTCTGGTTTAACCCACAGCGCCACCCGTGTCCCATAGGTGCTAATTAGGAAGCACAAATTAGGGGCAACAACGTTAGAATGGAAATGTGCTACCTGGATATGTGAAATTATTGCTATAGAAGCAAAAGCTAATGAGTTTGTTTGAATTTATCTCATGTGTAAATTGCACTTTGCAGATATAACAATACAGAAAGAGTGTTTGTATCACCTTGTATCTCTTCAGTTGCAAAGCCTGTTGTCAGATCACATCTTCAGCTCCAAGTCCTTGTGCATGTGCTGGTCTAAGACCTGCAAAATAGGCCCAGATACTGGCTTAGCATGCTACTGCGACAACATCAATACATTATTTACAATGGCATTTCACTTATTTTGCTTCACCGTCTCCATTTTCCAGCTGGAATAAAATAACTGTGCATCGTTATACTATGTGTGTCATACTAATCGATTTCCTCTTCCTATCTCAAGCACAGGATTGTCAGTAATTAATTGGAAACACAATAAGCAGACCTACAGCATCCTAAATCTGTGAATCAAAGTACACTAAATGCAAAAAGTTAACAGATGTGGGGAAAGTGGTTTATGATAAAATTTAGCATCACCATCTATGCATGTAATTTTCTCATACTTTGTTAGTATAGTGATTTCATTATTAACATTCCAATATGTACAACCCATCATAGCCAGGCAGTTATCTTTATTTGATCTTTAAGTGTCCTTGGGCTGAATGCAAGTGACTGCACACAGTGTTCTTATTTTTCATATCTGCTATCATGCAAGTGTTTTGGCTCTTTATGGCTACCAAATGGTCACTTCAGAAAGTTGAAATGCTGAGCTGGAATTTAAAAAAAATAATAAAATCCCTGTTCATTCCAGGAATAACTATCACACCTTCTACCTGGCCTGCTGCCAGATGATGTTCATTTCTTTCCAAACATTTGGCTCCCATATGATCTAAAGTCTAGTTCTGTAACTACATTCTTAAGCAGCAACACGATATTGCCATGTTCAACCCACCAATGTGCATGATTCCTAATATTGCATCCATATGAGAACATTACAGATGGTTAAAGTCCATTTTTGTAACTGCCACTGTGTGATAGTGCAGTACAACATATTTATCTGGATCCTTTTGCAAATATTAAACCCCACTTTCACTTGGTGAACTTCAACCATTTTTACCTTTGCCCTAGTTGAATCATTCTTCTATGCTTTGCATTCTTTTCCCTGCGTTACATGATATTATTACATAAAAGCTTTATTTATGTGGCTAGCAAACAGACTGCCAAATAATTTTGGCTAATCTTTAGATATAGTGTCACTTAGAAAGGACTGTATTTTGACACTGTGTTATGTGGATGGAACATATCTGAGGCTGGCATTTAGCAGATGCAGGCTGGGCCAATAGGGAATTGTTTTAATGGACTATTTTAAATCTTTTAAAAATGATTACTTGTTTAAAGTATGAACCTAAAATATGAACAGTAATGCAGAATCTACCTACAATCACATTTATTTTTTAGAGAAGAGCAGAGCAATCCACTCCCTACTCCCCCACTTTATGCCAAACTTGGGAGTAGGGGCTGGACTGAGCAGAGGCATCTCTCCACTCAGCCCTCCTGGCTGAGCCGGACAGCCAACCTGAGTGATACAAACATCATCCCATCAAGGCTGATTTTCCTTCTGCCAAATATCTTCCCTCTTTGGGGTATCTCCTGCAGAGCACTGAGGAAAGCCTCCGTGTCTAAAATGTTGGCATCTTCTGTCTCGTGAGTCAAGGAATACACCTCCACCCAAACGGCTGCATTAGCAGCAATAAAGTGCCCTCCCGGGACACAAGCCTGGACAGTGTGTATGGAAGTCCTGGGCTGCCCAGACAACGAGACCCACGCCCTGGCCTTGCTGGTGTGGTCCAAAGGAAAGCAGAGCAATACATTTGTTTTGTGTCGTGCCCTGGTTTTGTTTTCAATTTTCTCCTTTTAAGCTTTACTTACCCTTTTTGAACTGTATGTGAAAACGCAAATAAAAATTACTTAAGAAAATTTTCCCCCAGGCTTTACATCTGAACCAGGCCTAAAACACATCTTTCTTTAATTATGTCAAACAGCACAGCTAGTAGCGTCCTATGGCAGATGGTCTTTATTTTAGGACAACTTCTGGCCCCAGCAAGCGAAGTGCCATACAAAGACACTGGGAAAGCAAGGGGGCAACTGGAACAAAAACCATGTATGATGTCTGACATGTTGTTTTGTGGGAAGCTCTCTTGGCAAACATTGCTACATTAATCAGGAATAAACTACCACTTTTGCTTTGCTAATTCACAACCTTGTGTGGGTGTGTTAAGATATATACAAGAAGGTTTGAATCAACTTATTTTTCTGGAGTTGCATAAGATCTTGCATGTTTGACAGATCTAGGTCCAGAGATTTTCTCGAGATCCTTTTTACTATTAGTTTTATAATTGCACAAATTATGGCTTTCCTACTTTCTGTATTTTTCAGCCTAGGCTTTATTTTTGTAAGTTTCTTCCAACTTTTCTGTGCAGAACATAGCTCCACCTTCCTTAGACAAACACCAGCTGTGAAGCACTGCTGCATACTTTGACCTGCGCTTGAAGATAATACCGAAACATCCGTATTTGGAATTTTACAATTGAAAGACCCTACAATGAACCTCCAATAAACTAAAAAAATAAACAGAAGGATTACATTCTAAATTGGGACAAAATAGCAGATCGGGTTGCTTTTAAAGTTCCGGATGCATAAGCCTGTGACCTGTCATAGCTACCACTTGTTGTCACACGGTTTCAAGCAGTCTATTTCCAAACCTTGGTGGGTGAGTAGTGAGCCAGGGCATCTTCTAGTTCCCTTGGTCTTTATTTGATGAGATATCTTTCAATAGTAAAATTCCAAATTCTCTTCAAAGCAGCTGATCCCTTCCTCCAGTGCCTGAATCCAATTTTTTCCAAAAAGCATTATCCAAGTAAATTGATTCTAATCTACTCCAGACTTGTAGTACATGATAAAGTGCCGGCCTTCTCTCCTTTTGTGGTAGGGATGTGTACAGCAGCCTGAAAAGTTGCCATTGAGGAAGATGAAGCAGAGCCAGGAACAAAGTTAAGCTAGTTCTGCAACAGTGTGTAAAAGGCATGTCCTTGACCACTCCACGTGGTATATTAACAAAGTCAACATGCCCCAAAGGTCAAAGCACAATCTCTAAATGCAACGTGCAGTTGCTACAGCAGCTCCTCCAGCATAAACGTTTGTGTGTTAGCCCCCAGCTGGACTACTTTGTGATTTTAGGACAAGCCTATTAATTTGCAGAGTGTGTTTGGTGCACACAGTATGGTTGTCATTCAATAAACTTCAGTTTGTAATGCTCACACTAATAGATTTTCCAGGTTTTAATTGCTGCAGAGCTAAATGTGCACCAGAATACAGATCATGATTTACTTATTTTATATACGTACATACCCCCTCATTCGATGCAAAAATTATTTCAGGGTGGCTTTCCTAAATCTACTAAAAACAAGAGTGTGCAAAAATACAACAGATTTCAAAAATACAACATTAGCAAATAAACAGCAGGATAAAAGCATCAGTTCCCTTAAGGGAAAGGGTTGTGGCTCAGTGGCAGAGCATGTGGCCTGTATGTAAAAGATCACTCTCTGCCTGAAACCCTGAAAGGATATGGAGCTTGATGGACCTAAGGTCTGACTCACTATAAGGCAGCTTCCTATGTTCTTAACTGAAACAGTTCCATTATGGGTTAGAAATTAAAAGTGCCTCTGTTAGAAAAGAAGACCCCTTGGTGGCTTTCACCACATGAAGCTTTCCTGCTCAAACCACTTGGAAAGAAAGGAAAATGGCTTACATATGCTGATTTGCTAAAGGATCAAGAAGGAAAATGGAAATTAAGAGAATATGATGAAATAAAAGACCATTTACAGAGTTGGTTACACTGTCGACAATTACATGAAATATACAAAGAAGACAATAAGAAAGGATTTAGTTATACAACATCCAGATTTCAAAAGGAAGTTGTAGAAGGGAAAGTGAAGCTGTTGAAAGGTGCATACAACATTCTGCTAGAATGGGAAACAAAATATGAAGAGGTGAAATCAGTTATGATTAAATGAGCACAAGATATAGGTCATAATAATGTTGGATGACTGGGAAAGGTTGTGGAAAATTGATTTAAAATTTACAGACTGTTCTTTGCTGAAAGAAAATTATATGAAAATGATGTATAGATGGTACATAACACCAGTGCAGATAAGAAGAATGTACAAAACTGCTTCAAAGATATGCTGGAAATGTAAGGAAAAAGAAGGGACTTTTTACCATATGTGGTGGGATTGTAGTAAGATTTTAAAAAATTGGGAAATGATATACCATGAATTGAAGAAAACGTTCCAACTAACATTTGTAAAAAAACCTGAAGCATTTTTGTTAGGGATTATAGGGAAAGACCTGCCAAAGAACTTGAAAAACATCCTAATGTATGTGACAACGGCAGCAAGAGTCTTAATAGCACAAGGATGGAAGAACGAGGAAATCCCAACTAAAGAAATGTGGCAAGAAAAATTGATGGATTACGCAGAACTGGCGAAACTGACACACAAACTACATGACAAAGATGACTGTGACTTTAAAGAAGAGTGGAAACCTTTCACAAAGTACTTAAAGAAACAACAAAATGAATTGGACTCCTTGGCAGGTTTTGAATAAACATACACAAACCTTTTATTGATAACATATAGATAGATAACTTAAGGATCTTTACAATTTTATAACATGCAGAGAACAACATGTGCTAAAAAACCAGAGAGAGGAGTTGGGGGAAGTCTGGGCGGGTGGGAGTTAGGATTTACTTTCTTTCTTTCTTTTTGGGGAGGGGGAGGGGAAATGGGGGGGATGAGGATGATGTATTTTTGATTGATTGTTATTTTGAAATTCCTAATAAAAATATTTTTAAAAAAGAAAGGAAGAAATTAAAAGTGCCAGAAAGATAACTGAGGTGAGTGACTCTTCCATAAACAGAATGCCAAAACCAAGAAAGCTGCTCTCAGCTGACAGGGGCACTTGGATGGAGGCCTTCAAATATTACCCGAGAGCATGAGTAGGTTCATGTTCAAATCACCAAGTTTTCAGGTACCAATGAGGATGTATAGAGCTTTAAAGTTAAGCACCAATATTTTCCTCAAAAATATAATGTATTTATTATCTTGTAAGCTGCCTAAAAATGATGCTGTCCTATAAAACAGCTTAGAAAACTTTAAAATAAAATGGACTAGGAGAGTAGTGCAGTGGTTTCAACACTGACAAAATATGTGCTTGCACTTAGCAGCCATGTTGTGGACAACCTGCAAATGTGACCGCATTAGAGTAGCCTAACCTGGAAGTTACCAGAGCATGAATCGCCAAACATTATTCATTCATGCCAACAAATTTAAATGGCAAAATAATGCTACTTTTCTGGGTAAAAATGTTCTACATTTAGCAAATTTATTAAATTTGTTTTTATCTTTCACCCACCACCATTTAGGGTTCATTGTGCAATTTCATGTTCTACAATGTATAATTCATGGACTTGGGTTTATACTGTTAGACTAGTTAAGGATGGATTCTGAAAGATCCAGCAGATCTATAGCCTACATTTTACAATGTAGTATGATGTAGTTGAATAAGTCCCCCTTTATGTAGAAGCATCTTAAAATATATGAATATTTCTGCAAGGTAAAAATCAATATACTTAATCAACCTCACCAATTCTCCCCAAGTTTTATGCTCACCTTAGACAAAGCCCACCCACTCCTCAAATTTTCTCTTCCTAGAAGTAATACAGTCTTTTGGTACTTGAGTCCAAGATCAATGCATGCCATAGAGCCCCTGCAGCTGTTGTTTACCATGTTGCTGCACATTCTGGTCCTCCATGTGCCTCTCTGTGGACACAAAATTCTTCACAACAAGCCGAGAACACGACTTGTTATGTAACTGGTGAGAGGCGGTAGCGGAGAATGAGGAGGACATGCAACCAAACAATCTACATCATGAAATTCCTGCATGACAATAGTGCTTCTTGTCTCCTTCCCACCCCAGACTCCCCAAAAGGTTTAAAATATAACTGAGCACATTAGCCTTTTTATTGGAAAACTGGAAACGCACATAAGCCTACATGGAAGGACTTGCCAAAATAAGGCAAAACAAAACAAGAAGCTGTTCCGCTCTGAGGAAAGGGGCAGAGGCCAAAAAACTTGGGAAAGAGATTGCAAATAGGGTGAATGAGAGGCCTGGCCCAAGAGACAGCTACAACCCGGGGCTCTGGGTTAAGGCAGTCAGACATTCTCAGTTTGGCCCGCCAGTGGCCTGAATTGCACATCCACCACCCTGAAAACAAATGCCTCTGGGGGCAGGCAACATGTTCCAAATCTACTCCCCACCCACACTTCAAACCGATGCTGTCTTCAACAAAAGGCCTCACAATGGTACAGGAGAGGATGTACAAAGCTGTTAAAACAAGAAATGGCTACCACTGTATTGCAAAACAGCTAAAGGTGAGTTTCTCCTCAGTGGTAGTTATGTGGTAAGAGAGTGATCCATCTTTCAATGCGATATTTCAACACATTGAACCCTGAAATCTGAATTACATCAAAATTATTACAACAGTAGCATTTCAAAAACTATATGTTTATCTATAGATATAGATACTGCAAAAGACAGAACACTGATTGCAAAACTTCAAAAAAATGCAATAAAAGCTGAAGAAAAAGGAATGACTTGTTCTCTACATCAACAGGAGGTTGAAGCTTTGAGATCAGAGACAGTAACAGCAAGAGGAGGGCACTTCTGCCCTTCTAGCTCAAGACTCAAATGACTCAAGAAGCCTAACGAAATATGCTGAAAGTACAATCACAAAGACATAATCGAACAAGCAGCAGATAAAGTCCTGCAAGATGCATGCATGGAGGACCCCACTCCACCCTAGTGACCATCATGACAGCTAAGAATTACATGCGAGTATTTGATGAGTATCCCCGAGTATCCCATGAGTCATGGTTATCTGAATGTACAGTGGTACCTCGGGTTACAGACGCTTCAGGTTACAGACGCTTCGGGTTACAGACTCCGCTAACCCAGAAATAGTACCTCGGGTTAAGAACTTTGCTTCAGGATGAGAACAGAAATCGTGCTCCAGCAGCGCGGCAGCAGCAGGAGGCCCCATTAGCTAAAGTGGTGCTTCCGGTTAGGGACAGTTTCAGGTTAAGAACGGGCCTCCAGAACGAATTAGGTTCTTAACCCAAGGTATTACTGCATTATGAATAAAGCTCATTACAGTGGTGCCTCGCAAGACGAAAAGAATCCGTTCTGTGATTCTCTTCGTCTAGCGGTTTTTTCGTATTGCGAAGCAAGCCCATTGACGGATTAGCGGATTAGTGCTATTAGCGGCTTTTAGCGGCTTATCTGCTGATCAGATCAGCTGATAAACAGCTTAGCGGCTTAGAAAAAGGGGGGAAGGGGAAAAACCCCACAGGAACTCACAAGACATTGTCGTCTTGCAAAGCAAGCCCATAGGAAATTCGTTTTGCGAAGCACCTCCAAAACAGAAAACTCTTTCGTCTAGCGAGTTTTCCGTCTTGCGAGGCATTCGTCTTGCGGGGTACCACTGTATTCAAGTTTAGCTCCTTTCACCTTTTTTTTCTTCTATGTAACATTTGTGATATCTATACCATGGGATGCTCTTGATGTTGCTTGATAGCCAACTGCAGTGCCCCACTTGTGCAACGGACATCTGCTGGCTTAAGTGGGACTTTCACCTTCTTTCCTCCCCCTGTGGGATCTCACCTATTGTTTATAATGAACATTGGTTCTCAATAAAGCACTTTTAAGAGAAGAGACAAAAAGGCTGTTCATGTATTGCATGAATACAGTTTGTGACAGATAGGGGCAAAGGGGGGCGGGAAGAGACTTTCCCTACTTGTGAATGGGGATAAATTTGTTGCATTCTTATTTTAATGCAAATATATCTAATTTGCATTTCCTCAAAACAATATGCAAACCTCAATGCATCCATCCTTCGGGGAGTGATAAAGCGGGATATCAAATCCAAACTCCTCCTCCTCCTCCTCTTCTTCTTCACTGAGAACTGGTGCAGCACCTAGCATGTCTTAAGAGTGGCTCTTTCCACCTACAAACATCTAACAAATTCCACAAATACATTCTCAGCCTGGCTACTGATTGATAAGGATATGCTTCTATCATTTACACAATCCTGCATGTCTACCCAGAAGCCAATCCAACTGAGGTCAATGAGACTTACTCCCAAGTAAATGTGTATAGGAGCATTAATTTAGACAATGGGTAAAGGGTTTGTAATGCAGTTGCAGAGACTCAATACAGTATACAGTTAGTTATAGAGAGAGAGAGAGAGCCAAAAACCCTGTACAGGTATACAAGAGCTGCAAAGTAAGACTGAAGTGTTAACAGCAGATGTCACTACAGCATCTACTGTATAATCACATGCTTGCATCTGTATTGCTATACGATTTGGGGAATGCCTATGGACCTAATTTTCTATACTTATCTGTCCAAATGACCTAAATGAGTGGCATTAGGCTTTTCACATAATGCCTGGCTACATAAGCCATTTAATAAAATTTAATGCATCACAAAATATTCCTATTACAGGAATATTATTAAATATTCCTAAACTGCTGGATTAACATACTAGTCATACTAGTCAGAAAGTAATACTTTTCTCAGCATGTCAAATAACAGCTACCTCTTAAAAAGAGGAACTCTAAAAAGAGGAATTCCTGTTTTATACTCCGTCATTCAGGGCATAATTGCACTTGGAGAAAATTGCTCTCTTTAGTGGGAGGAAACAGCTTGAGCAGGTGGGTGCTGCACTGCCTATCTTTTCAGATAGGACTGCAACGGAGTAGTGAAGAGGCTTTTAACAAACTGGAGACAAAGAATCTGAAAACGGGGTCCAATAAGTTTAATACCCTTCCTCAAAATAGATAAGTTTGTTGTTGGGACTCTTCTTGTTCAGACCCTCTGCTTTACTACACTTCTATCCTACCTGTACTCCATGTTCTTGTGAGATTGGTTAGGCTGAGAGTGACTGGCTCATTCACTCAGAGAAGTTTGCGTCCAAGTGGAGACCTGAACCTTGGTTGCCAGTGTGGTGTCCTCCTGATTTTGGACTCCAGCTCACATCCCAAGCACAAAAACCCCACTACATACTGAATCCAGCGGCATATTCTATTAAACTAAAGGTATGACCGTAGTGAATTTTTGTATGCTCTAATATCACTGAACAGAGTGAGGCCTGGTACAGTCCATATCTCATCCAGCATCTGTCAATGGTTTTCCAAAAACGCTCAACAAAAGCTGAACAACTTTAAACTACTGATTTCTTAATTTTGGACTCCCAAAAGTAGGGGTTGTCTTATACGTGGGGTAGTGTTATACACGGAAAAATACGGTAATTTCATAACTCTTCTAGTTTTATAAAGCCTGAGAGGAGAAAGTGAGTGAATGTGTGTGAGGAGAGTGATATTCAAAAAATGGCTGCAAATAGTATTGTAAGCAGGACAAGTTCATATGTAAAAAAACCCAGAAGGGGAAGTTGAGGGAAGTCAAGGGGAGGGTGGGGGAAAGTGGGAAATTTAATCTGTTATTATTTGCTATGATGTAATTGCGGGGGGGGGGGGAAATAATAATGTAAAATTCAATAAAACAAACAAAAAAAACTGCTGGAAATGAATGGAGAGCAAGTGCTGGCACAGACTCACACAGTCTCTAATTCAAAACTATGATGAGTCTAGTATGCATCGTATAGAACTAAGGCATCTAGTTGTATTTCCAAAGTCAAACATGTCAATATATCTAACCTTCTGTCTGTCCTCCTGGGTTCACTATGGTTCATCTATGCTTACTTCCTGTAACAGTTTCTCTATTGGGTCATTTTTTTCTATTTACATTGGTCACTAAAGCCAATGAGTCTGTTATCCAAGCAGCCGCAGCAACGTCAAGCCATAGGGATGGGACACCACAAAAATGTTCTGTCCTTGGCTTCAGCAGTCATCTTCAGTGTGAATGGTGTTTTTTTCTTTTCTTTTACAAACCCCACAATTTATGCACTTAAGACAACACTTTCTTGTAGGAATCCATTATTTTGAATAAGCTGAAACACCAAGAATATTGAAATTTGGGGTGGTATTCAACTAAGGTTTACTCAGAGTAGACCTACTGGAATTGATGGACCTAACGATGTTCACTATTTTCAATGGGACTGCGGTGAGGGAAAACTTAGCTGAATACCACCAGTGGTTTTCTGCAGTGCTAAAATGTTGCTTGTTGGAAGGAATTCACCACATAAAACCTTCAATGCATAAAATCTAACATTCTCTTTCATAAAGAAGCATGGCTGGGAAATGGTGGGGCACTTGATACTTTATGGGGCAAGCATCTTTTGGTGTTCACAGTGGTACACGCCATTAACATTTGTGGCACTGAATGCTTGTTATTCTGCAGTGGACACGTGTCAATTCACTTGCTCATTATTCAACTCTGTACATGAACAAAGGCCACTTCCAAACTGGGCATTTACTGAGCTGAGCTACATTTCTCCCCACTCCCTCTTCATGGGGCACCTGCATGAAGTCATCAACAAAACATCTGCATGAGGAACAGATCAGATCCCCAAGGAGTGCTACAGACCAAAAACCAGGGTTTCAAACAGTTTATTTCCTGAGCATCACAAACAAATCAGTGTTCACTTGCTCTATTAAGAGGTCTTTGTCATCTAATCCTATATAGCCACATGTGAACGCACTTCTCATTCCATGCTATTTAACAGAAATATCAATTTTCTACCAACATGCAGTGGACTGTTCTATAAATTGTCAGCAATCCACATCTTATGTAATAGTCCCTCGTAAAAGTGTTCACAATACAGTTTATCTGGCATTGTCAGTGGAACCCATCTGTGTCTAATTCTATCCCTTGTTTTCAATTTGTTCAGGAATGATCTTTTCAAACATCATGGTGTGAAAGTCGACCACTAGTTTCCAAAATGGGCTGACCTCATTTGTCTGCCTTCAATGCATTTCATATTCCTGAAAGAATTCCCAACGACCTAATTTTCCCTGTAAGCCATGTATAAGCATTGACTAACAAGTTTCCAACATTCCATTTTGGGGCAAAATGAGTATCTTGTTGATGCTAAGCCCATAAGCTCCTGAATGACATCACCCAATGGTTTCATATGTGTGCTAATTAACATAGAATGTAATCTTGGGGGACACCATATAGCTCAATTAACCATGGTATCAAACTGTAGTCCCTCAACCCTCTAAGTAAGACAAGCACCAATGTAAACTGATCCCTCCAAACTCCTTCCCAGTCAGCTAATCCAGAACCACCTGTCTAGTTACAGGTATAGCTCATCAACAAAGACAACCTAATCATTCTATGTCCCATAACCAGACTTTAAACTAGATTGAAATTGATCTAGATAATCTGCCTCATATGGACCCAATACACTCAAAATTTTAATAAACAATTTTGTGCATGACAAAGATAGAAAGTGATTCAGGTCTATGCCAGGGATGAAGAACCTGTGGTCCTTCAAATGTTGTATTATAACTTACTTAGAAAAAAAAACAAAACCAGAAAAGGGGGTGAGAACAGGATATAAATTCAGGCATCCACAAAAATAAAGCAAACACGAGCTTCAATCTGGATAGCTCAGCGGCATGGTGCTGAAAGGAGCATGGTGCTAACTACACAGGTTGCAGGCTTGATCCCTGTATGGAACAGCTGCATATTCCCTGCACTGCATGGGGTTGGACTAAATGAACCTCAGGGTCCCTTCCAACTCTATGATTCTATGAAAAAAACATTTTGCTTCACCACAGGTCTATACCAGGGATGAAGAATCAGTGGTCCTTCAGATAGTAAGCGTTGAACTACACCTTACAGTATTCAATGGGGAAAAGGCTTAAATCCAGGCACACATAAAAATAAAAAAGGTGTCACTGCATTCCAGAAATGTGAGTATTTTTGGTCTTTGTTGCAACAGATCAACAGAATTATTTAATGCATGTTTACTTAGAAATAAGTCCCACTATGACATTTGCACAGTCACAGTCCTATGGTCACAGTCCTGTAGATTTGCTATGGTCCAGAGTTCACTTCAACAGCTGCCCCAAGTACTGGCAGATTATACATGTACATGCGTGTGGAGGTAAAATACATAACTGTAAGCAAGGCGACAAAAAAGGCGATGAGATGCAAGCAGTACACTCTATGACATTTCTGGGCAAAATTTACATATATCAAGTTCAAGCTACCTAGAAATGTCACTGACTCTGCTTCTCACATTTCTTAGCCTTCTGCCCCTACTGCTTACATAAATTTTTCTTTATTCCCATATATAGACATGCCAAATGATGATATGCATCATATATCTCATGATGTCGGGTCCAGGTCACAAAAGCTTATACTACAACAATGTTGTTGGTCTTTTACGACCACAAGACTCTTTGTTTTTAGAAGAAAACAGTATAAACAAATATATTGACTTAACTCAAAATGCTGGCAGTCAGTATAAAATACATGAAGGGTACCAGAGGCCATTGTACCTAAGGGTGGATTCCACAGTGCAAGTTCATCCCATGCTTTTAGAAGCACAGGCTGTGTCCATAGAAAATGGATACAGCCAAGTACATCTGACTATATCCAACCCTCCTTAGGCTGCACACACCCTACAACTAGAAAGCACAATCTTTGACTCAAAGAATTCTGGGCACTGTAGTTTGCCTCTCACAAAGTCAGAACTCCCAGCAACCCTTAAACTACAATGCCCATAATTTTCTGAGGGGGAAATGTACTTCCAATGTGATTTCAAGACCTACTGTGTACACAAACAGATATGGAAAGTGTTTTATGAACACAACGTAATAATAGCCCTGACTGCAACGGCGCACTCCCACACATAATATCCAGCAACTGGGAATTTACAATGTGGGTAAAACTGCAGTCCTATATCACCTTTCCTGGGAACAAGTCACAGTGAACTGATAGAGTCTTACTTCTGAGTAAACAAGCATAAATTTATACTGGATAAACTGTGGGCCTCCAGATGCCTTGGTCAGGGATGATGGGAATTGTAGTCCATGGGTCATGCTGGCTGGGGAGGATGGGAGTAGGAGTCGAACAACATTTGGAAGGCTGCAAGACAGCCACCCTTGGTGTGTATAGAAAAAGGCAACATTCCCAAACCTGGGACTAAAACTCCCATCAGCCCCAGCCAGCACCACTTTAAACAGTCTCTGGAGTAAGCACCATTTAACCCAGCGAGCTTAGTTCAAAGCAAACATGCATGAGATTCCATTCAAAATACTGAATAGTTTCCTTCCCTGAAGTGGAGTTTTTGGGGGTCAGGCAAAGAGAAACCTGTAAAGGAACAAAGTCTGCTCAGCCTGCAAACAGCTACGCAAACAAACTCTACTGTGGAGGTTCCCACATTTTCTATCTTCAGGCCCACTTAAGGTGGCTGGAAGTTACTGAGGCCCACTAGTCAGAAAATGGTGGTGTGGACCTAGTTTCAAAATGGTGGAAGCTGCAGAGCTTGGCATAATTAGCTGACTAACATCACTGTCTACTGATCTTTGGAAATAGCTAGATTCTTTCCCATAGTGCTTTCCCTATGGAAACAAATTTCCTACCTTAGTTTTCCACAAGTGCCAACAATTGTTCTGGAGGTAATGTGATTAAGCCTTTTTTCTTCCCATCACCACATGTCTCTCAGTAGGTTTACTAATTTCCTATCATTTCTTCTCCCATTTGTCTTTCCCACTCTACTAGTACCTTATCCTCCCCGCCCCACTCCAAAAAACCACTGCCAGTTTCTTTCATTCTTCTTTTCTGGTGCTTTTACATTTCCTTCCTCCTCTTACAACACCTTTCCTCTCTTATGCCTTTCCTTTGTATGCCAGTTTAATGTAACCTTTTATCTCTTTTTCCAGTTTCCTTCAACACCTCCTCTGGCCCTTTCGCTTCAGAGAAGAGCAACCTCCTTTGCCTCTTCCTACATTGAGCTCTGCCTCTTAGCTACTTTTGCTCATAATACAATAAGTTCCTGGGTCTGGCATTGTTACAACCAAAATAAAAATATAATAAAGACACTTACTGTTGTTGGCCGCTACTTCGATAGCCCTCTTGCTCTAAGAATAAGGGAACCGTCACACATCAGTGCAAACTCAGAAAAGTCACAGAGTGCAAATGCAAGCACTTAATTGGCCCAGATGCAACTATACACACCTGATTGGCAGGGCAGCTCTTTCCACAACTGCAACCCATAAGTTTACAATACTTAATGGGCCCTGATTAGGGAACAGAAGGATATAAATGGATAAATGCAAAAGGCCCACGAAGCCCTCCAGCCCTATTTAATTTTTCTTACCTATTTGTGAGCTATTTTGTTTTTTTACAAAAAAATAAAATAAATCCCTTTGGAGATGGGGGTGGGAACTGCTCTCCATAGTTATTTTTTTCTGATTGGCTGTGATCTGCACACAGCAGACTGGCCACCACAAGAGAAAGATAGACAAAGAGAAACAACTCCAGGAAGCCTCTCAGACTTCTCAGTGAGTGGACATTTAAGGATATGCGTGTGGAGCACAGGAGGGAGGGGGAACTATGGCTTTGGGGGAACAAGCACAAGAGCGGTAGTTCCTCTGTGGCATTATTGATAACCTATTGTTGGTTATCTACAACTTTGCAGGGAACAGCAACGAGGTACCGGAGGACAGAAGCGTGGGCATCATGCAGCCCACCATGGCCCTTATGTCAGCTTGCTGCTAACAGGTGGAGGACACTGTCCCATTGACAGGTGTTGAAGTAAGAGTCCACTGCCAATCCGGTTAGGTTCTGTACATCTTGTTCTTCACCTGCTTGGGACAGTTGCTGCCAATTGGGGCAAATAATACTGAACTAGATGGACTACAGGTTCAACTCCATAAGATGCATTACATAAAGCACTAATTAGAGAAAAGGGAATTATGGTTTCCTTGTACTGTTTATCTCTTAGAGCAGGGGTCAGCAAACTTTTTCAGCAGGGGGCCGGTCCATTGTCCCTCAGACCTTGTGGGGGGCCAGACCATATTTTGAAAAAATGTATATGAACGAATTCCTATGCCCCACAAATAACCCAGAGATGCATTTTAAATAAAAGGACACATTCTACTCATGTAAAAACAAGCTGATTCCCAGACCATCTGCGGGCTGGATTTAGAAGGCGACTGGGCCGGATCCTGCTCCCAAGCCTTAGTTTGCCTACTCATATCTTAGAGCACCATTCTATACCTACTTACGTGGGAGTAATCGCTGTTAACTACAGTGCCATTTATTTCCAAGTGAACATGCACCGGGTGTTAGGCACCTAGTTTTCAACAGAATGTTTATTTCTCTTCCTCAATATTTATTTTTTTCATTAACATTTAATTAGCTCCTGTTTAATCAGGCTAGCATTCTTCGTGTCCCACAAGCAAAGCAGCAATAATGCTTTACATGTATTTTAAAAGAAGCATTTGAATTGTATCCCAATTTCTTTTGAAAGATATATTCTCCTTTTAAAGCATTCTTTGTTTAAACAGGCCCTTGTTTCAAAATTCAAGGCTGAGGTGTTCCTTGTTTCTGAGTTACTGGAGATGGGTTCAGGTCAGTGAAGAGTTTAAAAAAATAAAATGCAAGCTCATCCAGAAGTAATCTCCAAATGCTCCTGGTAATGTAAGATGCTAAAAACAAAAACAA
This sequence comes from Podarcis vaucheri, assembly GCF_965113315.1. Classification (NCBI taxonomy): domain Eukaryota; kingdom Metazoa; phylum Chordata; class Lepidosauria; order Squamata; family Lacertidae; genus Podarcis; species Podarcis vaucheri. Next base: position 71,211,649 of record NC_138759.1, read on the forward strand.
AACCCCGTTCTCATTGAAAATATTCTGTAGGCAGCATCCACTGCACTGTGCTACATGGTGGCCCCGAGACAGGCTAGGACAGGGTGGAAGCTTTCTGGTTTTTGAATTGCCAAAGGTGGCCTCAGCTCAGTAACAAAATACAATGCAAGCTCATCTAGTTTCCAAATGCTTCCAGTAAGGGGTGCAAAAAGGTATAAAACAAAAACAAAAACAAAAAAACCTGTTCTAACTGAAAATATTCTGTAGGCAGCTTCTCTCACACCATGGTGCATCCTGGGCCCCAAGACAGGCTAGGACATAGTGGAAGTTTTCTTGTTTCTGAATTGCTGGAGGTGGACACAGTTCAGTGAAGAGTTTAACAAAACACAATGTAAGTTCATCTAGTTGTCTTGCCATTTCCAACTGCTTCCAGTCAAGGAAGATGCAAGAACTTCCTGCTCTAACTGAACATATTCTGTAGGCGGCTTCCATCAGGAGGACCAGGCTAGGAAAGCCAGCTGATTCTACAGGTCACAAACCAGTGGTTAAAGCTGAGGGAAGTGAACTGTCCAAGTGAATTGACTGAAGGGTCCAGCTTTTAATAGCTAGGCCCCTCAGAAATGGTCTTATACCAGATCAGGCCATTTCCCCATCTCTCTATTTAACTGGCAGCAACTATCTCAAATGTGTCAAGCAAGCAGAGGTCCTGCCCATTGACTCTACCTGACACTTTAAGCTGAAGAGGGAAGGTGCTGAACCTGGGACTCTGTATGCAAAGCATAAGCTCTGCCATTCAGCTATGGCCCCTGCCCTCACTTTGCTGGTTCAGCTGGTGTACCTGCAATAGAATAACATGCACAGAAATTAAATTAATCCCGGATGGATTTTTAAACTCTGCATGACAATAAACAGAATAAGGGCCAGTTAGAGAGGACTGGGGTAGGACACAATTGCTTGCCAACCTGTTGGCCACCACTGTTCTATAGCTTCAACCTGCAGCCATACATGTAGCTAAAGTACCAAATGTGCCCGCACCTCTGGAAGATGACAAGATGCACACACAGTTAGCAAGGCAGCATGTGACTCTGGGGAAAATGAAGGTTGTAGAAGGCAAGAATGGGAACAGTGAACTGGGCTGTGATTACAAGAGCATTTGAACATGATCTGTCTCTGCCATTCAGGTTGTGCTGGGCGAGGATCTTCAAATATCCCTAGTAAGTGTTAAAATGTTTAACTTCCTTAAACTTTCCTGCCCACTTCTAGACAATCTGTGTATACATCTGTTGGTCAACGTGATGTCTCTGAGCATGTCTGTGACCATCTCCAGTTCAACTTTTATCTGGTTGTTATTCGAAATATGGGACCTATTGACCTCTTCCTCCTTTGCAACTCCCAAAGATGTAGGACAATCAGCCCATCTAAGCTCAGACTGGCAGCAACTCTCATTCATTCGTTGGTCATTTATATACTGCTTTTTGGCCCAAAGGCTTCCAAAGCAATGAACAGGTTGAAAACAAAAGGAAATACGATAAAACCACATTAAATACAAAAGCAAAAGTGCAAATAAATCAGTAAAAACATATAATGTGTGTGTATATATATATGTGTGTGTGTGTGTGTGTGATATTATATTATATTATATTATATTATATTATATTATATTATATTATATTATATTATATTATAGCCTGGGTCTTTCCCAGTCCTACCTGAAGATGCCAGGGATTGAATTTGGGACCTTCTGCATGCAAATCAGATGCTCTTCCACTAAGCTAAGGTCCTTCCCCACAACAGCTTATGCCATACAATTCAAACTTCACAGGAACTGAAAGTGGCCAGTTGAGGACAAGTGGAATGGAATTCAAGCCATTACTGGAATTCTAATTTGAGACGACTCTAGAGAAGAACTTAACAGCTCTTTGCTTGTCCTCTTGGGCCTGACGCTTGACAACGCTTGACAGGAAATGAGCTTGAAAGGTTCAGAGGCAGGTCACAGAGCTCGTATCCCTGCCAGCTGCTCAGATGACCCTAGCAGTGTGTTTTGAGAAACCTGATACACTTGCTTATTATTAAAGCCTTTTTTCCTTGGAGAAGTCACGTCTAACACTGGGTTCTACCAGACACATGGCTAGCCTATTATATCCTCCCCCCCCCCATTCTTCTCAAGTGACACTTGTTATATGACCTAAGACTGGAACAACGTGAAAAATCCCGTGTTGCAACACAAGGCTGAATGTGCAAGGATCATCTTGTTTACAGGAATGCTCCTGCCTTGTTTGCCTTGCAGCATTTGTTGTGCCAATCCTTCAGACCACCTCCCCCGAGGAACCAAAACCAGAGCTGGAAATTCCTGATGTCTGAGATCCTGAATTCTGGAAGGCACAATTAAGCCGGGAAATAGTGTCCAAGGCGGAGCTGATGAAATGTGGAAGGTACATTTGAGTGGACACAGTACTTTGCATTCCAGTTCACTATTTAAAAGTGTCCTCCATACTTATGCTCCATTCTAAACAGGTGATTTTGCTGGCACTGGTATTTCTTAGAAGCAGGAAACATATCAAATCAGATTGCCTTATGCAGATTCTTTTTTTCCTTTTGGCAAGGATGCCCAATAAATATTGCTGCACACAGTACTTCCCCCCCCCTAGAAAAATAGGTGCTGGTACACACCAAAAAGTTGCTACAGTAGGTGCCACACTTTTTAACAAAACAAAAAGAGGTGCCAGTACTGCGTACCCTTGAGTACCCCCTGACAGAAAAGCACTGGTTGCACGCTACCCTAATATCCAAGTGTGATGGGGTTCAGTTTCCTTGGAATGAGGGTCAGCGGACTGTGGTGGCTTTATGATGTATTGTTTATTTACAGATATATACAACCTGACCCTATGATGGAAGAGCTCACAGGATCAATGCCCCAATAAGGTTTTGCATCTCCCATAGCCACAGCCTTGGATTCAAGCAGACGTCAAGCATGCCTCTCACTCTCAATCTTCTGCCGGCTCCTAGCCCAGCTCTCTCACACAACTCCATTATCCTTCTAACTACCAGCCAGGTGAAGGACAGGGCACACCCATTTGCCCTCTGACACAGCTACTTCCTTTGTTACCCTAACGGCCCATACTTAGGGGCCATTAATTTATCAAGAAACTTGCCTGGCTCCTTCAACAATGCAATCTCAGAACACTATCTTCTTAAATTAAGGTTGTATGTGCACCAGCACGTGTCCCACTAGAACAAGGGGAATATTATAAGAGCAGCCCTGTATGATTAGGCCAAAGCGCCACCTAGTTCAGCATCCTGTTTCCAACAGTGGACAGCTCTGCCTTCAACAAGCACCCAAGCAAGAAGACATGAAAGTGACAGCCCTCCCCAATTGTTTCCTCCTCCCCAGATTGATATTCAGAGACATACTTGGTTTGGCCATCACCACTGATAGTCATAGCTCTCCTCCCCCTGAATTTGTTTGCATGCACAGGTAGTATCTCTGCAATGTTCACCCACTGGATATGATAATCTTTCGCCCCTCCCCCCCCATGTGCAACTAGAGCTACAGAAGCAGCACAGAATCAGAGTATATAGACAGTGCCAGAAACATGCCATGGATTTCTTTTAATTACATATTTAAATATTATTTTGCTGATTTTATTTTTCTTTGTTAGATTTGTTCATTTCCCTACCCTTTCCAGTTTAGGGCTTGGCTTTTCATGAGGTGCCAAAGCATTGTACATGAAGATTAAATTGCACATGTATGACTCTGTTTTCATGTTGTTGTTCTTTAATTTCTTCCAGCTCATGGCTATCTTGTAGGGACCCCAGCTTACCTTGCAGATGCCTCCAGATCCCTCAAAGGCCCCAGCACATTATTCAGCATTCATATGAATCTTTTGCACACCTCTAGTGTTTGTTCCTTTAAGGGTAAGAGTTGTGTTTGTTGATTTACACTTATTTAATTATCAATTGCTGATTGTGTATTACTTCCAAAAAACCGAATAAACTTTTAAAGAAAGAAATAATTTAAGCTTCTTGAAATGTTCATACACTAAATTCAACTAAAGTGTAACTTATTATTATTTTAACCAGCAAAGTAACCCTTATCTGCTCTTTTTTGTCGCTGTAGAATAAAGCAAATATATCGTTTTATATAAACTACAGCAAATGGCTGGTGGAGACTGCTCACTGGTCATTAATAAGCAGGAGTGAAGGAAGAAAAGGCAGAGGAACCATTGCCAGTCTGGCAGTGGGGAATGCAGAGATAGCCCCTGCGGACATTATGCATTTCCCTGGTAGAAGAACTGCCAGTGGCGCCCAAATTGAGAATCCACACACTAATTCTGTGACCTTCTCATCCAGTGATGAAAGCAGCAACAGTGACACTGACTCCCAGTAGTTATGTGATTAAGCCACGGAGAAGAGGACCGGAGTCACATGCTTTTCAAGGATTTTATAGTGAGCTATAGTGTGTGTTCCTTATGCAAATACATTAGATGCTCCAGTTCAGATTTTACTAATGATGGGGCATAGCTTTCATAGTTCTGGGGGGTTTTCTTCTTCAGGTTAACATGGGGTTGGGGGTATTTAACATAGGGTGGGACCCGGTGCAGCAGCCCTGCTTTGCACTTTCCTTGAGTGCTTATGCCTATCTGGCATGTGTTCTTGAACAGTGATGATGTCTCTTACTTGCCTGGATGTAGATATCTGCCCATGTGTGCTTGCACACACATTGCACACATGTGTACACACATTAATCTCCAAATTTTATATGGGCTGAATAAGGCCGACTGTACAAAGGTAAGAGTCACATCCATTGTCCCACTCATTTTTTCCTCTAGCCCCAACCACTACTGGCACACAGCCCAGGAGGTACCCCCATGAGGTACCATAAGCTTCCACCCCTGTTCTAGAACAAAGATCCAAAAAAAGAATGATATGAACTAATGCCAGTATACTGGAAGAAGCAAAGATCACCAGTGTCCAAGCAATGATTCTTCAACATCAACTTCATGGGACTGGTCATGTTGTGCAGATGGCCGATTATCATCTTCCAAAGCAACTACAGTACTCTATTCCGAACTTAAAAATGGAAAGCGTAATGCTGGTGGTCAACAAAAGAGATTTAAAGACTCTCTCAAGGCAAATCTTTAAAAAATGTAATATAAACACCGACAATTGGAAAACACTGGCATGCGAGCTCTCCAATTGGAGAACAGCCTGTACCAAAGGTGGTCATGGAATTTGAAGACGCTCAAATTCAGGACGATAGGGAGAAACGTGCCAAGAGGAAGGCACATTTGGTAAACCCTCAGCACGATCAACTCCCACCCGAAAACCTACATCCTCACTGTGGAAGGATGTGTGGATCCAGAATTGGCCTCCACAGTCACTTATGGACTCACTGTTAAAATCGTGTTCATGGAAGACAATCTTACTCAGCTACGAGTGATCGTCAAAGAAGAAGAGGATTATTAGAAGTTTTAACATTAAACAGACATCTCTTAATAACAATAAAAAGCCAGAGAAAAGTTGATTTGGGAGAGTCTCTAAAATTCCCTCGCAGATGTTCTTCAAATCCTGGTCTCTCAGCCTCCACAGGCACACAACTAAGGGAATATAAAACACTGTGCTTCAGAATTTCAAGCCAGTATTAAACTATTCTTAAAATCCTTATTTGGAGTCTTGTTTGCCAAATCTAACACCTCATGGCGGTTGCATTCCTCTGCAGCTGACCCAGGCACTGAAACCTGTGGAATTTTGTCAGAGGCTTGGAGTAAATGACGATGCATCTTTGCCATGGCATTGCCACAAATACATGTCTATTAAAAAAATTACTGAGATTAGCATAGGGTAGATGTAAGAGTCCTTTCAGGCAGGGGTTTATTGTGGAATTGTTGCTCCTCATGCCCACAAGTCTCTTCTTGTTTTTTGTTTTTGCAGTGTCCACATGACATCATCATCAAAATACTGGCCCCTTACTGCTGCAAAAATCTGGTAAGTAAAAATAACTCTTTACACAAATCTGCAACCACTGCTGGTGTGGAAACACATTTGCACAAGAGAATAGCAAGGAATATAATGACTGGGGGGAAATGAGATGTGTGGAAATGTGCATACAGAAAAACTGCATCTAAATGAGCCAATTGCGATGGAAGGTTTCCATCTGGAAGCTCCCTTAGTATAGGCAGAAGTCTTAAGAGTGACTTCATGGGGAAAGTGCTCACTTTGTAAGGTCAATATATCAAGCTGGGAAATATCCCAGGGAAAGATCCATGAAAGCGTAAGTATTGATGTGGAGAGCTACGTCTTAACTAAATGTAGCAACCACTGGACACCCATCTATTTCCATCTTTCATTATATGAATCCATTCCACAGCCCCTGTAGAAGAGATTCTGTTGGATAAAGCATAATACCATAGCCAGTGAGGTGGTGTTAACAGAAGCCAAAATTGTCATTCATTGTATCAATAATTTTAGTTCTCTTGCAGTCTTGTGCAAGTTTACTCATAAATACTAAGTCCCATGATGTTCAATGGATATGTAGCAGGGAAGGGAAGCTTTGGCTCTCCAGATGTTAAAAAAGGTAAGGTAAAGGACCCCTAACAGTTAAGTCCAGTCACTAACAACTCTGGGGTTGCGGCGCTCATTTCACTTTATTGGCAGAGGGAGCTGATGTTTGTACGCAGACAGTTTTTTTCCGGGCCAGCATGACTAAGCCGCTTCTGGTGAAACCAGAGCAGTGCACGGAAATGCTGTTTACCTTCCCACCAGAGCGGTACCTATTTATCTACTTGCACTTTGACGTGCTTTCAAATTGCTAGGTTGGCAGGAGCTGGGACCGAACAACGGGAGCTCGACTTTACCCCTGGAGGCACATATTTGAATTAGTACATGAAGAGCAACTTTGGTCTTTCCCATTCATACCAGCAGATGTCCCCTTTTATGTTTGTCCTCATCTTCTAATTTGTTGCTTCTCTTGTGCCAATTAAGTGCTGACAGGGCATGAGCACAGACAGCTGTATGCACACCTGGTTGTTGCTTTTAAAAATAAAATTCCCTGCCTATGAAGTGTGCAAAAGTACACAAGAGGCATTTGTAAATTCTCAGGATGCACTTTGGCACTTTTCTGGTTTTGTGCGAATTTGAGGGAGGGAGGGAGAGAGAGAGAGCGCACATTTTGCATGGGGATCCTGATTCTGGCCCCCATGCAAGTTGGTGGAACATGCATAAGCCTATTACACCCTCGTTCTGCCCTCTTCTGGGTCCTAAAGGCCCCACGCATCAGCAGTCACACATCAATTGGATGTGCACAAAATGGTCATCATCTGTATATATGGTGGTCAGCAAAGCTGGAAATAGTTATGAGCACAGCCAGAAAAGAAATGAAAGTATTGAGGAAGCGGGCATGGAAAGGGAAGTATCATAAAGGGGCAAATGATCTGCCTACTCAAAAACCCACTGAAACAAGTCATCAATGACCCTGAGCAGTTTGGAACCTGACCTACCCCCAATTTATTGGATTATCCCCATATCAGGTAAACCCAAATCTACAAAGGGAAAAACATTGAGATTGTGTTGTTTGAGTTAACTTCATGCAGAATACACAAATTAACTGGGGATGCAGACAGCTGCAAACACAATAAAATCCCATGTAGACAAGCCCATGGTTAGGTGAGCCTCAATTTTTCTTGGGTTCTCTGCAAAGGCACGTGGCTCTCCATTTCATTAATTAAATGGTTAATCAGAATCACCAGCTTCTTGACTCAGTGACACCCCACCCTGGGCCAGCCTCTTATTTTGAAGGATGGGCTGTCCTGCAATGCTCCTTGAACTAGTCTCTCATAATCACAAGTAGCATTCTGCGTCTGGTGCAATCCACCCTAGAAAGGGCACTTTTCAGGTCAGGAAAAGAATGGAGCACAGAAGGTGGGTCTGGCTTTGTGGTAGAATCAGCTCCACAGGGAAGCTGCCCTTTTTTAAAGTCACATTTGAATAGAAGAACGATATGTAGCAAGGAAACAGGACCTGGAATAAATAAGCACAAAGCACATTTCCTAGAAAAATGTGTTTAAGTACAGGTTGTAATCTTATGTGTGGTCTGACCTTTAAAGTTAGAGCACCCATGGTGGATGAAGAAAATAATCTAACTGACCAAGGAAGAGTACAATAATTGCACAATAAATTACCTATATGTTAGGAAGGATTCTTCCTAAGAGGACAAGCTGCCCCAATCCCACAAGGAATGAAAAAAGCTTAGGTTATGTTGTTTCTTCTTGCCAAAGCAACAAAAGGAGCTAAACAAAAATGCAAACTATTTTAATTGATCCCGCCTGGCTCCCTGGGGGACGATGTGTTCCTCGGCTTGCAGACAACAGAACCAAGGAAGTTGTCCCATATTCATCTGCCGATTGTCTACTCAGAAACGTGGAATGCACCGAGCACTAGCAAAAATGAGATCAGAGATTGGCTTGGAAGCATCTGAAGACAAATGCCTGCAAACTGGAGTCTCATACAGTAGTGCAGAGGCCAGGGAATCTCATTTTACTGTGGATTAGCTCTTTAAATCAATTGCTTTTCTTTTTCTTTATGAAGTGTTAGCTATGTGTATGTCATTGTGCATGCATTAGAAAAACCAGAAGAAAACTAATGCACGTGAGGGCTCCCAAGATGATGGAAGGAGGCCAAAGGAACAGGAATGAAGAAAATAACAAATCAATTATTATTTCCCAAGTATTTGCACATGCTCAAAGATGAATACTTTTACACCAAGTTAGAGCAGCTGTAATGGACATTCTAGAACGGGCTGCACAACCAGTGATCCAAGCATGGATTGTGAGGTGTTTAGCAATCCCCACTTCCATGTTTGCAGTCCTAGGCAGGCAGCAAAAAGCAGACAGTTTATCATACCCCTTGTATGCCACAACCTATGCAAGTATATTCTATAGAGCAGGGGTGGCTTTCCAGATGTTGTTGAATTCCAGCTTCCATCATCCCTGCCTATTAGCCATGCTGGCTGGCGCTAATGGGAGTTGGAGTGCAGTTACTTTTAATTATTTATATAGTTAAATACAATAATCAAGTACTAGGTTGTTAAAAATACTAGTGCTTAACAGAAAGATGTAGTTCAATAAAACTATACCGTTACTATTAATAACTACCCTCCTATCCTATACAATCTACTGCTAGTATGCCCTGCTATCCTATACAATGGAAGATGCACTCTTCCATTGTCTCCTGAGACAGACGGGTGCCAATTACAGTAACTTTTCCTATATATATTCCAATAGTTAAATAGCCTCACTCTGTCTAACAGTAGGACCAATGCTGCCAACCAAGTCCAGCCTTTATTTGCAGAAAATGATCTAACTGGGAATTAGCATCCTCAAACATTTTGCAAACCTGTAATAAGGGATTGGTCCCTACTAAAGACTGGAAAGCCAAACTCAAGCAAAGCTTGAAACACAGAGGAAGTGAGAAAGGAAGCTTGTGGGTATTTGTTTCTTCTCCCTCTCCCTCCACCCCACTACAGCCAAGAAATAAAGAGAACTAGCTTTAGCCAGGTTGTGTTACTGAAGGCTCACCCAGACTTCTTTTCATGCCCCCTCTCTAAGCACAGGTCTGTGGAAAACCCAAATTGCCGTTTGTTCCATTTCAGTGTTAAGGAGCAGGGGAAATGCCAGGAAAGAGCACTCAGACATGGCACTTTAAAGTGCAGGCCTGTGCCTAGAATGTAGGGCAAAAGGTACGTGTGGATGAGCCCTGGATCACCACACCCCCTACACACACACACACACACACACACACACATTAAACAGAGCAAATTAATACAGAGATTAGTGCCTCTGAGGGTACAAAAAGTGCTTTCTCCTAATGAGGGTGTGCGCACCCCCTATTCCTTGAGTCCTGACGAGTCGGTTCGTAGTAACTAGCAAAGTTAAGATGGTAATTCCCTACCTCAGATGCTTCAGAGATTATTGGAATGGCATCTTGTTCCTCATGTTGCTGCTTGAGGCCAATGAGCAATATAAAAGCCAGGAGTTCTGTGAAACTTAAATGCAAAATGTGGACTCCTGTCCAATCAGCAGCCACACTGTCTTCCCCAGGAGGAGATAAGAGGAGTACTCACTCTTTTCTGCCGAGTCGTCCTTCCCCAAGAGCAGGTAACAGGAGCAATATATTCACATGAAGAGCAGAATAACTCACTGTCCACCAGCAGTAGCTGGGAACAATTCCTTACATCCTGCTAGGAACTGACTGACGCTTAACCATGGCCAATGGCTTTTCATGCCTGCATATGTGATCACTGTACATAGCATGGCTGATGGCCAGGGAGTGAACATCACTGGGTCCCATTGTACATGCATGCATTGGAAAATGTCTCCAATTTATGGGATGTTCATGCACTTGCTGAAAGTGCATTTTCCCACTCTCTTCTTTGGGCGAGGAACTGCTTTCTTCCCAGATGTGCAGCTTGATGCTTATTGAATAAGGGACCAGAAGTAGCATTTATGAACATGAATAGCTTGCATTGTGGAGAAAACAGCTACACATGCAACATGGCTCTAAATGTGTTCATTTAGAAGCATGTTCAGGATTTAAGCATGGGGATTGAATAGACCAATACATTTTATCTGTACAGCAGCTGGCACATTGGTGTGTTAAATAAATATTAAGTAGTTATAATTGGGATGAATGTATACTCTGTGTTCCCTTCATCTACTTGGAATCCAGAATATTTCTTTTCTATGGCTCTAGAACCAGGGGAGATGTTGCTTTCTGCATTCATTTCACACATGGAAGTTTTTTGTTCTCCAGCCTGAGCCTTGTTTTAAGCAGTTAATCATAATCATTTTTCCTGTTTTGTTTGTTTAGCTACAGGATGTTTAAGATTCCTTTCTTCTTTTGCTCTTTCTGCAGCTGCTCTTATTGCTTTGCCTGTGTCTCTGCTGTCTTGCAGTAGCTTTCTAGGCATTTCACAACAGGATGAAGATCAACCCCCCCCCCCAAATAAAGATTTTTGTTGTTTAGTTGTTTAGTCATGTCCGACTCTTTGTGACCCCATGGATCAGAGCACGCCAGGCACTCCTGTCTTCCACTGCCTCCCGCAGTTTGGTCAAACTCATTTTAGTAGCTTCAAGAACACTGTCCAACCATCTCGTCCTCTGTCGTCCCCTTCTTCTTGTGCCCTCCATCTTTCCCAACATCAGGGTCTTTTCTAGGGAGTCTTCTCATGAGGTGGCCAAAGTATTGGAGCCTCAGCTTCACGATCTGTCCTTCCAGTGAGCACTCAGGGCTGATTTCCTTCAGAATGGAGAGGTTTGATCTTCTTGCAGTCCATGGGACTCTCAAGAGTCTCCTCCAGCACCATAATTCAAAAGCATCAATTCTTCGGCGATCAGCCTTCTTTATGGTCCAGCTCTCACTTCCATACATCACTACTGGGAAAACCATAGCTTTAACTATATGGACCTTTGTTGGCAAGGTGATGTCTCTGCTTTTTAAGATGCTGTCTAGGTTTGTCATTGCTTTTCTCCCAAGAAGCAGGTGGAAATGAAGATTAGAAAATGGCAAAACAATGAGGGCGGAATCACAATAAACTAGATTCATTTCTGAGATTGGAAGTCCTCTCTTGACTCTTCTTTTTTTTAATTGGGTTTTATAAACAAGAATAATGTTATACAAACAAGTTTACCAAGTTTTCTCATGTCATTTGTATGTCAGAAAGACAGCATAATAAATGTGGAAAAATATCTACATCATATGTTTTATTATTAGTGGCCAGTGTATAAGCTCTTGGTTTATGGTCCAGCAGCTCTATAAGGCTACCTATCAAAGTGTTAAGCTGAACCATTTCCTTAAGAAATGACCAAGCACAAAACTGGACATTCAGCAAAGACCCAGATTCAGGAACCCAGATTGCTACAAACAGCCTAAAAAAAATAGAGGGGGAGGACATACTTTGGAGGGAAAAGCAGAAAGTGTGTCCTGCTCTGCTTCCCCCACCCTTGCTTTACAGGATATGTTTCAGATGTCACAGACAGACCAGTTTCAGGCAATTGACGAATAACCAGTCATCTCTCAACCAAATGTGGTCTGGACCAACTAGCCAATTGGCTTTTCCTGGAATGAAAAAACAGTAATGCTCTCTTTTTTTTGCCAGGGTCGGGAGAGAGATACAAACCTTTGGCAGCATAAAAATGTACCCTGCTCTGCCTCCTTCCATACATGTTTTTTTCCACCTGATAGCAGATAGTAAAATGGTACTGACGCCTTTTTGTGTTGAAGCTGTGCAAACACATACACATGTGCTACAAAAAACAAACAAGGGAGCACAGCAACCAGAGTGCCATCAGAAAACAGCATGGAGGATGAATTTGAAACAAGCATAGCAAATATTCTTTGTCTAATATTTTAGATTATTCCAGTGCTATTTTTCTAACATCTCCCTTTTTCTCTTATAATGGCAATGGTGCCCACCTGAGAAGTGCCAGAAATGAGTTCCAGCGAGTCCCTGCTGGGGAAAAAAGCCCTTGATTAATTCATGAAACAGGTAAATGTAAATATGCATCGGTATGAGACCATGTAAAAGGTCCTTTCTGACCAAAAGGTGGCAGTGTTGCTCTCCCCTCTAACTCTAGGCCAGGGGGAATGTAAAAATGTCACTATCTAGTTATAGAAATATACTTTTCAGACCTACAATAAGGGTAATATGACTTTTTCATGCAATCAGCATTATACTTTTTAAAATCTGGGCATGATTTGAGTTCAAAAGTGGCAGTAGAAAAATATCCTAGTCAACACATACAAGCCACTATGCAATTTATCATTTACTGTCTGCTGCTATTTGCCAACTCCCCTAAAACTGGCTTTTGGGGGGGGTTGGTATTTATGTATTTATGGAATTTGTTGTGTGGCATTCTGCAAGAGAATGGCTTACTGAAGAATGATTCAGTTGAAACAATATTTTCTCTAATTAGGAAGAAGAACATGTTGGCTTTTGCAGTAATTACTGTGCATTCTTTATCAATTATTCCTTGGAAAATCAGATTGTGACCACTTTACCCTGAAACAATATTTGCAAAGTAGGATGAATCAGGGTGTTGAATCATGATCTAAAACATCTCTTGTATGATCTAAAACATCTTTTGGATAAATCACAAGACTTGCTCAAGGTGACAAAAACAACAGAAATGGCATCATGACATTTACAAAAATGAGAAAGCCCTGATTTCCAAATACCTAATCCTATGCAAACTTTCTAAAGTTAGCAAGGCAAAGTTCAACAGAGAAGTAGGGCTTATTTTTAGTCCCTGTCAAATGCTGAAGGTTACAGTTTCACACAATCCCCAACCAGCTTTGGCCTTTCCTTCTAATCCAGAATTATCTCCACCTAGAATGTTTCCCTTCATTTGTATAGTCTTGGTTGCCTCCCTTTAAGCCCTAGTTTCCTGTTTATTAGCTGCCTACCATGCAAAAGCAGCAGAGAATCTGGAAGCAGCAATCCCTGTGCTCACTTATTGCCATGTGAATGGATGCTTTGAATATATCATTCCACATGGCTTTTCAAGACATGTCTGTGTGTCATGCCAACAAGCACCAGCCTCTGAAATAGTGCAATCATGTTGTCAAGATGTGCCATATGATGGTTGAGCACACACAGGGTCCTCCTATGCCACTCTGCCCCTGAACTCCCCCACAACCCCCCATGCAAGTTCTCATAGCTGAGCCAAGATAAGCCGCTTGACTTTCCAAAGATGGCTGACCTCTCATCAACACATCAGCCATCTTTGTCCCTCGGCATAGGAATGATTTTTACTACATCACCTTATCTGGAAAGGTTTTGCATTACTTGGGTCTATGCTGGCTTTTCTCTCCCCCCCCCAAAAAAAACAACAACTGTACTGCTTCTGGGCTCTTCCTAGAAGTTTGAGAGCTTTTCTATACATGCATTATGCAGAAAGAAAGGGTACAATTCTCAGCTCCATCACCATACTCCAGGTAAGGAGGTCATATTTTCTATAATAAACAAGGGAGTGGTTTGTTACAGAACTTTCTATCACGTGCTATATGGAAGAAGTGTGTGTGATTGTTTGAACGTGTTTGCAAGGGTGAAAATTAGAAAATGTGACATCCACCTTCAGTCTGAAGTTGTACTGGCCATATTTGTACCTCCTTCTTCCATGTAATGTGTAGTAGACCAGATGTGTGGCTCTCTTAGGTGCCAGAGGTTCTTTCCGTTTGTAGACTCTGTGCTTGTTGCTTAATTCATAGCACGTTTTAGCCACTGCTGACACCATGTCACTTTAAATAGTCTGGCTTTTTTAGATGTTTTAATTCTACTGTCTCTGCCTCTATAAACATGATTGTTTCCTCCTGATGAAATCAAGTGCCTCTCAGACAGGAAGTGTTCCCATTCCACTATGGGTTCATTGTGACCTCTCTTTGCAGCCTATTTTCCAAGTCATCAAAACAACTTTAAAAGGTGCATTTGAAACAAGTTTCTTTTAAACTTTTCCCAAAGCACAGTTCTCTGTAAAATCTGCATGTGGGTATGCTGACAGTTGGTGACTGTGGTGGGCTGATGAACACAACCAGTTCGCCCAATAGAAAAGAATGCTGACCTTCCCCCCCCCCAAAAAAATAGTCAAAATGTAATGCTATTAATTGGCCTTAAATCTGGCTATATATACACTCTGAAAGAGGTACGGTAATACCCCTGCTGAATCATTATTGTATTTATGAGGATGAGGAACCGAACCCTTGCCTTACCTCCTTTGTGTGCCAAGGCAGAATTTTTATATACAAGGCCAGTAGTAATAAATACGTTATTATTTTTCAAAAAAGAAACTCTGTAATAATACAGCTGTTGGGGAAGGTGATCACAATGATGATGTTTGTGACACGGCCAATGTGTTTAGTAGCTGGAGTTTATATAGGGAAGGAGGAGTCACCTATCATCACATCATTTATCAGGCTGTTTATTGCCTTGGGTGACACATGTGCTTGTTTAGTTAGCGCTGGTGTGCAGCCTAGATTATTTCTTTGGCTCTGGCTCTAGAGCAGAAAAAGCAAAATGTCTCAATTTTCAAAATAACCATATGGAGTAACTAAGGCCCAGGTGTATGTGTTTACACACACCCATACATATATGTGTGTATTTTAAGTCCTATTTCCCTTGTTTTATTGCTTTTCTTTATCTTTCTAATGTTCATAGGTGTTTACTACAGCAATGTACAGAGAGATGCACAGTTGCTTTTTTTATTGATTAGCTCTTTTGTGAGGGTTACCTTATCCCACACTTCCTTCAACTACAAGGTAATCTAGAATCAAGGGTGGCGCTGTGCTCTAAACCACTGAGTCCCTTGGGCTTGCTGATATGAAGGTCGGCAGTCTGAATCCGTGCGATGGGGTGAGCTTCCGTTGCCAACCTAGCAGTTCAAAAGCACACCAGTGGAAGTAGATAAATAGGTACCCCTGCGGTGGGAAGGTAAATAGAGTTTCTGTACGCTCTGGCTTCCGTCACGGTGTTCCGTTGCACCATAAGTGGTATAGCTGGTACACCTTAAGTGGTATACCATAAGTGGTATAGCCGTTGCACCATAGGTGGTATAGCTGGTATACCATAAGTGGTATACCATAAGTGGTATAGCTGGAAAGAAAGGGTACAATTCTGTCTGTGGACAAACGCTGGCTCCCTCAGCTTGAAGCGAGATGAGCACCATACCCCATAGATGCCTTTGACTGGACTTAACCGTCCAGGGGTCAATTACCTTTACCTTTTACCTTACTTTTACCTAATATGGAATCATAGAATTGTGGAGTTGGAAGGGACCCCAAAGGAATCACAGCTAAAGAATCCCAGAGAGGAGACTATCCAACCTCTGTTTAACCTTGCACCCACCCACATACATGAAGGTAAGTTCACCACCTTCTACTATCAAACAGCTCTTACCACCAGAAACCTCTTCCTAATGCTTAGTCAGAATCTCGTTTCTTGTTGGTTGAATCCATTGGTTCATTGTTTTTTTTGCTAACAGCAAAAAACAATCTTGCCCCATCTTCCATGGGAAAGCCCTTAAGATATTTTAAGATGGCTATAATTTCACCTCTCAGTCTTCTCCAGACTATACAGACCCAACTCCCTTAACCAGGAGCAACACATTTCCCCAGAACTGTCATATGGTTTTGTATGAAGGTAATAAATGCCACTTAAGAGTGCTGCTGTTTGAGTAATGGGCAATAAGAAATCTCTTCCACATTCATTTGCATAGGAAATAAAAGGATGCTATACCGTGTCAAACTTGTCTCTTCTGGAAGTTCCTTGTATAACTCTTCTATGATAGCTAAGTCTTTCTGCTAAGGCCACATCCCACACAGCATTAAACCAGAGCCATGGGTCTTTCTGATTGATTTTTCCATTGCTGGGCTATCACCAGGCATGCTGCAGTCAGGAAAAAAAACAACCATTAATACTTTAAAATCCTTAAGACAACTTGAGGTAAAGTCCAGTGTGAGGAGTGTTAATGCTGGATTAGGCTGCAGGGGTTGTTTAGTGGTAATAGAAATAGCCGTGAAAACATTGATCCAAATTTTTTGTACAATAATACATTCCAACTATACATGCATATCACATCCAGTCTTCCCACAGCTTTTTCAACACAGAACTTTAGCTAGTCTTATTGATGTCCAGTAGCACTGAAAAAAATTGAATCAACTAAAAACAAATAAAATATGCTAGGTGACTGGTATAGTAATTAGCAATATATTTTGTTCCCTGACAGCAAACACATTTTTCCTGATTTACTAAACTGCATAGAATGCTTTGATTTCCTTGGTTCTGTCTTTACCGGAACATCAGTAATCATAACTTTTCTTCTGTAAGGTACTAAATAGTGGCAAATCCTTACAATTCCTATGTAGCTGTCATTTTAAGTACACTCACTTGAGAGTCCCAAATGAACGCAGTAGGGCTTACTTTAGAGGAAATCTGCATAGGATTGGGCCTTGCATTTTGTAGGTCCCTGGCAATTTTCACAGAGCATTTGTCACCTTTCCCTGAAATATATTTTTGTCTGAAAGAATATGCTAAAAGGGTGGGGAACCTTTTTGGCCAGGTGTATGTCCCCACCCCTTATATTCAATACCAGAACTACATATCCTCTTGAAGTGAAAAATGGCATCCAGCTACTTGTGTGTCTGCAAGGCATCACCACAAATGGTGGGTGGGGCAGATTTGGGAAGTAACTCTACCCTGGATCATCTGTTCATGGCATTAAGGGATTTTCAATGAACAAATCTAGCTCTACCAAAAGCCAGATCTGAAGAGAGATTTTGTGTGTGTGTGTTTTCCAACCCAGAATCTCTGAGGGCACTTAGTGGAGAGGCAGAAGCAACAGCAAAACATGTAGATTATAAAATACTGCTGTCCTGACCCAGCAAGGGCAGAAGTTCAGATTCCCAGGATTTATACCAGGCCTGGCCAATCCATAGGCTACACACAGCCTGCCAATTGCAGTGAGTGATCTTGCATACCCCTATTTCACTCTGCGCCTGAAGATGACTCTGAGGTCTGAGAGCACAGTCCCAGGAAGTTGTCACTACGCTATATCCCAGCCTCCAGCATGCTATGGAGTCTCACCCCAGAGTTCCCATGTTAGTTTCAGCAGTGAAGGAGCAGCAGTTTGACAGGAAGAAATTAAGCAGGCACTGCTTTTCCTGGCATGCACATAAATTGAGGGAGAAACCTTCACCTGCTTAATTTCTGTGTGTCAGGCTGCTGTTATAAAGGCATAGCTGCAGAGCCAGTAAAAAAAAGTTGGCAACCCCATATGGGATGAAGGGGAGGAGGGTGAAATGCACAAGCCAAAGCCTGGGAGTGTCTGACAAAGGGTGCCTGAAATTAAACAGATCTGGGAAATTCCATCCCTTGACGTCCCACAAAGGAAAAACAAAAAAACAAAATAAAATACAAAGATCATATCATAATTAAACTGGTAAAAGGGGAGCAAAGAGCAATTCTGCTGGAGTTTGCCACTTTAGTTGGTATTTTTGGAACATATTAGGAGCACTTCCACGTTGGTGTTGTACTGTATTGTCTTCTGGGGAAAAAATACAAAATGGAGCAGGGGTATTTGTGACATACTAAGTGGTATTGAGTTCAAGTTGCATCAAGCAATAGGAAACAACAATAGGAAAAGAACATTTTGGGGCTTTTCAGTTTACAGAATAAAAGGAGGTAAAACCAGGGCATGATAGTAGTTTAACAAATGATTCATGGTGTGGGGAAAGTGGGTAGAAAACCATTTTTCTTCCTCTCTCACAATACTAGGAGTGGTAGTCAACTAAATTCTACTCAGAGCAGACCCATTTAAATCAATGAACCTAAATTAGTCATGCCCATTAACCTGAATGGGTCCACTCTGGGTAGGATTCATGGTGAGTACCACCCTAGGACTCCAGGCCTTGCAGCTGAAAGATTGAGAATGCTGCAGTTTAGTCACAGAGCATCTGCTTTGTATGCAGATTTCCCCAGGTTCAGTCATCTGCAGGTATGACTGGGAGGGTCCCCTGCCTGAAACCCTGGACAGGCACAGCCGGTCAGTGCAGACAATACTGAGTTAGACAGATGGACCAATGGCCTGGCTCAGTATAAGGCAGCGTAACATGTTCCTAATGTTGGAAGATTCAGGATACACGAAAGGAAGTACTTTTCCATCGAAGGACTCCACCAAGCACTATTTAAAATATTGGAAGAACATTACAAGCACTTTCTCTATTCTTGGCCAGGAGAGTATGTGTGACTTTTATAATCCATATTAGTCATGAGCTTGAAACTTTGATTTGAAACTTTCCTCATTATCCAGATTCTAGAATAAAAAAAATATTTGGGCCCTAATCCAGAGGACTGCAGGAACAGTGGACGGCTTCATGGGTGCTCAGCGCATGTGGAGAAACAGTGCAGATCGCAGAGTGTCAAGATGAAAAGGGATCCCTGAAGCATAAACCACGGAGCAATGCAGCTCATCTCTGCTGGGTCTTGCCCCCATGAAGCAGTTGCCGAGATTGAAGATCCTCGCCTCCTCAAAGCTGCCTAGGTCCTCTCCTCTCCAGGGTTTTTTCTAAGCAGTCTGAGACTGCACCTGCACAAAGCTAACTTTGCAGACTCTTCATGCCTCTCCTGGTTCTGGGAGACAAAGGGACAGAGGAGCTTGTTGCAGCAGGAGAGGGAGGCACCTATGCCTCTTCCCCAGCTGAACTCATCTCTTCCTCTTAGCCTCCCTTTTCTCTTGCACCAGCCAGTGTAGCGTAGTGGTTAAGAGCGGTAGTCTCGTAATCTGGTGAACCGGGTTCGCGTCTCTGCTCCTCCACATGCAGCTACTGGGTGACCTTGGGCTAGTCACACTTCTTTGAAGTCTCTCAGCCTCACTCACCTCACAGAGTGTTTGTTGTGCGGGAGGAAGGGAAAGGAGAATGTTAGCCGCTTTGAGACCCCTTAGGGATATCAAATCCAAACTCTTCTTCTTCTTCTTCTTCTTCTTCTTCTTCTTCTTCTTCTTGATTCTAGATTTCTCTCTGCCACAGACTCTCTGAGCTCACTAAATCCTGTTACCTCTTCAGCTTTTGACACCTCATCCTCCCAGTCTTCTTCCTCTTCTCCCTGTGACCACTCATCTTTCTCCCACCAACAATCCCTGGGCTCTGAGCCTTCGTCCAACCAGTCCATGGCTCCATACCCTTCTGAATCCCTCTAACGAGCCAATCATGATGTTGATAAATCCTCCAGAGATTAGGGAAACCATACCTTTACAATTTATAGCCCCTTCTTTGTATGGATGTCATTGTGTTCATTTAATGTATATTATTGCAAACTCAATAAAAATAGATCTGTGCTTTCAGTTATAAGGTACTGAACTGCTCCAAAACGGCATCCAGAAGACTGAATGGAGGAAGAGGTTGCAGTTCAGATCCTATGTGAGATCTTACGGGGCAGTCACAATCATGAGTAACCAACTCATCACAATGAGTAATCCACAGTGTGCTAAAACATTGTCAACTAGCATTGCTAGTTGTGATGCGTTTTCAGTCTAAAAAATTATCTGAGGATTGTATGAGTTTAAACTTGAAGTCCATGCTTCATTTTCCCCCAAGAGCCACCAATACGGCTCTTCTATCACTACATATAATATTCTGCACTGCCCCATCCACCTCCAGTGAGAGAGCATGCCAAATACCGCAACATGCAAGTACTGCTTTATAAGCAATATTTGCTTTATTATACTGTATCTGCTTAACTTCTGGGAGAGTTACAACTGCTGGAGATGGTATAGAGCAGCCTCAGAGAGGTGAACACTGAAACATGGTATATCACTGCCCTACCTTAAGAGATCCCATGGCAAATGCACCCACTCCTTATATTAAAGGAGCCTGTGAAAGGCACCATACCCATCACAAGGCCATCTTAAGAAACAAGAGGCTCCTGGAGGTTTCCCCATTTTCTTTTCCTTCATTAAAACAGTGTATGCATTGGGACAACCCAAAACAGAGGAGAGCTGGAATTCGTTCTTGGCTTCGTCAGGGCTGAATGCTCAAGAGAGCAACTGCGAAGCATTCCCTGCTGTCAGGCCGAGTGTGCACATCGTCCAGAGCATTATTGGGGTCAGCAGAACTGCTCTCAGCATGAAAGAGGAAGCCTCCACGTGGCAGCATCTTGCGTCACTGCAGGGCCTGCTTGTCCAATTGCACATTCCAGTGTACGGCTGGCTGGTGGTGGTACACATAGGACTCTGGAGTTCTAATTAGTCTCACTGTGTTTGTCATCAATAATTCCATGTCAAGCCATGATGACATCTGTTTTACAAAGCCAAACTACACACACACAATATAGCATATATTATAACTCATTCTACATTTTGGGACCTGTCAACAGTTTTGGAGGAAGAGTTTAGCAGTTTTACATCAGGGATAACAACTAAATGTTGGCACTGACCCCCAAATAGATGCAATAGATGTTGTTGATTTTAACCAGATATTATATGTATCAGTTGGCCACAGTATTAGGAAGCGTCCTTGGCAGTTTATAGCAGCAAGACAATGACGCTAGTGGTAATCTGCCAAAAACTGTTTTCTAGCTCTTCTTCTTATCTGGTAAATCAGTTAATGCTTTCAGCGTTTGCTTGTGATATTCAAGTTTATACTAGTTTGGTTACGTGCAAGCTCATCCACTTCATTCCACATGTGTTCTTGATCCCCATATGAAATGTACATCTGATCCAACAACCTTTTTATTGTGCTATGGCTACCAAAGCTACTCGGGAGGACTGGCATCAGGATTCAGCGTTCTCAGGCACCTGCCAGGACTCCCAACCCAGCTGGAGGGTTGACTTGCAATGGCCTAGAACCCCTTGGTCCTCCTCTATGCGGTTGCTCCCTGTCACCCACATTCTTCAAGCAAGCAGAAAGAGGATGACAATAACTCACAGGGACCTATGCATACCTGTCTCTGAGGGGTCCAGAGGTAAACAAATGGGCAGGGGCAACAGCAGTGAGCTGGAGGAGGGCCTACTGAGAGCATCTTGTCCAAGTGCCCCCCCCCAAAAGTCCTGGAACCAAGCCCTGCCACTTTGACACTGTAGAGAAAAGGTGAGGAAACTGTGGCCCTCCAGATGTTGTTGGTCTCCAAACTCCCATCAATTTGAGCCAGCGTGACCAAGGATCATGAGTGATGGGGGCTGTACTCCAGCAAGATCTGAGGAGCCACAAGCTCCCCATCCCTGATGCAGAACCTGTATCTTTTCCATGGTTCTGAGGGCCCTTCTGTCCAGAGACCCCCTCAAGGGGTTTCCTTAAGAACTGAGGGAAGGAAATGCAGCCCTCCTTTCTTCCACAACATACCTAACAAGGAAATCCAGCTGCTTCTGCAAAAGAGCAATAACAACTGCTGTTCCTTTCCCTCTTGTCCTTTGCTATCACTGCAGCCTGCCTTCATCTCACAGTGGAGCTTGGTCCCAGAAGGAGAAGTGAAGACAGGAGGAAGTGAAGCAGATACACCTACCTATGCTCCACCTCTGGGCCCAATCCCAATGGTGACATGGCAGCAGGTGGCAAGCAGATAGTGGCACTGGCAAGGATCAGCAGCCTACTACCATCTGGAAGGACCACAGGTCTGTGGAAGAACACATACTTTGTATAAGAAGAGGTCCCCAGGTCCAATCCCTAGCATGTTCAGATAGGACTGGGAAAGACCCCTGCCTAGAACCTTGGAAAGAAGCTGCCAGTCAGTGAAGACAATCCTGAACTAGATGGACTAATGGTCTGGCTTTGTATAAGGCAATTTTCTATGTTCCATGACGGTGCCTGGGATCAGAGGCTAAGGTCAGGCAGCAGCACTTGGTCCTCCAGTGCCAAGACCCTAGTAGTATCCACATTCTCTGGGCATGAACCAGACTTGCAATGAAGTTGTGGGACCTTTGAGGGGCACCAGGCAATGCTGCCAGCCACATCTTACATGTGCTGAAATTTCAGCAGTAGCAAGTGGTGCCCTTTCTAATTCCAGAGTTCATTCTAGGCCAAGCATTAATAGCTAGATTCAGGTAGTCCAGTCAGCAGCTGCCCCCTGTCAGTATCTGCTCTCCCCACTGTCCAGGTGCTTGCCCCTCCTGATCATTGATGCCAAGTCTGTGAATGAGCATCACCCAGCTGTTTTGCCACTGGGTTCACATTCCAGCCAAGAACGATTTCTATACTGAGACTGAGGCCACATTAACACCATGCATCTAAAGCACTAAGCCACCACTTTAAACAGTCATGGTTTCTGCCAAAGAATTCTGGCAGCTGACGTATGTCAAGGGTGCTGATAGTTGTTAGGAGACCCCCATTCCTCTCCCAAAGCTACATTTCCCAGAGTGATTTAACAACTCAATTTAACTCTCTTCACAGGGAACTCTGGCAAATGTAGCCCTTTGAAGAAACTAGGGATCTAAATATCCTACATTCCTAAAACATTTGGACTTTAAATAAATTAAGCAGCACCATTTTTCAACATTTGACAGAACATACATACATATATAATTTTATTTATATCCCACCTTCCTATAGTTCAAACCAGGCTCAAGGCTGCTTATGACATGAAAAAATACATAACTACAACATAACAAAATTAGACATAAACAATGAATAAAACATAAAAATACACAATCAAACTCAACAATTTCCACATAAATCACAACAAGATCTATAATAAAGATGCAAAAACCAACAGCAACAACTGCCCCACAAACAACACCCCAGCCCAATAGTCTGTTCAGCAGCCTCAGCTTTTGGAGCTGGAGTCAGGCAGGGCCCCACCCTCCCAGGCCAGGCAGCAAAAGGCCTGCAAGGCAGAGATCAGGTCTTCCAGGACTCACAGACAATATATGGTCTCACAGCCAACACAAGTCATGAAGTAAACTAGTGGAGACCAGCAAACACAACAAAGGTATCTGTGGTGGAGGCAAGGTTGTGGTGAATAAAGGTGAAACGACTGATCAACAAAGTGACCCTACATCGTTCACTAGAGCAGGGAGGAGGAACCTGTGGTGCTAGATGTTGTTGCACTCCAATTCCCAACACTGATCAGCCAGCATGGCCAAGGTCAGGGACGATGGAAGTTGTAGTCCGGCAAGCTTCCCACCCCTGCACTACAGACTGCCCAGCCCCTTTTCTCCAGGATCTGTTTTCTAGTGTAATGGCTATGGATGGGACATTGAAGCTCCTTGACACCCATTTGATTCACCCACCTTGAAGTGCTGCTTTCCAGTCTGATGCCAAGCAAACTCACTCATTCCGCTCTTTTGAACTCAACATTACTAGGCAGCTCAAGGCTCACATAAATGAGTTTTCATTGCTAAAGAATGGTTGTTGTAAGAAGAGAAGTTTAGGAATGCAAAGAACATTGTATCAGAGACTACCAGATGTGAAATACTGCCGCCCCCCTCTAAGCAGCATGTTTTCAAAACCTTAAACGCGATCTTGTGAGGGTACCTCCTGATTACCTTAATTCTAACTGCCGCGTTTTTCAGTCTCAGACTCATGCATTTTGAGAACACATGGTTGTCAACACCAAGGATTAGTATGTTGAAAGGAAACTTAGACCATGTCTTGAAATCATTCTGTTTCTCAGCCAGAATTCAATTTTCCCCTCCATTGTCTGTTTCTCTCTTGGAATTACCTCAAGCCACTTGTTTTGCATTATACTGCATGATGTGCAATGTAAATAAAGAGCTTGTTTGTGACTACCAGAGAATTCCAAGATTCAGCCTTATCTTTCACTCCAGACGTTTATCCTTAGATGACTTTTCTCCTTTCCTCTCTGCACTTCAGCATGTGAGGAAGGATAGGGCAAAGACCGTCTTTACACTGACACAGCATTTAATCCTTATACACATTTTCCACTATCCCATTTAGGGCGAACTGTTTAACAACAGTGTGGTACAGTGGGAAAAAGAGGTAATTTTATTCTAGGCTGCATCAACATCATTTGTTGTTGTTGTTTAGTCGTGTCCGACTCTTCGTGACCCCATGGACTAGAGCACACCAGGCACTCCTGTCTTCCACTGCCTCCTGCAGTTTGGTCAAACTCATTTTAGTAGCTTCGAGAACACTGTCCAACCATCTCATCCTCTGTTGTCCCCTTATCCTTGTGCCCTCAATCTTTCCCAACATCAGGCTCTTTTCCAGGGAGTCTTCTCTTCTCATGAGGTGGCCAAAGTATTGGAGCCTCAGCTTCAGGATCTGTCCTTCCAATGAGCACACAGGACTGATTTCCTTCAGAATAGAGAGGTTTGATCTTCTTGCAGTCCATGGGACTCTCAAGAGTCTCCTCCAGCACCATAATTCAAAAGCATCCATTCTTCGGCAATCAGCCTTCTTTATGGTACAGCTTTCACTTCTATACATCACTACTGGGAAAACCATAGCTTTAACTATACGGACCTTTGTTGGCAAGGTGATGTCTCTGCTTTTTAAGATGCTGTCTAGGTTTGTCATTGCTTTTCTCCCAAGAAGCAGGCGTCTTTTAATTTCGTGGCTACTGTCACCATCTGCAGTGATCATGGAGCCCAAGGAAGTAAAATCTCTCACTGCTTCCATTTCTTCCCCTTGTATTTGCCAGGAGGTGATGGGCCCAGTAGCTATGATCTTCGTGTGTTTTTTATGTTGAGCTTCAGACCATATTTTGTGCTCTCCTCTTTCACCCTCATTAAAAGGTTCTTTAATTCCTCCTCACTTTCTGCCATCAAGGTTGTGTCATCTGCATATCTGAGGTTGTTGATATTTCTTCCGGCAATCTTAATTCCGTTTTGGGATTCATCCAGTCCAGCCTTTTGCATGATGAATTCTGCATATAAGTTAAATAAGCATGGAGACAATATACAGCCTTGTCGTACTCCTTTCCCAATTTTGAACCAATCAGTTGTTCCATATCCAGTTCTAACTGTAGCTTCTTGTCCCACATAGAGATTTCTCAGGAGACAGATGAGGTGATCAGGCACTCCCATTTCTTTAAGAACATCAACATCATGGTGCCCTGATAAAGGGAAGTAATAGTATGGCTCTATTCTGCCTTGATCATATCTAGTTCTGAGCATCACAATTTAAGAAGGATATTGACAACCTGGAATGTGTGTAAAGGAGGATAACCAAGATGATAAAGGGCGTTATGAGGAACAATTGTGTGAACTAGGTATGCTGAAAATAGAGACTAAAAGTAGATATGATAACCTTATTCAAATATCTAAAGCACTTTCCCATGGAAGATGCAGCAAGATTGTTTTCTCCTGCTCCACAGGCTAGGACCTGAAACACTGAATTCAAATTACTAGAAAGGAGACAGTGGAACAAGCTCCCACAAGAGATGTGGTGGCGGACTCTCCTTCCTTGGAGTTTATGAAGAAGAGGTTAGAAGGCCTTCTGTCCTTTATGATCTAGTTGAGATTCCTGCATTACAGGGAGTTAGATGACTCTCAAGGTCCCTTCCAACTCTATGATGATTCTCTGATCTAAAGTTTAAGTAGGGAATATATTTTCTTGCAGTTAATTATTTTTGTCCTGGCCCTTAATTCCATGGTTTAGTACTTTACAATATATCAGAATTTTACTATTAATTATGTTGGGAAATGACTGAGGACACAATCTTAACCCCACTTACCTATGAGTAGGCGCCACTGAATTCAGTATTCTGAGGAGACATGTTTAGGATTGCACTGTAAGTTGTTTCCATGTACTGTTTTATAGTACTCTCTCTGACCTCTGTAGTTCTTCTTATCATTATAATTTGTCTAGTTAACTTAACAAATTCATCTCACATGATTTTTTGTGTTCTTACTTTTTTGACATATTGATGTGTGGATTTGCTTATTCCCCATAAAAATTAAAATGGCAATTAACATATGTCTGGGTGGATCCCTCAGTGACAATAAAGCTTAAAATAAAAAGAATGTGATATGCAAACTTCAAAACAACTGAAATGAAAGAGACTTCAGTTTACTGATTGTTTATGGTGCCATTTAAATATTATTTTCTGTTGTACAAAGACTGCTTATCATGGGGGAGCTGGGGAGTGGGGTAGGAAAGGCTGACATCGCTGTCAGCCTCAGCCAGTCACAGTGGCTGGTGGGATTGTCGGCCAAACAAAATAAAATTCAAATGGGCCTATCATGGCCCTCGAGTGGGGGCTGTGCTCTGGCGACAGACCTGGTGGAGCCAGTCCTCACTCAGGTCCACTGCCATAGCATAAAAGCCAGCTGCGCTGCAAGTATGTGGCACAGTTGGAATCAGATGTCCCACCTTCCCACTCTGTATACTGTTGGCTCTGCCAAGAGGTAGGTAGGCAGTGCATGTGTATGGCCAGGCTGTGGAATTAATCGGTCTAATTTTGGGGTCAGGGAGGAAGTTGCCTGCAGACCAATTGACCCTGTCTGGGATGGAGGGGTGTGCCTTGAACACAACAACTTTCACAACTTTTATTGGGGAAAGGGTATTGAGTTGGAACCTTAGTCTAAGCTGTGGGTGCCCCACCCCCTGATCCAGAATCAAATTCAGGGTACCTGGTAAAGGGGTCCAAGGGTAGGGTTCTGTCCAAAAGCCCATACAGGGGCTAATGGGCCATATAACACCCCCAAATGACTTGGTGGAATTGTCCTATTTGATTTGCATCACAGAGGGATCTTTAAATCCATGATCAATACTGAGGTAGTTATCAGCCAGTGACCAGGTTGGCTGATTCAGGATATATACTGAATGTCTATGCCAAAGCCGACTTACATATCAATACTGTTGTGACTATTTCGATCCCAAGCCAGTGTCATGTCATTTCTTGCTCCTTCTACATCTCTAATCACCTCCTGGATGACCCCCAGCTTGCTGCACATGGGAATCAATCACATGGCTCTTTCTCACAGGGAAAGGGGGAATTCCTTTTGTATTCCAATTTTGTAGGAAAGACACACACAACCAGCCCCCAGCGGAATCTTGGGGTCACAAAGGAAGATCTTGCAGCCATGTGTGAGCAGCTCATGTATAAGCAGTTTCCATGAGGCCAGGAGAAAGTGAATCATAAGTAGAAAAGAAGTAAGTCAATAATGTCTGGCAAAACAGGAGGTTCCTTTCATCTCAAGTTAAATGACTGTATATGTTAAGCACCGTTTTGTTTTATTTAATATTTGTGTGCCACTTTTCAAGTAACAAAGCTAAGTTCAAAGTTGTTCACAACAGTAACAGGTCATCCACATTTTATAAATATCAAACACATATTACATTCAATAATTTAATTGATGGCTCACCAGACAAATTGATGAACACCTGTCAAGCGTGGTAGCCCAGAAGGGGGCTCAATAAATTAATCTGTTTCTGCAGTCCGCCTGGAATGACAAAAAGGAAGGAACAAGAAGGAAGAGCTGTCAAGCACACAATATGTAGCTTGTGGGTTGCATGATGTGGCTTACTGAGTTGCAAGTTTTACAGGTCTAATGTAAACAATAGCAGGGTTGTTTAGCCAGGTAGCCATATTCTTCTGCCCACAGACACAAAAATCAGCTTGAACTGGGTTATTTGGAGCAAAATGGCTAGCTAGAGGAGAAATACCTAAGCATACACACACACTCTTATTCTTTATCTTTGACTTGCAGTTGATCAAGACTGCTGAGTTTTTTAAAAAATGGGGGAAACGAACAGGCAACTGGTGCTTAAGCTTGTCCCTTGGGATAAGTTCTTATTGAAAAAGAAGCTTATCCTTATCTCTCTCTCCCCTCCCCCCCCCCACACTCCCTAAACATATGTCAGGGTAGCCTACAATTTTTTGCTCTGGCATCTAATTTTCTAGGTGCAGCAATGGTACTCAATCATGTGAGTTCTCCTCTGCAGTTTGGAGTGGCACAGCCCAGACACAGGTTTATTACCTCGACAAGAAATAGGACTGGTCACTGCTAACCTTGGTTGGACTAGGACCAGTATGCTTGAAATATAGTCCTCCTTCCTTGCTCTGAGGTCAGATTAAGAATGGAATGCTGCAACACTACATATGGGCATTCAACAGATACTCCACTTTTTCCATGACCCACTGCAGGTCAAAGGAGAACGGAATATGGAAAAGCAGTATCCTTTGAGGCATTTGAGAAAAGTCATATAATCATTCCTCCGCTTGGTCTTAGGCTTTTGGCACAATCTTATAAAATTAATTCAGACAATCCAGTGTTTATTCTCTTGAAGTTAGGATGGCAGTGTTTCCCTACCTAAGGGAAAGAAACATTCCTCAGCCTCCACATCATACTTTGTAGTTATAGTGAATGGTTTCTACGATAGGACATTTTGTAGGTGAAGATGGAATACATCACGGCGAAATTTTTCAAGGTAAAACTTTTGGAGCCAATCATATTCCAGTCGCTTAGTGTTGAAATGTATGGACTTGAATTAAATGAATTAAAAAATGAAATTGGATTCTGAACTTTACCTAGGGGTCGCTTTGGGATGGTTGCTAGACAGAAAATAATATCTTGGCTTTCTGGCAGCCCAGCTGTGAGGGAGAGTGCACTATTCATCAGAATGCAATTTGTCCAAGAAAGTACGTTCCAAGTCCTAATCAATTAAGATGAAGTCTTACTGGACAATGTTCAGGCAGGCTACTCAAGAAAACTAAACCCACAAATCTCGGTGGAAAAGACACAAGATAAGCTTAGCTTACACTGGAATGTTTGCATCTATAACGCGAACAGCTTGCGTGACACAGGATAGCATGTTTTAAGCTACAGAAGGAATGCCCCTCCTTCCTCAGAGAGAAGCACTCAAAAGCAAACGCACAGCAGCTAGTTTGCTACCTGAAACAAAATTTTGTTAAGATCTCTGGACATGCTGGTTTCTATAAGGATTGCTCTACACACACACACACACACACACACACACGTTCCTTAAAACAAATAAAACCATTGATATTTTTCACTAGGTTGCTCAAAAGGAAAAGGCATATATGAATGCCAGAAAGTTAACTGCAAGGATTACTTCCTTATTTTCTATTTTCTTATTTCCTATTTTATTGCCGTGATGCTAGTGTTCAGTTAAAGCTAGCCAGCATGTTAAGTTGCAGCAGGACTACTATGTCTAGGCTTGAGGCTGTCCTGGACAAAATGCCCTCACTGAGACCCCTCCCCACCCCCCAGATAGATCTTGGCCCAGGAGTGACACAGATGGGAATGCTGAGCCTACACAGCTGGACTTGCTGGCACTGCCGTTTTGATTTAATTTCAGAGTGTGGAAGATGTACACATAAGCCACAAACAATATTAAATGAAAAATCAAAGCACAATATATATGTGTGGGTATTAGGATACAATGGTTACATGGAAAAATCAACTTTGTTAAAACATCTAGTTTTAATCCTTGCTTTATGTGCATGGATTGGTATGTAAAATTAAAATGAATAACAATTAATTAACTACAATTAACTACAATTTCTGAACCCTAAACAGGCCTGCCTAAGCTCCACTAGCCTCTTACTACATCCCTAGCTGTCCTAACCTTATAGCATATTAAAGAGAAGAACACTAGCTGCCAGTTCCAGAGTGGAATTTCAGGGAACAGGCTCCTGTGGTGTTAGATGCTCATTTACTTCCCCCCTTAGCAGAGAACAATTTGGTGTCCAGGATATGAGATCCAGTGAGGAACATCTAAGTAGAAAATTAGTTCAAGGAAACACTAAACAAAAATGTTCCAAAATAAAATAGTGCAGCCTGAACCCCTCCCAGGAATATATAAAATGTAATGAGGAAGAAGAAAAGAAATCTGAAAAAAAATTAAATCTTTTCAAAGCTGTCCATATCATGAACATCAGGAAAAATCTAGCTCTGTGTAAAAATCACAAGGAATTTTTTTGCTAAGGTAGAAATAAAATTTCCTGAAACAAGTTTTTAAAAAACTGTACAAAATGTATGTGGAAAACTCAACACAGTAAAGTCTGTCTCAAGGCAAAGTTTTGACAAGCATCAAGAATGCAATCCAAAAGGAACATTTTCTTCTTACTGTGTGCATTCCAGAGAAGAGATATAGTACAGCACAAAAAAAAGACGGGGGGGACTGCTTATGTGAAATAGAGATGATGCTAATATGGAGCCTAAAGAAGAATGGTCTAAGACCTCTCTCAGCTCCCCAACACCTCAGAAAGCTTTTCCTGCTTGCTAATTGGTTCCCTTCATTTCTAATTTGTTTACGACCAAAATTTGGTTCTCTGTTGGTAAATGACTGGTCACAAGGCCGAAAGTTCATCATGCTACTTCTGTTTACTGTCCCCAAAACAGCTTCCCTTTGTCTTAGGGATGTGCTCCTGGGGCTGGAGCTGCCATGATGGCATCCAGAGGCAAGAGTGCCTGCTGGTACATAACAAAAAGTCACAGGTCACATCCACACCGTACATAAAAGCACTTTCATACCACTTAGACAGCCCCCAAATATCCTGGGAACTGTGGTTTCTTCCCTCCATGCTTAACAAACTACAGTTAAGCTATGCCTGTTAAAGTGGGAAATGTTGAAGAAAGGGCAGCAAAATGTCACAGCTAAGCAGCTCAAATCGTGTACAGTGGTACCTCAGGTTAAGTACTTAATTTGTTCCGGCGGTCCGTACGTAACCTGAAACTGTTCTTAACCTGAAGCACCACTTTAGCTAATGGGGCCTCCTGCTGCTGTCGCGCCGCCAGAGCACAATTTCTGTTCTCATCCTGAAGCAAAGTTCTTAACCCGAGGTACTATTTCTGGGTTAGCAGAGTCTGTAACCTGAAGCGTCTGTAACCTGAAGCGTCTGTAACCCAAGGTTCCACTGTATATGGCTGACACCCTTCTTTGGAAATTAAACCAATGTCCAGACTTAACTTTCAAAAACCTTACTTGCATAAACTTATAGATGAATTAAAACATTATAATTACAGTCACATGCTTATCCAAGCATGGGCTTACAGTCTCTTCTTCTAACTGCCAAAGTAAACAACTGTTATTTTCCTCTCTTTCCGGAGCTCAGCACTCAGCTTTCTATATCTCAATTAGGCCATGCCTTGCAGCTCCCCAGAGAGATTTCCACTTTTACCTTCTGCTGCAGCTTCTCTCTCTTTCTTTCAAAGCAGAGAAGAAGCACTCCAACAATCTATCCAATTTAGCAACATTCACAAGTGGGTTCTAAAACACACTCATTTTGCTTCACATAAAATGAAGTCTCTCCTTGACTAGACACCTTCCATGTGACCAACATTAGCCAATCACATGAGAACTACCAGAGAACTCTCTAGAATTCGGTTGCCCCAACTGATCACATTTAAACACATGGTAATAATGCACGCAAGCATTTACCACATCAGTGAATTAAATTACTATACTTAACAGTATAAGACTGCTTTTAATGTATGGTGCGGATGTGAACTCAGTGAATATCCCCTCAAAAATCCACAATCCAAAAGAAAATGTTTGCTCTTCCAGCTCAGCTTGTTTGCAGTGGCCTGGCCTGTTCTACAGGCCCCCACGGCAGATGGAACTTCCTCACAATTCCAAATGGGCCCAAAAAGGTTGGCAGCCCTTTACCTAGGGCAGGTGTGGTTGCTGGAGCTGGCAAGAGTTGTAATTCAGCAACATCTGGAGGACCAAAGGTTTCCCACACCTGTCCTGGGGTCTAACCAGTGTATACTCTGGGCCCAGAGAGGCAAATCCATACCTTCTTCAGAATATGGCTCACTGTGGCAATTTAGCAAAGGCCTAGTCACCATAGCAACCATGTATCCGTCTTTCCCCTCATTTCAGAACCCAGGGGTCCAGACTAAGATCAATCTGGGCTCTATGATTCTATGATTTAATTTACGGGCTGATTGTCAGCAGATAGCGTTTTTAATTGTTTGCCTTTGTATTTGTTTTTGTATCATAGTAACTGCTTTGGGTTCCCATTGGGGGGAAGTGGGGGACAAATAAACATTTATGAGTCGAATTAACAAATAAAAATGTTAATAATGTATAAATAAATATCAAACAAGCAACCAGAGACAATAAAGCCACTTAATAGACAGACCCACAGCAAGGCTGATTTACTAGGAAGACCTCAGACAGAGTGACCAAAATATAAAAGGATATATTTTATCAACCTCAGATATCAACTTTTCATGGAACAAGGCTGCAGCATGTCGACAAACACAGCATGTTCAGCAAACCACAGCAGAGGGGCACAATATTTAATTCAGTCAGCAAGCCTCCTATGGAAATGTGAATCATGCTGTCCCCATAGTACATTCTGTTCATTCTGTCACAATAAACACAAGTGTTTGTTTGCCGAACCCATTAGCACTAAACTATAAACTTAACAAGAAAGTTCCAGAGTCAAGCTGTGTTTTTAGTTTGTAATAGTGCCCGCCATTCCAGGATTCTTTTCTTTTTCTTTTCCTTCTTCCAAATTTACTCCAAATTTTTCCTATTAAATCATAATATTTTCCAGTCTTTTGCAATTCTGCAGCATCAAATAACAGCAGGGAGTAAATCATGGGGCAAGTATGGACAGACTTATAATTTCACATTTGTGGCATTTAAAGTTTTGGAACAGCAATGACAAAGCCCGCCCCCTCAGCATCATTTCTATTATGTTCTATTGTCATGCAATGTACTGCAACTCCTCGGCTCAACTTGGTTTTATAAGGCCAGAGAGAGCAGTACAATGCAGAATTTATTTGTTTACATTGGAAAGCTCTTGTTCCCTGTCATTTAATGACCTCTATTTATGATGTATTTATAGCACTGAATAGGTTTTTTTAAAAGTCTCCATCATTTTTGGAGGATGTCACACAGTCCGTGATGTCTTTACTCACACAGAACAATACCTTTTTTTTCTTCTGCAGGGGTTCCATTTGTAAACCTCACAAATTTTGGATGATCTGTCCAAGCACTGCTTCCCAACATCAAAGCAATGACTGGAGCCTGGGGAAATCAATCCAAGCTCACATCTACATTTGTAGATTTCTACAAGTCCAAATCAGCACTGGTGTGTGTCTAGGTTTAGCCAATGTGCGTAATGAAACATTGATCGCTTTTTTATTTAGAGGAATGTCACCATTGGGAGGAGCTGGGTTTTGCACCTGCATCAAGTAGTACTTCCACAGCATCTGCATTTAAAGATGCAGACACAGCCTAAGAATGTAACTAGTCTACTTTTAATAAAATTCCCTTCCAGTTTTTGGCACCAGTGGCAAATAACAAAATTAGAACCTCCTTTTCTCTTTCACAATTTCCTTTACTCTATAGTTGTAGCCAAACTTGGTAAAATATGTTCAATTCCATCTCTTGCCTTCTAAGGGTGTCCTTGTCAGCAATCTTGTAGTAGATTGCATCCTTGCTACAGTCTTTGTTTTCAGACAAATGTTGTTTGGGTTCAGCACATAAAGGGTTGTCTCTCACTTTATCAGCATTTCTGTCCCCGAGGATTCCAGGAACTGAGTCAGCTCTCTGATATCATGTACTTTTGTCTTTTTGTCCAGTGCACTCTCATTTACAAGGAAAGTGAGGTGGTTCAGGATTCTGCTGATTTCAAGTTCCAAGAAATCTCATGCGCCAGAAGAGCGATAGTCAAGACCACAAAAGTTGGGAGATCTGTTTCAGTAAACTCCCATCATTGAAAAGTTTTGATGTGAAAATGACACCGGTGCTCCAACAGTGTTACAGATAGGCTCTCCTTGTATACACAGTTTGGTGCAAATTGATACTCATGGTAGACTCTGATGATGTGCTGTTCCACATGTCGAGAATGTGAATCACTCCTGCTTTCCTGGGTGTCATGCCCTGAAGCCTCTGGCTGACCATCCGTCACAACAAAATGCTAGACTCATTTGACCTTTGGCCAGCTCTTATCTTCTTATCACTTTGGTTTCAGATGAAAGACTATGTGCTAAGAGACATGACCAGGGTACAGCTTTAAAAGGGTGGGGGGAGCTGGAATTGCTACATTTTGGTTGACAAAAGCAGGTTTGCCCTTTTAAGATACTATTGGTTTCCTGGGAGAGACATTGCTGTGAATCTCCTTCTTGCACATACTGCATTCCCCGATTCTCTTATTTTTTTTTTATAAAATTTTTATTAGTTTTACAAAAGTTTTTATAACAAACAAACATAAACAAAAAACAAACAAACAAACAAATATAATTTCAAAATATCCTTTCATAGACTTCTTTCCTCGGACTTCCCCATACCTCCCCTTTCTGCATCCTCATGTCCAAATTTTATAGCAACTTATAAATGTTCTTTCCCATCCTAATTCATTATGGTCCTTTCTTAATCTAATCTTATATTACTGCAACCCTTTCTTCTCTGTAAAATCTCGACATTCTAAGCTTCATCAAGTTTATAGTAGTTCTTAAGATAAATCTTGAATTTCTTCCAGTCTTCTTCCGCAGTCTCCTTTCCCTGGTCACGAATTCTGCTCGTCATTTCCGCCAATGTCATATAGTCAATCACTTTCATCTGCCATTCTTCCAAGGTGGGTAAATCTTGTGTCTTCCAATACTTTGCGATCAGTATTCTTGCTGCTGTTGTTGCATACATGAAAAAAGTTCTATCCTTTTTTGGCACCAATTGGCCGACAATGCCCAAGAGAAAGGCCTCTGGTTTCTTAAGAAAGGTATATTTAAATACCTTTTTCATTTCATTATATATCATCTCCCAGAAAGCCTTAATCTTCGGGCATGTCCACCAAAGATGATAAAAAGTACCTTCAGTTTCCTTACATTTCCAACATTTGTTATCAGGCAAATGGTAAATTTTTGCTAGCTTAACTGGGGTCATGTACCACCTATAAACCATTTTCATAACATTTTCCTTTAAAGCACTACATGCCGTAAATTTAATACCAGTGTTCCACAACGTTTCCCAGTCAGCAGACATAATATTATGACCAATATCCTGTGCCCACTTAATCATAACTGATTTAACTGTTTCATCTTGTGTATTCCATTTCAACAACAAGTTATACATTCTTGACAAGTTCTTAGTATTGGGTTCTAACAGTTCTGTCTCAAGTTTTGATTTTTCCACCTGGAAGCCAATTTTCCTGTCTTGTTTGAAAACCTCCATTATTTGATAATAGTGGAGCCAATCTTGTACTTTTGGTTTTAGTTTTTCATGGCTCTTTAATTTCAGTTTCTCTCCATCCTGTTCTAAGATCTCACAATACTTTGGCCATCCGTCCTCCATATTAACTTTCTTGTGGGCCTTAGCCTCTAAGGGTGACAACCATCTAGGGGTTTTGTTTTCCAACAGATCTTTATATCTCATCCAAACATTGAACAACGCTTTCCTTACAATATGATTTTTAAAGGCACTATGCACTTTGATTTTGTCATACCATAGATATGCATGCCAGCCAAATGCATTATTGAAACCTTCTAAGTCCAAGATATCTGTATTCTCGAGGAGCATCCACTCTTTCAGCCAGCAGAATGCTGCTGCTTCATAGTACAATTTTAAGTCCGGCAGGGCAAATCCCCCTCTTTCTTTTGCATCTGTTAATATTTTATATTTTATTCTGGGCTTTTTGCCCTGCCAGACAAATTTCGCAATATCTTTCTGCCACCTCTTGAAACAGTCCATCTTGTCAATAATCTGCAAAGTTTGAAATAAAAACAACATTCTTGGCGATACATTCATCTTAATCACTGCAATTCGGCCTAACATTGACAATCTCAAATTTGACCATATTTCTAGATCTTTTGCATTCCCCGATTCTCTTAAACTGGCCAATGACTACATAGTTCTTCTTTGACAGCCATATTCCCAATGTCTCAGCAACAAGGAACTTGGCACATTTCCTCCTTGAGATGAAATGTATACGAGGTAGTAGGGGTGTGCACCAACCACAAGATCCAGTTAGTACCTTGGTTTGGAGCTTTGGAAAACATCCTGCCTTGGTCCAAAGAACTTTGAAGCCTGGCTGATTTGGTCAGGATCCATCCAAGGGTGTGTACACACCACAGATTTAAAGTGGTTTTGATAAATCCCACATAAACATATTTTGCAAATCATCCCTACCATGTCCTACTCATCTAAGTTGCAGGCTGCACCCTTCACATGCAGGAGAAGTCCCTAACTCACGGAGGGCTTGAGACCCATCAACTACCCTCACCTGTTTAACCAGCCAGTCAAAGCTAGTTCCCAGGGTGAGGCCACTGTCACATGCTGACAGCCCCTAGGAGCCACAGATTAAATCTGAGTGCAGGGTGGGGACCAAAGGTGGACAAACTATCCCAGAAGAGGCATGACGTATCTCCCACCAGAGATACTCCTCCTTCCCTAACACCCTGTACATCCTGCTGTGAGCATATATGAACATTATTCATCATAATAGGTAAGAACTTGCTTAACTCAGTAAAGAAGTGTAGGGTACCGTATATTTGCCAGCTCAAGGTGAGCTGGACCATCTGTCTGAGAATGTATTGTTGTGGGAGGCTGCTGCCATTTATTCCCTAAAGGTAAAGGTAAAGGTACCCCTGCCCGAACGGGCCAGTCTTGACAGACTCTGGGGTTTGTGCGCCCATCTCACATCTATAGGCCGGGGGCCAGCGCTGTCCGCAGACACTTCCGGGTCACGTGGCCAGCGTGACAAGCTGCATCTGGCGAGCCAGCGCAGCACACGGAACGCCGTTTACCTTCCCGCTGATAAGCGGTACCTATTTATCTACTTGCACCCGGGGGTGCTTTCGAACTGCTAGGTTGGCAGGCGCTGGGACCGAGCGACGGGAGCGCACCCCGCCGCGGGGATTCAAACCGCCGACCTTTCGATCGGCAAGCCCTAGGCGCTGAGGCTTTTACCCACAGCGCCACCCGCGTCCCTCATTTATTCCCTACTTAGCCATTATCCTACAACCCCTAGCTGTGTTTTCTAGCAGAATCTCAGATACTGCAGACCCGTGGAATATATCTAAGTGCACAGAGAAGTAGAAAGAAGTTGGACAGGCTCTCTCTTTTAAAAAATGCACTTCTAGATAAGGTGAACAGATGTTGCCCAGCCTGCTAAGACAACCTGAGAAATATGTGGCTAGCTCTAGCAGATAGATTTCTGTTGGTTTCCCAATGCCATGTTAAGAAATAAATTTCAATTTCAAACTAGATAGCTCAAAAGTGCCTCATGGAGAAAACTCAAAGCCTGTTCATTCTCCGCCCGCCCGCCCGCCTGCGCGCCCCACCCCCCGCCCGCAACCATACAAGTCACATTTTCGTCACCTCCTTGACATATCAAGATAGGGCAGTGATTCAATTTTGGTAATTGCATCTGCCATTTTGTGAAATAACTGGGTGGGCAATGTCTGTTGGTTGGTGTAAATAGCTTAGCTAACAACTCAGTTAATTAGAGCTCAGCTGGACCTTTGCTTTGTGAATGCTAATCCTTTTCCAGTTATCTTTAAGGGTGTGTGTGCATGTTTAATTTCAACTATGAGATTATCCTGCTGTGAATAAAATCTGTTTTATTAATACTTACATACTTATTGTGATTTACATGTGAGCAGCTGCTCTTCATTAATTGTCTTGGACCCCTCAGCCTAAAGTCCTTGATTCTTGTGATGTAATGGCATAAAAAGTTGGCTTCTACCTAGCCTTCCACCCACAAGGTCTAAATATGGAGCAGGGCAAATCTCTGCAGATTCCAGAGACAGGCTATGCTTAAGACGTGCTCCAGACCTGAGTCCCGCATGATTGCACCAAACAGCAAAAAACATGGGCTTTTTTATTAATAAGGATAACAAATATGAGTCATATGCACATGCTGGCTTTTTAAATACTTGATGTTGGCTATCACTTTATGGCACCAGGAGGAAGCCAAGGCAAATAAAATTGTTTTGAGTAAATATTACATTTCTAGAGCATGAATAAGTTTTTCTCTTACAGCAGTGTGTTGCTAAGGGGAATAAGAACTCAGAACCGAAAGGGGCAAGCAATAGCTAAATCATCTCTCTGTCTTGCAGATAGTCTACATCCCAAACTGCTTGTTTGGACTCATCCGTGGGTGTGCTAACAGAGTTCATTCTTGAGCAGAGTCACAGGGGAAATGAAATAAAAATAGCAGCTACAGGTCAGATAGCCTATGCCCTGTGCTTCTCTGAGGGAAGCAGATAGCTTTGCATAAAATAGATCTAAGCTTTGTCCTCAACCTGAAACAACTGCAGAACTTAATGCCAATTTGCATACACACACCTCAGCAAAACTATCACAACATATTGTGATCAATTGCCTTCAGCATATTTCAACCCAGTTAACTGTGTATCTAATGGTGGGTGAACTCCTACACCTGTATGCACACAAACACACATATTTGATAAACCTTAGGAGAATCTTCCTTTGTATGCTTTGTTGAATGGTCTCTTTAAATGTGAAGGTTCATTATTGTTCCACAAGATGTGTAAGTCTTTAAGGGCCAGAGCAAATAACGAGACCCAGTTTTACAGCTGTGAAACAGTATAGCAGGTGCTGCTAAGTTGTGTTAATTAAGCTGTGTCAGCAATTGGGTATAGTATATAAAGAGAAGCACCTACCTCTCTTAGTACCCTGGGGGTTGGGTTGGTGGATGGGTCATGCTTATTGATATGTTTAGTGTAAAAGGAGTTTTTGTTTTTGTAATTAAAACCTTGTTAAAGTTATTTTTGAGTTCCTTGTAATGCGTGGTCTCCCCAGCAAGCTTTCTGCAGCGCAACTAAACTGCAAATAGCCAACATGCTTTGGTCAGGTTGATAATTTGACAGAAGCCCTTATGTATGGGTGTTGGCCTTTCCATTTACCCCTTCTTCCTTCCCCAAATTTATTAATTATTTTTATGTTATTTCTTTATTTAATTTCTGTATCACCCTTCATCTGAAGATCACAGGACAGTTTACAATCTAAAAACACAAACATACATAGGTTTTAAAAAAACAAACCAATACCAGCCCCCCACAGTTTAAAAGACCATAGATAGTTTAAATAGCCAAAGGAATGGATGAAGTAGAATGTTTTTACCTGGCGTCTAAAGATATGTAACCAAGGGGAGAGCATTCTACAAGCAGGGAGCCAATGCAGAAAAGGTCTGTTCTCACGTTGCTGCCCTCCAGACCTCTCACAGAGAAGGCACACAAAGAAGGTCCTCAGATGATGATTGCAGGGTCTGGGTTGCTTCCTATGGGGAGAGGCAGTACTTGAGGTATTGTGGTCCTAAGCTTTAAGCCTTTATAGATCAAAACCAACCCTTTGAATTGGGCCCAGAAACTGATCAGCACTAGAGCAATCAGGCCACATTTGGCGTTATATGTCTTGCTTCGATGAGAAACCTGGCCACTGAATTCTGCATCAGCTGAAATTTCTGAACCATCTTCAGAGGCAGCTCCATCTACAACTGCAATGATTACAGTAATCAAACCTAGAGGTTACCAGAGCATAGACAACAGTAGTTAAACTATCCCTGTCCAAACAGGGGCGTAGCGGGGCCACCAGCAAAAGCTGATGGAAGACACTCTGTGCTGCTGAGGCCTGAGCCTCAAGCGACAGCAAAGGATCCAGAAGTACCCTCAAGCTAAATACCTGCTCCTTCAGAGGGAGTGTAACCCCATCAAGAAGAGGCAATCTCCCATCCATCCATTAACAGTGCCTCAGCCTTATCTGGAAGTGCTTATCACTTATCAGGCTAATTGTGCAAAAGGAGCAAGAACATGTCCTTCAGACAAGAGTTTGAGAAGCCTTGGGAATAAGATAGTCTATAACTGAAATACTCTAAAAATGTATCATTTATAAGGACAGAACAAGTTGGCAGTGTTGGAGAGTAACTTGATGTCCTAGTGATGTAAGGATCTTTTAGAAGGACTATTATTAACGAGTCCACGGCAGTATGGAATGGAATTTAATTTACAAATAGCGCTCAAGTCCCGTGAGTGCTCTGACCAGTGAGGATTTCCCAGCCAGTATACAGTTGCTTCCAAAGACTAATACTAAGAAATGGAGGCCTATATCCATGTTTTGCCTCAGTATGCAGGCAGAGGCTTTTCCATCATGTGGAAGCTGCCAGCAAGCCATTTCTGCCAACAGAGGAGCTCAAAAACTATATTAAGAGCAAATTGCTCTTTCCCTTTTGTATTGTACTTTACAGCTGTAATATGAGGAAGTGTTTTTAAATAGTGGAGCTTATAAAGTGTTAGAACAGTTGGCTAAACTCTCGGCAACCCTTTTGCTAAGGCAGAGATCGGTGAAACGTGACATTGCTAGTACTGAATGAAGTAAACACCGATGACAACATCCTTATTTGAAAACTTACCATATTTGGAAACTAAAATTCACTCTCAGACACCTCTGGACTTTATATGGCATGCAGAACAAAATTTGCATATGCAACAGAGCCTTCTCTCGGTGTTTAAACTAGATCTACATTCTCACTGCTTGTTCTATGTGAAAACAAAATACACTGCTTGTGAATGCTTCTCATACAGAATACAGAAGGATCAGTAGCCTCTTGAGTGAAGAGAACATTGGTGACTATCCTGTACATTGTAAATATTGGATATTTTCCTACTTTAATCACTTGTTGAAGGACTACTTTTAACCTGTGCTTTATGTCTTTTTATGTGTGCATTTACTTGGTTTTTAAAGTGATTTTTTTTTACTATATATATATATATATACACTGTATGTTAAACTACATTATGCAGAATTATGCCAGTAAGAGGACCACCAGTAAACGCAGGTGTTCTGCACATTCAGTCACTTCCTTCCCTAGTCAAGTCGTTAAGTCTTCTTGAAAAAATTCAAGGCTTTCACATGTCACAGTGAAATAAATAAATAGATGACGGTGTGGCCCTTAAATACATTATACCTCCAACTACTGAACATAAGATTCAACATTATCCTTCCTATGTATAACCTATGGCATTTCCTTTTTTTTTTTTTTTTTGTAACACCAACTGCTGCTTGGTCAACTCATCCATTGCTTATTCTGGAATAATTTCTGTGGCTAAGGACAATTTAGTGTTCAACATTAAAAGAAAAACACTTGAAAAACGATCCCTGCTGCTCTGTAAAGGGAACAGATCTATCAAGTTGACTGCCTACCCCTCCTTCCCTTCAAAACTTACTCATGCTGAACTTGTTTCATAGGCTGCGTCTGCCATCTAGTGTTCATGAACTGCTGTGTCTTCTTAAAAATCTGAAAATAAATTGGATGAAAGCCAAGCATATCCACATGACTTGCAACTTGCATTTAGTGTATACAGCAGTCCAGATCACAATCTTAAACCACAAATAACATACGAAAACCCAATCAACCTCCCGCCACCCTGTGAAGTTGTTGGACATCTATAAGCCTGAGCCAGCATGACCAGAGGGCAGGGATGATGACAGGTGTTGTTCAGATTTGCAGCCATATAATCTATTCTTGCATATCTGTAAATTATTAAGAAGGGCATAATGAGCAGCTTTAAGGCCTCCTTTGCTTTTCCATGCATCTTGATGGAATTTCAGACAGCCAAAGGCTGTGCTTAATTTGCATGGAACCTAATGAAACCTTTGGCAATTTGAGCACAAGGTAATTCATGAATAATGATTCTGGACAGCGTCTGGCCCCTTGCCACAACCAGGAGATGCAAACTGCTCTATGCCAGCTCTCAGAGTGAAGCTCATTACTCAGAATGGGTTGAGCAGCTCATTCCACTGGGCTGGTAATCAGATGTCTCCTCCAGGTGACCTGTTTATCCATCCTGCTTTTCATACACAAAGTTTACACAGAGATTAGCCTATGTGCAGTCTTTACTAGGCATTTGTTTTGCTTTTTTTACTGGAAGATGATGCAGCAATGAGCATTTATCCTGATTTGCTTGTGGGGTGGTTATACGTCTGCCCGTTAATCATTCATCCCACACTTTTAAATGTTTTTCACTGACACTTCCCAAACTACAAAGAGTCTTATTCTTCTTAGAAGTTGCCTATGTAAGATAACCAAGCCCCTTAATCGACTTTAAACATACATACCTAAAGTTCTGGAAATAGCAGACCTTGGGGGTCTCAAATTTGAGTGGTGCCCTGTGCAATGCCAAAATGTGGTGCCCCCTGCCCCTAACCTCACCCCCATATTGCTTATTCGTTTCAACATCTCCCCTCTTAATGCATAGGGCTTTTTGCCCAAGCTACAATGTGCATTCCGGTCCCTACTCTTACACACACACACACATGCCCATCT
Source organism: Podarcis vaucheri (assembly GCF_965113315.1). NCBI lineage: Eukaryota > Metazoa > Chordata > Lepidosauria > Squamata > Lacertidae > Podarcis > Podarcis vaucheri. Next base: position 71,254,334 of record NC_138759.1, read on the forward strand.
CAATCTCAGTACAGATAGGAGCAAATCCTCCATCCTCCTGTGCATCAATGTAAGAAAGGAGAGATGGTTTCTGTACACCTCTACCACCCTTAATTCCCTCCTCTCCCCGTTATTTGTGGACAGTGGATGGGACTGGTGTTTAGCTTTCATATCACATACCACAGCTAGTGCAAGTGGAAGGATAAAGCCCATGTGTACTGGTATCATTGTGTGTCAACATTTTTCAAAGATCCTATTAGAACATTCTAAGGCAAAAGTGAGAACGTGCTTCAAAACACGCTTTATTTTAAACAGCACAACTTTTCTAAGAAACATAATCACTGCTGCCCTTTCACCCAGTCAGATTTTCTAGCCTGCAGCCAGGCAAAGTGAACCAGTACAGGCAGCTGGTAGGTGTTCCTCTATAATTAACTCCATTGCCAGAACAACAATTGGCAAGCAACTATTGTTTTGAGCGCAATTAGAGAATGCAAAGAATGCCACTGCAAGGCTGCTGGATGCAATAATGTAATCTTTTGGAGGGAAATAATGTATGTGTTTAGTTACTGATGAGGAACTGTAGGAGGAAGGCAGGCTACACCAGATTTGAAATGAAAGAGAAAAACATAAAGGTGCCATCTCAGTGACAAATGCGTAAGCTCTCACTGGATTTATGTTGATAAAGGAAGTTTATCTGAACAGGTCTCTCTTATCATATCTGAAATTCCATCAGGGCAGCTGTATACTATGGTTTATGGCTTCAGCATACTAGGCCAACATTGCCTCCAGGACATTTCTGGTAATAGGTACACATTGTCTCATCATAACAGTATACTGTATTAAAATGCCAGGATGACGTGCTGTTAGTTCTATGTGTAGGCAAAGCTGAGGCATTGCTCATGGAATAAAAACAGGACCCAAAAGTGCACCAATTCAGGTGCTGGCTTCATATTTCATATTTCAAAACAAAATACATTTCTAATGTTTTTTGCTTGCAGACCTTATACCAAACCAGATCATGGACTCATTTAACTCAGCCTTGTCTTCAATGAGTGGCAGCAGCAATCCAAGGTTTCAAGCAGGATCTTTCTCAGCACTACCAGGAAATGGCAGATTGAAATCACTAGACTTGGGTATGCTTAGCTCTGCATAAGGCTGCAGCCTTACTTCTCATCATTTAGAATGCTTGCCCCTATGGTCTCTCTCTCTCTCTCTCTCTCTCTCACACACACACACACACACACACACACACACACACATCTATGTCTAGATAGATAGATAGATAGATCATGTTACCAAAACCATCATATAGGGCAGGAATAGGATGTCTTTGGCCCTCCAGGTGCTGTTGGGACTCCCAGCCAGTTTAGCCAAGGATTAGGTATGATGGGAGTTCTAACATCTTGAGGATCATTGGCTCCTCATCTCTGTCGCAGAGACAGAATATAGCCTTATGCTGAAAGGCTTTTGTGCAGGTTGAAAGATCATGAGTGTGTCCCTTAGAATCAAACTATCCTATCAAGTAAAGCTCTTACTCAACTAAAACTAGTGTGCAATTCCAATCATGAAAACTTCTAAGCTTATCAGCTGTTATTAGCCTTCAACTCAAGTCTTCTGTGCCTTGGATTACAAGGCAATCTTTATTATAATGGGTGGGGTGGCATAGTGAATGTCTGGTTTTGCCAGTCAGCTATTTTGGGTAGGCAGGTCTTCACTTACAGATTCTAACTGGGTTGAATTTGGCTTCAGGCATAAGTCAATAAAACTAACTTCTGTTTACATGCCAGTTGAATGAATTCATTCTTGTGCAATGCATTCCTTCTTTAGCATATCACCACTAGGGGACAGTTTAAGACAACAGATACATCAATTTCCCCCCTACAATTCTGGGAAGGACAGGGCCTAAATCTCCTCCATCATGAAATTCACTGGGCAGCTTTGGGCTAGTATGACACTAAGTGAGGCTGCCTACCATTGAACCTCTAATAGTTGTGAAGACTGCATTCCAACATAAATGAAGCTACATATGCAAACTGCAGCACTTTGCCTGCACCGTTATTTTGCTGATCTACAGAATAGGCATACAGGAGATGGAAGGAACCAGAGACTAAATGGTGTGGTCTCTATGAGGACTGAAAATGCTTATTCAGCACCACCAAATGGCTATGACTTTTGTCTGAGTAAGACACAATGAAGGTGATTCAGCTGAGGTCAACAAGAGCCTCGGAACAGAAGATAAAATGGGAAGACAGAGCCGGAGAGAAGCAGGGAAGTATCCCAGTGAAGTAGAAAGTTCTGCAAGTGGCCCGCAAGTCGTGGGTGAGGACCCCAAAACACACACTGCCTTATATAGGACACAGACTATAATTTCACAGTGGCTAATCCATCTGACAGCCATTGTTCAAAGTCTCAGGCAGAGGTCTACCTCAGGCATAGGCAAACTCTGGCCCTCCAGATGTTTGGGACTACAACTCCCATTGCCCCTAGCTAACAGGACCAATAGTCAGGGATGATGGGAATTGTAGTCCCAAACATCTGGAGGGCCAGAGTTTGCCTATGCCTGGTCTATCTCCTGTCAGACACTTTGCCCAGAAGCTTCTACCTGTATGTTGCAATGGATATGCTCTCCCATTAACTGATGGCTAAGCACAGGAGAAAGGATAAATATTCCATCTCTTGAAGGAATTAAGATACATAAAAAATAGAAGGGGTCATGGGGTCAGTGTAGGTCCTCCCCTATCAACTGTGGGTGAAACTGCCCACATCTTGTTCACCTGAGAATCTTAACAAAAGTGCACCCAATAAAACTCCATAACATGCTCCAGTGTTGCTGAATTAAAGGCTGTGATCATCAAAATATTTATTACGTGGGTTTATGTCATTGTGTGAAGTGGCTTCATGTATCAACACAATTCAGACATGTATTACAGGAGTATTACCTAAGACATACAGGTGAAGTGTGCCTGTAAGATGCAATATGTTCTTCATTCAGTTTGATATTTAACGCTATTTATCCCATCCCACCCCTGACCTAATAAGAGATGAATAGAAACAATGAAATTACACTTAATTCGTTTTAATAGACGCTCTAGTAAAAATGAACAGAACATGTGAAAACAAGAATTACTGGTGCTTCCTTAAACTGCTACAATATACTACTGCAGTAAGGAAAAATATTAACGGTTAGATTACCTAATACAACTTAACACTGCACATTAAATTGGACATCATAAAAACAATCCCAACTTGTTTCTCAGATTTTAGCACTAGTCTTGGTAATTCAATGTGAATGCATCATCAGCATAAAAAGAATGCTTATTGTACAGCAACTAAAAGTCTGAGAAACTGTATTTCATTAATATTCATGCACATAACCATTTGTTGATTTTTTTAATTAAAAAAAAACAGTTAAGAAAACAAAACAAAAATAACCGTGGAGCTAATTACACAAATAGCCCAATATAGCTGATGCTCTTCTGTCTTACTTGGTAAAAGTCCAAAATCACTGGGTGTGGGGATCACACTTCAGCCGGCATTATTACTGGATAGAATCCATGAACTTCAAGACAACTTGCATGAAACACTCATGTATATCCCAGTCAAATGAATGGAAAGAGCTGCATAGTTCTGTCTCTGTGCCCCCCGCTGCCAGGCATGAGCTCCAGAGAACCGACCCTACTTCAAGGTTATCACTTTTTGTTCCTGTGGTATGAAGGCACAAATAACTGAATAATACATACTATTATATATTCAAACACTTAAGTATAAAATATTAAATTTTACATTTGTGTCAAAATAATTTACCAAGTATTAGCTGCACCAATATTCAGGCTGTACAGAAAAACTGTACAAGTTTGGTAAGCAAGGACAGTTAGTCAACAATTTACATGAGCAGGTGTCTGTGATTCAGGAAGTAGCTGGTTAGCAAACAATGCAATCCTTTGCATGTTTATTCAGGAAATAAGACCCAGTAGGTTCAGTGGGACTTACTCCCAGGTAAGTATGCACAGGCTTGCACCCATAGACTTTCATAGTAAGTTACACAAATTGTTTCAGTCAAAGAAAGGCCTAATGCCAGCAGTAATTCCCAAGCTATACATCATGAGAAGGACTGACAAAACGTGTCCTAAAAAACTAAGCCACTATGGCAAAAAACATCTGCCACCCAATGCAACATTGATTCCCTTTTCTCACCAATATATGAGCTGCAGCAGCATCCCAAGCAACACTCCAGGATTCCTTAAAGACTACAGGACAGGAGGAGGAGGAATCCTAGAAACATTAGCACTACCCAAGAAAGCACAGTGCCAGCCCTACACCTTACTCACTGGGTAAAAGGGAGGGCGGATCACTTGGCAGTTAGGACTGACACTATTATCCTGCATTTGCACAGATTATTACTGTCCATTATTTTGAAAGCTGAATGGAGATATATATCTGAGTGAAGAACAAAGCATGCCTTCAATTTTAACCCAGAAAGAAAGACTGCTTCTCAGGTATCAAAAGTTTGAGCAATGCAAGTCTACAGTGAATATGTATAGAGTGTGTGTGTGTGTGTGTGTGTGAGAGAGAGAGAGAGAGAGAGAGAGAGAGAGAGAGAGAGAGAGATTTTTTCAATACTGATTTTTCTTAAGTGATATGTGTTTGAAGCACAATGCTTGATCTGAAAAGTTTAGCACACAACCAAGGGGAGGGGAAAATCTCCCCAGCACATCAATATTTCTGGCATTGTAATTTTTCAGTTTGCCAAACCTAGACAGGTAGCAGGAATACTGCATATAAGAATTTATAATACAAAAATTATTTAAATGTATGTTAAGTGAAATGTTCAGGAGTACACTTTACCAGTATTGGGCTAAGAATTCCTAAGCAGACTTCCTAGAAATAGAAAAGGATTGCCAGAATTCTGACAAAAGGTTTCTCCCAAGAAAGACAAAACATATATTCCTAAAAACTGCAAACAGTTGTCTAAAATTTGCAGATAGCTACTGCTAAAAGATAAAAAACCAAACAAAACCCAGGAACTGCTTAAAGTACTGCTACTCCCCCACTTTCTCCTTACACACTTCAGGCTTGTTAAGATGCTACTCCCTCAAAATTGTTTTCCTGAGATAGCAGCCAATATCTACAGAGAAAGGAATTCTGGGGAATTTCAACACAGTTTTAGCAGCTAAAGCTACTGTGCTTCTCCAGGAGATTCTGGACTGTAGCAAGCAGAGATGAAAAGTTTACATAATATGTTACAGCCTCAAACCAGTTCAGAGTTTGTTAACCGAAAAGGTATTTCAATTGGTCCTTGTTTCACTTCTCCTTCCCCTAAGCCAGTGCCAAATTCTAAAAATCAAGTGGGAATTAGAACCCCCCCCCCCCACTTTCCTGATCTATATCTGGGGTTGCCAAACTGTGGTCCATGGATCGCTGGTGTTCCATAAGCTTCATTCAGGTGGTCTGTGGATATGTGGTTGAACAGGCACTGGCATGTCAGTTGCTTTCAATATTCATACTGATTTTTAAATGTTTTTAATTGTTTCCTTTAATTCTTATATTCTATTGCATTACAGTTTGAATTCTAGGGAATACAATGTATAAGAATTAAAAGAAGCAATTTAAATGTAATTTAAAAGTCATTCAGTATCTAATGCAGTTCATTATAATTGCCACTAAGTGCAAAAAGTAAAATAAAATAAAATTTAGTGAGCCACAAAGATCCTCAGCAATTTTAAAGCAGTCCATAGAGGAAAAAGTATGAGAACCACTGATCCACTGGTTTGAATTCATTTCAAACACAATTTGTGTGGAGAAAACCAACACTTTTGACCTCCGGCCAATTCTGCTATAATAATGTTCCCTGTGTGTACAAGCATGAAAATGCATTAGACATTAATGTGCACCAGTCATTTAATAGTTTGCAGTCCTGTGCAACTTGTTCATGGAAACCTTGAAACAAAGCTGGTATAAAATTATTCCTTTTAGATTTCTTACACACACACCCACACACACGCACCATTCATTGCTCAGAAGTGCCCCTTTTCCCCTTCCAACTCTTCTCTCTCTGCTCAAGTTCAGCTTCAGTGAAGGCTGCTGGTCCCCAGTTTGTGATCAAGTGAGGATTCTTGGAACCTATAAGACACAAAATGTTACTTGTAGTACTTTGAATAGGTATGACGCATTCCAGATCTGGCCTTGCTTAGTTACTTGCAATAAGTTGTGCCATAATATAGATGCCATCGAAAGTAATGCACATGGACAGAGATCTCTGCACTTGGATGTGCATCCAATGTATGCTCTTTGGTTTCTGATCTAGCAAACAATGTTCATTTCATTTTCATTTCAGGGTGATAGGTTTTTCAAAATTATATAGCAAGTTCAAAATTGGACCTGATCATTATAATTCTGAACAACTATGCCTATTATTAAACCAGAATACAGCTTTTCAGTGTTTGACCTTTTTTGCAAACATTACCCTTCTCATCCCCAAAATGTCATGCACCTAATTCCCTAGTCAGTCCTATTTTCCAAATGGTGAACTGAGAACTGAAGATTGTGGCTGATGCTCTAAAGCCTATGAGGTGGGGATCTGAACCCAGGCTTCCAAGACTGATAGACAATATTCTAGCCACCATACTAAAATGATTAGAGAATAGTTGTTGTGTTAAGAATGTTAAAATAATGACGTAGTCATTCTACAACGAAGAGCCCTAATATACGAACTACACAGCTCCTATGTAGCTAGGCAAAAAGTTAGGTAATGTAGCTCACTGCTGATCACAACTTCCTTTTTTCATGCTGTGCTACCTGGAGCCCAGTTTCTCAGTACACAAACTGTAGTTTGTGCCAATGGGCCACCTGGAGTCAGGAATTATCAGCCTTCTCTCCAACCTGGGCTTCATTTATGAGACGTCCACTCATAGTATGTATGTATGTATTTACAAATGGTTAATATTAGCCATGGACATCAAATAACCCCAGAAAAACAGGGAACAATTGCCCAATATCAGTCAAGTACTGTTCTGGGCTTATCATGGGGAAAATATTTAAGAATTAATGGGTCTGTGTTGTAAAATGTATTGAACTTTTGCTTTGCAGAACAAGCAAGATATGGATTTTATAAATAAATTACTATGGAAGCGTAGATAGGATTTTATCTCGCACACATTTTCTTGGAAATCAGTTTAATTCTATTTTGCGGAAATTCTGTCAAATAAATTTGTTTAGTAATGATGTGTCAGAGCCAATTCTCCAAGATCCACCAGCTTTTCAAATAGTCTTGGGATCACGGTGAGTAACAGAGAAGCTCTTACCCTAATGCCAACTGAAGCAGCAGTATATTTCTTATTAGAATTTAACTCAGTAACCTGACTCTTGCTGAACCAATAAATTAAGCTCATAGGAACGGTTAGTGCTTGCTGATATATCACGTATTTCCTTCATTATGTTTTTACTCAACAAGGATGATTAAATAGGAAATTGAAACAGCAACTTCCTCACTTCAGGAAAAACACTAAGAAGTACCCTGCTGAAGCTTAAATTGAACTAGAATGCACCTCGTAGCTGATAAGAACAAAACTAGAGTATGATCTCCACACAGCTGGAATGTGAAACATGTTACAGAAATAATCAAAACAAAACCAGGGGATTGTGCTACCGCCTAGGACTTGCCATTTTCTTTATTAATTTCATTTCACTTCCTTGACAAGCTATCCCAGGTGGGTTATAAAATATAATTACAGTAGGATCACTTCTTATGCAGAAATTATGTTCCGGGGGATTGTGTGTGAAGCCAAAATTGCATACAGTCAGAACAACTCCAGAACCACACACAAACACAAACATCTCTACTTTTCTGAAGCCAGCACACCGAGTGGGCCTGGCCTGCAATGCAAGACAAAGAGCTTTTAGGTTCTCCACCATTCTTACTGGGCTCTGGGAGACTCCTGAGAGATCTCGTGGGAGCCTCCCAGAGTCTGCACGAGACCTTCCCTGAGCCTGTTAAGAGTCTGAGAGCTTAAAGGGGCTTTCCACAGTGGGGAAACACAGTGCACAAACAGCTTTTAAGCACCCTGCCTTGCTTACTGGGCTCTGGGAAGCTCTGATGAGATCTTGGACAGCCCAATGAGCCCACGCAAGAGGCTCCCAGAGCCCAGGAAGCATTTCTGACAGCTTTTAGCTCCCTGTCTTGCATGCATTTAAGTTCTGTGATATCAGGTTGCTGGCCACCAAACACATAAAGCTGTGATAACCCAGGTTAAATGCGTGCAGGTTACAATCCTACTGTATAAAATAAATGCAATATATCATTTTAATAGGGGGAAAACCCCTACCAAAGAGTGCTTGTGAGGAGTCTTGCAGGCACCTACAATCTCAGCTCGCATTGTTTGTTTGCAGCACAGTCCCCTTTATTCAGATTTAAAAATAAAAATAAAAATCATGTTTTCCAGTCTGCAGCATTTCCCAGTTCACTAACAGGAAGTGCAGCCCAGGCTGACTCAGTAGCAGTTCAGACTTCTTGGAAACCACAATAGGTTACTGGAGATAAAAATAGCACCACTCATGTGTGGATTCATGAATGAAAACTGTACTTTCCTACCTGGTTCAATTAATCGAATTAGTCCCTCGTGGTGAGCAACTTTATCTTTCCAACTCTTGGTCTTGTTTGCTGCAACTTCCAACTTCTTTTTGACCTCCTAAAGCAATATTAAATTGGTTTAAGCATTAACAATACGTGGACACTCAAATGATAGGAGATTTCTGCTATTGCCACTGCCCAAAAATTTTACTACCTAAAATATTGCACTAGCTCACCTCGTATTGTTCCAGTGCTTCCTTCCTATCCAGTTCCAGTTGTTCTAACTGTTGCAGTGCAACTTGAAGAGCATGTTCCTTCATCATTCTCTGGTTTTCCAACTCCTGCTTCTCTGCTTCAGTCACCTCAATGGTCTGCTGCTGCTCTAAATGCCATTTCTCCAGTTCTTGTCTCTTTGTAGATTCTTCCTCCAGTAGCCTAGAAAGAGTTTATAGTGGTTGGGAAAGAGTGTATACATTAGGAACATCACTATCTATCAATTTGATTAACTATCAAAACTAGACACAGTTATTCTCCAGAACTAATAAAGAGTTGTGTAGAACAGGTCAGTGGGAGGGGTTTTTTGCTTTCATGTTCCCATCCCGCTTGGCAACCATGCTTGGAGTATAAATAATCTCCCATATAAGATTAGCCGATGCCCATGGGATGTTTTCATCACCCACTTCAGCCTATAGCTCTGTTTACAGACTTCACCCATCAGATTTCACTAAATCTGTCTCTTGACTGACAGACAGCTCTGGGCTGAGAGACTCAGTTCGCTGTCACCCATACTATTGAATGCCAGAGGCAGAAAATACAATGATTCAAGGACAAGAGAATTCTGCCTGACTGCAGAGATATTCAGATTGCTTTGTCACTTCCCAAATCTCTCTCTCTTCAAGCATTCCCCTCGATTAGATACATGAATGGCAACCCTCTCACTCAGTATGAAGTACGGAGTAGCCTAAGATTTTATTCCTATTGCTATAAAAATATATACTGACCTGGCCTGAAGTCTCCTGACAGTCTCCTCATCCTGGCGTGCCTGTTTTTCATCCTCCAAGGCCTCCTGTAGCTGCTTATACATTTCCTCGAGTTCCTGGACTCTCTGCAAGTACTGTTCTAGCTCAGATGACTTCTGGGCTACCTGTTCTTCCATTTTCTGTCTCACCTGGTGATATGGAAGAGAAGGATGCTTCATCATACTTCACAACCAATAACAGAATTCATCCTTTTATGTAAGAGAGAGAGAGAGGAAGGAAGGAAAGAAGGAAGGAAGGGAGGAAGGAAGGGAAGAAGGGAGGAAGGGAGGAATCCTTCCATCTGCCGACCAGGTTTCCCATCCCCCAAACCCTCATAAGTTTGCAGCTGTGATTTTTCCTTTTCATCAGCAAATAAACCTCTTGGCCCTTTCTTTTCCAAACATTGCTGCAATCCCCGCCTTGTTTCTATGTATCTATTATTAATTTGGATAGTCAAGCTTTAATCTATTTATTAAGATAGATCATTTTTAGACTCACAAATTAAACAGCTAGAACTTGCCCCTTCTTCGAGCTATTTTGGTTCTAAGTTCATTACTATACTAGAGGGATGGAATACAAAATATTAAAAATTGCCTTTACTTCCAGCAATGATCACCATACTTTTGTTTCTTACATTTTAAATGAAACTGCAGGCTTCTGAAATATTAAATGTTATGTAAACTTTAAAACTCAGATGATTAACTGATAAGACCTAGTTAACCCCTTCATCATTATACTGAAAAGGTACTGACTTGGTCCCTTGTATGTCCATGTAACTGCTACATACCGGGATGGAGAGGGGCAAGGGAGCAGTGAGGTCTTTGTGGTAGACCAGTAGGAGTACCAGATTGGCTTCAACAGTGTGTTTGCCTTCTCATGCCACCCAGTATGCTGCAGCGGCTCAGCAGGTGGGTGAAGGACAGGTGGGTGCCACCACACCTCACCAGCTGCTACTGCCTTAGTTCCTGCTACATTATCCTTCAGCAGATTCAAAGATGCCATACACCTTTCTCCTATCACTATGACGTCATCTGTCTCCTTACGGCAGTGTTTCTCAAACTTGGGTCTCCAGCTGTTGTTGGACTACAACTCCCACCCCTGGTCCTGCTAGCTAGGGATGATGGGAATTGTCATCCAACAAAAGCTGGAGACCCAAGTTTGAGAAACACTGCCTTACCATTGCACAGTTTGCCTGCCCATTTCAAGCTTCTTTGCTTTCAAAGCAGTCTCTCTGACCCAACTCTTATTTTGTCATTTCCCCCTTACTGTTCCTTCCATTCTGCACAAGCTAATGTTTATTTATTGTGCCCAAAAAAACAAGGCACTGTACAGTATGACACAACATTGACACTGACTCAACTGCCCACAAGTTTACAATCTAAACAGACAGATCTTGAGGAAAAGACACACAATGATACCACTCCTTGATATGTCCTAATTCCTCTGTGCCAGTTAGCTGGTCAAGTTCAGAAATACATCACTCAGCAGAATCCTGAATCAACAACATATGAATTTTTATTTGGTTGCCTCACTTACTGGTTGCTTTGCTCTTTTTATTGTTTTATTTTACTGACTTCGTCACCTGGGATGCAGTCAGATGCGGTTTGATTATGTTAGTTTCACAAGTTATGATGCTAGTGCTTCTGTCCCAATTTCTAATGTTGCTTTTACCACTGCAGGACCAGTTGCATTATGGAACTGTGGCTTTTAAATCAAAATATCACCATGTTGTGCTAAACTTTTGAACTGCATGGCCCAAATCTCATTACGTGTGCAGTGGCGGCATGATCATGAAAGCCATGGGAATATCACAGCGTAAAACTCCCATGGTTTTCCAAGTTAATGGAGTTGCAAACAAAAAAAATATTTTACTAAAAAAATTAACATGGAATTGAGCACTAAACTGTCACCAGATTTCCAGAAGTCGCTTTTACATTGTGTGGAAGATCCCATAAAACATAGAAATTCAAAGTAAAGAAAATGTTGGGAAGATAGAATGCAGCGCTGTCTGAATGTAGCCTTACTCTCCTTGAACTTACCATTTTCTCTCTCTCCAGCTCAAGACTGAATCGATCTTGCAATTCCATTTGAGTCTGCAGACGTTTGGTCTCCTCTTCTGAAGCTCGAGCTGCAGCTTCCTCGAGTTGCTGTGCCAGAGAAGAAAGAACTAGATAGCTCCCACTAATTTGTCTATATGCACAGATACAGATCAACTATTTCTTACTTTATTGCTGTGGCATTTGGTTTTTAAAATTGTATTTTCATTTTAACGGTTTGTAAATCAATCTGGAAACAACATATTTTTGAAGGGTGGGATATAGATTAAAAATCAAAACAACTATCTTCAATTAAGCTGAGATAAGTCTCAGGCCCTGGAATCATGAAGCTGTAAGGATTGAAAGGTCTGAAATGGTGAGATAGTTTAGCAGACTTTACTGAGGCTACATTTAAAACATTCCTAACCAAGTAACTCACATCAACCAGAGAACAGCACACAGACAAACAACAGCACACAGGAGAAAGTTACACCATCACTACCTGTCAAACAGGATATAAGATTAGTTTACCACACCTAAGCAAGTAAATAGTGCCACATGCCAAAATGATGGTCCTATCAAAAGCAGATAAGCCACTCTGCAGTTAAGCAGATAAGCATACTCTGAGCCCCACAAAAACATGGGAGAGAATAGGCATTACCAAAAATTCATGCACACACTCATGTGGAAGGCATGGGCCGGTATTACTTTGGTTCTCTGTTTTTCTGGCAAAGGCTGGAGCCCAGAGAAGCCTATACTAAAACGCTTCCGTGCATAGATGGGGGAGTGTCTGATTTTTCCCCTCCCTTCCTTCCTTCCAACATTAGCAACAACCTTTCTGGAGCTATTCTTTAGAGGACTGAAGAGCCCGTGTGCTTTGGATCCCTGCATGTCTCTCCTACACATACTCCCAGCCCCCTTTTTAGCCAAACTTTGCTGTGCCAAGGTGAGAAAGTATGCACTGCTACTTTACTTTACACAACAAAGGAAGAGGACTGGGGAGCTGGACCCAAGATTTATGAATGGTAACTGCTTTGTCCTTTTAGTGCCACCTGAAAATAATGTACTACAGTGGTACCTTGGTTCCCAAATGGCTTGGCTCCCGTGCAAATTGACTCCTGAACGCAGCAAACCTGGAAGTAAGTTTTCCGGTTTGGGAACATCTTTCGAAAGCCGAATATCCGACGCGGCTGACACGGCTTCCGCTTGAGTGCAGGAAGCTCCTGCAGCCAATCAGAAGCTGTGCCTTGGTTTTCAAACAGTTTCAGGAGTCGCAGGGACTCCCAGAACGGATTAAGTTTAAGAACCAAGGTTCCACTGTAATATCAAACCACAGTTCCCTGTTCACTACGGCACTCCTCCTGATCCCATAACTCTCAGTCTATGTGATTGAGGTAGGGTGTGGGGTGGGGAGAGATGTAGCTGTGGGGTTTGGATAAGCTGCATAGCCTGTGACCAGCATCTTTGAAGTGGTGGCTGCACTGGGTGAAGTAAGACAAGTTCAGATCTTCAATCCTTCACTGGTACGATTCAAATATGCCCTCTGTCAACAATTCAGCTGTGGGTCTGAATTAGGTGCTTAATATGCTACTAATTTAAACTTTCCCATTTATGAATTCCTGAGACTTCACATGTATCACAGGTGTTTAAAACCCAGCATGCAAATTTCCAAAAAGTCTGTACCCTCAGCAACCTGCCAAAGAGACAAAATGCCAGACAACGTTTCTCCTAGTCCTTTGCATCTGTTCATTGCTGCACACTTCCACTTTCACTACTGCTTGTATACTAACTACTAGTCATAGGAGCCAACTCCTAAAATATTTGAGGAGCCAGGCCCCCACAAAGTTGATGGGCATTCCCATTCAAATGGTGTGTGCACTGCATAATGTGATTGATTATGCAGGGTGGGGCTTATCTGGGCCCCCACAATATTTTATTCAAGTTGGCACCCCTGCTACTACCCGGTAGTACGTTCCAGTTTTCTTTTCTGCCACTGGAAATCCTCCCTTCTTCCATCAGAGGCTGGTTTAACATGTGAAGGGGAAACTCCTGCACCTCTGCATTCTGTCCTGCTGGAGTTTAGGACACTATTATGAAAGTTTTTCTGTTGTGCATTTAGACAGCAAAATGTCCTGCTTCCAGACTACACAGGGTTAGGAAACCTGTGGCCCTACAGATGTTTCTGGACTGCAGTTGCCCTCAGCTCTAGGCAGTACAGCTACTGGCCAGGAATGAAGTACCCCAACAACATCTAGAGGACTGCAAATTCTCTACCCTTGGACTATACTAATAATCAAGCTGTCTTGGACTATGGGTTTTTATCTTATGTAGCACAAAGTTAAAGTCACTTAGTAGTACATAGTGGTGAAATGTTGTGGTGCAAGGAAACACACAACTGAATAACCAAACATTATTGTGCAACAGATTGCACAACAAGGATCAGCTGTTGTACAAGGGAAAACACAAGTACATTGCACACACACAAATCAGATGTTATACAACAAGCGTCAACTAACGCAACTGTTGCATTGGATTCCTTTGTAGCACAACCTTTTAAACTCCGCCAGCAGAAGGGCTGTGCTAGTGGACAGAGAATGCTGGATATGGCTCTATGCATATATCACATTTCAGCTGTGGAAATACCATAACCATTCTGACATCACTGTGATCTAGTTAGCTAGTGAGGCCCGGGCATCCTTTCATTAATCTGAAGCACAGTTCTATTGTATTTTCTGCACAATATGCCCATGCATATGTAAATAAAGCAGGAAGGAAATGCCAAGGACCTGAAGCTTTTATCTTCTCCCAGATCTGTAAATTCCCTTCAGGTTGAACTGTGTGCCTGTCACCATTCAGGAACCTACCTCCCCTTGACTGGAAGACAATCAAAGTAAACCATGTTCAGATTACTGGAATGATATTGCAGCACTTTTACATCAGACCCATCTTAATAAAATACCTTTGGGGGCTTTATTATTTAGCATTTCTGTTTTGCGTGAGCTTTAAAATGAGAGCGGTTGTTGCTCAAGACACACAAGCTCCGTCGTTTGCGTGGTGGAGAAAAACTTGGAGAGTTTCTTGGAGAGAGAGAAAGAACATCTAATCAAGAAGAATTGTTTGAGCTCTTCAGTTTCCTGGGGTAATACAGGAACAGAAATCTGAAGAAGCATCATTTTCACCACCACCCTTTCTTCCCTGAATGAACTGAATGCTTGATTTGGGAACAGGCCAATTCACAGAGCTTGATTATTTGAGACAGATTATTTTTTTTAGGGCATAGTGCCAGGAGATTGTATTACATTGTTTCAATATCTGCAATCAGGGAACATACATTCTGCTAAGAAGCACAATTTGTAACAATATTTAACAGTGCATTCTGGAAAGACACATAGAACGTGACCCACAGCCTGCACCCACCTTTCGAACCGTCTCCAGTTCCTTCTGCTTATTCTCATTTGCCACTTGGAGCTCTTTCATCTGCCTTTCCAGTTCTTCTTGTTCAGCCTGCAATTTCTGGCGTAGCTCTTTACGTTTCTGTCGTGCCTCCTTGTGAGGTGGAGGGCTACTTAATCTCAACAGATTTACGGTTGTCTGAATAGCTGTTTTAATTGAGTGAGGAGACAATGCACATGATCAATTTATCAACAAGAATATTGTTTCTAAGTATACAAATTCCTTTCCTGCAGCTGTTAGGTCTGATGCCATCTAGACTTTTAATGCTGCTTTAACTACCTGCACCAGAGCTTTCCAAACTGTGTGTCGCGACACATCAGTGTGTCAGGTGCAGTGTCTAGCTGTGTCATGTGACCACTCCTCCGGTTTGCTAGTAAAACTGAATTACTACGTTGAGAAATGATGCATGTCTTAAAAGTGTGTCACCACCATGAAAAGTTTGGAAAGCTCTGCCCTACACTGTGGTCCACCAAACCAAGAATATCAGTGTTTATATTTATTCCTGTTCTCCACAGAGTGGTGTGGGAGGCTGAAGTATATTTTGTCACCAAACCCAACCACTGTGTAGGTAGTCAGATTGTGGTGATGCCAGTGAGATGTGGCGGTAAAGGCTCAATCGTTACAGAACACAAAATACAGTAGTAGGCAAGGAAGAGCCGGGGGGGGGGGAATACTTCCCAGGCCCCAGGATTGCAGCCTAATGGAACCTAGCTATCTTTAATTCCATGAAACTCTCACTAAATGCATTGGGACCAAGCTCAAGTTAACTGGAGGAATTTAATGTCCTTCTAAGTTTATCATTCCATCAGAAAGCAATTCAACTTCTCAGATGAAATGGTCTCACTTCTCCCAACCCCCATTGTTCTGGGGATTCTCCTAACCCCACCAAAGCCATTGGGTTCATGAGGAGGAAAACCCTTTTGTGCAAGTGGAAGCCCTTGCAACGGAATAGGATAGGAAGTCCAAAATGCAGCAGAGCCAACCTGTCAGAGAAGATAATTCTGGGGTAGAAAGATGGGACTAGTGGTCAGGCTTAGAAGGAAGATTCTTCTGCAGTTGCACTCACAGTTTCTAGGTTATGTTAGACATATGTATAGGAGGACTAAGGAAGTTATAGTACAGTACAGTGCCAGTTAACAAAAACAGGGGTGAGCTAATGCTTTTGTCATATATGGCTTCTTGTTTTGTATCATTAAGAAGTTTTAATTCAGGAGCACCACATGGGTGTAAGACTTTGCATAACAGATAAACTTATATTTAGCAATGAGTACTCCATTATAAGTCAAGTTGATCTCTGGCTGAGCTTAAGACTTGAACACAGGTCTCTCATGTCCAAACCTGCTATGCACCCACCCCTTCCAACTCTCCCTATACCGACACATCATAAGAAACAGGTCTGGGAGGTTTGCAGCTCGTTACTTTAAGGCTTGTTTTCTTATAAACTAACATTAAATATAGACACAACTGTAGTGGTCCTCCAATACTGCTTGACTTCATTCTCCATTTTAGTGCCTAAAGCCCATAATTTTCTAAACTGGGACTCTAAAAACATAGCCTGTATTTTCTGTACTACTGAAAGACCAGCACACTCTGCTGCTAAGCAAGCAGCCCAGTTATCAACTGATATAATTATAGCTGTGACAGCTTCAATACCACAAAAGTCAAATGCTAGTTTATTTCTGTACTTTGTTGCTTCTTTTGGGTGGGGGCGGTTAGTGAGAGACGCAGAGTGTGTAGACAAGGGGAAATTACAAAAGTACCATTTTCAGAACTGAGACATTGTTCACTATTCAGATTGCTGCAATTATTAGTACACGGTACTTTTTAGTGTCTATCATATTAAATTAAGTTCTTGCTAAATGACAGAGATTTAAAAGGTACCATTTACAGTGACTTCTGCAAAAAAGCCCAACCCAGGTTCATACTGAATAAATTAAATTCTGTAATGTGTAGTGATGACTCATTTTTTTATTGCAACAGTGTTGAACTTATTGATAATAGCTGTTCTTATCAGGAGAGTGGAAGTATTTATAGCTGCTAATCTTACTGAGTTCACAATTCAGTATTATTACTGAAACAAGATAATCAAAGACCCATACAAGTTTCCAGACTGACACTGAAAAAAATCTGTCAAGTTGTCATGTCTGTGAGGTTTCATGCATGGCATGTGAAACACATCATGGGTTAATAATGGATTGGTGTATTCTCTGGTTCTAATCCAAAGTGAAGAAGGAAGGGATGATCCTAGTTTGCCAGTCTAAATGATAATGCCACTCATCTTCATCTTATAATGCCAATATAATTATATGTTTCATTATATACTTTTAGGTGCCAGGAAAACATTCCTCTTCAACCAGGCCTTTGGCTGATTAATATTCCTTTAGCTGTTCTTTTCCTTTAATATATTATTTATCATTTTTGATTTTACAACAAATAAAGTTACAAATTTTAAAACATACAAATTAAGTTGACTTCTACCTCCTCTCCTTCTATGGTTCCTTTCCTTTTCTCCATTCTTCTAGATATCCATTTTTTTCTGTATTTACTTACGTTTATTTCAAAATTTCCTTACAGTTATACTTTAACAGCCTTTTGAATATGTCTGTGGGGAGGTGGGTTATTGTTGTTTTTGTTTTAATTATTTATTTGTATTTTTATCTTGTTATTTTATTCTTTGAACCACCCTGAGATTTTGTGATGGAGGGCAGTATATAAATAAAATAAAATAACACATAAAAAACATTTAACAAAACTAGATTGCTATGTAGTGTACATGCAGACCTGGCAAAAAAAATTAGATTATTTCTGCTGTTCCTGATTTTTTAAAAGTATTATTTTTTCCACGTATACTCACATACCTAAATTCATTACACAGTCCAAACATATTACATATTTCACTGCTTTCCCCAGCTAGTCTTAAACTCCCAAAGGTGCGTGTAATAACATAGAAACGTCATTCTCACCTTGAATCCACTCCTGCCTCTTCTTCTTATCAGAGGCACTAATCTCAAAACATTTCTCTAAGCTTTTTATAAGAAAGAGACATTTCTTTCCATCTTTGTCAGGCAAAGCCTAATTATAGAAAAATAATAATTTCCTTTTAAATAACAATACACTAACAACACAATATATCATTGCATACACAAAAGTTTGCAAATATGTATCTTCTAGTAAAAGTTAGCTCAGAAGAATCAAACAGAGAAAAATGCACACCCAAGAACCAGCTATATATATATATATATATATATATATATATATATATATATATTCATAATAATAAACTATATGGACACCATTCCCTGCTTGTGTATAAACAAGCATTAATAAATAACATTGTTGTTGTTTGGTCGTTTAGTCGTGTCCGACTCTTCATGACCACATGGACCAGAGCACGCCAGGCACTCCTGTCTTCATAAATAAATAAATAACATTTGTCTAAAAACAGTCTGCTAGTAAAAATTTAGGGAATTTTTTTTCTCCTGTTTTCTGTAATGGAACATGGAATAATAACATGGTAATCTACTGACAAAGTTTGAGAATAGTAGGCTATTGCCCTGTACCTTTGAGCATCTTCACACTATAGCTATAACTTCTCAGTGACCAAGGCTAGGCACAAGCGCAAGCATGACCACTAAGCAGAATATTTCTACAAAAACAGTTATTTTTTCCTGTTCTGGGCAGCCCCACGCTGACAAACTGAAGTCTGCCATGGAGACTGCAACAGCCCCACAGTCACTGAGCTAAGTGTACGGCAGGGGACCAAAAGAAAGACTGCATGCGTTGGGTGCCCTTGGTAAGACGCATCCAACCCCCAAAGCAGCCTTTGCAGGGACATCTGCTAGCACAACAAACACTACTTGCTCATCTCATAGATAACACCTATGATTCGCTACAACCAAAGTGATTAACTTTGCTAATGGCAAAAAAAATAACGAAACTGGAGCAACGTAACAGGGGCACCTGCTCCTGATATTCTCTTTCCTATGTCAGAAGGACTGCAGGAAGCTTCTTTGCCCAGCAATGGGCTTACAACCATTTCGTGATTCATATTCATAGCTATTAATGCATTTTACACTTATGCTAAACGGCTGAGCACGTTACTATCATTAGTTCTTGCTGGTTTCATACGCACTCGTTCCTAAAGCCTATCACCCTAACCCAACATTTCCTCACACAAACAGCACAGTTCCAAGCAGTGAAGATCTGCAATACACATAAAAGTCTACCTCCCCCCACTGGAATTAATAGAACAGCCCACTCCAGCAAGAGATCTGTGTCCTCTTTATGTGTTTCTCTATACTGGGATGTAACCGACTATTCTGTTAAATATTCCACTATGCTGATAGTTATTAAAAGAAAAAGCTAATTTATTTATTTATTTGTTTGTTTAAAATATATATACCGCAATTTCATAAAAGAGTATCAAATGAGTTTACATACAAAAAAGGGCATAAAACCATACAGTAAAAACCATGTGAAAGAAGTTAAAAGCAGACAGCAATTAGCCATTGCGGAAAGGTGTATTCTCAATTGCCTGCATAGAAAAGATGAAATTATATTGCCTTCTATCCTCTGTGGGGGGAAGGGGGCAGGCATTCCAGTGTGTACTTTTACATTGTATGCATTTTTTTTACCTCTACAGTACAGTTGCCATCCAGTATGATCTCTCCTCTTTTGTCTTTGAGGTCTTCACTAACATAGTACGATATAATACTGGGTTTTAAAACAAACCAGCGTTCTGTCCAGTTTTTCCTTTTGTGGCCCTTCTTCCACATATATCCCTGTAAAATAGAAATGGCTTGTTTAAATTATTTTAGCATTAGAATTTCTGACTTAATAGTTCTGAAGCGAAATCCAAATGTAATTAATACATTTTTTTTATTTCAACAGACATGGATCAGGTCCTTTAAAATATTTTTTTCCTATTAGTTCAAAGATAAATTTATGAACCCATTTTATGAAAAAGCATCAAAAATTAATTTCAGTTTTAAACCTGTCTTGGTTAGGAAGAAAATATTTCAACTATGCCTGCTGAAACTTAAAAATTGCCAAGAACAATAGCAACCACCCTGCATAACTGAAGGAACATTGCTTAATACCAAAACCAATAGGAATCAAATTGATTTAAAAAACTGTGTGTACAGTTTTCATATAAGCTTCCATTCAATGACCCATCCAGGTCATTACTTCACTACATCAGTCTCTGAAAAGACTATACATATGTACAGCTACATTTCCTTCAGCTATAATATACACATACCATTTACAATTTATAGAGCAAATGTCAACAGTATTGCCACCACTATCCAGGCAATCTCCCCCCAAAAAGCTCTACAGCTTTGGCCGATGGTGGGTGTTGGTGAGGTTTAAAATATTGATTTATTAATTTGGGGTTCAAAAAAATAGAAGTCATCTTATAAATGAGGGCGTCTTACACAGAAAAATACGGTAGTTAGCAAACATTAAATTATCTCAAACAACACACTAGCAGGAAACTTATACAATCTGTACAATAATACCCTCCACACATTTTCAGCAACTCCATGCCAACTGATTAATTCAGATATTTTTTGAAGAGGGTATTAATATAGGCAATGTGGAAATCAAGAACTGCAAAAGTGGAATATTTCCTGGCTTCCAAACCTAGTTTGAAATAAGCAATAGATGTGAAAGAGTAAACTATGGTTTGTGCATGACCTGCAAACCAAGGCCAAACTGTGCTGTCGGATCATAATCTGTATTGCAAGTGCAAACCGTGGTTGGTTTGTTCAGACGAAGTGTGAGCATCCAAGACTCCTAACTGCTTCTTCGGGAAATGGCAAACCACAAAGGACAAAGCCATCAGTGGCTACTAGCCAAAATTTGTTTATTTAATTTGCAATATTTACAGACTGCTTTTCTACACAAATGGTCTCAATCAATCAATCAATAACACAATGTATCAGTCACATAATATGGTATTTAAAACAATAAAAATGGGCCTAATACTGTGATGGCATTTTAAGTAATGGCTATATTCTAACTCTACTGTTAGAGGTTGTATGCCTCTAAATACAAGTTGCTGGGAACTGCAAGATAGGCGAACCCCCTTGCATTCAGGTTCTGCTTGTGGGCTTCCCTTGGGCATCTTGTGAGAACAGGAAGCTGGATTAAGATGAGCCTTTGGCCAAATTTAGGAGGGCCCTTCTTAAGTTTGTATGGTTTGACACCACATCTGAGCCACCACAGTATTTCACCTTGCATCATGCAAACATCACACTTCACACAAACCGTTCTGTCTCCCACAGATGTGCACCATCTAGCACGGGCTCAGTTCAACATGCATGTATGTGAATGCACTCAGTAAGTATATAAAAGCACATGTGGTTGAGGCCCCCAAGACTTCATTAGCAATCCAAAGGTACTTACTTAACTGCTCCACATCTCATTTCCAAGCTTACAACTGTGACAAAAGCTCAGCAGAGGAGAATATATTTTCTCCTCCTTTACTTACAGGACATTTATTTTATTTGTTTATATTTATTTTGCCCTTACCACATTTGGGTCCTAACTATGAATACAGTTGTCAAAATAGCTCTACTGTACATTTAGAAAGCAGGGACACCTACCTGTTGGATTTATCCACTTTGGGCAAAGAAATTCAAAATGGTAGCACACAGAAAGAGAGAGAAATGCAAGTTTAAAGAACAGAGCAATTCCATTATTTATGCAATCATATAATCTGCTGACTTTATAGACTACATTGACAAGATATATTATGTAAGGGCAGCGAGTCATATCTATGATTGGCAAGTGCTAGAGGGGAATCTAGAATCATACAAACCCAAGAGAATGGACTTCCTGGTTTATTTTGAATAAGTTTGTGGGGAGATCTTGCTTGGAACATGTGCTACTCTAGTTTCCCCCCCTGTAGATTCAGGTGATGAAAGAATGACTGCTTAGCTTATTTTGAATGGACTTCCTGGTTCGTTTTTAAACTTGCTCCACCCCACCCTGGTCTACCTTAGTAGAGATTGTTTCCCAGAGAAAACAACAGAGAAAATCCAGGATTTTAATGTAGCTGTGACATGGCAGCAGCATATCAACCAAACAGCCTTTCAAAGTAGCCCAGGGTTGCTGTACAATTATACTGATGGGGAAGATGGGTTGCATAGAAAGAGGGGGGGAGGAGAGGGAGAATGACAACCCATCAGTGTAGTCCAATGTTGTTATCTGGTCCCTTTGACTTTATTAAATAAGGGAAATGCAGCTGAAGCCAACAATCCTAGGGCAAAGTTGTCCATGCTGGCATAAAGACTTAAATAGGTACATTCACATGGAAGGCTCAAATCCTTTTTGCTCAAAACAAGAGAAAAAGTTGGCTGTTTGACCTGTGCCAAGCATGGACATCTGAACCTAGGTTCCTGTAAATCTTAAAAACACTTCCTTTCACTAAACTTAACACCCTAGTGGTGTTTTGTTCAAGCCAGCTCCCCCCACCCCCCACTCTCCTGCACCTGCACCTCTGAGAAGGTTCTTGCTTCCTCTTTATCTCCCCACATGGCTGCATGTTTCAAGTCATATTCAAACTTGAGGCACCACAACCAAGCAGCAGAAGGCTTTAAAAAGTACTACACTTTTCTTTAGAATTCATGTTCAAGACGACAAGCCTGAAGAAATTCTGCAACACTTCTCTGTAGTTCTTAGCATCCCAAATATTAAAGATATGTTGAATATATTACACAAAGATGAAAATATGGTAATCACACATGTTAACTATTAGCAAGTCTCCCATCATCCAAATCACTGGATTGTGATATAAGGGATAATATAAGTACCTAAATGAGTTGCATTCTTATTCTCAAGCTCTGTTTAGAAACATTGTGTTACAATGCATGGATATTAGAAATACCATGGTGCATTCTCTGATTACACCAAAGGAAAACAGAAATTCATACTTGGCAGATAATCCAAGATACTGAGAATCTTAACTTCCATTAAAACAAAAAGTAGTAGTAGTAGTAAGCTTCTGTATCTCAAAGCCACAAAAATGTGATTTGACATCCTGATTAATTCTCAGAAGCTGTAAGAGAGACAGTGGAGGATTTTCACTGATTTAGTCCCTTTGATGACCAGCAGAAGCAGAATAAAGTTATGCAAAATTGTTGTTGTTGTTTAGTCATTTAGTCGTGTCCGACTCTTCAGGACCCCATGGACCAGAGCAAGCCAGGCACTCCCGTCTTCCACTGTCTCCTGCAGTTTGGTCAAACTCATGCTGGTAGCTTCGAGAACACTGTCCAACCATCTCGTCCTCTGTCGTCCCCTTCTCCTTGTGCCCTCAATCTTTCCCAACATCAGGGTCTTTTCTAGAGAGTCTTCTCTTCTCATGAGGTGGCCAAAGTATTGGAGCCTCAGCTTCAGGATCTGTCCTTCCAGTGAGCACACAGGACTGATTTCCTTAAGAATGGATAGGTTTGATCTTCTTGCAGTCCTTGGGACTCTCAAGAGTCTCCTTCAGCACCATAATTCAAAAGCATCAATCCTTCAGCGATCAGCCTTCTTTATGGTCCAGCTCTCACTTCCATACATCACTACTGGCTTTAACTTTATGGTTAAAGTTGGCTATAGCTTTAACTATATGGACCATGCAAAATAGAAACATCTAAATTATTTTTATACAGATTGCAAAATCTGTCTTATCATAATGTAAAATTTGACAACCTTGGTGCAAAATTTTGTGATTTAGTGAAAAATGCACATATTTATCTGTATAAATTATGTATATCAACATGGTCAGCACTTGCATGAAGATCTCACCTGTTTCAATACATCTAATATAAGTTCGTTGAAGACTTCATTAATTGCCATAGATACCGTTTGCCTATCCATCCCTTTGCTAAATCGACCACTTCCAATCAGTTCAATCAATTCCCAAGCTGAAAGACCTTCCCAGCTGGTATCGAGGCTGATCTTGTAATGTTCAAACTGTTCTTGATGCCAGCCTAATCCCATGACTTCTGTCAGCTTCTTAAGCAAGTATTCAATCTGTACAAAAAAAGACAACACAGATTCTGAACAAACCATCAATACGAAAACAAAAAAGATCAGTGACTCTTCCTACACCGTTGCTGTCAGCTTTGTCAACTCAGCACAGTGTATCCATATCACCAAAAGGTTCCTGCTCTACATTTCAGAGTGTGCAAAAATGAAGGAGATGAATGCTATACACTTTTGGAACAAAAGAGCACGAAAGCAATCCTAAGGTGCAGCTGTTGTCCAAGGTAACAAACTGCTGTATTCCTGAACACACCTAAAGAGAGTTGCAAATATGGAACATTATAGAAAATGCTGGTCTCTTTCTTTTTAGAAAACCTGTTGTTGTGATCAACAGCCCATCAGAAAAAGCCAGAAGAGTTTGGGAAAGGAAGTGTGTGTGTGTACTATTATGTTCTAATTTTACTGCCAAGACAATGTTGCTCATAAAGATTATTTCTACAACTACTTCAATGAAACAGCAAAGGCAGAAAAACAGCCAGTTTAGGCATAGCTGGACAAAGAACATTCAAATACTTGAAATAACCATTTCCTACCTCTTCTGGTACAATGACTAGTGGATATTTGTCCTCAGATAGGAAATTGAAGATGACCCACACTTTAAAAGCATCATCATCAGAAAGGAGCAAGGTATTTCTTGCAAGATTTTTTCTGGCACACAGCGTCCAACACATTTTATTGAATTCGATTTTGTCAAAGTTTCCTTGAACCTAGTAGAATCAAAGCAGTGTTAATGATTTAAAGATACCCAGTGAGGAATAACAGCAGCAAGATGCCCTAACACCTGCAGAAAGAGAAAAAGTTCACAAGAGAGACCTAAAGCTAAAACAAAACAAATGTCCCATAGCAGTCGCACCACCACAGAGAATGCTCTGCCCAAAGAAATATATATCACATCTCCTCTACTTGCTCAGGACAAGTAACAGTTGTGCAGGGTAAGCAATGCTGGATTTACATACAGGCTGAGCAGGCTGCAGCCCAGGGCCTCATAATCTAGGGGCAACTCAGTGTCTTGCCAATTTGTGTGTTTTTTTAACAGGCAGCTTTTACTATCTAAGCCTAGTTGCTTTGTAACATTAAACACGTGACATATGAGTTCTGACTGTTCTGACTTTGTGTATAGTGTAATGTTATAGCTATGATTCCCCTATGAATGTTCTGTGTGAATGTCTTCATTAATTCCATATTTTTGCAAATATGGTTATAAATTTATAAACAATCTTTTATTAATGCTAAAATTTCAGCCCATAAAGAAGAGAACGTTTTGTTGTTCATGATCAGAGGCTATTAAGTTTGGACTTCCCAAGGTCTTCTAGCCCATAGGACTAGCTTTAATTGGGACCTATGGGGAAACACTTGAGTGACAGACTTTGCAGTGGTCTCTCTATTCCACTTTTATTCTGCTGCTTGTCCTTAATAAGCTACAGGTTGGAGAATCCAAACTTGTGCACATAGTGAGCTCATTACCAGCCTGTCTCTAAAACAGGACAGGGTGAAGCTGAGCCAGCTGTACAAACTGGGCAGAGAATGGCTTTGCTAGTTCTGGCTACAAGAAAATATCTCTTAAAACATGGGTTTTAAGGGCAACTGTGCAAAACTGTTGACACGGCAGCAGCATGGAAATCACGGATGTTGCTCTCCTTATGCTCCCCAACCCAGCCTGAACTGCCAAGCGGAATAGCCTGCAGTTCAGTCTTCAAAGAGTAGATAGCTAAAACCATGAGCCTTCGGGACATGACATCTTTTGATTTAGCACAGCTTATTGTTAATTAGGGGTTTCAGCTATTCAAAATCCTTACTCTAGTAAAAGGAATGTCGGCTGCTCTTTGCTTCTTTTTGCCTGGGCATTTGTCCACGCTCCCTTGGTTCAACAATGTAGACTTTGTTAAAGGGCAACTCAGTCTCCACAATGAGCTAGAGAAATAATTCATTTGCAATCAGGACCACAAGAGGAAGTGTTCTGAGAGCTTGACCGGTGTGGTCAATAAGATTTACACGGGATATGTACAGCAGAATAACAGATTTCCTGTGGAGCCAAGAGCTCATTGTTTTTTTTTTCTTGCACAGATAGCCATTACTTCTCACAGGAAAGTGATATCTGGAGTAATCTATGAATGGGCACCAGTTGGGGGGAAAAACAACAGAACAATATACTGAATACAGCCAGTCACAGTTTCCAATTTTCTACCAAAAGAATCGGGAGGAGGCGGGGAAGTATAGAAGACCTACTAAAATGTTACTTGGCCCTTTTTATACAAAATGCCAGTGTTCATCGGCTGAGAATGCTACCCATATCTACCAAACATGTCAAAACCATAAAGATGCAATGCCCAAAGGTGATTAATCCTAAAACCACTGGAGTGACAATTAAACAACAACAACAAAATGTTTTCAAATAAGTGCAACTTGTGTTCAGAAACAGGCTGTGTGCCAATTACCAGGAAGAGGTGAAGTTAAGTGGTAGAATGCAAGCCTTGCATCTCAAAGGTCCAAGGTTCACTCTTATCATCTCTGGTTATAAGGGACTATGGAAGCAGGGCTGGTAAAAACTTTTGTCCCAGATCAGAGGTGGGGAGTTGACTATCGTTCTATGACACACAGAAGTTTAAAGGTTCTGTCTCTGGTATCAAATGGTGGTGAGTGTGTGCATTTAAGGATTTTTGGCTGCAAGGTTGGGAAAGACACCTGCCCGTCACAGTAAATACTGGACTAAACAAGCCCATCTCCTGATCCTGTAAATCACCAGCTCTCTTGGGTGGAGGGGGGGTGTAATTCAGCATTCTGCATGATGCCCACTTGAGAGCTGCATAGCTGACAGTGTGGGAGGGGGAAGGAAGAGGAAGGAAACAATATTACAGTTTCCTCTGTATCTTGATAGCTAAACAAGAAGCTGATGTCAATCAAGACACTGAGCAAGCCATCACTGCCTTTCAGAAAATCCAGAAATCAGTGAAACAGAACCATTAAAATGAAATGAAACAGACTTCTAAATGTTCTCACTGCAGTCAAACATAACTGCAGTTACCAACCAGAAAGTTGGCCTTCCTTGGGTTTCCTCCACTCAAGAACATTGCCTTTAGTTCAGTGTCATTAAACCGTACCTAATTTATTTGCAAGTCTGTCTCTATTCTCCAGACTTTCCAACACTAATTTTTGAGGGGAGAGGGGGAACAGGTTTTGTAGAAGGTTTCAAAAAAATCTTTTCACTCTCATTTAAAAAGAAAAAGTCAAATCAATATTGGTAAGCTACAACACCAGACATGTTCATGCTTACAAGATGCTTATAGCATGTCTGGGACTCTGTTTTAGCCTATCAATAAATTTACCTGTACAGCAGTTGGATTTAAGAGTTGCTTCACACATGGCAGAAATTAGCAGATGTGTACCTGGATTCCACATCTAACACACACTCTCTTTTCACAGTTTTTGTTACTTTTTCTTTTCTGAATTGTATTCAAGATTCTGGAGAAGAGCTGTGTCTTTTTTTTGCACGTTCATTCTTTTTACTGATCTGTAGCAATGATTATTTGAAATTGGGGAGAGTGACGAAATTCATGACAGTATATATACACAAAACTGGAGGCACATACCTTTTCCAAGATGAATCTGTTTAAATAAGGCATATAACCCTGATTTGAAACAGGGCCTTCATCATCATCCCTAAAGTGCTCTTCTAAGGCTACTGGGTCATGTGGGACATTCAGCAACGTACACAAGTTGTGAGAAAGGACCTAAAAAAAAAACCCAAGTGAGAAAATCAATGAGAATGCAACAATATACAGCAAAACCATACACATCAGTCAATTTGATGATAGAATATGTTTTCAGTTGCAGAACTGGCAGTATTAAATACATCATCTTCCATCTACAATGCTAAAAAACTAAGGAAGCAGCCATGTTTTAACTTAAGAAAAGAAAAAATAGAAAGCCAAGTTTGGGTTCTCCACTCCATTCCTGGGTTATTGGCAACATACTTTAATCCTCCCCCCCCCAAAAAAAAAACACACCACTCAGCCCATTCTTAATAGGATCACACACAAATATACTTGACCTCTCTAAGATTAAATAAAAGAAAATGCAGAGCATGCTGATTTAGAAGCAGGTGGGATTATATTTGTTTGCATCCTTCAAACTCACAAAATCCCCAGTAGTCCACTTCACAATATCACAGGTTATACAGACCTGCTGTACTACTGATTAGTTGGCAATGAACTTCCTTGTATTTATTATGGATGCATTTCCTCCTCTAAGCTGAAACGTCCAGGTGATTATCAGTTTCAGAGCAGTGGCAGACCTTGGGGTTTCAAATCCCAGCAAAATTTGGCACCCCCTGTCTCTCACCTTCCATTCTACATCAGTTGTGACGCCCCCTCCCCAGGCACCACCAAGGCTGCATGCCCAGTGTGCCCAAACCAGTCACGCTCCCCTAAATCCTCCTCTGTTCAAAGAGGTGTTGTTTCCAAGTTCTGCTCTCCCCACCCCACTTTGGCCTAATTCTCACAAAGCAGCAGAGATATGGTAATGAGCCTGTGTCTCAACTGAAGCACTTCAGACTGCAGCTGAAGGGTCACATGCTGGAATGCTTCCTCATGAAAAAAGATATTAAACACTGAAATCGACCACATGCGAGGGACGGCTCCACAATAAGCCTTCACCCAACTCTCTGTATAAATTTCTTTTTTTAAAATAAATAATGAAACTTTCAGTCATGCAAGCCCACACCTGCTGTCTGGTGACTGTCATGTGGATTTCCACATCTGCTGTGTGCAAGGTCAGACACCTGATGGGACTATGAATAAGGTGGTAAGCATGCTACTTCAGACCACAGGTGGAGTTTGCAATAAATTAGCATAGCAAGAAAGATACTCTAAACCAGGGGTCGGCAAAAATTTTCAGCAGGGGGCCGGTCCACTGTCCCTCAGACCTTGTGGGGGGCCGGGTGGCGGCAGGACGATGAGCGGTGCGCAAAAGTGCTGCAGAGAGGGGCTGCTTTAAATGGCAGCTGCTTGAGAGGGGCGCTCAGCCAACCACAGCTCCTGTGTCTTGCAAGAGGCAAGGGCTGGCGGCAGTGGCAGCGGAGATGATGAGCAGCACACAAAAGGGCTCCAGAGAGGGACTGCTTTAAATGGCAGCCGCTCGAGTGATTACGCTGCTGCTGCTAGCACCAGACCCCTTCCTCCACAGGGCAGGGACAAGCCAGGAGGCAGGAGTCCCTGCCGCAGTGTGTGTGTGTGTGGGGGGGGAATTGCACAGCCCAAACAATCAGAATCAGATCCACACCGATCCACGCGGCGATTCCCAGACTGTCCACGTGCCGGATCCAGAAGGCAATTGGGCCAGATCCGGCCCCAGCCTTAGTTTGCTGACCCATGCTCTAAACCTCTGTCTGCAGGGTATGGTCTGAAAGAATACAAGGCCACTAACCTGCTGAAGGTAAGCAAGTCTGGTCAGTACCTTGGATGAGTGAGTGCTACCACCTTGGGTTCCATGACAGAAGAAAGTTGGGATATAAATGGGGAGGGGAGGGGATACCAATATAATTAACTTAGCTGAGCTATAATCTGCTGCTTAAAAAGCAGCTTTTGGAGCAAGATGCTAATAACATAAATAAGAAACTAGTAAGCCACTTGTTTGTTTGTTTGTTTAAAAAAACAAACCAAATAATTGCAGCAAGGGCTTTTGTCAGATGCTGGAATAATACATTGGAATCTTGGTATCAAAAGGGTCTGCAAGGAGGACTTCTGGAAAAACTTGCAAGCAAAATGAAAATATTAAGGGAACCAAGGTAAACAAGATACTTCTATTAGAACCTGGTGGGACTTTATTGACTATACCAACAGAAGAGATACAGGAAGAGAACCTTTTTGGACTTCGCAGTGAAGCAGATATTGTTCTTCCTTCTTGTAGTATAATACAAATGTAACAGACACATGACATAAATTTATTTGCATAGGTGTATTTCCTGTTTATGTATGCATTTATATTAAACTGTTTTTAAATAAAAAGCTTAATTGGGATATTAGGAAGTTCAGCCTCTCTCAAAAGGGAAGAATTTTTTTGCCAATAATTATTTTTCTAGGGTTCACATGGTTGCTAAGTAACTTTCCACATAAAGAGCTCTTACAGTTAAATTTCACAATCTGCCCTAAAGGCTCAACCTTCATGTTAAAAACTTAGGCCATCAGCCAAGATGTTCCCTATCCAAACATTATCTATTAACTACTGAATAGGTTCCCAGTGTGCACCTCAGCCTCCATGCCCAACTAACCTGCTAACTTTTTCTGAGGTTTCTTTCATCCTTACCTACAACAGCAAGGGCAGCAAGCTTAGCATGGCAGTGTACAAGTCTGAGAAGCACTCTGAGATACCACCAAACAAGGTGCAACGGCAGAGCTCATACAAGTCCTTTTTTCATTGTCTTTCTCCTCACATATACTCATGACAGTGGCCAGATTACTGCCACCATAGTAGATTTACTTTTGGAGATGGAGTTTTAAAAAGTAATAATGTGAACCAGCTTCGGAATCCAGCAGTGCAAATCCTCATTAACCAGACCACATATATAGCCAGACTTCTTGGGTGACATCATATGCATAAGGGTGTGTTTTAGAAAAGCAGCCCTGTTTAGGGAAGCTTTTAATGTTTAATAGGTCATTGTATTTTAATGTTCTGTTGGAAGCCGCCCAGAGTGGCTGGGAAGGCCCAGCCAGATGGGTGGGGTATAAATAAATAATAATAATAATAATAATAATAATAATAATAATAATAATAATAATAATTATTATTATTATTATTATTATTATTATTATTATTATTTTCTTTCAATTCATGGAGAGGAATTTCAGCTTGCCAGACAGAGTTATTCCCCCCCTCTCCTCTCTCCACACAATGTTCTGGGGGGTGCTCCCAACCACCCCAGAACCAATTTGGGGGAGCACATGAGGAGAGGGGGGAAACCCATTGCACAAGCAGAAGTCCTTGTGCAGACATTCCACTGATAGGACTCCTTAGTTCAATCCTGCCCATTACATTTTATTTCTAGGTGTTTCGTTCATTCCAAGTGACATATAAAGTACAATAATACCAAGTTCCACAATGCCAAGGAGCACTGCAAGACGTGTTATTTCCTTAATATAACTTAATAAGCTTCTTGCCAAATGTAATCAACTTTCTACTAGCGGAACTTCCTCCTTCCTTGTGTCTCACTGAGTCTAATAATTATTCTCTTTGAATGAACTGCATGATTCTTGTCAGCAAGTCAGGATTCAACCTTAAAATTAGAGAAACATTAATAAGGTGTAATAGCGCTGGGATGAAAAACCAACAGGGTACCCATGAAGACTATAGTAAGCAATCTATAATTCCATCCAGAAGAGAGATGCTGTGATTTTACTATGCTGATGTCTGAAAATGCAAAAACAGTAATTGAACAAAACTTATAACAGCATTCTAGAAGGACAATTAAATAAATATATTTTAATTGTAGGCTCCATCAACCCTACATAATGTGACTTCATCATAAAGCAGTGCAAGAGCTGGTGTGATGCAGACAACCTTATCTGAGAAGCATCTTAATTCTCCAACTCCTTGCTTAAATGGCAGGATTTTTTCCTCAAGGACTGTCAACATGAAAAGCAGGAGAAAATTTACACTATAGCTTCACACAGACATTGGATATACCAGTACCCCATTGTACTAGCTAGAGGCTATTCAGAGTTGCTCTGAATGTTACAAGTATGAGGAAAGAACAGAAAACACAAATACTTTCTGTTCCCTACACTTCTCCATAATGCCCAAAATACAACACATCATGTCTCCCCTTGCACTAAGGTGAGCATGCATCTGATGCAGTGACAGCTTGCATCTCTCACTGTTTAGGCAGTGGGGCTGGGTGGGTGGCAAGATATAAACATTCTGTTTGGGACATTACAGAGAAGTACAAGGAACAAGAAGAGCAAGGTATTTGTCCTTCTCTTGGTCAGTCTATCTACACCACAATGTCCAAAGCCACTTCCTAATTCCAAGGCAACAATTTCAGCATATGCAATCTAAGTACATGAGTTTTTTGACCGGGTTGAGGATCTGCAACTCCAGACATTACGCAAAATGTTCCAAATGTTTTTTTCAATGCAAAATGTTTCAAATGTTGGCACTATTCTGCCCAAGAACAGTTGCACAGAACAGGACCAAACACCACACAAGTAAATCAAAATACCACACACAGGAAGAGCTGGTGGGGTTCTGTTTTCCCTTACAAATGTAGATAAGAGTTCAGAAATAATCATGTTTGCTCTCACAGCTCCACAGCATACCAAGTCCCCTCAGTTTCATTGTACAGCTAGAAAGACTGCTCTGAGCTATTGACAGGGTTCAGTTTGGCCATCAGCAGCACAGACTACAGCTGGCCCAGTAATCAGCACAATGACCTACTGTCTGAAGCATCCCACAGGTGTAGAGCCCTATTCAAAACATTTTTCAGAGCTGGCTTAACCAGAGGAATTTAGGGCCAAAAGTGTCTGATGGAGTGTGCCCAAATTCATAGATCAAAGTTCCACAAACTGTGTGAGAGTTCTGTGGAGAACACTCCTCGGAGTATGTGGCAAGAAAAAGAACAGACCCTCTTCACTACTTCTCCTCTTTGTACTTGAATAAGAGAGCAGTATAGAATCTCTGCCTCCCCAATATTGGCAGGCTCCACACAGAGCTGGAACGAAGCCAGTTCTTTTATTTGGGTGCCTGAATGTTGTGGCCTACTGGGGTAGAAAGAAAAGTGTTGGCCACAAGAAGAAGTGGGAGGGAGCAGTATTTGAGGCATTCTTATGGTGCAAAGGATGAAATCACGTTTGTTAGCTATGAAACACAAAAATGGAAGAACTGTGATAGCAAAACAGTACATATTAATCAGCTCCATTACAATTGTGCCTGGCAGCCCCAATTGTGGCCTGGGATAGCCTGGACTACGTGCTGTACATCTACAAAGCACAGAAATATGTACAATAATAATCGCCAATTATCGTTCATTAATATTCATTAATATTTCAAGAGACAACAGGATTCTAGGGTGCAAATTTATGCTTCAGACCAAGAGCTGTTCACGTTGGATCTTTAGCCTGACATAACTACTCATCTAATAATTTTTTAATGGAAAAGGTTCCCTTCCCAAGCAACTTCCCTCAAATAGTTTGCCTTTGCTTCAGAGCAGCCTGCTACCCAACTTCAGTGTTTGGAACAGCAGGCTACAGGGGAGAAAGAACGATTGTTCAATGGCAGAACACATGCTTTGTTTGTATGCAGAAGGCCCTGGGTTCAACCCCTGCCATCTCCAGTTAGAAGAATCAGGTAAAAGGTGGTGAAGAAGTCATCTGTCTGATACTCTGGAGAGCTGCTGCTGGTCATAGTAAGTAATACTTAGCTAGACGAGTAAACTCTCAGACTTGGTAAAACTGTTTCTTCCTAAACTGTTCCAGAAACCCGAGTCCAGTTGTACCACTGGAAATAAATGAATTAGGAAGCAGACAACAACAAGCAATATTAGAGAATATTCTAGAGGAAGACATTTTGGTATCTGAAGCAGAAAAGACAAACAGACTTTTACAAGGTGGTAAATATAGGCACAAAAATAGAAAGCTGTATTACACAGTGCCAAACCACTAGCCCATTCAGCTCAGTTTTGTCTACAGCGAGTGGCAGCAGTGGTTCTCCATGATTTCAGACTGGAAGTCTTCTCAGTCCTAGCTGAAGATAAGCAGGATTGAATCTGGGACCTTCTGCATGCACCACAGATGCTGTCTCACAGCTACAGCCCTTCTCAAGTATGATAATTAGCTACACTGCTTAAATTTTCTGTCCTTTAGCAGTATGCCAAATTCTGCCACCTAAAGCAAGCCTTCTCACCCCATCTAACCACCCAAGGGATTAATTGAAACAATCAAACCATACATCTGGTACTGAAGTGATTTGGACCATAATCCAATAATACTTTTTAGATGTGCCTAATAAATTTATCTGCAGCCACTTCTAAAACAGTTACTCTAGTTCCACTACTTTAAATGGGTTATTGGTACTGCCTAGGTTCGAACAGATTGTACCCATGACTGCAGCATGGTGAACGATCTGTGAGATGACGCATGGCAAAGCTAGTCACACAACACCGCACAGTTCCACTGAACCTACTATGACAGACAGTCAACACACCAGTAGGCTTGTGTCAAATGGCCCTGACTGGCATGGCTCACAGAAAATGTAATGCATCAGGTGTAAATGTTATACTAGTCAAGTTAACCCATCCTTTGAATTGGCTAAGATACAGGGCAGCCAAACAAAAGAGCAGCTCTGACTTAATGACATCTTTATTAAGACACTTGACAAAAAAAAAAACACCCAACCATTTACTTCCCTTTCAAGATTTGTCATAGAACATATTAGTTGATCAACACTATCTAGTAGCTTTAAAACCGACTGGTCTGAGTAATAGAATTGTTTTATGGACGGTGAGCCTTTTATTAAGTGGGCCAAACAGCTTTTGAGTCTCACCACATCTGCTTGCTTTCAAGACACCAACTCAGCCCTCCTGGAGGTCCTTCTTTGATGGGCATGAAAACTCTCATCTTGGGCACCCAAGCAGTTTAAACAAATCATCTCGTTAAAGCAAAACCTTCGCTAACCTGTTCTGCGAGGAGCTCAAATAACAACCGCATCAAAGTATTGCAGGGCTGGCACTGCCCCTGTGGCTGAGAGGCTGTTACTTTGCATTCCCTGGGAGACCCTTGCAGAGGGCCACTACCTCAGTCAGTGGTAGAGCACCTTACTTGCAGAAGGCCCCCCTGCCCCCCTGTTCAAGCCCTGGCGTCTTCAGGTGGGGCTGGGGGAGACTCCAGGCTTAAGAGCCAGCCAGCCTGATGGGCCTGACTCAGTATAAGGCAGCTTCCTGCGCTCCTAAATAGGAAAGTGCTTCTGAGACGGAGAAACTGAGCCCGCAGCAGCTCTGAACAATGCGGGTTGCCAAGTCCAGGCCCTGAGGAGGAAGACCCTGTTACCTATATCAAGTCCACCAGGGGAGCTTTTACCCATGTTAATGAAGCTGCAGTGGGTGGTCGTCTCACCAGATTGGGAGGAGGTGAGCACTTTGCTCCCTTAGACCAAGAAAGGGGACCGTCTGTTTTGCAAGGCCGGCCGGGGGATTTGAGGGGGGACCCCTGCTCTTTGCCCTCCCTTTCTATTCAGTTCTCAAAAGCGCAGCGAAGCGCTCTCCGGGGTGTCACGTCTGGAGAGCCCCGCTCAACCACCCAGTTTCTGCCACGCCAGCCATCCAGTCCGTCGTCCCTTCCTCTCTTTCTCTCTCTCCCCGCCGCCCCGCCACTTCCCCCCGGGCCAGCCGCCTAGAGCGCTCCGTAAAAAGGGAAGTGCTTCGCCGCCAGGAAGGCAGAGAGCGTCGGCCACCGACAGCCCAGGGGGCAGGAGGTGCAGCCCTGGCTGGAGCCTTCCCGGCGCCCTGGAGGCAGGAGGGCCCGGCTGCCTCCCTCCTGACTTGCCTTGAGCTGCGACTTGGAGACTTTGCCGCTCCTGTCCAAGTCAAGGGCGGTGAAAGCGTGCCAGATGGGCTTGAGCAGCTCGTCCTTCGGGCTCCCCATGGCCGCCAGCTGCAGCGACTCCGCGGCGCTCGCTCCCGCCTCCTCGCGCCTCTCTCTCCCGGCTGCCGAGACACGGGCGGCCGCCTCGACCTGCCCACCCGTAACCGCGCCCAGCGGCCAACCCCGATGCCGCCTTGCCAGGGCCGGGCGAGGGAGGGAGGGCGGCGCGCGAGGGAGCGCACGGCCTGCAGGCTGCGTCCGCCTCGCGAGAGGGCGCCTCTGCCGCCGCGCTCAGGAGCCCTCGGGGCGGGGAGGGCGCTGCTTTTCCTAATCGCTGCCGGACCTTCCAGAGCCTGGCGTCTAAAAGTGGACCCCAGCCTTGTCTCTGATCGTGGGCGGGGCTGAATCTCCAAGCCGGAGAGGTCAGGTCCTCCTCGGGGTTGCAAGACGCAGAAGTGCCCTCCCCCCGCGCGCGGAATCAGAATTACTCGGCGGCGAGTCTCAGAGCTTGTTGTTGTTGTTTAGTCGTTTAGTCCAGTGTTTCCCAACCACTGTTCCGCGGCACACTAGTGTGCCGCGAGATGTTGCCTGGTGTGCCGCGGGAAAAATAAAAAAATTTGAAAGATATATATATTTTTTTAAAGTCAAATTTTCGATTGGGGCGCCGTCACTAGATGACCCCTGGGGTTCCCTCCCTCCCTCCCGCTCTGCACCTCCCTCCTCCTCCTCCGGGGAGGCCCTTCCTGGCTCTCAGCCAAGGCTTGGCGGCTGCCACTCACTCACTCGCTCGCCCACCCGTCCCTCCATCCCTGCACCCGGCCTCTCCCCCTCCGTCCCCGGCGCGGGGGCTGCCGGGATCCGTAGTCCCCTCGCCCTTGGGCTCCACGCCCGCGCGGGGTGCGCGAACTACGTTTCCCAGCGTGGCCTGGCGGGCCGGGCGTTTTGTTTGAAGCGCTCTTCTCCCGGCCATGGAATGAGCGCAGCGGCGGCGGCCGGACAGGCAGGGGCTCTTCCGCGCAGACCCCGCGCAGCCTGCCTGCACCCCCGCGGAGATCAGGCGGCAGGATGGAGCCCGGGGATTCCCGCGGAGGCGGAGCGGCGGAGGCGGAGGCTGCCCCCCAGGTAGGGCTGCGTCGGGGGGGGGTTATTTTTGCAATGCTGCATCCGCGCCGGAGGGGACGCATTGGACCGCGGGGAGACCCCTTGGCGGGCGTGCAAGGCAATGCATGCGTGCAGGCGTTGCATGGAGTGCAGTGCAATGCAATGGCAACGCGGCGCCCTGCATGCATGCATGCAACTTCCACCGGCGCTCCGGACTTGGCAGGTGAGGGGGGTCCCCAGTGGGCGGCAGAGAGAGCCGGGAGGGCGAAGGGGAGGCGGGGGGAGCAGCGCTGCTCCCCGAGCCGAGCCCAGGGGGAAACTTCGGCGTCGTTGCGCCGGGTGTTGGAAGCGGAGGCTGGCAGGGGCCCCTCACCTGCAAAACCTGGTCGCCTCTCATATATTTCGTGCATTGCATTCATCGCCCGCTTTCTCCTCCAAGGAGCTCCTGGGGGCGCGCGTGGTTCTCCCCGTGTTATCCTCGCAACAACAGCCCTGCGAGGTGGGTCAGGCGAGTGGCCCAAGGGAGCACCCAGGGATTGTCCTGGCCAGGTGGGGTGATTTGAACCCTGCTCTCTGCCCGGTCTTCGTCCTCATTTAGCCCCCACATGTGCATGACTGTGCATGACTGAGGTTTTCCCCCCTCGTCTTGGCTATGGTGTGAGTCTGTGCTGTTAATTAATGGGGTTCTGCCTTCGGAGAAGATGAGCCAGCCCTCAAGGAGGTGATTATGTACTTTGCTAGCAATTCATGTCCCTCCCGGCGTGACGCTGCGCGCTGACATCACGGGGCTGTAATGGTGGTGTGCCTCGAGATTTTTTTCATGAAACAAGTGTGCCTTTGCCCAAAAAAGGTTGGGAAACACTGGTTTAGTCGTGTCCGACTCTTCGTGGCCCCCTGGACCGGAGCACGCCAGGCACTCCTGTCTTTGTCCATGGAGTTTTCTTGGCAGGGATACTGGAGTGGCTTGCCGGTTCCTGCTCCAGGTGGATCACGTTTGGTCCACTGTGACCTGTCCATCTTGGGTGGCCCTGCACGGCATAGCTCATAGCTTCTCTGAGTTATTCAAGCCCCTTCGCCACGGCAGGGCAGTGATCCATGAAGGGGAGTCTCAGAGTTACTTCCAAGTAAATGGGCTTAGAACTGCAGCCTTGGAACAACAAAATGACTTGCACTCCTTGGCAGGTTTTGAATAAACATCCACAAATTTATTAGTAGACTATATGACAGACAAGGCAATATGTACAATTTTTAACATATAGAGAATGATATGTACAAACAAATCAGAGAGGGGAGCTGAGGGAAGTCCTTAGGGGGTAGGGAAGGGGGAATAAAAAAGGGGGGAAATGTAATTGGTTATTTCGATTAATAAACTGTTTTGTTAAAACTGTTTAATAAAAAGATATTTTTAAAAAAGGAACTGCAGCCTTCGCTGAGCTGAGGGCTTCTGGATATGATCTCAAAAGCTTCGCCTCCACTGATATTATCAACATTTCTCTTTTCTGAAAAACTAGCAAGGATGTGGAAAGTGGAAACGATCTGATGCTGGAAGAGATGCAGTATTCTGACCTCTCTTCCCTCTGTCAGCTTGACTGTACAGGGTGGATTTTTATTAGCAAAATACTTTATCTTTCTTTTGTTGTGTGTATGACTGCTTTTTTATATAAAAAAGGTAAAGGTACCCCTGACCGTCAGGTCCAGTCATGGACGACTCTGGGGTTGTGCGCTCATCTCGCTCTATAGGTTGTGCACTCATCTCGCTCTATAGGCTGAGGGAGCCAGCGTTTGTCCGCAGACAGCTTCTGAGTCATGTGGCCAGCATGACTAAGCCGCTTCTGGTGAATCTATTGTCATATTCATCTATTGTGCTTTAGATGTGAGAATAAGATCCCACTTGTTGCTTAGGATTTTCCCAATATGTTTCTAATTAACATATTTTTTTCTATCACTGCTCTAGACATAACGGTGGTATTGCATTGGCCTAAGCTTCCAGCAGCCCCTTATAGTTACTAAAAAAACCCCATTAATGGTCAGAAAAAAGTTTTGTAATAAATGCATGACTGGGATTCAAAGGGATATTATTCCTACTACTTCTACTATTTTATAACTTATTATTATATTTATTTCAGATATGGAGTAGTGTCCCCAAAGCAAATTACAGCATGAAATACATTAAAACTCTGTATAAAACTGTCCTTGGGTGTTGGGGTCACATAAGGCTTTATAGGTCCAAACCTGAAGAGCAAAAGTGCTCCTGAGTGTTTGGCCAGCCATGGCAATAGCTGGGATGGAGTGTCAAAGCAATATAATTTGAACAAGGCAATGTGTATTTATGTACAGTAGTACCTCGGGTTAAGTACTTAATTCGTTCTGGAGGTCTGTTCTTAACCTGAAACAGTTCTTCACCTGAGGTACCACTTTAGCTAATGGGGCCTCCCGCTGCTGCCGTGTGATTTCTGTTCTCATCCTGAAGTAAAATTCTTAACCCGAGGTACTACTTCCAGGTTAGCGGAGTCTGTAACCCAAGGTGTTTGTAACCCGAGGTACCACTGTATTAGCAAGTTTCTAGGAGTGTTCTAGAGCCAGTCTATTTGTGTTAAGCCCTTCATTTCTGTGCAAACTACCTTTTCTCCCCATTTCAAGTCACTAAACCCCCCCCCCCCCATGTGAGCTCTAAGTGTGTTTAACCTGAGACCAGATAGAGATGTGTGCAATGATCTGGTGAGCAAGCATAGAGAAATCAACATCCAACCTCCTCCCCCCCCCCTCCATTAAAAAGGGTGTGCTTCATTTCTGTAAACATACAGCAGAGATGTGGAGATTCCAAGGACAAATATATTTATTTTGTCTTTAATGAGGTGCACTATCAACATAGTTTGTGAATGTTTTAATTTAGCACAAATCTTTTGCGCATTCAGACTTACCATCTGAAAATTCAGAAATATGTTCTGCAAATCCAGCTTATATTTATTTCCAACCAAACAGGATAATGGTGCTTTTAGGCAGTAGCAGGGAAATTGCCTCACCATCTCCTAACGTGACTCATACCTTTAAAAGGAAGCATTCAATAGACTCTGCCTGGTTCAGCAGAGGTTACCATGACCTTTCCCGTAAAAGCTTAATGACTCTTTGTTTAGCCAATTAATAAATATTTTTGCAGCTATACACTATACAATTGAAAATGTAGGCTGCAGTCCTACTGAGCACACTTACTGAGGGTGTACAGATGAGTAAAGTATGAGGAAATCTGACTGGTAGATAACTTTTCCCCCCAGCTTGGTTTATCATCCAGGAAAGTGTCAATCACCATCCTGAAGTGATTGTCACCCAGATTAAGTCTTCTTGCAAGATGTCTTATTGCTTGAACTCTTATTTACTTCTCTTAGCTTCTACACAGATGAAATTAAGTTTAAGCAAGATGTAAATAATCTAGCAGCACAGAACTTGAAAGGAATATGGCCTTGTTTGTTTATTTATTAAAACTTTAACAATTTGGAACCTGGATATTTAAAAGACTTCTCCCACAATACTAGGTACCTACTGATATTATTGTCAGAGGGCCTGCTTCAAGTTCCATTGCCACCAGAAGCCAAATTGGCTAGGGCATAAAACAAGACTTTCAGCTGCAGCACCCATAGAGTGGATCATTCTACACTGGCAAGGCCTGGCTGGCCCTCTTTTTATTCTGGTGTGCTTCCCAACCATTTTGTTTTACCACATCTTTCATTTGATTTTGTTTTCCCATCCTCTGGGGTTTTAATATCTGGATTTCTGTTTAGTCTTGATTGCATTATGGATTGCTTAGTGTGTTGACTGATGCTGTCAGCTGCCTTGGTGGCCCCATGAGGGGCTGAATGGTGGGACAGAAATATTTTAATTAATTTACAAGACACTATAATATAAACGTCTGCTGTCTAAGAATACTGTAGGCATCAATACTTTACACAGGATCAAACAAAGCATTCAAGGTAGACAGGCAAATGACACTGCACTGATAAACTACAGAGCAGGACATCTGCCAGGGAAGTCATCTAAGGGTTTGGAACATGCCTAGAGGAGGGCAACAAGGATAATGAGGAGCCTGGAGACCAGGTCCTTTGAGGAAAGATTGAACAAGTTGTATATGCTTGGTCTAGAGAGGAGCAATTAAGAGGTGACTGATGGTCATCTTCAAATATTTGAAAAGTTGTCATTTGGATGGAGCAAATTTGCTTGCTGTTGGTCAAGAGGGTACAATAGGTTAAAATGAGGTGAAAGGGGATTTGGATGTTAGGAAGAACATCCTGATAGTAAAAGCTATTTGACACTGGACCAGCTTGTCTCAGTAGCAGTCTCCCCTTTGTTTAAGAGTTTTTAAGCAGAGGTTGGAATGTTGTAAACACTGGATTTCCTACATCAATAGGGGGTTGAACCTTTGAGGTCAGTTGGGGGACTTTGAGGTCTCCTTTCAAGTCTCTGTAAATAGATTGACTTTTAAAGAGGTGCACTACTTAGCTACTGTTTTTGCATAAATAAAATACATAACATGAGAATCTGAGCTTTTCACAGTAAAGTGGAGTAATGCAGCTTGTTTTTGCACCTTCCTTCCCCTGCTTCATGTTTCAGCCAGAGTCTCTGTGTACACTGCAGCAACTCAAGTGCGAAAATAATAAAAGAGTCATGCAGCAACTTAAGGGCTATCAAATTTATTATGGTGCAAGGTTATGTGCCCCACTTCATCTGGTGCAGGACATGAGATCTTGGTTGCCATTTAAAGAATAAAACTGTAGAGAGGGGACATCTGTCATGGATGCTCCCCACCCCCCACACTGCAGGAGGTTGGACTAGATGACCCTCGGGGTCTCTTCTAATCCTACAATTCTGTGATTCAATGACTATCAATGAGATGCAAAATTTGCTATCACAGCTAATTAGTGCTTAAATATACATATAAACAAGCATACACCTAACCTTTTACAGTGGCAGGTTGCTGATAATTGCTGAGATGGTTGTATTAACAACTGTAGTGAGTCAGGGAACCTTTGTGTAAACAGACAATGGTTTTAGCTTCATAAGAGTGTCCAGTCTATAAAAAAAAGGGGGGGGGGAGAAAACCATAAACCAAAAGGTGTCTCTATTAACTATTTATCTACTTTCACCAGCAGGTGTAGCTGCAGTCTTCTGAATGAAAATACCCCTAAGTGTCAAATGCTTAAATGAATCTAAGTTCAGTGTTTCACTTCAAATAGGTGAAATGTCATAGAATTGCAAGGGACTATGAGGGTCATCTAGTCCAATGCCTCCTGCAATGCATAAATATTTTTGCCCAACATGTGGCTCAAATACACAACCCTGAGATTAGGAGTCTCATGATCTGTCAACTAAGCTATCGCTTCTTTGAGTAGGCTATACATTTTGACATGAAGTACACATTTTTTTGGTACTTGCACTGTTGTAAGGTGCCCTAGAAATGTGCTAAATAAAATTGTTGCATGGATATGGACACCTTAGCTGCTACCCACTTCCAA
This sequence comes from Podarcis vaucheri, assembly GCF_965113315.1. Lineage (NCBI taxonomy): Eukaryota > Metazoa > Chordata > Lepidosauria > Squamata > Lacertidae > Podarcis > Podarcis vaucheri. Next base: position 71,296,595 of record NC_138759.1, read on the forward strand.
GCGCATAGTAGATGATTTTCCCATTTCCACTTTCAGAGTAAACAAGAGTCCTGCTCCTTCATGGCAGTAACATCACCACTAATATACCATATGCACGAGTGACATGGGCAGTCATAGACTTGGCCAGATCTGCTCATTTTGCATAACTACAGCTGTCACGTCTGTCAGCATTTCTTAGTATAATTTATACATGCTTAATACTTACTTTGTTTATTACATTTATGTACATTCTGCCTTTCCTTAAAGACCTGAGGGCATTGCACTTTCTGTGTGCCCCTCCCAATTTTATGCTGACAATTTGCTTGTGCCCCATTTAATGATATGGACTTTTTGAATTTAACATCAAATATAAATCAATGGTTGTTCTTAAACTGCACTATTTGCTTAAATCATTTATCTAGGTATGCAATTATTTCATCCACCATAACATGAAGGAATTCTATGTAAAATTTGCCTGTTGTATCAAGAATGGGGGTCATCAGATGTTTCACCTAGGGAAAGTGTTTCTCACATGCTTCTTAGTGCTGGATATGCACACTGGCTTGTACCCCATGGAGGACTGGCCAGCACAAGATGGGGCCTTGGTCCAAAGAATGGTCTATGGAAAGATATCCATATATGGAACATGCCTGGTGAATCTTTCCCAGCCTTTTATTGAAAGCTGTCATGAGAAAATCAACATTCCTAGGCAGCATACTCCATTAGATAAAATACAGTAATTATACTAATGCAAGACTTTCGAGCAAAACAGGTACTCCCGCCAAGGAGCACATCGCTAAATTGGAGGCTCTAAACTTTTCCCTAAAGGTTAGTTGTAACTTCCTGTTCCCATCAGGAGCTCCATCCTATCTTGGTTTCAAGTGAATGGCATGTTCTGCTGCTGTTGTACCTGTTAGTTATTTATGCAAAACTTTTCCGTTTGTCTCAGTAACTCAGTTGGCTTTCCTGTGGGCCTTATCGTAATGGACCCAGATCATTATGGCCAGCTATATTTATAAATTAATAATAATAATTTATTACTTATACCCCGCCCATCTGGCTGGGTCTCCCCAGCCAACAAGAGATTAAAATACATTAAAACGTCATTAAAAAACTTCCCTAAGCAGGCTGCCTATTTGCCACTTCTGTTAATGGGTATATAGTGGTACCTCAGAAGTCGAACGGAATCCGTTCCAGAAGTCCGTTCAACTTCCAAAATGTTTGGAAACCAAAGCGCAACTTCTGATTGGCTGCAGGAAGCTTCTGCAGCCAATCGGAAGCCCCATTGGACATTCGGGTTCCAAAGAACGTTTGCAAAACAGAACACTCACTTCTGGGTTTGCAGCATTCAGGAGCCAAAAGGTTCCTTGCAAGGCATTCAGGATCCAAGGTACGACTGTACCTGGATGCCCAGGTTTTGGTGGTGGCCATGGCTCATGCACCAACTGCACCCCTTCGTTGATATCAGATCTGCCCATGGTGATGCATGCCTTAATTACATTGCTGTTGGGACTACTAGAACTCTCTCCATGGAGCTGCCTTTGAATAGTCAGAAGCGTCAGCTGGTCTAGAATGATATGGCTAGACTGCTGACTGCAGCTAGTTACAAGGAGCATGGTACTCCCGTTAAAACATCACTGGCCAGCGGTCCGTTTCCAGCCACAATGCAGTGTTGGTTATGAACTATAAAGCCCTGTGTAGCCTACATCCAGGCTACCAGAAAGATTGTGATCTCCCTATCCGAATCTGTCTGTGGGCCAAGATCCTCAGGTGAGCATCTCCCCTCAGTCCCATCACATCTGAAACATGGTTGGCAGTGACATGGGCTTTTTCTGTGGCTGCTCCCAGGGTAGATTTGTTCTCTTTTTGCTGGCAGGCCAAGACCTTCCTCCTCAGACAAGCCTTTGGAAACCAAGGTGTATATGATGTGGATTACTGGGCAAATATTTAAATTGCTAGCTTTATGTGCGTTATGTATTTTAATTACTGTACTTTGTCTATTTTATATTTTGTAATTGATGTTTTTAAATTCTGCAAGGTACCTTGGAATCCCAACTTGGAGAAAGGCAGTATATTAAATAAACAAACACTGAGCAACTACCACAATAAAGAGCTCCTATTTATTGACAGACTGGAAAGCACTACACCCTTGTATTGCCTCAAACGCAGACAGACATGAGTTTCCAAGCAGGAATGACCAGCCCAGTGTGTGTGTGTGTGTGTGTGCGCGCAAAAATATTCTTCACAGGTAGATTTATAGACCATTAATGGGATATGATACTCAAGGCTGACAAAAACATGACAATATTAATTTCAAAATGTCACTTTAATAATCTGATTCAATACTAATTAAGAACAAAGTTAAACATTCATATAGAAAACATTGGTTTAAGCCAAAAAGCCTGTAATTGGTAACATCTATTTTGGCAATATCAGAACAGATCATTAGGAGGGCCAATTATATTAATTTTGCAACTAAAATTGAAATAGATTTTAGCTGGAGCTTCTGGTGTCTCAAACTACAGCTTTCAGTATCGTAGACTATAACACTTTTATACATTCAGTTTGAAAATGGTAACAGTATACTTATGTACAAGTTCTAAAAATATGCCAACAGGTACACTGAAATATTAACACATAAAGGGAAGATGAGGTGAAGGGGAGGGATTAACCTTTGGAGAACTTTATTAGAAAGAATGACAAACAAACATTTACACTAATAATGTAATTCAAATATAAAATTGGTGCACTGACTCTGTACACAATACACTAGCTTCAGAGAATGAAGCTGCTTTCAGCAGGGCAGCTTTGATATTTTTCACATAATTTTTTTAAAAGCCCACTAACACAATGATTGTTTTAATGCTACAGTTTTACAGCAAATACAAACTAAAAATAGCAGCAGTTTCACATGGCATGTTTCCACAGGCTTTTTCCTGTGGCCTACGCAATGCCTAACAAAGTGCTCCCAGTTGAATACACAAGTAAAATTCACAATAGTTTACCTGACACCAGGTATGGTTCAGCCTGTTGGCCTTTGGCCTCTCCCCATATCATTTCCCCCTCCATTCCAAATAGAGTAGTTTACTCAAAAAAGCCCATTAGACTACTAGGAAAAGATTTCCCCCCTGAAATGCATTAAGAATGAGAAGCAGCAAACCACTATAGTGGTTAACTATGGATGGTATACTATTCAGTGTAACTAAAAGGCTTGAAAGTTAGCGTCCTGGTTTCTTTAAGGAGCAGGAGGACGCATAGGGTCAGATCCAACTTGACATTCTGCAACAGAAGAGTTTCTTCCATTCACAGAAAAGCCTGATACCCATTGGAGGCTTCTGCTGGACAAAAGCAGCAATTTTCTCCAATTCCACCCACAGCTCCCACACCACCTCCCACAATTTTCTGGAGGATCCCTATATCCTCTGAAGCAGATTTTCAGGAGCTGCAGGGAGGGAGGCTTGGTGAAAAATCACATTTGCTCTTTCCTGTGGTGAGAGACCTCAATGAGCAGAGTGCCACTCATAGGAAGCCTGGATCCTACAGTTATTTAACTGCATTTGGCAAAACTAAAATTGTAAAAGACTTCTTTATAACACCAATGACAGTGATTTAAAGAAAAGAATCCTCTTCCTCTCCTAAACTAGTCCAGGAATATTCCACAATCTTCTTGAAAGCTTTCTGGAACAGCCAATTCAATATATTGTCAAGCTAACTGAACGGTTCATTTTCTTTCCATTAACACGAGTTGTTCTAGTCTGTGCTGTAGATCTAGTTGTCATTCGATCTGTAATTTGAGCTCGCTCTTCTGCTGCTGCTTTTGCCATTTGTGCTTTCTTAAGTTCCCTGGAACATAGAAAAAAAGTCATTTCACCACCAAATAACTTGCATCCAAAATCATTCTAAAGAGACAAGAACAGTAATTTAGGGTGCAAACATTTTATTGTAATGTTTTTTTCTGGTCTACCAGCACTATTAGCAGAATCACACAGAGCTTTCTACAAGAATATGCTGGAGCAGCACTGCTGGATCAGACCAAAGGTCTATCTAGTCCAGCTTTCCATTCTAGTGGCCCACATTTCCAAGTGGTGTACATAAAAAATTAATTCACAATAAAAATTATCATAAAACCAAACACGACCTTAAAATGCATGCTGGAGCAAGGAATTCTGATATTTTATTGATATAAAATTCATCTGCTGACCCTGGGTTCAAGTATTAAGAGGGAGAAAGCTACTTCCTGTCCACTTTCTCCCCACCTCTATCACATCTTTCACAATGAAAGCAGATACAAAGAATTCATTCCATTTCTCTGCAATCTCATCCTCCATTAGTACCTTTCCCCCCAACTTAACCAGGTAACAGTCGATTCCTGAACTCTGATTTTGCTTGAATGGTAGCATGTTTCAAGAGAGAGCACACATTTGATATTATGCTCTCTTCACCATCCCGTAAATATACAGTGGTGCCTCGCAAGACGAAATTAATTCGTTCCGCAAGTCTCTTCGTCTTGCGAGTTTTTCGTCTTGCGATGCACGGTTTCCCATAGGAATGCATTGAAAATCAATTAATGCGTTCCTAGGGAAACCGCCTTCAGACCAGGTCCGGGGACAGTCTGTCCCCGGACCTCTTCTGAAGGCTGGGGGGGGGGACAAGGGCTTTTCTTCCCACCCCCAGCATTTTAAAATCGCCCCGGGACAGCGGAGGACTTCTCCGCTGTCCGGGGCGATTTAAAAGCCCCTGGGAAGGCAGGCAGGGTGGACAAAGACTTTCGCCCCCCGCCCGCCTTCAGAAGGTGTTCCCGCCCCCCCCGGCTTCGGAGCAGCGTTCCGAAGCCCGGCGGCGGGGGCAGGTGTTCCCGCCCCCCGCCCGGCTTCAGAGCAGTGTTCCGAAGCCGGGCAGCGGGTGGAGGCGTTCCCGCCCCCTCGCCCGGCTTTGGAGCAGCGTTCCGAAGCCCGACGGCGGCGGGAGGAAGCGTTCCCGCCCCACCGCCCGGCTTCGGAGCAGCGTTTCAACCAGCTTCCATTCAGTGTTGGTATCTTGTTAAACAATACCTGAAGCAAACAATATGGTGTCTGCTGTACTTCAAATCACTGGGGCTACGTTCAATGTGCTTCAAGAGAAGTTGCAAAATGTTTTATTTTGTTGCTTATGTCTGGAGTTAAATTAAGAGGTTACATAATAAAGTCTAGGTTTTCTTTTTTGTAACAAGGAACAGAGTCTTCTGTTACTTGGCTCTTAATATTATTTCCTAGATTTCTGACACTGAAGTTGCCACAGTATGGATTCAACTTACTTCTGCAACAAAGAGTTTTTGAATTTTTCAGCATTCAGTTCTATTCGTAGTTGCTCAGCACTCTTTCTGGCCGTAGATAACAATGCAGAATGCTTGACTAGAGCTACTGCTGAGGGTCTTTTCTCTGGATCAGGGTTTATCATAAGCTGAAAGAGGAAAGAGATGAAAATGAAGGCTGACCACCCTTCCCTTAAAGAACATGTAGCATGATGCCAGGAACACAGATCACCTTCTTACCTTCAGTAACTCTAATAGCTCTTGACAAAGGACTTGTGGAATTCTAGGGAGTTTTCCTTGTCGAATTTCATGCCAATGATCCCCATTGGCTGGCAGTGGTTCGGCACCAGCAGCACACACCACAGTTAATGCGAGAGCAAAAATATCTGCTTTTGGCAAGTAACTGTAGTTCTGCAAAGGAAATAAAAGTTTACAAAATCCCACCAAAACAGATAACAAGGCATAGATCCTAAGTTTTCACTTTGTTCATGCTTTTACTATGTTGTTTAAGTCACTATGAGTTCACCTTGCTAGAAAGAAGTGACTATTAATAAAGAGTTCTGCTTTCAGAAGGGGCCCTCCTGTGAATGTAACTCTCCTTCAATGAAGGGAGGATCCTTCCATTCATAATCAGAGGACCCAAACCCTAGTCATCAGTAAGATACAGTTAATTATTTAACTCCCATTAGCAAAACTCTGTTTACCTCTTGTAAAACCTCATTGGCCAGGAAACGACTATCTCCTTCTTCTACTTGTGGACTAGATATTCTAGTTACATGACCAAGGTCACCTACATTAAAGAAGAATGGGAAGAAGGGTTATTTTCTCAAAAGCAAAAATAAATAAAAGGTTGCACAGGAAAATGTAACTCCATGCTCCCCTACCTATTTTGAAAACAACCCTGCTAGATGTCCATTCATCATCATCACCTTCTTCAGATATAGTAGTTGGAATTGAAGTCCTAGATATGAAGATATTACCTGCCAAGGAATAGAAATAGACATTCGTCAAAATATAATCTAGCTTCAGAATTTGCACCATCTGCTGGCTTCTTTGAATAATTAACCCAACAGCTTTCTGGGAAAGAAGCCAGATTTTAGGACAGCCAGCAAACAAGCATAATCTAACAAAAAAAGATCCAAAATAAACTGAACAGCAGTTGGCCAGCTGTATGTTTCAGAACTGATTTCTTTCATTGTTTTCTGTATTCAGAATGAAAAAGTTTCCGTTACTAAGGTGTGGTTCACTGGTTATTTTACTACCACATATTCAATCATCTCTAAAGCACTTTCAATGCAGGAAATACCAGATCTCTGAATACTTACTGGGCTTTATATCCATGTGCACCAAGGACATTGAATGGATATACTTTAAACCACGGGCAACTTGTAGAAGCAAATCTTTCAATTCTGGTTCACTGAAATAGCGCATACTTCTATAGTTTTCGCTTATAGCATCAGCTAAACTTCCACCTAGAAGTAAAATTAAATAATGTAAAAGTAGAAAATTCATTTTCTTGTAGGCCAGAGATAGCCAAGGTGGTGCCCTCAGGACATTTTGGACTCTCATCAGGCCCAGCCAGCACATCAAATGGTATGGAATGATGGGAGCTATAGTCTTGCAACATTTGGAGGGCACCATATTGCTACCTTGGTTCTAAGGCCAATGCATGCTGTGTTTAACAATACTTAGCATTTGTATAACACTTTTAAAGTGTTCAAAGCACTTAACATGTATTACCAATATGTAGTTCTTGCAACAATAATGTAAGGCACATATAGCCAACATGGTATCTTCCAGATGTTGTTGGGTTACAAATTCCATCAACCCCAGCCACTGTGACCAATGATGACAGGAACTGTAGTCCCAAAAACATATGGAAGGCACTGCATTGTCAACGAGCTAGTAGGCTGTAGGGGTTCTAACCAATTCCTTGGGCCACATGTTCAAGAGGTCTAGTCTAGGGTTAAGGGACAATAGCAGAGGGAAAAAAAGAGACTCTAAAAAAGATACATGAGTAAAGCTATATAAGTACAGTCACATATTAAGCAACCCAGATTATTTATATTTTTGTTCTGAAATATTCTAGATTGGGTATTGAATTTTTTCTTGGAAGGAAGATTCCCAATTTATGACTCAGGAAGCAAGTCTAGTTAGTCAGCTGGAAAGTTTGTAAGAACATTCACTTCCTGCCTATTTAAGAACCTCGCAAATTATTTGAATTTTGTTGTATCATAAATTGTCTAAAATTCATCTGATCTTTTACTTCTACCTGCTTTGTCCTAACTGTAACCATATGAGTTTGGCATTAATATAAAATACTACTGATTCAGAGACTAAGATGAACAGAGCACTGCTTGTACAAACTGGGCTCCAATCCCCACTTCTGCCTTTTGCACACACCACAAAAGCCACTTCTTAAAAGGTGAATGACCCTCCAGAACAGTGTGTGATGTGGCAAGGGGGGCTTCAGCAGGATGGAGAAATCAAGAAAATTTGCTAGGCTGTCTTCTACAAGCAGAAATGCCTTTCTGCTCATGTAAGACATACCTGGCTGGGTCCAAGCCAATGGCTGCAATCCTGTACCCCATTACACATGCTTAAATTCCATTGAAAGGAAAAGGATTTAGCAAGTGCAGGATTGACTTTGTTGGCAAATTAGTCAGCAGATCTCCCTCCCCTTTCCCAGACAAGTTTAGCATCTTACTACAACTACGTTCCCTTAATAACCAGAATTCATAGTAAGGCAATTTCAATAGGAGCTTTACTTACCATTACAATACTCATTCTGTATAAGCATATGGTCATCTTCTGCCCAAGCAGAGAAATATCTGACTACATGTGAATGCTGTCCCAAAACTGCATGAGCATAGACTTCTCTAAGAGCATTTTGCCTGTGGTATTGAAACAAATTAAATAAAGCTTGATACTGGTTTAAGGAAGCAAGCATAGAATGCTGGTCATATTACAAGAGCAGTTAAGTTTTTTGAGTTGGAAGAGGTATGAACTAGGGCATAGGAGTTGTGTTTCTTATGTACAGGTGAATGAATGCTAGTTTTGCAACTATAAACATTTCAGTATTGTAGCTGCAAAGACAATATGTGAACAAATCCTTACATGCCTTGATGGGGTTATTTTAAAAATGTGTATGTGCAGAGGAGTGAAATACAAGAACATAGCATAGTTTACATTTAATTTTTTACTCACTCATCAATTGAGCCAGCCAAGGGTTTCTTAGAACGCTTTATTGCATAGATGCAACCATCAAGCCTTTTCACACATTTGAATACTGAACCAAATTCTCCAGATCCAATCTTTTCCAATTCATGAAATTCTGTTGCATATCGTGATTTCATATTACTTTCTGTTATGCTGATCCGCTAAAAGGATTGAGACAAACAAGTATGAGGAAAAGGGCTTTTAAAAGCTTAATCCTATGGATTTCAATGGAACTTTAAAAATGCTTACTTAGGAATAAATGGGGATTGTTTTTTATTTTTATTTACCTTGGCAGGTCTCGTAGTTTCATCTTCAGGCTCTCCATCACTTGCTTCCATATCTTCACCATAGGAGCTGTGACACAAACAGTAAGTAAAACAAATGCTATGAAACCTTCACTTTCATCAGTAAGTTACATTAAGATGTAAGCTTTTACTTTCCAAGCAATTTAATCAAATTCATGAACTGTGCAAAGCCATAGCTACCAGACCACTTCCAGACATTTTTTTCACCCATGCCAATAGTAGGGACAATGTAGAAGAGGGTGTGTGCACAAAAAGTATGAAGGAAGCTGTGCTGCACTGAAGTGATGTGACAGAACGATTGTTTGAATAGATTATGTCAATTAATATTGTGCCATGCCAACATCTCACCGCAGTAAGATGTGTGTTTGTGTCAAATGCAGGGAAGAGAGACTGATAGGAGTCAGACTCCTTAAAAAAGGGAAGTAGAACAGGTATATAAAAGGTTACGTTTAGGCCCAAATTAGACCTCATGCTAAAGGTGAAGCTGTCAGAATTTACCCATGTTTCCCTGGGCCCCACTGTAGCAACAACCAACTGTGCAGAATGGAGATGAGGAAACTGAATATAACATCAGCAGAGAAAGAGCTATATTTGCAGCCCATGTTTAGCAAACTCTAGTTTCACCTCAAGACTTACAAACTAATATCTCACAATGTTAGGCAATGTTAGAAGTTCTGCTGTACAATTTTAACCACTTGTGTTCTTAAAGCCTCCCTAACTCTATACCCAATTATTCACTTGAAAATAAAGATAGTTAAGTACAATCCCTTCATTGACATGATTGCTATCAAAAGTTTATTTCTTAAGCAGTTTATCAATGACCAGCTCTAGACACTTACTCATTCCAATGTGTTCTCTTTCTCCTACGACACTGCCCAACTGATGACTGAAGGAAGAGAGAGTCTGGAGTGAAGGGATTAATGTTCACGTGAGGTGCTTGCCCCACATCAGATTCCTGTTTTACTAGTTTTCCAACATTCATAAAGAGAGAGCCACCTCGGAGTTTAGCTGAACTTGATCCCATTCCTTCAGCTCTACAAAGTAAACTCTGAAAAATAAAGGAAACGAGTAAATTAACAGTTCTGTCCCATGTTGACTTAACAAGTTAATGATTATTTGGAATTTAAACGAATGAATAATCTTTCCAAATATAACATTTGTGCTTCCCCTATGGCAAATTACTATGGCATAAATGGGTTTCCTATTCATTGTTTCATATGTAAAATCAATATAATGCAATAACTGATGTTGGTTATCAGAGCAATGAGCAAAGCAGAACTAAACACACACACACCTCGCCTCACCTGCAGGCTTCCTAAGTTCTATTAGACATATTGTTTAATCAGTTTTTATCATATTGTTCCTCCCAAAAGAGCCCAGAGTAGAAATCATATTAGTATCATTTAAAGCATACTAATAACACCTAAAAACTATCACATTCTCTCAGCTAATGATATGGACATAAATGGAAGTTGTCTCCACCCAGCTTTTCAGTGACCTCTGTTTTTAGCCCACTGTGCCACAACTCACCCTCACCCCCAGAAGCTTTCTGAAGTGTTTGGGGAGATGCCAAAGGAGGAAAGTCATCTTCTGGCAATCCCCTTCTAGTGGAACTTCTTGGGATCCAAGGCAATAATTGGTGTGAAACGCTTTAAATCAACAGCATTTCTGAATCAAGAGTTTCTTTGTTAGTAGAAAAGAAAAATAGTTCTGGCAAACAAACATCTCTCTCCCACCCTTTCTTTAAATCACAGCTGGTGTTATAGGCATGCCACAGAATGCAACGCAAGGTGTTGATCAGATAATACAACTATTAGTTCATAAAATCTTCACCTGGATGAAGAGCAAGACCTGATCACCTCCTAAATATAGAAGGCTAACTAAAGATGCTTCTGTCCAGCTCTTGCCATTACACACTTAGTTATACATTGAAGTTACCTATTTAAAATCAGTAGAACAGATGTACAACTCCAACCAGTAAAACACTGTAAGCTACACATTGTTGGCTTTGACCAGTTATTGACAGAAGGCATTGCTACAGTTTTTAGATAACAGAAATGTGCAAGACTAGTTGTCCATGCCTACTTTCATTTTGCTGTCAAGAACATGTACATATCAACCCATGTTAATCAAATCTGCTAACTAGGTGAAAGAATTAGGAGTAACTATTAGTATTATTAAAATCTGTATACTGCCTTTGAGCTGTAGATCCCAGAGTGGTTCACAACATAAAATCACAATATAAAAGCTACAAAACACATAGTAAAAAATAAGAACAAACTAATAATCTCCTCTCCCACAACACATTTAAAAGGGCATCAGATGTTAATCAGCCAAAGGCCTGGTTGAAGAGGAATGTTTCACCTAGCAGCTGAAGGTGTATAATGAAGGCACCAGGTGAACTTCCCTGGGGAGAGCATTCCACAAGCAGGGAATAACAGCAGAAAAGGCCCGTTCTCGTATTGCCACCCTCAAGACCTCTCATGGAGGCACACAATAAGGGCCTCAGAGGATGACCTCAGGGTTCGGGTAGGTTCATATGGAGAGAGGTGGTCCTTGAAGTATTGCAGTCCTGAGCCATTTAAGGTTTTATAGGTCAAAACCAGCACTTGAAATTGGGCCCAGAAACTAATTGGCAGCCGGTGCAGTCGGGCCAGGATTGGTATAATATGCTCAAACTGTCTTTCTCCAGTAAGCAACCTGGCTGCCGAATTCTGCACCAGCTGAAGTTTCTGAACCGTCTTCAGAGGCAGCTCTGTGTACAACGTGTTGCTGTAATTTAACCTAGAGATTACAAGAGCATAGACAGCAGTAGTTAGGCAATCCCTGTGAAAGTAGGGGCACAGCTGAGCCACCAGTCAAAGCTGATGGAAGGCACTTCACACCACTAAGGCCACCTGAGCCTCAAGTGACAGAAATGCAACCACAAGTACCACCAAGCTACGTACCCAGTCCCTCAGAGGGAGTGTAACCCCAACAGGAGCAGGCACCCTCCCATCCATCCTGTTTAGGGAACAGCCTACTAACAATGCCTCAGTCTTATTATAGAGGCAAGACAATGGTCCAGCACATCCACTGCCACACCTGCAGATGTAAAGGAATAGAACTGTGTGTCATCAGCATATTGCTGACAACATACTCCGAAGCTCTAGATGACCCCACTTAGTAGTTCCAAATATATGTTAAAATACACTGAAGGCTCCATGGGGCTGAAAAATACTCCCCAAGCATCATCCCCTGGAAATGTCCACCCAAGTAGGACTGGAACCACAGCAAAGGGGTGCCACCCACCCACTACTAGGACTGCAAGCGTTAATCAATGAACTGGTAAATTTGACAATAAATAAATGGGAGTCCAGAAAGGCATACCTGAGTCCTGTTGATGTAGATGTCCTTTATCCTTCTTACCTCATTCAAGTTTACTAAAAACCACACAACTAAGAGATGACTTTTCTTTCCTATTTGTAGTCAGAGCCAACGTTTGCCATACACTGTGGAAGCTATTACAACTTTTGCTCAACCACAGGCAACAGAAGAACTCAGCTGACACTATATACAGCAATACAGTACTGAAGTATCTTGACCTTTTTATTTTTTTGATCCATTATGACTCTCATGCCATATTCTAAACCAAAAGAAAGCAGACATCCAAAGCCTCACCCTCATACATGCAGATAAACTGCCACCGTGCCACCAATCACCAAACTTTCAGTATTATACTTGACCACTGACCGGTTGCTTCAATATAGTTTCAAAACTCTGATAAAAGCCAGGTTCTCAGAACATAAACGGTTTCATTTAGGCCCACACTGGCAACAGCAAATATTAAACATTGCTGAAATTGTGAAAACATACTTCTTTTTGTCTGGTTGAGGGTGAAAAAGAATCACCAATAGAAATTAGCAGTATAGCATTTTAAAATAATAATAATACATAAGAAAACAGTGCTCTCTGTAAGATGTATTTGAAGTATAATATGCATAGTGCTCATAGAGCAGTGGTGTCCAAACTTTTTTCAAAGAAGGCCAGATTTGATGAAGTGAAGGGCCGTGAAGGCTGACCAAAGGGCCGACCAAAGTTACGACGGACACTCAGGGTTGCGAACGTGATCCGTGCGGGATGCATGTTTGCAACCTGAAGCGTTCGCAACCCGCAGCGGCACATCTGTGCATGAGCGGGTTGCGATTTAGCGCTTCTGTGCATAGGGCAATTTAACACTTCTGCACATGCATGACCGCTGAAACACAGAAGTAGCCTGTTCCGGTACTTCCAGGTTTTGGTGGATCCGTAACCCGAAAAAAACGCAACATGAAGAGCGTCTGTAACCCGAGGTATGACTGTATTGACCTTTTTTGAGGATTGAAGTTGTTGAGCTTTTTTTTTTTTAGGGTTTTGAGTTTTTGAGCTTTTTTTATGGTTGATCTTGTTTTTAGGATTTTACCCCAGAAAATAAACTGGATTAAACTGACCAGTGGGCCAGATTAGGCCACCAAAACAAACTTTAGACATACCTGGCACAGAGGCTACCTAAAATAAAATGGGGATGAAAATTATAGTTATTCACTGCAAAGTTCATATTGTGTTGTTAACCAGAAAGTGTAATCCTATCTACCATGCAGTTAAATCTAATGAATAAAGAAATACCAGCTCCTTCAGAGGAGAGAAGGTGGTAGCCAATTTAGTCATTGTAGAATAGAACTTGCCTTCACTCTCAAACATAACCAAGAGAACATAACGTCAATTGGTTACATCCAAAGTTTTCATACCATATATACAGAGTTGGCTCTTCAGCTAGCCCATAGTAGCATGTTTGGTGAGGTCAATATCCCCTCCCAACACTAGTACTGCCGCTGATTACTTGGACTGGGCTTAGTAGCAAGGATGTCAGAGCCTCATGGGCACATCAGTGGCAGTGTCAGATTAGGCCTCAACCTTGCTATCGCTTTATCCCATCTATTATCAATAAATTATGACCCTCCCTTCACCAGACAGTCCTAGGATGCGCTAAAATTAAAAATTCAGAATTAAAAACTGTTAAAACAAATAGTCACAAGAATATGGTGGTTGCTAAAAACAATTTTTTTGTGTCAAATGCCAAAGAGGTGCATCTTCAGCATGCACCCAAAGCTGCAGTGTGAAGGTGCCAGATGTACCACTGTAGGGAGGGGATTCCACAACTCAGGGGCTGCCACAGAGAATGCCCTCTCCAAGGCCATCTTCATCTCCCCCCCCCATATACACAAACAAACAAATACAAACTTCTGAGGACAGCAGAACTACCAAAAGTGCTTCCTCCAAGGTGGTTTGTAGGAAAGGAAGCAGCCTTTCAAATATTTGGGGCCTAAATTGTTTAGGACTTTAAGCACTTTAAATATGAGTGTGACCAACTTGAATTAATCCCAGAAACAAACTGGCAGTCAATGATAGGCAGCAGCAATGGTGGTGGCAGGAGGGTGGCTCCCTGGTTCCACCCCATGCTGCTAAGACAATTACTACTTACTTGCATCCTGATTCTAAAGTTAGAAAACCCAGATTCCCTCTTACGACTACAAAGCCAAAGTATTTTTGGAGACACAATAATTTCAGCTTCACGTATGAAATTTTATTTATCTACAATACTGGCATTCTGCTCATCCAGTGCACTGATTGGCAACACTCAAGAGCAATTTTACGAAGTTTGTTTTTTTAAAAAAATCTTACAAAAAAACCAGTCTCCTCCTACATCCCAACCAGACATCAAAACATGAATAATAACCTCTCCATGATCTTAGGGAGTAAACATAATGGCACAGAAGGGAAAAGCCCTGTGTTCCATGGGCTGCACCATTTAGGGTTTTAAACATAGAATCATAGCATTGTAGAGTTGGAAGGGACCCTGTGGAACATCTAGTCCAGCCCCTGAAATGCAGGGCCAACTAATTTGAGTGCTCCATTATCTTCTTTTGGAGCAACTTAAGTTGTGTTTCCCATGAAGTTCCATTGTATGTAACAGACCTTGCACACATTTCTCTTGAAACAGAAGCCCCTTGTGTTTTCAGTGTTCCTCAGTGCTTAGCTCTGGAGCATACAGAATAATTCCAACTCATTGGTGTTCTTCTCCAGAGTGACCAAGGAGCCAATCCTCAGTGGCTGACTCGCCTCCTTTCTTTCCCTCTGGCTCCAATCAGCACAAAGGGCGAGGAGACTCCTCCTCAGTGGCTAAAAAGCTCCTCTTTCATGCTGATTCAAGAGCTCTATGAAGCGGAAGACAGAGACTCCACTGCAGAGATAACAACAGGTATTCAACACCACCACCACCCAAAACCCCTGGACCACAACAACTTAATTACCAACACTTTGAATTGTGTGTAGAAATGGACTGAAAACAACTGCAGCTGTTTTAAGATAGGCATGCAGGAGCATTTAGTAGCATCCTTACTTCTCAATATGGATCAATTTAAATGTCAAGAGCAAAGAAAGCCCTGTGTAGAGCACACTGCAACTAAGAAATTTGTCACCATGCCCAAGTCATAGATGTGAACATCCTGCAAATTTATCTGGCAAAGTGCTATATAGCACTCTCTTTTTTACTTATTATATTACTATTCCATCCTTTTATTCAAGAAGCTTAGTCACTGAAGCTGCAATTCTATGCTCATTTACCAGGGAATAGTTAAGTTCCTGGAACTTACTTCCAAGTACACATGCATAGTATTATGTTTTTTCTATTTATATGCCTCACTGTATATATTATACTCAAATTAGTTCAATGCAAAACATTGTCTCACTTTATCTTCACAGTAATTCAGTTGAGTAGCTTGCCCAGAGGCATCAGGTGAGCGTCATACTTGAGCAAAGATTTGAACAGAGAACTCACTGGCCTAGGCTCTACAATCCACCCACTATAACAAAGACAGTTATGAGACAACATTTAACAAAATGTATGCATGTATCATTAAAACAAGCAGATGGCCTTCCAATTCATTCAGTTATCCAATACTTCTATTCCTCTCAAGATTCTTTTACATGGACAATAACGGTATCATAATAATATTTATTATTATTATTATTATTATTATTATTATTATTATTATTATTATATATTATTACATTCATGAAAACGTTTAAAATTTAAAGCTGGAGTTTAAAAAAGCTAGTGAAAAAGTTTTCTTCCCTCTCTCAACTGTTACAAAAGCAGTTTGATTTCATGATGTAAAGGTGAGTGTTTTTTAACCGCTCTTCTGAATGTAAACATTTCAATTTCACTAAGCAAACTGGAAGGACAGTCTCAGGGCTCAGAAGTGTCCAGAGTAGCTTTCTTGTGGGGGGGACAAACTGCTGCAGCAAACTGGCCCTGCATCTTGCAATGTGGGCAAAAACTATTTTAGGCACAATTTGTAGCTCAGTTACATAATCTTAACGGACAATCTGTGGGCAGGGCTTACCAAAGTTGCCAATATTTCTGTAACAGGCAAGCTAGCTTGTTATGTAATAAGCACGATATAGGCTTGGAACTGGAAAAAATTATTCAAGTATTTGGCACCAACTTATGAAGTGTAGCTGAATGGAATTTATGTTTAAAAGGCTCTCCAACCAATGAAATCAAGCAGCAGCCATTGTTTAGTTGGGAGTATTCTGCACTTTACAATGCTGGCTGCTGTTAAAAGGGCAATCCACATGTAAACAGTGCAAAAAGGAGAAAATACGCAGGTACACCAACATGTTGCCTCTGTTTATTGACGATAACCTGCTTTCATGGGGGCACACCACACTTTCAAAGCACTGGGCTTCACCTGCCAAGTATGGTTTGCATTTGCCAACAGTCTCTCATTTCAACTTTCAACATGTTCTGGAGAACGGTCTGATGGCAGCTCTTAATTTTAAACGAGCGAAAAGGCTGCATGGGCGGACCATACGGATTCACTTCTCTCTAAGTTGCCAGTTATTGGGGGGGAAACCGACAAAGGCGAAAGGGGCGTGGCACCTATTCCTCAGAGCACCGCTAGTTGCATTGTCTTCCCTTTCTCCCGAAAATAACATTTTTGCTCTGATCAACCCAAAACGGTCTGCAACAAGCTTCTTAAAGTAAAAAAGCGAGGCAGCCTCTAACGCCTGTTTCACGGACTACATACTACGCGGGGTGGTCGGCCAAGGGAGCCGCCCGGAGACCTACCGAGCGCCCACGTGCTCAGACGGAAGCGAACCAAGCGGCGGCAGCGACTGAATGGAAACTCCCCGGCAGAGCCGACACGCCGGTGAGGTAGCCTAACCTTCCCCCCCCCAAGCCCCGCACCCGCCACTGAGCCTCCGGATCCCCCCCCCCTCCTGCAATTGCCCTCCGCTCGTCCTTCCCTCTCCTCTCACCTTCGGCGTGTGCGGGGTGTCGAAGAGGCGCAGTTTGCGGAAAGTCTTGTGGGGCGGGGTGTCGGGATACTCGGGCAGCGCAGAAACGGGACCCTGGTGGCCCCGGCACTGCAGCACCCGGGAGCGCGGCGGCGACGGTCGGCCGCAGCAGCGGCGGGGTCCTTTCAGCGGCGGCGAGCCAGCCATGAAGTAAGCTCCGGGCGATTTCACGGGGGACGAGGAGCCGAAGCCCTCCTCTTCCCACGAGTCTCCCTCGTCGCCCGGCAGCGCGGGAGGCGCCAGTTCCATCGCGACCTCCTCGGGCGATCGCGGCGGCGGCGGTGGCTCCCTGCGCCGAGCCGGGGTATGGCTCACGGAAAGCGGGGAGTCGGCCTCCTGGAAAGCCGAGTCTTCCCCGGTGCTGTTGCCGCTGCCGCCTTCCTCCTCCTCCTCTTCGTAGCAGTCTTCCTCCTCCTCCTCTTCCTCCTCGCAGTCGCTCCCGCCGCCCGAAAAAAGCAGCTTCTGCCGGATCGGGGCCGGTGCCCGACGCGCCGCCGGGCGCCGCGGTCCCGCGACCGGCTGCTGCTGCGGCTGCAGACTCAGGAAACTCATGGCCGAGATCCGCGGGAGGCCTTCCCTTGTTCAGACGGGACGCTGACAGGAGTAAACCACGCCTCCCTCCTCCTCCCTGCGCTGAAATGCCCGTTCACACGACGCGCGACCCGTGCCTCGCCTGCGCGCTCCTCCACGAAGCTCCAGCTCTTGCCACAGCAGCAGCACACTCGCCCGTTCGGACTCCGCGGCTTTCCCGCGACCGTTAGTCACGTGCCAGGTCACGCCAGCCAATCACGCACGCCCCCTTCGTTTGAAAACATGGGAGGCGGGAGGCGGGGCTGTGCGTGGTGGCGTCAGACGGCAATTTGGCGCGAATTCGGGGTTAGGAGTAGGAGGGGCGGGCGTATTCTAATACCGTTCTTATCCTGGAAGGGCTCGAGCTCCGGGGGGACGTTAGCTGCGCGTGCAGCAGGGCCGCGTTTGAACTGGAGCTCGTGCAAGTCCAGAGGAGGAGGAGGAGGGGCAGCAAGGGGGCTTCCCCAGGGTGGGGGATGGAGTCAGGAGGGGCAGCAGCGCCGGCCCGTGCGCGACGTGACTCTTTCTGAGTCAGCTGCAATTCTCGCCGTCTGCATTTGGCCGAAACTGGCTTGCTGCTGATGTAACTGTGTGTCAGCAACAGCCACCCGCTGGAGGGTCCCTTTTACCTACGGCCTGACAAACTGGTTTAGCAGTGTGCCCGAGGCTGTGATCTATAAATCATCCTGACAGTTTAAGGGCTGCAATCCTAGCCATGGGACACCTCCAATGCGCTTTCGAGAAGCGGCGCGCGGCCCGGTCTAAATCGGTTTGACCGCAGCTTCGCCGGGTCTGAATAACGTGTGGATCAATCGTCTGCTGCTCTTCAAAATTATCTGCCTGTGTACCCACCGTGTGGTATAAAGAGGCTAGCTGTCTCCGGGCGTCGCAGCCTCGCTCATTCAAGCAAAGCTCATTCAAGACCCTCTGGACGGGTTGCTTTGCATCAATAAAAGCAAAATTGTTGGCGCCAACAGTTAAAAATATTCGGGTGGGGAGCGCGAGTTAGCTGTGGTTACATTAGATTCCAGAGGCCCCCTGGTACATGTATCCTCCGAAGGAGGTTCTCCTCAGAGGCGAGCGTACGCGCTGGGATTTTTAAATGGCTTCGCCCCAGTTAAAAGGAAACAACTCGCAGCCACCAAGAGAAGCAGGAGCATCGCCCGGCCTGCGCAGACAAGAATTCCCTGCGGCCAAACACTTCCACTGCGAAGGGAGGAGCGGAGCCGCCTCTCCCTCCCAACAGCAGGGTGGTGTTGGTTGCGGTAGAGAAAGATGGCCTTTGAGGAGGAAGAAATAAAAAGGAGACAGGCACTTCTTCGAAAAGGAGCAGGGCATTTGAGTGTGAATTTCATCAAGCTTGTCATCTTTCAGGACACGTTAAAGAGAGGGAAAGAGAAACTGCTTGCAACACTGTCTTTTGATGACTCCGGTAGGAACCTTCTCCAAAGACACGCCCAAATGGGTTTAAATCTAAACACTTCCAAATTTCCAAAAGGAGCACCTCACCCTTGCTCCTATCCCAGCTGAATAATAAGACACCTAATGTGTATGCCTCGTACCTAGTGCTATTTTTCTATAAATGGTGGAACTTGCCACGAACACCTCTCTTGTTCTCTTATAATAGCAATGGCACCCGCCTGAGAGGTGCCCAAACTGAGTTTTGACTGAAAAAAGCCCTGCTCCTACCCCTGAATCACACTTCAGCATCTTGGGCTTCAGCCCTAGGCACATTTAGCAGAGAGTAGGCCCCAATACACAGCCACAAAGTATTTTATAATCACACAAGGACCACGGTTGAAATCCCCATTCAGCCAGGAAATATGTTCACTGTGTGATAAGTTACCATCTCTCAGCCTAAATTGCCTCACAGGGTTGTTTATATGGCAGGAAACAACTATAATTATCATGTTAACCTTGTCAGAAACATGAGATTTAAAAGTGGGTGGCAGTGTAGTCTAAACCACTGAGCCTCTTGGATTTGCTGATTAGGTCGGCAGTTTGAATCCGTATGACTGGGTGAGCTCCCATTGCTCTGTCCCAGCTTCTGCCAACCTAGCATTTCGAAAGCACACTGGTGCAAGTAGATAAATAGGTACTGCTGCAGCGGTAAGGTAAATGCCGTTTCCATGCTGCTGTCATGGTGTTCTGTTGCGCCAGAAGCAGTTTAGTCATGCTGGACACAAGACCTGGAAAGCTGTCTGTGGACAAACACTGGCAAAAGTCTGTTGCCTTCTTGACTCCTTGTTCTCAACCAATATATAGGAATGATGTGCAGCCTACACATGCTTCCTCAGGCATAAGTCCCATAGAGTTCAATACAGGCTTGCTCCAAGTATATATGCATTGTGGCTTTATAAAAAGCCAATACATTCACAGTGTAATAATTGTTCTGCCCTCTTTTTGATCCTTTCTAATATCTCTATCAGTAGGTACTGCACTATTTGTTTATGGAAGACAATCTTACTTGGCTACGAGTGATCGCCGAAGAAGAAGAAGAAGAAGAAGAAGAAGAATTTTAAGACAGCACCTGCACATAATGGTTATGGGCTGTTCATATTTTGTAGGCTTCGTCTATAAGAAACAGCAACTTGCTGTTTAAAATAGGTGGGAGACTGGATGGAGAGCTGACAGTGAGTGAGGGATGTGAGTTAACCTGGCTTTTGAGTGTGAGGTGAAATGTTGAGGAGCTCCGGTTGTGGTGAGAGTGTGAATGCAGCTCACAAATGCGATTGATGGGTATTTGGTGATTGTGCCATTTCAAATGTAACATTCTGCTTGGAGCACTAACCAACCTTGTTTCACAAACAGCTTGTGAACAAACAAAGAAGGGCACATTACACTAAACATTACAGATAGATACAAGTAATGTTATGACTGATAAGCTCTCATGGGCTAATTTGACCTTGGTGCTCTTAATTATCTGTTCATTATCCTGGTCAGTCTTTGCTGAATTGATAGCAATGTTTGCACCGGCCTTTTATTTAACCAAAGCTAATCATTTCAGCAATGTTGTGTATCCAACAACTACTCTCCTAACTAGAGGAAACTTTTAACGATGCATTTAGGACCTTTAGTCTGGAAAAACATCCAGGACTAGGAATGGAAGGACCTGACATTTTTTGTTCTTTCAATTTCTCATTCTTTCCATCTTAAATTAAGCTCTCCACATTTCTGCAGCAATCTGCAGATTAAAAAACAACAACCATCATTAAAATTTGCCAGCACTGTACTGTGAATTCCACTCTTTGTGTCACTCCTGGTTTGGAAAGCGCTGGGTTCCATACATCTAAAAACACTGCTGGTCTTCCTCCTAACCATTAAAGAAGCAAGGAAGATGTGGCAGCTCTTGGGTAGGCAATTTCAGTTTGATGCCTATGCCACACAAACTTTATCCTCTGAACCAGTCCTGCTCTTTGACTAGTTGGAAAGTCATTTATCAGGCATAACTGAGTGAGATGCAAGTTTTTACACACTACCTGCTATTTGGGGACAATGGTTATTTTATTCTGTTTGTTGTACTGCAAATTCAATACAGCTTTGCAGTATTTGCAATTATAGCTCAGTTTGGTCAAGAGACCTTGGTTTCTTCTGAGTCTCCTAGTACACCAGGCAATCCAATATGCCTACTCACCTTGCCAAGCTCTACCTTTGTCCTCTACAAATGGTTGCAATAAGGTGTTCAGACAAACATATATTCAGTGCAACACTGCTGGAAAGATACATTGGCAGATATTTAAACAGACCCCCCCCCCTAGACTGGAGTTAAAATTGTTACTAATCCAGCAAGTGTTAGTG
This sequence comes from Podarcis vaucheri, assembly GCF_965113315.1. Lineage (NCBI taxonomy): Eukaryota > Metazoa > Chordata > Lepidosauria > Squamata > Lacertidae > Podarcis > Podarcis vaucheri. Next base: position 71,318,138 of record NC_138759.1, read on the forward strand.
TCCAGGATCTATGGGATGGCTCTCAGATTAGACTGGAAATAACATGTAGGTGTCACGGCTTGCATTTTTTAAGTACAGAAAGTATTGGTTTAAAGTGCAGAGATCTTTTCTATCTTTTCCCACAAGGTTCTGAAACTTTCTCTCTGTGATAGAAGCTGGAGGTTTCTAGCTGACAAATCAAGTTTCTCTTCTGCCTGGTAAGCAAAAGGTTCCTGATGTTTGGGTTATTCCTTCAGAGAAGCTGAGTCAAGTTGATTCAAACTAGTCCTTTTATCTCTTTCTCCCAAGGTCATGCTTCCTATAATAATAGGCCTGAAGAAGTCTGGTTTGACTTTCTCTTTCCTTCTTGGTTCTGTCTACTTTGTTTCTGTGTGGTGATCTGTACATAGTATGCTGAAGTGCCTAAGTTTTTAGTCTTATTGTTAAGTTTAAGTTAAGGTTTTGCTGCAACTGGATTATTAATGACTATGCCAATCCTGAAGAGTTGGATTTGTGATTGTTATGCTATTTACCTTCAGTAAATAATTACCGGATGAAGCTGGTTGCGTATGGTTTATTTTTTGGAATCCTGCATCGTGCTTACTCTGCTAACTAACGTTGAGGTTTGCTCTGGATTGTTATGGAGCAAAACCACAACAGTAGGCATCCAGTGCACTGATGCTGAAAGGCAGATAAGTGTAGGTTTTTTGGTACGTGTGGTGTGGTACTGCCTGGTGACAGTCCTCTCATCAGATTTGCATTTAACCCAGTTTACAAATATCCACATACTGTAGAACTAAATTCCTGCTGCCTTAGACATGCCAGATGGAAATAATGTTGGCCATTATGAAAGCTCTAGAGTCAGACTCGTCTTGCAGCTCTGGAAAGTACATCAGTGGACTAGTAACTTGACAGCTGCATTCACTTTTGAATGTACAGTATGACTTATAACAGACAGCAATACATGGATATTAATTTGGTCAATCTGTCCAGATAAATGACAAAATAAAGGAAAATACTCTCTTCTTTCATTAGTCAGTGTTTTTCCTGCTTACGCAACAACAAAAAATAAAAATTACTAAATACAGGTATACTTTAAATACCACAAAGTTGTAAATTTTCCCAGATATGAATAGGATTGCACTGTAAACTACTTACAGCACAATTCTCTGCCTTTACTCAGCAAGACAATCCTATTGAATTCAATTGGCCTTATTACAGGTAAGAATATATGACTGCAGCTGTAGTGTTCCGTTTTGCTGCTTAAAGTTTATTTTTATTCTTCTCAGACATCACAGCCTTCAATCCCTGACATCCTCCCACTGGCAAAATTGTCTCTTAAAATTTAGTATTTGCTCCTGTGGGTGCATGTTCATGTGCAACAGCCCATAATCTTGCAAAGTCAATATTGATATTCTCCCAACAGGAGGGAATGCTGACCTTTTAACGATAACAAAGGCTATGGTTATAATCTTTTGACTTCTTTCTCAGCACTATATTGATTATAGTGCCTTCCCATATAAACATTACACAGATCCTAGAGGACTTTGTAAGGAACTTAGAAAAATCACAGATAACGTAAGTAATCTTCATTAACTACTCGCATATTTCTTCTCAGCAGAACTGTAGCAAGAGAAGTCTAGATTACTCCATGCTTTAAAGAGTCCCATTTGTATCTCCTTGCCCTAAATTATTATTATTGCAGAGGCAGAGATCTCTTTGGAACATTCATACCCCCCAAAGAACACTTGTCACATAGTCAGCCGTGTGATGTTTACACAACCAGAACCACAACGGTCACATTCCTTTGGGAGTAATCTGGTTTTTTTTGGGGGGGGGGTCTGTTGTCATTTGTATACTACTATGCTCTTATCTTGGTCTCTGGCACCACCCAAATTAAGGATTTCTTTTGGGGAGGGACCAATAGCACAGTGATACAGCACATGTCAAGGTTCAATCTCTTGGCTCTCCAATTAAAAAGGATCAGGTAGGTGATGGGATAAACCTCTGCCAGAGACCCTGAAGAGCGACTACTTGTCAGAGTTCACAGAACTGGGTTACATGGACTAATAGAGCTTTTATAAGGCAGCTTAATGTACTATTCTGCCTATAGTGAATTTTATGTATGTCCAGCTTATTTCCCTTAATAAGCCTCCCAGCAAATGGATATCTACAATCTGAGAAGTATAATTTGTTCCAAACTAAACATGTGACATTACTACATGGGAGGAAGACATCAAAGTAACTTTTGCTTTGCAAATTATATCACTAATAGGCATATAGTGGCATAGCCTGTATCTGGTCCTCCCCTGCTTCTTGGGATATTCCTGCTGCTTTATTACACTAATATTCTGCTAGTGCATTTTTACACTTGGCTTTTTTAAACAAAGTGGACCCAAAGTGTGCTGCCTAAGGGAACTAGCAATAGATCTTTCCTTCCTACTCTGCCATTGTCTAGTAAAACTGCCCACTAATCTTGTGTATTGACTGAGCAACTCACACAATCAGGTGCTTGATCAGTGACATGTAAGTTAATTCTCAGATGGTTTGAAAAGTATACACATCTTATGAAAGACAGCAGGAGGTAGAAGGGCTTGCACCTTTGGATATCCTGCTCCAGAAGCAATTGTTTGCAAAATGTAGTACATAACCAGTAATTGCTCCACTACAGCTGTTATATCTTACTTACACCACATTTAAAGTTTAAACAGAAGTTTGGACTAGTTAATTCTGGCAGCAAATAAAAAAAAGAACTATTTCATGCTATTATTTTAATTAGGTTAGTACATAATCTTGTTATACTTCGATCGTAAGTGGAATTTGATTTACAGAACAAGTGGGATCTGCAAAAAAATGTTGCAGTGTAGAGTGCTCCTGTTCAGGTTACCAGTCAGCTGTTCCCATAATAATCCCTCCCATTCTTGTTTTATGTTTCACTCCCCAATAATCAGTCAGAATTCTGTGGCCACAGAGCATGCTATCTTCACTGAGCTGTTTTGATTCTTCACCACCCAAGGGTTTATTCCTTAAATACTTTCATAAACCTGCTGATACCTCTTCCTCCTGTGTGTGAATGGTACCATTTTGGCAATATATAGATCCACACTTGGAGAACTGAGTTCAAAATCAGTAAATAGGATAATGATGCTAGGGAAAAATGCAGAAACATTATATTTACATCCCTTTAATATTGAACAACAAAGCTTCTCTTTGTACATAATCCAATCCAAATGTATTATAATTAGCACTTCCAGCATGAACAGTCTTTATTTACAATCTGTGAGTTGGGATGGGAAAGCTAAAGAAGATGAATCTTCAGATTGTGTATGAAACACACTTCAAAATGTATTATTTACAAAGGTCTCAAAATTCAGAACTCTTCTGTATGTGAGAAACATTTAAAATTGTTCCGCTTCCAAATGATTTTTGAAATGATTACTGTTGTTACAGTTTAAACTCATGAAATCTTCAGCAATGCCTTCATTGTTTTTGAGTGACTTCAAAACTCATCCCAGTATTTCTATAGTAGCTGCTGCTTCCCTGTAATCTGGTTTGAAATCTGATGTAAGAATAAGCAAGAAAAATTAACATAAAATCCTAATTCTGTTGTCCTGGGCAGAGAAAAAGTCTAAGAGGTGGACATCATATATTCCCAAGGTTCATGTACAGAGACATTATACACATGAAATGTTCTTCACTCTTGCGTAAGGTGTGTGCAGAGTATTAGTAAGCAAGAATATGTCAAACTTTTTATAGATTTCAGCTGGCGTGGACCTTTGTTGATTGAAAATAAAATGTAAATAAGTCTATTGTTCCTTTAGCCATATTAGGAGTTAATCATCCATTCCTGGTGTTTCACCTTGTTGTATTCTGGAAGCTATTCTAATGGCTTCTTCCAAAGATTGCTGCTCTCCAAGCTGAAATAAACAAAATGTTGTACTGAAATACATTTTCTGCTGCAAATTAAAAACATTAAAAAAAAATACTATACTGTGTGAGCTAGTTTTCTGTAGTGCATGCAGCTAAATTGAGCAGGTTTTAACCTCTGTTCATCAGCTCATCAGGATTCAATGTAAATCTCTCCCTGAAAAACAGGGTGGGGTTGCAATGAAACCCCAGGCTAAAACAGATCCCCCCCCCTTTAGTGTGGTGCTTTGAAGTCCTGATTCTGGGATTGCAAAGTGCTAATTCACCTGACATCACAATGATTTCATGGTGACATCAGGTGACTGACAGGCAGGCAGCCCCACCTACCAGTTAAATTTGGCTGGGAAGGCCAATCCTGATAAGGATCTGGATGATGCAAAAAAGGTTCCCCGTCTCTGCCATAGATTGTAAAGCATAGGGACAAAATAAATAAATCTGTATTAAAAATAACTATCTGAAGTTTATTCCATACTTACCTGCACTGCAATTTGTGTTCCATTGGATGTTGCCAGCAATGTAACAGGTCTAGAATCTGCAGTTACTAAATGATGCCCATGTTGCTGATGTCCAATTTCTGGTGAAGCACTATGGAATGCTGCTAAATCTTGAGCCACAATGGCAACCTTTGAAATAAAAATACAAAATTTGCTAAACATTGGAATATAAAAAACGATTACTCCTTTAAATGCTCTCTTGCAAAGTGCCTCTCATTCTTAATATTCTTTAAGAAGTAGATCGGGCATTACACTTACTTCTGTAAAACAAGAAAATCTTTAATAAAAAAAAAGTAGTAGTAGATCAGGCTTATCTGACAATTGTTTAAAAACCCCTGTATCTGTGGCATGATTTAATCATACATGGACAAACTGAACAAGCTCCAGTTAAGCCTTGGGCTCCACCCCACTACCTTAAGGGCATGGAGGAGGACTTCTGCTGAGTTTTGTTTCACTAATACAATCCGGGCTTAGTGTTATGTTCAAACCAAAGATCCTGGTTTAAAATGAACTTTGGCTAGTTTAATGAAGTTGGCTTATAATGAGGCTGAGCATGCTTATTTGCTTGGGTTCATTCAAGTTTGTCCATGTAATGCTAAGTAGCATTTCACTGAGTACTTAATACTTAGTAGAATTTCCATATATACAAATACATCCTTACATATATTTAGTAGCAATATTACCTGCTGCCCTTCAGTGCCCTCTGCTGTGACCATTGCAACGGAATGTGTTCCCGCAGAAGAAATAACTGCATCATGGGCAGGGACTGTGATTGTGGTGCCATCTTGTGTTACCATAGTGATAGTATTTCCAATGGCCTGCATGTCAGCCTGAGATATGTTAACCTTAAATAAAACATAATTGTTGAATTAAATGGAAAGAATATTTGAGTTACAGACCTTAATCATACAGTATTGTGCATTTTTAGCAAGCAAGATGTTAACCTGTCCAGGTAGCATTGAAGATAAACACCACCAAGTTTAAACAAGCTAAGTAGAAGTTAAAGCATTAAAAAAAATAAAAATTCAAGCTTCCATAGTAACTTTAAACTCTCTACATCATATTGTTCAATGACCATACTACGTTTTATCTATTACAATGGTCCCATGTTTATTTGTTTGCTCAACGTGTCAGATGTTAATTACAAAATTAAAATAAATCTTAACATCTTCTGCCCATTCATAAACTGTCCAAAGGTTAAAGAAGAGGGAAAATGGAAACTAGATTCTTGGCGCATTTTCTGCTGCATCAAAAACAATAGTTTTCTCCCCTTTTCTTCAGTCCTATGTGTTTGATTGGAGCCTGTCCTAATAGTAGAAGTCAATAGGTAGGAACAAAATTTATTTCTGCAACTTGTAAACTACTAGAGATTCTCACTCTAGCTTTCTGCCAGACAATGTCAGTAATTAGTGCTTACGGTATTACTACATCAGAATTAGTTGTATGCCTGACGCTTTAAAATAGAACCAACATAATACCAATTGAGTTTTATGTAGGTATTTTAATATTTGTAAGCATAATCAAATGGGGTGACTAAATGGAAAGATCTCCACTTTTGAAAGCCATTTTGTAGGGATAGCATTAATATGCTAAAATACTCACATGCTGAGTTCCATCTTGGGAAATAAGGGCCACTTGCTGACCCAGTCCTGTTTGAGTCACTGTAGCAACCTGTGCAGAAACGACATCCTCTCCTTCTACACCTGTTACATAAGTTATCTGAGATCCTTTGAGAACATCTTCACCTTGACCTGTTTAATTAAAAAAAAGATGGGCTTAGTTCATATGCAATCTACAGTAAAAATGAAATGAAGAATTATGCCAGCTATCCTTTGTGATTTGCATTCATATCATGTTTGCATAGGTTATAATCTAAAAGAAAGACTGTGATTTAGCTTTAGTTAAATATTAATCTTTGCCTGCCAGAACTAGGATACAATGATCATCAATGGTCCATTCAAAGAATTATTCATTAACTAACACACTTTCCTTCCAAGGAAAAAGAGAGACTCCATTGTGTAACAAGTGATGAAACAGTGTAGTATCTAAAGAAATGTTTAACCCCAGCTAAATATAAACTTTCATCCTAATCTCCTTTTTTGTATGTAGTAATTAGGAATCCCAGAGTTTACTTAAAAGGGCTTAAATTGTATTGTATCAGCAATGGGGCAAGGAGCCAGAGAAATGAAAGTCCCTTCCACCAGTCCAATGAGCTTGAAGACAAACCTTACAGACAAAACCATTTAAGAAGCCAGACAGCAAGCAGGGGTGGCTCATAATGGAGAAAAAAGGGCAGCTTTAACTATGGTGGGAAGCAAGAGGTAGGCTCTACCCAAGATCTATATTGGGACCAACGTTATTTCATGTATTAATAAATTACCTGGAGTGAGGGTTGAGTAGTGAAATGGTTAAGCTTTTAGATTAATCAAGACCAAAATTATTCCAGGTGGTGAAAACCCAAGCAGATTTAAGAACTCCAAAAACTCTCTCAAAACTGGATGAATCAGCAACTAAGTGACAATTTATGTTGCTAACAAAGTAACAAACATCAAGACAACAAGAATATTGATGGGGCTGAACTGGCAGTAACTTTTCCTAAAAGAGATCTTGGGGTTGTGGTGGACAGTGCCATGTAACCGTCAGTTTAGTATATTGCATTAATGGCTAGTGTAACGAGGCACAGCAGAATAGCCACACACCCATTACCGGATTTGAAACATGGGGCATTCAAAATAGAAGGCCACACAGGTCAAAGAATCTGCATCACAAGGACAAAAAGAAACACAATATGATCTAAAACCAGTTTGGTGGAAGCAGGCACTGCTTTGGAAGTACTAAATTGTCTACCACTTCATACCTCACCCAACAAACAAACAAACAAACAAACAAACAAACCCTTGCTGCTAAGTACAAGTAAAGTGGTTTTTTTTAAAAAAAATTCCTTAGTTTCAGTGCTTTAGTTCCTCCTCTGGTTAAGATGTAAGAAGTCTTTGAAAGGTGTAACAGTTTAGGTTGCTAATATGAGATATAGTCACATACCTGGAGGTGGCTCAAAAAATGCTTCTTGCTCCTCCTCTATTGGCTCTGTGTCATTGTGTGCTGTCCGCTTGTGCATCGCAAGCGTGGAAATCTGCTTGTACGTTTTCCCACAGTGATTACAGTTATATGGTTTGGAATGTGTATGTACGACATGATGTTTATATAAACTGGAATACTCTGTAAAACGTTTATCACAGCCAGGGACTGTACATACATACGGCTTCTCCCCTAGACAGAAAGATGACAAAAGTAGTAAGGAAAACAGAATAAGAGAAAAACAACTACCAGACTTTTAGAAGACATCTGAAGGCAGCCCTGTTTAGGGAAGCTTTTAGTGTTTAATAGACTATTGTATTTTAATATTCTGTTGGAAACTGCCCAGAGTGGCTGGGAAAACCCAGCCAGATGGGCGGGGTATAAATAATAAAATTATTATCATCATTATCATCACCATCTAACCTTGCTTTCCTACACTCCGGCTACTCTGTCTCTTCTTTCCTAACCTTCTGTTTGCCTTACCACACTACAGGATCAGAAAAGGACAGCCAATGGCAAACAGCACCCCTTAGATCACAGTAACTCAGCCAATGGGAGCCGGAACCAGCTTTCTTACAGCCTCGCCCCTTCTATACAATCAGGCAGCTGGACTATTCATTATCAGAGATGCTTTCTCTGTTACAAAATATCCTTAGCACATGACAATGCATCTAATTGCCAAACACTGTTCTGTTTATTAGATCTGCAAGTCTGTTATATGGGATGTGTGCACAATTTAAAATGTTATTGTTCCTTTAACTGAAAAGAACACACACACAAAATAACCTCTGTCTTTACTGCCACCCCCACTCACAATGTTTGAGAAATATAAACATTATTGAATGCCAAATATGTAAAAGAATGTACTTGAGCTATGGAATTAGAAGAATAATTGTGGGCTCATCATAACAAGAGATGGGACCAAACTACATATTATGTTAATCATACAATTTAAAAAGTATGTTTGGTCTCCCTCCCTCTCCATTGACATGTGGGAGGAGGGTTATTTTTCAGTAAACAGTGTGCCAGCTCTGGACAAATCCCAGACCCCAAACTGAATCAGGCCAATCAAGGGTTTGTCCCAAGTTAGTTTAGACAGCTATCAAAAGGGGTGGTGGTGGTTGGGTGACTGCATGTTTCACCAGGGTTTTAAACGTGGTTGGTGATGAAAAGGAGACAAAGGCAGAGACTCTGGTCTGTCCTTCTCCCCCTATCTCCTTATGCCAAACACATGTTTATACAGGGTTTTTTGTATTTTTAAAACTAATTAAACTCAGGGCTATACAAGCCCCTCTCCTGAATTCAGTTTGGGACCTGGTTCAGGACTGCCCTATGTCTAATCCAAGATGCCAAACTATGTCATGACCTGGACTGGGGCAAGGCATAAACAGTACCTTTGGAGGAAACAGCAACTTTGAATATTTTTGTTGGGAAACCAGTAGGGGGAGCAAAGGATGAAAGCCCCATTCCCACCTGTGTGGCTGAGTTTTCTCAAGAAACAAAGTGGCCAGTGCTAAAGACACCTTTGAAACTGTGTGCTTAACATTACATGTGATTTCAACCTATGTGAATTCTATTGTTTATAAAAATTTTCACCTGTCCTTCACTATAATGTTCCAGGATGCGTTACAATATATTCATACAATTAAAAACAATTTATACAATCTAAAATATTCCAATCAAAAGCAGCACAGTATAGTTTGAACAAAACAGAAGAGGTCCCACACAGAATAAATAGATACATTTTCAAAACTATAACTGGAAGTCTTTGTCACATCTAAAATTATTATAAGTAAAATTCTATCTTTCAGATACCTGTATGTATTCTCACATGATTCTTGTAATTAGTTGCACTAGCAAATGCTCTTCCACATCCTGGCTCTGTACAATAATAGGGTCTTTCCCCTGTATGTGTCCTGATGTGAACCTTTCTTATGTTCGATGTTGTGAACGACCTACCGCATCCTTCAAAGGGGCACTTGAAAGGTCTTTCACCTAGGAAAACAAAAATAGAAATAGGCTAATCAGTACACTTACTTTAAAGCATCTTACGACTCCCTCACTTCAGTTATATGTAAAAAATTGGTACTAAGTTATATGTTAAAAAATTCATAGTAAGTTTGTTACTAAGCAGCACCTCCAATCTTATCTTCTTTTGTCTATTTTTATTATGAGCTATACGTTTTGGCGGAGATTTAGGTAAATATCTGTTTCTAATGCCTGATTTGTAACTATATTTATACCAAAACATACTTTTTAAACTTGGGGAAGCTTAAGTATGCAGGGTCAGAACCATAAAGAGTTGAAGCGACAGGGGAGGAACTTCAGGGTGTGCTACTGTTTGCTTCTGCATCATTACTCTCATTCGACACGCAAAGGGTAGGAACCCCCTAGAAGCTGCTGAGTGTATTTGCAACAACCCATCAACATCATTATTCAGATTGTGTATGCATAATATATAATTCATAAAAACAATCAAAAGGTAATTTTGGTACTCAACAAAACATTTTAAAAAGGGCAGTTGGGATACCCTCAAAGCAAAACATTTTGTATATATTATGCAACGCAGTGAGCTCTTTAACAAACGCTGGCATTTCTGCCTTTCAGTTTGCTAGTTATTTGGAAACTACATTCTTCAGATACAAACCACAATCCAGAGTGCTAATTCAGGGAGTTTATGGGACTGTGCACCCCCCGACAAATAATCGATTCCCGCCCCTCCTTCTGTCACACACCACAATGTCTGAATATCCCCAAGGCTTCAAAAGTGATTTGTCACAGAGTATGAAGAGCTGCTGCTTGAGAAAGAAAAAGTCAAAAAGACCCATTTTGCTAGCTTTAGGGTTCTCTGGATTGTGGCTGGAATTTATGAAGTAAAATTTTAGTTATTCACCTGTAAGTACACCACTAGACATGTTCAAATGTCTAGTATCAAAATCACCTATGAAGTAATTCTAAAAATAAAAATGCATCTGTTCCCTACTGTTTAACTTACACACAACTATCTTAAATATGGCTATACTGATCAATATTAAAAACCCTTCAATGAATGTTATATTGCTGGCGTACCCTCATGCTGATGTGCTGTATTTTCTCATGTGCTTTTGCTAAGAACTGTCGAATCTCTGTATACTTTCATGCCACAGAGAGAAGCCTAAGAGGGATGGGTGAAAGCACAATTTTTATAATTCAATGTATTACTGAGATATTTATCTAATACCCCATCACTATTATACAACACTGAAAGCTAAAAGACCTTCAAGGGTAACTATTCAGAAAGGTAACTATTAGCTTTTTGGTGAGGGGGGGGACACCCTCTGCACATCACTCCTTAGTATGTTTTGTCAGTTTTCTGCCAAACAGATGTATGAGATTTTAAGTGTACATGCTATAGTGTTATGTTGCTATAGCTTCTGTAATCCTTACTTAATGCTGTGTATCAAATTACAGGCAGAAAACAAGGGAAACAGACTTAGATCCGCCCAGCAACACCCTTTCCAGTTTTAAACATAAGGAATGGAACGTCCAGAAGAATGTCACACAACCGGTTTATAAATCCTGCCGTTGATATTTATCACTTTTTTCAGAAAGCAAGTAGCTGGGTTATGGTTACTTTAGAGTAGAGGTGGGGAACCTAGGACTCTCCAAATGTTGTTGGGCTCAAACTCCCACCATCAGTCCCAGTCAGCATGGCCAACCGTCAGGAATGATGGGAGTTGCATTACAACATCTGTAGAGCAGATGGGAGGGGAGGTTGCCTGGGGACATGACGTCACCACAGGAAAAAAATGCCCCCTTTTACACAAAGCTTGGGGGAAGAAGGGAGGGGGCAGAACTACATGCAGGGCTGGTTGAGAGAGGTTACAGTGGTACCCCGGGTTAAGAACTTAATTCGTTCCGGAGGTTTGTTCTTAACTTGAAACTGTTCTTAACCTGAGGTACCACTTTAGCTAATGGGGCCTCCCGCTGCCGCCGCACAATTTCTGTTCTCATCCTGAAGCAAAGTTCTTAACCTGAGGTACTATTTCTGGGTTAGTGGAGTCTGTAACCTGAAGCGTCTGTAACCTGAGGTACCACTGTATATGCAAAGACTGGCTTCTGCTCTGGACTAAAGCTTGCAACAAGAGACACTCTTGGGATGTAATGTTCTGCACTCCCTCCATCAAAGCTCAGGTATAAATATGTGTAAATAAACTTAAAGATACTACAGTCTCTAGCATGCCTCATTCCAAAGGTACACAAACCCTGGTTAAGTGCAAGGACCTCTGCAATCTCATGCACCGCTCAGCAGAGATTGTATGAGTAACTTTGTTCTAGGGTTAGCAAAATAGAGTAAAGTTTTAGATTCAAGAATACATGCCATTTCACACATTACGTTTTTATAGTTACTTATGAGACAAAGTTCAGTTGCTGTAAAATGCAGCAGCTAGATTTTTAACCAAAACTATCTATACAGAGCACATTTTGCTAGTGTCAGAACAGCTACAGAGATATCAGTATTTTTGCTCAATATTTTGTGTAAAGAGTAAAGGAGTTGCAATTTCAAAATATTGAAGGCTTCAAAATAGATTGTTAGACCAGTTAAGAGCTCAACAGAGAGCATGCTTACCATGACTGCAGAAGTCAAACTGTGATCAATCAGTTAGATTCCATAAAAACCCTCCATTTTCTATACATGAACTGTTATTATCAGAATAATAGACAATGGCTACAATAAATATGCCATGTACCTGTGTGTGTTCTGATGTGCTTCTGTAGGTCTCCTGAAGTCTTGAAGGACTTAGTACAGTTTTCTTCTGAACACCGATATGGCTTCTCTCCGGTGTGGGTTCGGACATGGCTTTTTAATCCATAACCTTGAAAAATACAGTATAAATAATGTTTTAAAATCTAAGACTATCTGGATGATCATAACCATCTTGTCTCAAATTTTAAACATCTTTAGTTCTACACAGACTTTATTTTCCATTGATCTCCATGTTTTATATCTATTTATTTCACACTAGCAAAATGGAAGACCGTCATAAGTCCGGCTCTTGAGACCTGAAACACTGGCAGCTCTTAAAAACAATGAACCAAACTGAAACACCTGAAGGCAAACTGCTTCAGAATATAAATTTTACTGTAGTATTAATTAGTGGTTAATCATCCCCTTAAAGTCAAATGGCTTTATATCTAGAAAACCTCAAAATCTCTTTTTATGTTGTTTTCCTCTATGAAGACCTGTATCATTGAAATACCTCCTCCTCCTTTTGAATGATAAACTATTTAAAAAGTTAAATGCTTAACCTAGTCTTCATGACACATATATTTACCCAATCACAAAACCAATTTTATATCTAAAAGTCCCCAAAATAAGCAGTTATGTCTTCTTAAATAGACATGTGCAATTTCTGCTAGTATTCTTTTCATTCATGCAACAAGTCATCAGTCAATCTATAAGAAACCTAGTCACAACTTATCATTTAAAAAAATTAAAGGTGGGGGGGCTTGAAGGAATCCCATGACCCTACCTGTTGCAAATGCTTTTCCACAACCTGGATGGTCACATTGATATGGTCTGTCTCCCGTGTGTGACCTTTCATGTACCTGTTGAAAAGGGCCAATCATTTCAGGCTGTGATATGTATTTTTCAATATAAGTTTTCACTGCTCCACAACTGGGGCCTTATGAGGCAGTCATCTCAAAGAGTCCTTACAGACATATAATCAGACCACAAAAGCTTTTGATCCAGCAAAGGAATCCTGTTGGTGGGGATGGTGGGTAAGTGACTGTTTGCCGGTTCCCTCCTTCCCCTTGCAATCCCCAGCGCCACCTCCCATAATGCTCCACAGAGCGCCCCAACCCTACGCAACAGTGTGGGAGGTGACACGAGAGGCTGCAGAGGGAAGGAAGAATCAGCAAAAGTCAGAGGGACTTTCCCCGAGTAGAAGTCTGCTCAGGAGACATGAGCAAAGCGTATATTCAATCTTATTTGTACAAAGCGGTGGGAGGCCACAGCAGAAATCTAGTTGGTTATGCCTGACAACAGGAATTAGCTATGTCAGACCTATGTCCCCTGTGCAACTTGGTTGCTATCTGAAAAACACAGAAGTACTGTGTATGTAAGAATGCTTGGAAGGCACTTGGTGGTTTTTAAAAATAAGGACAATCATAACAATGTTGTAGTCAAAATATCTAAAAGGAAAGATAGCTCCCTCTGCCCCCAAATCAAGAAAACATCTTCCTCTACAGAATTAGCAAAAAAGCTCTATGCCTTAAATATACATTGTGAGGCACCAGGTTTAAAATATTCACATTATTTTGTTTGCAAGTTACCAGCTGAAGGAGCAAACAAAATCAGAAGCTCTATCACAACACACAACTCCTTTAAAACTATCAGCAATTCAACATTATCCCGTTTGGACCACAGCCCCATTACCCAGAGAAGCTAGAGACATAAAGAGTCTCAGTCAGAAACACAGATACAAATACACAATTATTGTGCTTTACAGAATCATCTGTCAAATAAGGTCACCAATGGAGAAAACAATGAAAACTGTGCCACTTAACATGTCAGTGGTATAAGTGGTATTAAGGACACAAATTCAGATTGCAACCTGGCCAACTGATATACAATTGCATGACTTTATGGCCAGCATTATATTGCCAAAACCAAGCTTTGATACTATTTCAGTGAATACCTTAAGATGATGAGCAGTGGTGTACAGTTTTCCACATCCATCATAGTCGCACCGAAAAGCCTTGTCTCCACTTGACTGTGATTTACTTGTCACTCTTGTACTATGGCTTTGCAAGACAATCTAAGATGAAAGAAATGACATCATGAACATTTCAGACATATATTGAAACATAAAACTTTCTATGAAATGTGGATATCTGTGTTTCCCATGTGATTTAATTGCTAAATGCTAAAATAATTAGCTTTGTATAGGGGTGCACTGCTATGAGTTCCCTGAAATGTTGAAAAAAATCCCAGGAATTATATTAAAAGATCTGTAACATGGCATATCACCATGTAACATGGAATATCTCTTCAGGGAAATTTGCTTATAACCATACTATAAATCCTTTGTCAATTTAACTCATGTACCTACATTCTTCTCTCAAGCAATGTTGAGATAGTGTGAGGGCTAAGATTAACATAAGAACATAACATCAGATAAGCCTACTGGATGAGGCCAATTGCCCATCTAGTCCAGCTTCCTGTTTTCACAGTGGCCACACAAGATGCCCGTAGGAAACTCTGAAGCAGCTCCAGAGCTCAAGAGCCCTCTTCCCTCCTGTGGTTTCCAGCAACTGGTATTTAGAAGCATTACACAACGGTATTGACAACTGTAGCCAAGGCTTCTCTGTTGCACCACCCTGGAGTTGACACAGCAACACCCCCACCCAAAGACCCCATTTCAGCCCTGATCAGGGTCTGGCAGGATCTGTTGTATACAGCAGATCATCCCCTGGCAAGGTAAGAATTGATCTGAAAAGAGATTGTCTGATTTGTATTTCTTCTGTTGTGAAATGGTACCAGGTGCCTATGGCCAGAAGATTGGGGTATAAATAAAAACCTTGCGTATTCTTGCATTCTATATTTAGATTTGTTTTTAACTGTCAAGAGAATGTGTGTTTGCTTGACTACAAATATATCAGTACCTTTCTTTCATAGAAACAGAATTATTTCCAGAGAGAGAAAGAGAACATCCAGGTGTGCATCTAATAATGGAAGTATAGGGTACTGCTGTTATAAGCAAGGTAATTATTGTAATTACTCATAACTTATAATACTTCAAACACTTTCACCTACTTTAATTAATTAACACTCATTTAGTTTCCTCACTACTTAGTTTTGACATAACTTTGGCAATGAAACTTCTCTCTCCAAATAAATACCTCTTCAGAACAATCCTATGCTGATTTATTTGGAAGTAAATTCCACAAACAGGGTAATGGTAACCCCCAAGCCACAGTGCTAGAGAGGGTTAGGATGAGGCAGAATTGTCTCTCTGAAAGGCTCCATTGGTGGTGGTGCTCAGCCATTGTGGAGATCCCCACTGTGCCTGCTGAAAGCCCAGCAGAATAGCCACCCTGCCCCACCTTCTGTGCAGGCCAGCTCAAGCTGTACTAAACCCAGCATTGCAGATTAAGTTGATAATATATCAAAAGGCACAAAAGTGAAAAGTTAAACTAGTGGGGCCCAATCTACCCCTATAGATTTTGTGTTAGACAAAGCTTTTGGAATGTGATACCAAAGCAAATTATTTTTAATGTTAAACTGGAGTCATTTTGAAATTTAATCATATTTTTTATTTCCAGTTAGCACTTTAAAGGGGTTCAGTGGACCCCAATAGCAGATTTATAGTGTAAAAAAAAAGGTGTTGAAGGTTAGAGGTGAAGGAAGCCCATCTTATTTTGCATATGCCCAACTTATTCATAAACTAACTGGATGGAGACACCTTTTTATGAGCAACCCTCCTGCACACAGAAGGGGCCTCAATCCAGTTAGCAGCTTCCCCACACATTGCAGATTAACCCATTCACTGTGGTCCCCCTATGCTGGAGAGGCTTTTCAAGAAGAAGAGGGAACAGGAAAACGTAACCTGATGCCAATTCCCTTCCACCAATGCTTCTCAATATCCAAATGATTAAAACCCCTCTAGTTAGGTGGATTTTATTCTCTGCAAGATAGTTCAGGAGGCAGATGACTCTGGGAGGAATATACTTGACAGCATAGCCAATCTAAAATGCATTTCTTAGATACAGAAACAGAAACATTCAAAATGAAATAAGGCAGCTTATGAATAATAATAATAATATTTATACTCCACCCATCAATTCAGTTCAATTATATCATGATACATACCTGCATTTTTTTATCTTGTTCATTGTCTCCTATCATCCCAGTACTACTAACATTGTCACTTCCTTCAATAGACACCTAAAATAAAGAAAAAGCAGAAATATATTTTGAAATAAAGCTATGGGGTGCCGGGCACCATTTTGAATTAAAATAGTGAACCGAGACATCACTTGGGCCTCCTCTCAAGATATTGTTGCTAAACTTGGCACGAGGGTTCCCAGGGTGGAACTCATGGCCTTCATCTGTCTGGATGCCAGGGGCCATTTTAAATCAAGACAGTGGATTGAACTGTGACTCCATCCATTTTTTGGCACAAATTTCACCACCACTCAAGATATTGTTGCCAAACTTGGCATGATGATTCCTGAGGTAGGGATAGTAGCCTTGTTGAAGCTTTGACAAGATGGCGGACCAGAATGTGACTCTGGCATGACTTCACCTGATTTTTGGTGTGATGCGTCCAAACTCCCAAATTACACTATCAATTTTAAAAAGACAAAAAATATTGTGTTTTTTTTAAAATTCTGGGTATTGCCAGGAAATCCCCACTAGTGGTCAAGGATTAGAATTACTTCCTCCTAAATGCAGTACCTCCTACTTTTCACTTTGCCTCACATGCTGCACTACTTCTCAACATTCACTAAATTAGATTTTATTACTTTCACTCAAATACCTTCTTCACTTTTAACAGATTGTGTTACTTTTCTTCAGCATCTAGATAAAGGTCTGTCATCAACTTCCATCTCTCACTAGCTTCAAAGGAATCTACCGTATTTTTCGCCCTATAGGATGCACTTTTTCCCCTCCAAAAACGAAGGAGAAATGTGTGTGCGTCCTATGGGGCGAATGCAGGCTTTTGCTGAAGCCTGAAGAGCGAGAGGGATCGGTGCGCACTGACCCCTCTCGCTCTCCAGGCTTCAGGAAGCTATCCGCAAGCCGTGGGAGAGCTGCGCAACTTCGCACAGCTCTCCCACGGCTAGCGGAGAGCTTGCCTGCACCCAGAAGCTTGGGGCGCGCTGAGCTCAGCACGCCCCAGGCTTCCGGCTTCACGCAGCTCTCCCAAGGCTTGCGGATAGCAGCCTGTTCTGGGGGCTGGGGATGCTCGGGCTTCCCCCACCCCAGCCCCGCACCTGGGGGGGGGAGGAAATAATATTTTTTTTTCTTTATTCCCCCCCCCAAAAAAAAACTAGGTGCGTCCTATGGGCCGGTGTGTCCTATGGGGCGAAAAATATGGTAATACTTTCTTCTGCCTTTAATCATCTCTCCTACTGTCTACTCTTTGATTACAGCCAACCTGCCTTTTGCTTTGCTTTGAATTAATCTGATTCTCATCCCATCCAGTGTAGTAAACATTTAGTTTGATTATATGTTCTATTAAATTTCACAAAGCAAATACCATACAAAATTAGGTGTCCTTCAAATATACCTTGGCTGCATACTGTTCCAAAGCAGAGATGGTATCTGGATCAATAGTAGCATCTCCCGTATGAAGGCCTGCCACTGTGCCATCAGCCTGAATGGCTAAGATGGTATCTGATTGTGGAACCTGCACTGTATGGTGAATATAAGCAGTGGTACCATCTTCTAGCTGTACAGCTTGCAGGGCACTCTGGTCATAACTGTCTGAGAAATTATTTAAAGACAAGAGAAAATTGTAATTAAATTGTGTATAAACTGTTGAAATGTCATCAGCCCAGTCCTGTGGAACACCCTGCCACCAGTGATTCAATGGGCACCTTGTACGCCAACTTTTAAATACCTGAAACCTTTTCTGTTCCACCAGGCCTATGCAGCAAATTAAGAGTATATTCCTCATAATTATCTACTGATGCTTGTTTTTAATTCTTTTGCTTTTAACTTGCTTTTCATTTTTTATGATTTTACTGCATGGTTTTATATTGTAAACTGCTGTGATATATTTCTATGATACAGCAGTATATATTTAGACCAACCAACCAATCAACCAATAAAGAACATATAGACCACATTTTTGTGTGTATTTCTTTCACTTCACTCCCTTCACTTGTATGGAACAAAAGGTTTGAATATTGAAGCAGCTGACAATTTACTATATAATGTTTAAGACAACGACAAAAAATGATTCAGTTATTTGTTTATTGTTAGTTGGCAACAATGTGGAGTTGGAAATTAAGCATAATAGAAATGACTATTCCAAATGCATTTTACCTTTTGTAGTGTGATGAATGAAAGCTGTAGTTCCATCCTCAAGCTGAACTGCCTGTCCATCTTCTAAACGAAGACTATCTCCTGTATCAGGAAAATAAAATTTCACTTCAATTACTTAATGCATTTATGATTTGCAAGACCAATTTTAACATTTTATCACCATTAGAAAATAAATTTGCTAAAAAGAGTAAACTTCAAAAAATAACAATATTTTAATTTTAAAGTTACAATTAAATCATTTATTATATTGCACTCTGTCATTAAGTCAACAGCTTTAAACTTGTATTCACTGTAATATACTTACTACTTTTAGACATGGGAACATGTTGAACGTAGGCAGCTGAGCCATCTTCTAGCTGAATCACCTGACCGTCCATTAATTTGCCATCTGGAATATATGCACATTAAAAATTCAAGTGACTATAACCTCAATCAAGAAAGAGTGAGCCACATGCAGAAGCAATTTTCTTTTATTTACATTTTATAACAAACAAATTTATATAAAACAATCAACACATTCCAAAGGTCACAGCTGAAGTAGCATCTTATACAATTCAAGCAGGACAGACCTGCCCCTTAAAATACCATGGCACATTTTTACACATCTGCATCATTTCTAGGTCTTGCTTGCGGCAAACCCCTCTCATGATCCTTAGCATCCCACAGTATGTGCTAGTATTCCAGTATTTCTTGCACTATAAAAGATCCTTGTATGGCTCACCTGCACCATAAAAAGCTTTTCCTGAACACACCAGATAATAATGACTGGTGCCTTGTTTCAGGGAATGAAACAGGTTCCGAGTTTGAGTTTTGGAGCAGGGTGATAAGGTCCATTTACAATCTTGAATACAGGATCAGTATCCTACAATGCAACACTGTATGCATCCACTCAGAAGTATATTCCATGAAGTTCAAAGAAACTGACTTTCATGTAGGTGTGTACAGAAGTGTAGCCCAAGTCATTCTAAAGGTATGTACATTAAGCACTTGTTTTCTACTTATTTAAAATGATTAAACAGTGAGACCAGAGATATTTGCTTATGGAGACTTTTCTCTCTCATGCCTGTTAAGACACGGAGCAGGTATTAAGAGTCGTCTGCAACCATGAGCACAGTTACAAGGGTGCTGTGTCTTCAGTGTTAACAACTAATGTATTAAATGTATTCTGTATTAAAAAATGAGTAGAATCCAGCTGTGCCCCTCTGATCACCGGAAGGAGTTTTGACTAGTGGACACCTTGTGTTTTTATATTGTAAACTGCCCTATGATCTTCAGATGAAGGGCAGTGCATGTATAGAAATTTAATAAACAATAACAAAACTGAAAAAAGAAGGGAGGCAATTCCCCTTTCTCCTGTAGCTCCCCTGAATATCCATTCAAGTGGGATGGGGTACCTCCAGAACAGCTTGAAATATGGCACGGGGGACTGCAGGAGGAAGGCTGAATTGGCAAAAACTCCCCCCCCCCCATTAGCACAGCTGTCTGCTGGATTAAAAAGCCCTTCCCATGAGAACAAGTGTGCCAGTTGGATTTCACCTTTAGACAAAAAAATGTGTGATCTTCTGTTCAAGCCTGTATTGATATTTACATAGAAACACAATTCAACTTTGTAAGGTGATCTTGGTATGAAATGGCAAACATCTATGATATTATTTGGTTTTCGATTAAACAGCTAGTTGGTTGTAGCAATTTTAAACTCGAAATATACCTTTAGAATTATGTTGAATGTAGGCTGTGGACCCATCTGAGAGCGTAACTGCTTGTAAGCTTACTCCTTCCATGTTGTCCAAGTTGTCTCCATCTAACAACAACAAAATTCTCAGCGTTACTTGATGTTCATAACACATATTTGTCCACAATGTAATGACTGTTTAATGCATAAACTATGGAAAATAAATTTTAGGGTCAAGGAAAAATGGTTCAGGCATTTGCTATAGGTTCCAATTATCTTATGTGATGCATTTCAAAACCCAAAATGTCATAGTATGCTTTATAAATTCATCAAGATAGCCATTTTCTTGTCCTGAATGCCACACTGATTGCCACTGGGATATTAATCCAATTACTCACCTTGCACAGCTACAGCCTCTGTTAAACAGAGTGTTACATGCTGAGCCTCCATCCCCCCTCCTGAAAATTCTGTCATTCCCTGAGAGTCTCGATTTATCTGGGCTAATAACATTGTCTACCTAAAGGGAAAAGAAAGAGAAATTTTAAAATATTAACAATGGATTCAAGACACTCAGAATTTGTTTTAATAGTATTCCTCACACCAAGTAATATTTCTGATGAATTTTTCATTGGAAAACATACCGTTTTGCCAGTTCTTATAATTACAGTGCATACTGTTAGGGAGAGCATGCAGAAACTTCAAACCACAATCCTTGCTATATTGTAAGGATGTTGTTACAATACTCACAAAAGTATAGTCCTGGTTGTTGTTTTTAACTTCTAGTACTCAAAGAATGTTTTGAAGGTTCAGAGCGTAATGAGCAAATTAACAGAAGTGTTTTAAAAACTATTTTGATAATTTTTTGTGCCAGTATAACTCAGTCTAAGATTCAGTGCTGTCTTCTATTATGGTAACAATCAATGGCAATGGACACTTTGGGAGCTTCAAGGAGCACCTCCGCTGCTCCAAAGCTACCGCCATTTCAGGGTGTCCAGCACCACCACCTTGGCACCTACCGCCATTGCTGCTGCACCTCTCTCTCTCTCAAACACACACACAACCCCCCCCCTTACCATCCCCGCTTTTCTGAGCCACTCAAGTGCTTCCTCTACTTGGAAGACAGCTGCAGATGCAACTAGAGGTATGGAACCTTTTTACACCAGTGGGCACATTTCAAATTTTCAATGTGTCATATAAGCCAGACACAAAATGGCTGTGAGTATGACATGTGTAGTGTAAAACATTAGAGAGAGTATGCTCATTGCTGCTCTCCCCCCGCTTACCAGGGAAGTCAACTATGTTCTGCCCGTTCTGATTTTTTTTTTACCCCCACAGAATGAGGCTGTTGTTTAAAAACAGCATGCTCCAGTAACAGGAAAGATATGAAAGGTGGACACACCACACTTTCTCTAACACATGCACACACAGCGTTCATGTGCACTCACCATAAATATGCAACCGGGCACAAATGCCTCTGTCTCTCTCACACACTTGCACCCCACACCTACATCTACCCCTCTCTCACATACAGAAACCACACATACTTCTATCAAATCCCATACTTGCCACATTTAACAAATATGGCTATTCTCATTGTTCCTTCTTCTGCCATCTTTTTTTTAACCCTTCAAGGGGCAAAAGAAGCGCATCCACACCAGGTCAACATGGCTAGCAAGCAACATAGCTGAGCAAAGCCCTGTTGATCTCCACCCCCACCCCCCGCGGAATAAAAATCACACCATGCAGCAAAGGAGCCACATGCACCATCTCCACATGGCCGGTAGGTGACAAAGCTAAGCAATGACAGACACCCCCATTTGCCTGTGCTTGTGCAGAGGAATCATAGAATCATAGAGTTGGAAGAGACCACAAGGGCCATCAAGTCCAACCCCCTGCCAAGCAGGAAACACCATCAGAGCACTCCTGACATATGGGTGTCAAGCCTCTGCTTAAAGACCTCCAAAGGAGGAGACTCCACCACACTCCTTGGCAGCAAATTCCACTGTCGAACAGCTCTCACTGTCAGGAAGTTCTTCCTAATGTTTAGGTGGAATCTTCTTTCTTGTAGTTTGGATCCATTGCTCCGTGTCCGCTTCTCTGGAGCAGCAGAAAACAACCTTTCTCCCTCCTCTATATGACATCCTTTTATATATTTGAACATGGCTATCATATCACCCCTTAACCTCCTCTTCTCCAGGCTAAACATGCCCAGAAAGCCTCACGCAGCCACAGACAACTACAAATATATATATATATATATATATATATAGAGAGAGAGAGAGAGAGAGAGAGAGAGAAGGCTTTTCTTTATTTATGCTACCCATCTTCAATTACTTTTGTTTGGATGAGTGCGCAAAGGAAGTGCATTTTTCCTTTCCCAGTCTCTGCAGAGATAGAACATGCTGCTCCTGGCTCTCTGATGTGTATGTGGTGCAGTATATTGCCAGCTTTAACCTTAGAAACCTGAAATAATATAATGTAGTATTACTAGTGTACCAGGAAGTCTTTAATGCCGCCATACAGTGTCCTTGCTAGAGTGATCAGATCACAAAATAATTAACCTTATTTGAAATCTAATATAATAATGATGCAAATAACAGAGTGCCAATGTGAATATTTGTATATGACATTGAAGTATGGTTCAGATTTCTTAAAGAATATAATAAAGCCAGCTATCTCTAATATGTCCTTGGTGACTTAACAGAACAAATATTAGTAAACATTGCTATTCCCCTTTGGAACAGACAATTATTTCACTTTTGAAACTGATATCCAGAGGCACTGTACCTTAATAAAGAAAATCCTGCTATGATTTTGAAGGCTTGGGACAGAATCCACAGAAGCAGGAGTGGAGTTCTGCTAGAACAGCATGCCCTTATCTTTTTTTCTCCTCGCCTATGCATGCCTCCAAAATCTCCTCCAGAGTCCTTGAACCTTCTTGGCAGATTTGAAGGCACAGAGGGCTGAAGGAGAGGCACGTGAAGACCAGCTGCATGAGCAGAACAGGTCGGTGTTCTCCTTGCACAGAAACGTATTTTATTCTTAACATGGTTGAGAATTACATGTTTGCTTTTTAAGACAAAAGCATTTTCCTAAGTTAATAGGCTAAGCGTAGTGACTTGCCTTAGGTCACCTTGTAACTTCGTGGCAGATTTCTGTAATCGTTTCCCACATTCCACAAAAGACAAACTAGAGAATAGTGGTAGTTGAATCTGGCCCAATGATGCAGAAATTGGGGTTTATTTGTTTAAGATTTTGAGAGCCAGAAAGGGTGTGGGTGATGGGCACTGAACCCAGCATGCTGCTTACCTTTCTGCACGCTGAATGTACATTACTGGGGCTCTGCTGAAGAGAAGCTGTGGGCAAGGAAAGGGTTCTGCGCTCATTATTATTATGCCCTTTGCCTATAAAACCAGAAACCTCCCAACTTCCCCATTCTATACAATTGGGGTGCTTCCATTTTTCAACACATGTAACTGCTACCATAACATCCAGTTTGACTTTTGAGCTCAGGAACATATCGCTTTTATCAGGACAATGGAAAAATTTGTGTATATTAGAGAACTGCTTCAATTCAGATGCTGACTTACTGATAGTTGACAGAGCATCCCTCTATTCAACAAGACTAATACAAGCAATCTGTCATATCAGTCTCATTTTAATAAATATTATTAGGAAAATGAAGAATAAATGAAAATTCGGTTTTAGAAACAACTTCAGAGTCTAAAGGCAAGTTCAGAGACTATTTAATGAATATATGTGTGAACCACCCTGAGATCTACAGATGAAGGATGGTATACAAATATAATGAAGAAGTAAATAAGCAAGGGGTCATATAAACAGATTGCCTTGTATGTTTTGTATATATCCATGACTGTTGGAAGTGATATGTCTTCAAAACAGAGTTTGTTTGTTTTTCCTGGAGATGCCAATTGTGAATAGCTGGGGAGAAAACAAACTGTGTGGCATGAACAAACTTCTTGACAAAGTAGTAAAACAATTTAATTTTTACTTTGTGGTGCCTTGTCATCAGTTTTCGCATGCAGGGTTTGTACCCTTCTGAAGAACTGGTATCATGAAAGTTGTGCTTTACAGAGTTATAGAGAAGTTGCTCAACAGTTAAGAGTGCCACTTAAGCTTCGCCATAATTCAAGAATGCACTTAACCTACTTATTTTAATTATAGTAAACTATTTAATTTCCCATTCTAGTGTATAAATATAAGTGAAATATTTCTCTAATAATCTTATTATGGAATTAATCTATGTGAAATACAGACTTCTCAAAGCATAATTTAGGCTTAGAAAACTCGTGTGGTGCATAAGAGTATATGGTTGTATGTTGCCCACCCTTGGCTTACACCCAGCTGCGGTGATACTTTTTGAGGATATCAGCATGCCTCTCCTCTGCCAACTATTAGAAAATGCACTAGCATTTTTTAAATGGACTGGAAATATTGGTGTAAAATATGCCATATCATTCTCTCAAAAAATCTGAATTTGTATTATGATCACATTTGAACAATTTAAATCTGAAGCCATAAGGAGGAAAACTCACCCATGAAAGCAAGTCTTCGTAAGGCTGTGCCCAGAACATTCTATAGTTTAGAGATACGTGAAGACTGGAGCCTCAGCTCATCCACTCTCTCCTCCTGTCTGCCATCTAGGGCAAGGCAACGCCTTGCTATTCTCTCTTTGCAAAAAGAGCTTGAATTTGATGTTCTTTTAATTTTGTGCCTTTTTATGTAACCATGCAGGCCAACAGAAAAAGGTGCCTAGTGGAAACAGCACCACATTTTGGCTGCAAGTGAAGAACTGAGCATACTAGATTGCTCTCAATTCCTCCTTTGCAGCCATGGCTTGAAATTTTCCCACTTGCCATCATATTATACCAGACACAAGGTAGATGTAGTTCTCCCGAAGTGTTATCACAAGCAAAATCTGGCCGCATGGTAGGTCTAATCAGGCCTATGGGCTGGAGGTTCCCCACCACTGGTTTAGTACAATGTGGAGGAGGCCACATTAGGCCTTGAGCTCATGTGTTCCCATGTAGACAGAACACATCAAATTAAGTTTTGCTTTAAAAAATTCTCAGCCGAGTATTCAGTATGAAACAGTGGTCCTAATTTCTAAATAAGCCGACTACAAACCGTTGGTTATGGAGTTGGGTTAACTAGCCATTGATAATAATCAATTTTAAACCAGAACCCCTGGTTTGAATGTAGCACTAACCCAAGATTCTTTGAAAGTAAAACTAAATTCGGTGAGAGTAGAGGGTTTGTGTATTTGGGCTCATGAAGGCTTGTCAATGTACTGCAAAACAATGGTTTTGCCGTAAGTGCAAACTGGGTCACTCTAATAGATATGGGAACTTTCTTCTAAGTTCTTATGCTGGTTCTTGATCCTTTGTAATTAGCATCCTTTAGTTCTTATGCTGTCTCTTGAACTTCTCTTATCCTTCTTATGTTTTATTATCCTGCCAGCATTGTGAACTTCAAATTGTATCCTGCTTTGGGAATCAATCTGATTGAAAATAAATGAAAGTATGCATGCTTAAAAAATGCAGCATTCTGTGTTCAGGAGCATTTTAAGTTAAAAGGTCTTGTAAAATACATCATAAAAGTTTCTGCGAAGTTTTCCCCAAACACAGCATATATGCAGAAGATTAGTAATGTTTATTTTATATAGCTATGCTATTGCTAAACAGCATGTATGTTAAGTTTCAAATACTATTACGGTGTCCTTTAAGTCTCTCAAGTGACATTTGTTAAAGTTATACCTATGCCACAACATGCCTCCATAAACTTAAAATTTCTATTGAAATCATGAAAGTGAGTCTCTAAACCCCATTCACTTGGGACCTGCTTCCTAGCAAACATGTGCATGACTAGGTTGCACATTTTTCTTGGATGCTGGCCAAACAATGTGCAGTGTGGAAGAAAATCCCGCCTGCCCTCAACATTTAGTCTTGTTGTAACTGAATTTTAACCACAGAACCGAATGAGGATTTAAAAAACCCGGGCCTGTAGTAGACAGGCACCACCTTAGAGGAGGCATTTCTTTCCATAGCAGGGAATGCCTCTTCCCAGAGGGTCTCTGTCATAATCCACGCATGCATAGCATAAAACAAATAAGCTACTCTGCTTTCTTTGGAACCTACCACCCTTAAATCTGCATTTATTTGCTTGTTACCCAACCCAAACTCACGTGTTATTTAACCGATCGCTAACCGATTGAAAAGCGATCGATTAAGGCTGCTATCCTAAACATGCTTCCTTGGGAATGAGTCTAGCGGGTTCCAACCACCCCCGTGTTTGCACTGCGCGTGTGAATCGGCCCCCGCAGAACGAAGGGCTTTATAGGGACAGCAGCCACATCTGCTTGATGCTGGAGGAGGCAAGGAAGGGGCCGCACGAGGCGCCTCCCGCGCAGCTACGCAGATGCTGTGGGAAGACGAGCCCGGTCCAGTGACGCAGCCGCCAAAAGGAGGCGCCCCCCCCCCGCGAAAGTGGCCTGAGCGCCCCCGTGGCCCGAGTTTATTGTTTCATGTGAGAACTCTCTCCCTCCTCGGGGACAAAAGCATCGCGGGAGAAAAGAGCGGGAAGCACCGAGGCCTAGAAGGCGGGAATATGGAGGAAGAGGGAGGCGGGGGAGAAAGCGCGGGCGGCGGCGGCGACGCCTCGGCTTTTATTATTATTGTGAGCCGCGATACGAACGCGGGCTGCCCCCTTTCCCCTCACTTTCCCCTGCATACAACGCCGCCGCAGGGGGACTAAGGCAGGCCGAACCCAAGAGTGAAGCGTCCCAGCCGGAGATGGCGGCGGTTAGAATAAGGCACACTGGGTAAAAACACATTTATATACGAACCTCGCCGAGAAATTTTCCAACAATTCCTCCGTCCGACCACCATGCACCAGGACAGGAAACGGCCGTCTCAGCGCCCGCCCGCCTACTCCAGCGCCGCCCAGAGCCGTGCGGGCGGGCCCCGCCACCAGCACTTGTATAAGGCTCCATTGGACAGGCTGCGGCAGAAAATACCGCCCACGGCCACGATTGGGCCACTGACCTACAGGTTTCATTGTCTATTGGCTGTTGCCAGATAAGCCCGCCTCCGCGCCACATTGACTCTCCTCTATGCTGGGTTTGGGGCCTCTGGAGGCGCCATTTTGTATCACGTCGCACGAGGCGCTAGTGTGTCTGCGAGGGAAAGAAGGACGGGCGCCATTTTCCCCTTTTGTTAGCATAGCGGGAGGATGCGCTCGGAGAGAGGATATCGGCTGGCCTTCGAAAATGTCCCGTCCCCCCCTCCCCCGGCGGTAGTGGTTTTCAAGGGACCCCCCCCCCGGTTAGGCAGATTCTAACACGGGGAAGGCGAGTGAGGAAGAGACGGGGGTGTTACGGCTTTTAGAGCGGCCAACGCCGTCTTTCGCCCTCGGGACTCGGTGGGGATGGCAGTCGTGGGGGGTAGGCTAGTCTTTGCTTTTTCACCCCGAGAAAGGCTGTGTTATGGCCACCGGGGGTGGGAATTGAACGGTCCTAAGAAGTCCTTTAATCCCCTCCCACCATGTAAATCGACATCATGCATATTGATGTTCTATTTAGCTGGAGCCATTTCGTATGTAGATAAAACCTCTTTTAACAGCATGGACGACTTCCCACGTTACAGACAACATAGCAGGGGCCTGCTTTGCAAGATGCATCGGAATCCTGTAATATAAGGCTGCCCCCGCGCCAAATCCATCTCCTTTCCTGGCCAAGCGTCACTTTAGAAGGGAAGAGGTATCTCTTTAAGCGGCTGTCGCACCTTCACAGTTCACAGAGGGGGCAATTTTCCACCATTGCAGTTTTGTCTTGCACAAGCAGACATTCCAGGAAAGATTTATAACTCACATCTTCTTACAAAACGCTCAATCCAGCATCCTATGGTTCTCTCTCCTGGTATTACCTCAGAATAATCCTGTGGTGTAGATTATGCTGGGGGAAAATAGTGATTGGACCAAAATCACTCAGCAAAAT